>NC_139025.1:109285444-109919890 GCF_964662115.1 Mustela nivalis
TCTTCCATCCAATGTTACTGCCATCCCCTAGCTCCTCCGAATTTTCTGTATGCGATCACTGAAATGTGAAAAACAGAAAGGACCTATAAATCACTGGAGGTTTTAATGGTCAGGCTTAGATTGGGAAATCACCACCTATGTTGCACTGGCCAAATACAGTCACATGGCCTGATACAGAAGTAAAGGAACTAAGAAATGTGGGTTTCCTGAGTATGCAAGAGGAAAGTAATATGGTGAGTACTTATCATTGTCTCCACCACAGTTAGGATGCTTTCACTTGTAAATAACAGAAAACTCAATTCAAATTGGTTTTGTCAGAAAAAAGAACTTTTCTCTACCCTCTTAGATTTACTTTTTGGGGGCTTGTGAATTAAACCTGATGAAAGGACAGGTTAGCAAGAGTAAAGACAGATTTTAATCACACACTATGTGAGGGAGTTTACCAAGATATGTGACTCAAAGGAGTGGTTAGAAATTGGGGCTTATATACAATTTTAATAGGTGGACAGGAGGGGAGAGGGCACTTATGTGAAAACAAATGACTTAGTGGAAGGGGTGTGGGGGAGAGTGTGCACTTATGGGAAAACAAATGACATTTAGGAAAGATAAATGGGCCCTAAGGAAAATAGATGGGAGATATGATAGTTTTGGGACAATGACTCTTTAGGTGTGGTGACAATTCTCAGTGTCTCTGGTGATAAGAGCCAATCTTCTCTGGTTGCTGCCTGGGAGGAGATTTATGACAATTGAGTTCTTTTGGGAAGCTCTGCTTTCAGGCAGATAAGAGATTTCAGAAACTCAAATGCTTTCAGCTAAAAATAATTTTTATGTCACAGAGGCTTATTCTGGACCCCTTCAGCTTAAAAAGAAAAGGGGAATTTATTTGCTCATATAACAGAGAAGTCTAGAGGTAGCAGAGGGTTCAGATCGGGTTTGATTTAGAGGTTTATGATGGTCTGAGATTGTGTTTCTTTCTCTAAGATTGATTCACCCAGTCCTTCCTCCTCCACCTGTTAGCTCTATCATCAGTTGGCTCTCCGTAGTAGACAAAAAGTTGTAGCTCTTCCAGTATTCACATTCTAATGTCAAGGCCCTACCATCCAGAGAAAGAAAAATCTCTTTCCCACAGTCATGAGCTTCACTCTGATTGGTTTCTGAAACAAAAACTGGTTCAAAGGGAGGTAAGGGTGTTTCTAATAGTTTTAGGCTGGCTGGACCACTCTTGGAACTAGCGGTGGGTAGTGGTTATTCCACCCAAATTATATAGGTGAGCGTGATGGAGAGGTGAAAATGGAAGCTGGGCAATCACCTCTATCCATTACAGTCAGGGAAGAGTGTGGAGCATGACCTCACTTAAGGAGAATAAGTACTGTGAGGATACTTAAAAAGTAGGTACAGAATGTTAAGGGGCAGGAAATTGTTAAGTCAGAGAAACAAAGTCTTAAAAAATGATAGGAAAGTGTGACCAGTAAGAGAACCAAGAGAGTCATGTTCTACCAGCCAAGGAAGAAGTTTTAAGGATGGAGTCATGAAAAAAATCATCTAAATTACTTCATGCATATTGATTTTATACTCATTGGAAATCTTTTATAATTTGGCCTCTCATGTAAACGTTTCCTTTGAGTGAAAATGTGTCACCCAGAATTTTCTGGTCTTCAGGACAGATATGCTTCTCATGAAAGAAAAAAAAAAAAAAGGAATAAATTTAGATTTTGGCTTGTACATCAGTCTCTAGTAGGTTTGGTTGACATGAATCATCCCCTCAGTTTAAATTAGCTCTAGGGTCTAACAACATTAAGTTTCTGTTTCTACACCTGGGACCAAACTACAGAACACAGAGTGAAATCTTTAATTCATTTTCATTACCATAACATGCTTTGCAAACCATTAGAACTATATTTGAGCTACAATGACTTAAGAATATGGCAAGATTTTTGAACTTCTAGATTTCCAGTTTGGTATTTTGATTATTCTCTCTTCCTGTAAAACTTACTTTCAGGGCAAGAAAGAGAAAGCTGGATAGATTAACTCGGGCACAGTTTGGGGGGCTGTAGGTCATGGTTACCTGTAGCCTTTCCCGGTCTAGGAATAATTTAAGTGGTCTTTTGGTGAGATTGATCTGGGGGATGGTAATCAATAAGGAAGTTGACTGTAATGCTAAACCCCATAGAAAAGCTGGGGGGACCGTCTAGATGAGAAAGAAGAAACTAAATCAAACAGGAAGAAATAGTACAATTCAGTGATGGGTTTGTGCAGTGATGAGTGTGTGTTAAAATCTAAGGAAGCAAGAGTGATCTTGTGAAGACAACTGGGAGAGGAAAGTTTCCTTACGGATCAACATATAAGATGTAGCAAGTATTTATGCAGGCAGTATCTTGTAAATGCACTTATTGTAATCTTTTTTTTTTTTTTAAGATTTTATTTATTTATTTGACAGACAGAGATCACAAGTAGGCAGAGAGGCAGGCAGAGAGAGAGGAGGAAGCAGGCTCCCTGCTGAGCAGAAAGCCCAATGCGGGACTCGATCCCAGGACCCTGGGATCATGACCTGAGCCGAAGGCAGAGGCTTAACCCACTGAGCCACCCAGGCACCCTATTGTAATCTTTTTAAAAAAAGTGATTACAGGGATCCAAATGGCAGAGTTAAGAATTAAAGGCACAAGTGAAATCGTATGTTTGAAACAAATATGGGAAAATTAGCCAATTATTAAAAGAGCCCGACTTTACTTCTCCTCTGGCGTAGGTCTTCGCCCCTCCTGCACAGTATTTCTTTGTAATGGCGCCTCTCTTCCTAGCCCCTCTCACTTTCCAAGCCTGCGAATACTAGCTGTTACACACAGGGAGGACCCGGAACTCACGTTCCCATGCCTACACCTACGGTGCAGCCCCGACCTCGGGATTGCTGCCTCCCGCCGGCCGGCAAGGAACAAGCCGGTGGCCACCCACAGTCTCGCCAAGCCCAGCCCTGGCCCTCGCCCGCGGCAGGCGCGTGGCGGGGCGCCGCGGCCTTCGAGGGCCTGCGGCGCGACGCACATGCCCGCGCCCGCCTCCCGCGTCGGCGAGAAGAAAGGGAACCCGGACGCGCGGAGGCTGACCCGGAGCCTACCCATGAGGCAGCGCGCCGGCTCCACGAGAACCCCCCCCCGCCCTCCCACGGCTCAGCTGCTGCTCCGCAATGGGAGCCGCCGCCGTCGCCGCTGTGTAGTTTTTCGTGCTCCTCCTTTTCCTCCTCCTCTTTCTCCTCCTCCTCAGGGCCCCAGTCAGGCCGATCCGCTCCGCTCACGGTAAGCGCCCCCCGCCCCCGCCCGCCCCGCGCTGCAGCAGGCAGAGGCCCTCCCGCGCGGCCTGCGCCGCCTCACTCCGGGGGCGCTGGGCCGGGGGTGTCGAGGCCGGCGCGGTTTGCCGAGAGCGCCCAGGGCGCGGGGGAGGGGACCGGCTGCGCGGCGGCGGCCGGACGGCCATCTTGCGCCGGCCCCGGCGGGGGAGGGATCCCGGCGCGACGCGGCGGACGGCTTGGTGCGGCAGGCCGGAGCCGCGCAGGCCTCCGCCACCTCTTCCTCCGTCTCCTCCTCCGCCTCCTTCGCCTCCTCCGCCTCCTGCACCTCCTCCGTCTCCTCCACCTCGGCTCCCAGGGCCTGTGCGCCTGTTTGCCCCCAGCCTGGGTTTGGCTTTTCTCTCTACTGCTCCCCTTGGTCCGCTGTACATTTTGTTTGGCGAGGACCCATGCTTCCCCAACAACAACGCTCCCCGGAGTCTCTTCATGATAGACGGAGACCGGAGACCGGAGGGGGTTCCGAACTTCCAGGCATCCGGGGCCCGAGGGCCCCTGTCCCCCCTACCCTCCACCTCCCGCCCAGGTGACCAGTCCTCCCACGCTCACACCCTCGTTCTTGTCAAAGGGACTTCCCTGCTCTGCCCGTTATTGTCTACAGAAGGGCCCTGAGGAGAAACGTGGAGTTGGATACACAATTTACTGACCGAGTTTTCAGGTTTCACTTAATGAGACGGAAAGAATGAGCTCACTCTGAGGTTTTATCCTGCTCTACAGATGGAGGGAGTTCCTCCCAACTTAGCTCAAGTTTGAAGGCTTTTAAGGAGAAATCTTGCTAGAGAAGAGAGACCTCAAAGGGAACCCGCTTCTTGTGCAAGCACGGGAAGACCTTGGTCCAAGGGGTTCTCTTTGTTTGCAGAGATTTGTTTTTGAAAATTCTGTGGACGTAAACGTCATTGTTTTCAGATTTGGACTGGGTCTTAAGAATTTGACGTCTTTTAGTGCCATTAGATACAAAATTGAAACCTAGGAGGAGAGTTTTAAAGGACAAAAGCCACCTCATAGCATTTGTGATAAGTCCTGCCATGGGGGGGATTAGTGACAACTCGGGCTAAGCGGAAACTTGCTGTGCCACGGAAGGCACAGGTTTGCTTGGAGAATTGTTAGGGCTGTGTGCTGTTAATGTTTAAAACATCAGTACCAATACCGTTATAATTGTATCTTGCATTTGTATCTGCCATCGATACGCTTGATTTGTACCTCTTAGACCCCTTTTGGACTGTTCTGTGTTTATGGAACGGTTTCGAAGATGAGGAAAGAGAGCCTCAGGGAGACGTCTTTAATGAGGTCATGTCTAGGAAGGGATAGAACCATTTCTAGAACCTTAGGTCTTCTGATTTCTCGTTCAGTGCTCAGTTCACTATATTATATTTCTTTTGTGGGAATAAGCTGACTGAGGAGAAGCAGGGAGGCTCACCTACAAAATTTAAGAAATATTCAACTGCTCCTTTTACATTTCTGTTTTTAAGAGTTTGCTTTTAGCTTTTCAACTTTTATTACTGAAGTTTTCATGTTAATTTTTTCCCCCAAACATACTGAAAAATTGAAGAATAGCCCATTTGCACATTCATATGTACCACCTAGTTTTAAAAGTGTTGCCATCTTGCCACATTTCCTTTATCTGCTTATCTTACATGTTTTTTGGTGAACATTTTCAGAGCACATTGCAGGTATCATGACATTTCACACCTAAGTCCTGTTGATGTGTCTATATGGATGTCATAAGAATAAGACCAATTTTCTGTATAATACAATACTGTAATTGTACTGAAGTATAA
The DNA here is from genome assembly GCF_964662115.1 of Mustela nivalis. Classification (NCBI taxonomy): domain Eukaryota; kingdom Metazoa; phylum Chordata; class Mammalia; order Carnivora; family Mustelidae; genus Mustela; species Mustela nivalis. Next base: position 109,290,554 of record NC_139025.1, read on the forward strand.
TCTCTACAATCTAATATAGATATGTAGTATGTATTCACATTTTCCCCTTTGTCCCGAAAATGTCCTTCTTAGTCATTTATTTTGGAACCAGTATCCAATCATGTACGTTTGTTTCTGTTAGTTTCTTTTAATTTAGTGTAGTTCTCTCTCTCTCTTTTTTTTTTGTGGGGGGGATGACATTGACCTTTTGAAGAGACCAGGCTACCAGTAGTCTTGTAGAATAACCCCCATTTTGTATTTTACTGATAGTTTCCTCTTCATTAGGTTTAAATTATACCCTCTACCCCTGTATTTTCTGTAAACTTGTAAATCTGAAGGCTTGTGTAGATCAGGCTTACTATTTTTGGCAAAAATACTCAAGTCGTGCAGTGTACTTCACATTATTCAACATCAGAAGGCACATAAAGGAGGGTTATATGTTACCCTATTAGTATTCCTAAATTTGATCTCTCCAATAAAACGGTGACAGACTATCTTTCCACGCTAAGCTTTTTCTTTCGCAATTAGCAAGTAATGTAGGGAGTGATATTTTGGCATTAGTATTGGCATGAATTTACCTGCAGTAATCTGATAATGAAATCATTGGGAGCAATCCTCTAGAAATGGGGGTGAAAGAAAGTTGGATAGGACCAACTTACTAGTTTAGGGAACTTTGAATTGCTGCTATCCATTGCCATTGGAGCCAGACATCAGAGATGTCACAGACTTCACCTGCTTTCCAAGTTTGTTCAGGGCCCTTGTAGCAGTAGTGAGCTGTGATTAGGAAAGTTCTTAGTTAAATGTTGGAGAACTACAAATTTCAGCATTCCCATTTCAACCATTTGTACCAGTTAACACTATCTAGTCCAGTTCTGCTTCTTTAGTCCAGTGTTTTACTGCTCTGAATTGGCGTTTTTAGTAGGAGACAAGAAGGCAAAGGACAAGAACATATAATTTTTGTACACTCCTCCTTCCACACTTGCTTTATTTATTCAAGAGAACACTTAGAATCATACCAAGATTTTTTTTCCCCCCTGTACAAATTCAGCAGGGGTTGTATCTGAATGGAGAAGCAATTCTGGTAAATAGAAAGTAAACTATAGTTTTAGGTGACAGGAAATTGGAGATTATTGACAACATGTTTTGTTACGCTTCAAAAGTAACTTTTGAAAGGTGAGATATATTTATTTATGACCTGTTTACTAATTAAATATATAATCCTGCTTCAGAGGACTCAAAAAATCTGATTTCTCAGTCAGATTATTTTAAAGATAAAAATAATGATTTACTTGATAATTTGTATCAAATGTGTATATGGAATTTTTATTCGTTTCTACAAAGTAATTTTCTTTTAAGGACTCAACTCATAACAGGAAAAATAGCTTACTGCTATTCACCATCTAGATTTAAAGGAACTATTTTTTTTTTACACTTTATTTTATATAAATTTCATTATATAATTTACAGAAAAATAAGCGATTATGTAAAACAACTCATTAGAGCTTTTAATTAGAATTTAAACATTATCCCTTTGTATATATCTGGAGACATGAAAAACAAATACATATCCTGCATCTAATTGCATACCATCCCTACAGTGAATATGCATACTTCTCTAGTTTTTATATGCACACAAAGAACATCTTCTTTTATTCTTCCCACTTTCAGGATAAAAAATGTGCAAAAAAACATTGTGGTTGAAGGGTTAGACAAAATTCTTTCCCTGGTTTCCACAAGTTCTTTTCCTAGTTGCATGAGGAAGAGTCTTCTTGGTAATTGAAGCTTTTCCTGTGTCATTCCTTTCGGTGTAGGTTCTGACCCTCTTAATGAGTGTATCTACCTCTCCTGTAGTTTTTTCATAATAGGGCTCTCCATGTTAATTTATGCAAGGTTGGTTTTTGTTTTTGTTTTTCTAAGATTTATTTATTTTTAGAGAGTGTGCAAATTGGGGGAGAGGGAGAGAAAGAATCCTCAAGCAGACTCCCTGCTAAGTGCAGGGCTTGGTCCCAGCACCCTGATCTTATGACCAAAGCCAAAATCAAGAGCTGGTTGCTCAGCAGGCTGAGCCACCCAGGCACCCCTGAAAGGGTTTTTGAATTCATTTATGCTTGGGAATGCATTGAGCTGAGAAGAAAAACTGGTTTTTCTTAGGAAAAGTATTTCTTCATCAAATATGTATGAAATCCAGATTATGTGCAGTTGACTTTTCTTGCTTCTCATTTGTGAAAATCCATAGAAGTTCAGCCCTGTTTTTCCTGATATTGCCAGATCAAGAAAATTTCTTGTTGGGTCATATTAAGCCAGTTCTACACTTACAAAAAGTTTGTCACAAGTTGTATTCCTGACAGAAATTTTAAATTCTTTTGTCCATTCTTGTAATTTTTTTTTTTTTTAAGATTTTATTTATTTATTTGACAGGCAGAGATCACAAGTAGGCAGAGAGGCAGGCAGAGAGAGAGAGGGGGAAGCAGGCTCCCTGCTGAGCAGAGAGCCTGATGTGGTGCTCGATCCCAGGACTCTGGGATCATGACCTGAGCCGAAGGCAGAGGCTTTAACCCACTGAGCCACCCAGGCGCCCCTATTCTTGTAATTTTTGTATTAATCTTGGTTCTACTCTTTCTCCTTTCCTGAAGCTCTGTGTAGATTTACATCTTTCAAGCTTAGGATGTTTCACTGTCCCATGTTGTCCAGATTTTTATATTTTCTGGGTTTTGAAGGTGTATATATACTTGAAATGGGCAACATTGAATGTGACTAACTACTTACCAGCTGTCATGTGAACCTGGGATGTTTCCATCTTATAAATATTGATTTGATATTTAAAATACTAATGATAAATTCTAGCTTATCATTCCAGGGCTTTTTTGCACGTGTGTCATTAAGTACTTAAAGAATTTTTCGAAAGTTTGAGCGTTCTTAATTTTGTTGAAGGGAAGCTGGCAATCTTCTTTGCTTCATAATTGTAAGATATTTTCAGTTCTAGATTTGTAGATGCCAGTTAGCATAACCAATCCAGTGAATTAAAAAATTTCCCACATCATCTGTTTCCTTCTAGTCACCATCGTATATACCTGCATTCAACACTTGTGCACTTAGGAACTGTACCAAGTTACTCTCCTCTGAAGATTCAGTAGGAGATTTCCCAGATTTTGTCTAATATTAAGTCTAAGGTGCTTGCTGTCTTTGGGTTCATTTTTAGGTTTATCTATTAATGGTGAAATGTGACCTCTGCCAGTTTTCTTTTGTTCCAAAATGAGCAGAAAATGAAAGTTCTGAGTTCTTAACTGGATTCAGTAAAAACTAAAGACAAATGAAGATCAGCATATGCTGTGCTAACATATGTCACTTTGACCTAAGGATTATTTTGAGTAGATGGCAATTTAGAATTAATAGAAACAAAAGCTGTTTTCTGTTCTCTTGTTATCCACCTAAAAGCCAGTCATAAATATCCCCCCCCTTTTTTTTTTAAAGATTTTATTTATTTATTTGAGGGAGAAGGAGTGAGAGCATGAGAGAGGAGAAGGTCAGAGGGAGAAGCAGACTCCCCAAGGAGCTGGGAGCCTGATGCGGGACTCCATCTGGGAAGTCTGGGATCATGACCTGAGCCGAAGGCAGTTGCTCAACCAACTGAGCCAGCCAGGTGCCCAATATCCCTTTTGAAGATATTTCCCCCCTTGTCCATGGAAAGGAAGAGTGACTCTTACTACTTGAGATGGAGAGTTAACAGCAAGATGAATTTGCGTAAGCAGACTTAATGAGAATAATAACCCTTATCTTCCATTAGTTCTCCCATGTATATTGTAGTTACTTCTCCATGAGTTATTGTCTTTCAAAGCTCTAATTCCCTTTCCTTTGTTAAAATGGTATAGAAGACCTTGAGTCTGACCACTTTGAGCTTTACTTCTTTTTTGTGAATTCCCGTGTATATAAATACTAATAAAAATTATGTGCTTTCCCTCCTATTACTCTGTTTTTTAGTTAGTTTAATCCACAGCTCCCCAGGAACTGCAACATAAAAGGGTAGAAGTAAAGTTTTTTCTTCTCGGTGCAGACTGCAGAGATGATGTCTTCAGTCTTATATATCTTTTTGAAAGTTGATTCAGTATTTTGTGCAAAGCAATAAGAAAGACAAGAAAAGTGAAAGATAAAGCATAGTGATGATTTATTTCATTGTTGCATTATCCTAGGCAATTAAATCATTCTTAAATTTCTTATTATTTTGTTTTTCTTGTAAGCATAGTTGGGAATATTTTTTTAGCAATGGTGAGGTAATACCTAGGATGATGGAATTAGCAAAATATTTCAAGTGGTAGGAAAAATAAAATCAACTAAAATCACATAATGTATCTCAGATTTATAAAAGGATTCTGTAGGCTTACATAGTAATTGTAAAATACAATGAGTTTTATTCTATTTAAAAGTAATAAGATGTTGTTTGAAGATTTCCAGGAAACAATAAAAGCCGTAAAACGTCAATCTTTACAACTAGAACTACTCAAGAAAGAAAATAAAAAACTAGAATTGTTTTTATGGATTCTGATAGTATATTGAAGGTTAATGGTTAATTTGGACCATTAAATATACAGAGTTCCACCTCTTTCCAACACATATATTAAACCTGCCTGCTTCTCTATTTTCAGCTGTTTCCATCTGTAATGAATGTGGGTAGTACTTTGAAAGTTACTCCTTGAAGTTTCTGTTCCAAAAAATTTTTTATTGTTAACCATTTTTCTTTTCTTCCCAACTTTACCTTCAGAGCTCCTCTATAATAAAAAATGATTAACTGAAACCCTGTAGTATCAAATAATCCATAGAGACAGACTAATTTTTATAACTGAAGTAAGGTTAATGTAACATTACGTTCACCATTTAAATTATTTTAAAAAGTACAATTCAGTGGCATTTAGTACACTCACGGTGTTAAACAAGCATCAACACTAATCTCAGAATAGTAGTTTCAGCTTCTCAAAGGGAAACCCATTACCCATTAAGTAATCTCTCCCCATTTTCCCCACCCCACAAGTCTTGGCAACCACAAATGTACTTTCTGTCTCTGTGGATTATTTGCCTATTCTCGACACTTGATATTAATAGAGCCATACAATATGTGACTGACTTCTTTCACTTAGCATAGTGTTCTCAAGATTCATCAATTTAGTGTGAATCAGTACTTCAGTTTTTACTGTTGAATAATATTCCATTGTATGAATATGTCATTTTGTTTATTCATCTATCAGTTGATGAACATTTGGCTTGTTTTCACTTCTTGGCTGTTATGAATAATGCTGTAGGGCTAATTTTTGTGGAGAAGTTATGTTCAGTTCTGGAAATACTGAATTTGACGTGAGTTTAAATATCCAGATAGCACTTTTCAGCAGTTAGGAGATGACAGGCTGGAATTTAGTTGAGGAGGCAGAGTGGGAGATTAATATTTGATGATTTTTTAGGCTGCTGTTGAGAACTGATAGCTAAGACTGTGGAGTGCATTAGATCTGTCATTTTGTGCAGGGCTAAGGACTAAACTCTATGAAAAACCTGATTTTATACCATTTAAAGGAGCAAGAGAACATGGAGAATCTGTATAGAGTTAAATAGGAGGAGGTGGGTAGAGAACCAGTCTATTGTCATATAAACAGATTTCGAGGAGGATGTTTGAAGAAATTGAGCTAAAACAAGGAAAATGTAGATGAAGAAAGGGTAATTTGATTTGGCAGGGGGAGGGTTATGGGGATCTTCCGTTGGATACCTTCAGTAGAATACTGTGCAGTAGAAAATGTAGTAGCTGCACTGCTGTGCTCAACTTAGTTTTGAGTGACAGAATGCATAGTGATAACTAGAGCAAAGGGACTGCAGCCTGCATCAGGGTCAGCAGAGGTTTTACTTGGATGAAATGGAGGTGGTGCAAAGAGAGAGTCCCCATATCCTTATGAAGAAGGGTTCCTTTTACATAGAAGCTTTTAAGCTCTGCTGGTTTAGATTGATTGTAGATGTAAGCAGTCTACTGAAGCACTAAGGCCTTCTACTTAGTGCTTTTACATTAAAAAAAACTTTATCAGAAATGTTAAAATTTCAAAAATGGGTTTATCATGATTTGAGATTTCAGATTTTGCTCTGAATCAGTGTCTGTGAAGTAGAACTTGATATCATTGGGAGTTGACACATCAAACAGGTTTGTTAAAATGCAATTTATATTGTTTAAAAATATCCACTATTTTTTTTTCAGTTATTATTCTTTCTTTAGGAATTTACTTGCTTTGAGTAAACTCAAGAATTTTATCCTAAGTGTTGAACTTCCGCCCTGTTGCTTCATTCATTACATTAAACTTGAAAGTTTCTAGAAAATATCTGGGTATGGTAGGTTGATTACCAAAAGACTTTATTCATAATACCGAAATGGCATTTCATAGTTCAACATTCTCAGAACAGTTGTTTGTTTATTTGTTTGTTTGTTTTAAACTGAAATAATAAATTCCCTTTGTTTCTGTGTAGGTAAAAATTTATATCCCTGTAACAGGTGGTTATGTTTATAATATTAGGGTTGGAAGAGCCCTTGGAGATGTTGAAAGTGACCATTTCAATTATATAATGCTTAAATATTTCATATTTTTCTTTGGTGATATATCAGATCTTGAGTTCATCTCATTTCCTGATACTTAAACTGTTAATTGTTTTGTTCTTAGGTTGAGATGAAATCTGCTTCCCTGTAATTTTGGTCTTGTTCCTGATAGAGGCAAGTGGTATGTGGCTGAAATCTCTGGCCTTTTAAGTGCCTAGATTTGAATCCATGCTCTATTCTTAGTTGTGTTACTTTGTGCAAGGTACTTAACCTCTGTAATTCAGTTTCTACAGCTTTAAAGTGAGGATGATAAGAGTGTCTACATCATAAAATTTTTGAGGATCAGACAAAGTAATGTATGCATTTAATGGTAATGAAGTTGTTATTATAAATAGCATAATTTGTAATATGATAACATAATAGTATATAATGAATTAAGTAGTGTTGAAGCTCAGCACTAGGAATGAAATTCTCTAGTTTACTCAAAGCAAGTAAATATTACTAATATTGTTATCACTTGAATCACAAAGAATAAGTTATCCTCTTTCCTTCTTTCTCATCACAAACTTAAAAATAATATGTAAATTATTTTTACTTCTAACACCTCTAACCCACAATCTCATGTTTCCTAGGTTAAATACCTTTAGTCTTTTGACTGAGACAGAGCTCTAATTCTAATTCATTATAATGAACATATGTTTTTGTTTACCCAGCATCTTCCCTCCTACTTTGGTAACAGATATCTTGATTATCCTTTGGGAAAATCTTTATCTTACTGGAATTTTTTTTGTTGTTGTTTTCGGTTGGTTGCCTTTCTTCTATCTCTGGTACCAGGGCGAGCTTGGGCTGTAGGACTAAACCTATTTATTACAAGTCCTTAGCAATAATTGGATTTGGGAAGGACATAGGACTTAAGCCAAACCAATTAACTCCAATCAGAGCTAGTCCACTATTACTGCCCTAGACTTGAAACTTGGAAAGTGTTAAGTTGGAGCTGGTATAGTCATTCACAGTGGGAAGTCTCTTCTGAGAGTAGAAACAACATAGAGAAAGAAAAATCCAGGAATGGAGATACAAAATCTAGATTTACATATCATTGTTTAAATTGTACCTGTATTTAGTTTTGTAAATGAGCTGAGGAATTCTCTTTTGCTTAAGCCACTTTGAATTGGGTTTTCTGTTACTTATAGTTGAAGGGGACGTAGCCATATATAGTATGCCAAGTGGGGATTGATTAGGACAATAGAATAAAACCACTGTGTCTTTTAGTCTCAAATTCTGTTATTTTGACATTATATCACAAATCTGATTATATCAGTTCTTGCTGAAAATCCCCTCCTTGGCTTCCCATTGCTTTTGGGTTAAGGAAAAAATTCCCAATATGATCTCTAGGGTGCTGTGTTGTTTGACTTCTGTCTTATCTCCATAGGGGATACCCTTTTCTTTTCCACTCACACTAGGGTTTTTATTTTTTCCTCCAGTTTCTTATATTTGCTGTGCCTTAGATCTTTTGTACATACATGCTGTTATTTCTGCATGGAATGCTGCTTTTCCTTTCTGTCCTTTTCCCCATCAATTCCAATCAAGGCTGAGTTCCAACCCATTCCCTTCTTTCTTTCTTTCTTTGCCTGTTCACTGTTAACATTGCTACATGTATGATCTTTTTTTTTAAATGACTTTTGAGATGTTTGGTTTATTTAAAAAATAATACTGTATATCCAGTATATTCTCCTCTTTGGGGGCACCTTTCCTCCTACTCTTGGAATGACCATTTTCAGAATGTAGTATTCTGCTTAAAATAAAAATTAGAATCTTTCAGAAATTGGTTAAGATTTGGTGAGTTATCTTCTAAAGTTTCTATAATTCCCCCAGTATTTTGTCTGTAGTGTTTAGGGGCTAGTGATCAGATGTTTCTAACTGTACATTTTGTGTGGTTGAAATGTGCCCTTTTCAAGAATAAGTCTGGTTTTTAACAGTAACCGATTAACTGGACTGATTCTAAAGAAGTATAGGTATTGAGTTTTCTAACAATAAAGTGTTTTAAAAAATAAGAGGCGTAAAAGGGGGAAGTACTTTAATTTGTATTTGTATTTATTTGAAATTGGGTTTCATCTGCTTAATGTTTATAAATTAATAAGTTAATTTCTTTATAAAATTTCATATTTAAACATCTGAATTTTATGAAATAGTTCTGGTCTTTTTTAATTATATAGGGTTTATTCCTTATGCTATAAGGTTTGTATTTGTGTGATTTATATGCCAAGGTACACATCATCCTTCTCTGTTTTCCTAACCCTGTTACAGTTAATTTCCATGATGGGATCAATAGGTGATGGATATTCAGGTGATATAGAAGTGGAATTTTTAAAATGGCTCTCTGTCCTCAAAAGACTATGTATGTTTTTAAGATAATTAACATTAAAATGAATTTTCTAGTATCAGCTTGAGATAGCTGGAAATTTTTGAGAGATCACAGAACCAGGGTTGGAAATACTAAATTGTTATTCACAGTTAAGAACTCACTTTGAATCCTTAAAGCTCTGTCCATTTGGAATAGACCTCCATTTCGGTATGCCATTAGTCACAAAGACTGAAGAATTGTTTATAAAATGAAATAGACTGTAAACCTGTTTTAAAGTTAGTGGAATGATTTGAATACCCGGTTTCTTGTGAATTGCGTGAGAGAAAAAATGACAGTGTTCTGGTGATCCTGTGTCATCAAAATCATTCTGCTGAAAAATTCTTCTAAGTATATAAGTAAAATTATTAAAGGTTTAGTGTTTCTTACAGCTAGCTTGTTAGTCTTAGACATAATTTAAGAGTTAGTTGAACATTATTTGTATATGCTTTCCTTATTTTGAATAATTTCAGTATTTAAAATGATTATATTAATTTTGGTTTTGTATTTTTCCTTTTATGTTAATCTGGTTTTTGATGTTGCCAATTTCTTGGTTAGGAATGCAGGCCCCCAATTAAAACATTATCTTTATAATGAGAAAAAAACAAAGATTAGCTTTATAATGTGGTTTTTCAGATTATTTCATTGAATAACTTTTGGGTCTGGGGAGATGGACCATTCATCATTTCAATTCAACCATTCACCATATTCCTCACTTTTTCATTTTACTTGCTGCTTACTCATTTTTAAAAAGGATTTTTTTAGAAATTAAAATACAGTGATGGATGTAAAATGAAAGTTTTTTTTTTTTTTCTATGGAAATGGTATAAGGTACTTTATCCAAATGTTAATTTTTATCTGCTGGTATCTTTGAATTAGATATTTGTTTTATTCCATGAGACTAGTAATATGTAATTTAACAGTATTGATACATTTTAGGTCTGTGTGTTACATTTATATGAAGGTATAAAATTTTTTATGTGTTTTCACTAGTTTTCAAATGCTTCTTCCTTAAAAAGATGAAAATATGGTAGGATAGATTTTGACCTCTACATTCTAGAAGGTATACTTACAAAACTAACATGTCATCATGTGAAATACTATTGCAATGAAGATCTTAAAAAAAAAAAATTTCTGAATGCTCAGCTGATAGCTTTTAAATTCTAGTATACTAACAAAATTGTGATCTGTTCTTAGGGTTCTTGAAAATGGTATTAAGCACAGAATTAAAAATTGTTAAGATTTATTGGATGATTTCTGTGTGCCAGGCACTGAGTTCTATGCTTTATGTGTGTTATCTAATTTAATTTTCACAATAACTTTATGAAATAAGTTACATATGTATAGTGAAGCAAGGCACAGAGATTAACTTTCCCAAGGTCATCATAAATGGTTGAGTCAGAATTTGAATGTGGCATTCATTCTTCACCATGTTTTACTGTTTATTGTTAATAAATGTTTAAAGTACACAGTATACAGTATAGAGCTAAATTAGGCTGTAGAGATTATTAGAGCCGAGACCCAGAATTGTAAGGTGATTTGATTGAAAGTTGTAGCAATGCTGAGGCTATGATGTGATTCTTCTGGCTTCTGGCCTAATGGTCTTTCTTCATGTGCAGACTCTACAGTTGTGGTTTGCAGAATTGCTTAATCTTTTATCAGAAAGTAAATAGAACTATATCTAGTACATAACACACCTGCCATATTTTGTGCTTAGGTACCAGAGAAAATGCATTACCTTTATTTAACACAGTGATATGGTATCAGGTAATACCTCTGAATGGATAAAAGTAAATTTTTCTAACAATTAAAAATTTAGACCTACATTTCCATTGATTTTTTTAAATATCTGTAGAAAAAATTATTTAAGGTATTGTTTAATTTTAGATGTGTAAAAGCTAAAATAATATAGTAAGATAGTAATTAAAAATATTTACGTGAGCAGTCTCCAACAGTAAATGAATGATTTTCTAAAAAGTATTTGATAAGTCAGTTAATTGGAATTTATTTTTTCTTCATAGAAACAAGTGTATTAAACATGGTCATAAAACAAGTCAGTAGCTGAAATTGAGTGTTCTTTTTTCTGGCTATTTTGGGGCTCAGTCTGAGCCGTAGTGGCTATTAGAGACATTTTGGAACTTTGAGATCCCCACCTTTGCTGGATATTCTACTTCCGTGGTAGCTGATTTAATCCTTCTTAGAATTCCATTCCTTACCACCAAAATTCTAAAGTGGTGACCTGAGAGGTGTTTATGGTGGTAATTTTGACATGCTTCAATGGCTAAGATGCCAAAGGAATTCATGAAAGTGTTTATTATTCAGAACAAGATATGGCAATGATTCTTTAGTCCCGTGTTGTCCATTGGAAGTGTTCTGCAGCTTTATTGTCCAGTAGAGTAGCTACCAGCGACATGTGGCTTTTAGCATTTGAAATATGGCTAGTAAAACTGAGGAACTGAATTTTAAATTTTACTTAATTTTAATTAGTTTAAACTTAAATAGTCACATGTGGCTAATGGCTACTATATTATGTAATACAGCTTTAGGCTGAAATTATGGTTCTAATTACATCTGAGGATTTCCAACTTTATAGTGTGTTTGAGACTACATCAGTTGAGGTTTCTGAGGTTTCCTTGAACTTTTGAAGTAGGTTATCTTAAAGTCATCTCTATCATAGCAGGCAGTAGATGTCTGTTCGTATCGACAAGGCAGTCATTAATTGAATATTTGTAAATTGAATACTAATTTCAGTTTTGGCAAGAGATATTTATATGATCACCTAGCAAAAAATGCATATATGTCAACTATATAATATTCAATATAACCATTATTAGAACCTAGCATAACTACTGAAATAAAAAATATTATATTTGAGTCTCATAAGCTGTGTAATTGTGGCTCTTGAAAAATACTCTAGCTGACAATTAGGTCCTTAACATGAGCAAAAATTGTCATGTATTTATCTCCTTGACATATTCATAATATTGATAATAGTTTATAGAGGTATGCTACAACTTTTCAAATAATTGAGTTAATGAGATTTAAATAGACTTCAGAACTTGGTGAATTCATTTAAACACAAAATATATTAGAGTCTTGGCCCACGGGTGGCTCAGTTGTTTAAGTGTCCAACTTTTGATTTTGTTTCAGGTCATGATCTTAGGGTCATGGTATTGAGCCCCGTTTGGGGCTCTGTGCTCAGCAGAGTCTGCTTGAGGATTCTCTGTCATTCTCCCTCTGCACCTCCCTCTGCTCCGTGTTCTCTCTCTCTCAAATAAATCAATAAATCTTAAAAAAAAAAAATCCGTTAGAGACTCCTGTGATACTATTTAGAACATTTATAACAGTAACTTCTGAAATTAAAATGAGTTATTTTTCCCTGTGGATTAATGAAGTCCAAATAAGTTGGAAACTAGAAAGCAGGAAAATTTGCTTGTGTCAGCCTGAGGATAAGGAGAAATATAAAGATTGAATTAGTGTGCATTTTAGTATTTTAGGTATCTGGTGTCTAGTTTTTATCTTTTTTTGCTTTATAACTAAAAGTTATTTTAAAATTTGTAATTTTTATAAAATTTATGCTGTTGGTGTTTGGGGATCCAGAATAATTCTTGTTTTAAATAAATGAATTAAAATTTCTTTTTGATAATTTTTATTCTAATAGCAATATCTTTTCAATCCCAAAGAAATATAGGTATTATTAGATTATAAATTTCTGAAGGCAAGGACCATGACTTACTCATTTCTGTTTTTTCCCTAGAACTTAGCACATTATCTTACATTTAGAAGGCAATGAGTTCTTACTGGTTTTTTTTTTTTTTTTTGGTTTATTTATTTATTTTTTTAGTAATCTCTACACCAGCCTGGGCCTCGAACTACGCTGAGAACAAGAGTCGTATGCTCTTTTGACTGAGCTAGCCCAGGCATGCCAATGAGTAGTTACTTTTGAATGAATTAATCTATGATGAAATATGTCCAATTAATTTGCTCTCCCTTTCCAATTAATTTTCTTTCCCTTTTAAGGTCTTTGATAAAAAATCAGAAACATATAAACTAAAATTTATTTAAAGTTTTTTTGTGGAAATAATTACATTTATGTCTGAAATGTGAATAGGTTATAGTTAAAGATTAGTATTCTTAGTATTTGAAAATTCAGACTTGCTAAAACAATACATCATAAAGTGATTACTCATTTTTATAAAAGGACACTTTAAAAAATTATTTGTAGGTTAATAAATCAGACTTCTTCCAAGGAGTAAGTGCTTAATAGAATTACCATTTTATTTACTGAATTTGCATTCATTCAAGAATGAACCAATTATATATAAAGTGAGTTGCAAGTATATGTCAGACATATCAAACTTAAAAATTGAGCTTTTCGTAGGAAAAAAGATTAAGTATGTGTACATTTAATTTAATGAGATCCACTCTAATACTAGGTATCTTTATTTTATAGGAAGGAAAACTGAGATATAAATTACTCTCTTGTCTGGAGTCACATGGTGAGTTTCGAGATCAAAATTAGATCCAAGAATTTCTGAACCCCAAGTCTCATATTTCAATATTTGGCATTACTTAAAATGACTCATAAAATTGACTGATATCATGTGTCAGTACTTAGGTGACAATTTACAGAGCGTCAACTCTGCAACTTGATGGGCGACAACCCTTTTCAGCCAAAAAGTAAGTGTTGCTGCCACAACCGATACTAGTATATGTGGCTTTTGTACTAATAAATTTGCTTCAGTAGAAAGGAGGAGAAGTAGGCACATTTTTTTAAAGTCAAAAAAACTTAAAAGTTGTTAGAGTAACAAATGCTCACATAACAGATAATGTAAATTAAGAAGTGAGTAAAGTAGAAATGAAATGTTTTTTCTTCTTATGCTCAGTGATAACTATTAGTTCAGTGTACATAATTACCTCTGTTTCTTTTATGCATAGACAAAAAATAATTATTTCTAAAAAACATAAAGTTCTTTTGTGTTCTTAAGTTTTTTTTTTTTTCTCAACAATCTATCCTGAGTGTATTGACAGTGGCAATGCCCTGTTAAGAAGAATGAGGAAGACCTTTGTATTCTGTATTATTTGCTAGGGCTTCTATAACCTAGAACCATAGACTGGATGGCTTAAACAACAGAAATTCATTTCAGAATTTCTCACAGTTCTGGGGACTAGAAGTATGAGATCAAAGTATTGGTGGGGTTGATTTCTTTTGAGGGCCATGAGGGAAGGATATGTACCAGGGCTCCTTCTTGGCTTGTAGATGCCCATGTGCTTCCTATGTCTTTAGATGGTTTTTTCTCCAAGTGTGTATCCATGTTCTGGTCTCATCTTTTAAGGACACCAGTCATATTGAATTAGCACCCACCCCAATAACTCATTTTAACCTCACTACCTCTTTAAAGACCCTGTCTCCAAATATAGTAATATTCTGAGGTACTGATGGTGAGGACTTTAACATAGGAATCTTGGAAAAACATAGTTCATCCCATAACACCAACTGATCAGAAACTTTTATTATCCATATACAGTAAGTTTCCCTAATTTTTAAAAATTAAGCATTGTCTGACCACTTAGTTTCCTAGTCCATAAATTATATACTATGTGCCTATTGGCTATCTAGTCCATAAAGTATATACCACGTGCCTATTGGCTATCTAGTGTATAGAAGGAAATACACTCAAAGAGCTCAGTTTGGTCTTGGGACATATAATATTTTTAATCATTTGACTTGCAGAATTCTATATAATAAAACAGTATAGTTTAGAAAAGAAAGGGATCAGTTCATGATATTCGTGACATTTGGGAAAATGGAGAGGCCTTTTTTGTTTTGGGGGGTTGGCTGTTAACATTTAAATTAAGACAGGAAATAATTTGTGACATACTTTTATAGAAAGGAAAAAATTTAAAAATTTATAAAAGAATCGTTCTTAATTTGATTCGGTATTTCCTTTGTATGCCATCCCCAAAGTGTTTTAGTTACAGTATTTTTTCTTATCTTTTAAGAGGTGGTAGAACATTGTCCTAATTTTGAGTCAAAAGTAGAAGTGGCATTACTCTAATAAAAAAAAATTACCCTTAGAAATAACTATGTTTAAATGATAAATGAAAGATATTCTTAAGCCAGTACTCTATAGAGTTTTTTTGGGAGGGGGGTTGGTAGACCTCCCTCATCTCATTCTGTATATTAAGTTATATCCACTTATATCCATCTCCACTGTGACTACTTTAGTTTAGGTCCTCAGTACTCTTTCTCTTCCCCCTCCTGTCCACCTTTTCTTTTTTCTCCATCTCAGCTTAAAAGCAGTATATGCACATAGTCAAGACCATCTGAAAAGGCTTTAAATGGCTTAATGATAGTTTCTTGAAGAGTGATTATGTGCATATATGCATATTTGTTGTGCTGTCTGTTGCATAATCAATTTTAACCGCTTTCTAATAATCATGAGAATTTTTGCTTGCTTAGAGCTATCCCTTCCTTCCAGGTATCTCCCAATAATTGTCTTAATATTTTGTTAATCCATAGTTGATGTTTCATTATGATGACTACAATAAATGCTGTTCACTGATGAGCATTGTAATATGCTTTTTAATATTCTGTTATACATAATACATACATTCACTGTTCGCTTCCACTCACCCACCTACCCTTCCTCTCTCTCCCCCTCCCTCCCTTTCTTTCCTCTTTCCTACCTCTCTCCCTTTTCTTTCTTTCTTTCTTTCTTTCTTTCTTTCTTTCTTTCTTTCTTGTGCAGCTGTTAATGCTTTTCACTTTTTTTCATTTGCTAAGTTATATTAAAATCCATAGGCAGATCTTCTCACACCCTTCATTAGCCTCTCAATTCAATTTTCTACACAATAAAACTTGTCCGGTAACCTAAAAGTTTACATTTTAATAATCTTTTCTTTGGTATCCCAGAGATATTTCCTTTTGAAGTACTGATCCAGTTTAGTCTGGACTGGTTGTCTTCCGGGTGGGCTTTGTCCTGGGACTTTGTATTGTATTGAATATCATATTTTCTACATGCTGTGTCTTCTTTCTTGGTTAAGTCTTATCTTTTTTATGGATTCTTTAGTAACTTTCTGAGAAGGGTTTTACAGGGAAGTAAATCTTGTGTGATGTTGCTGTTCTTTATTCTCACACTTGATGAAAAGTTTGACTGCGTAAAGAACTCTATATTAAAAACTAATTTCTACTAAATTATTATTCTATGGTTCTTATTCTTACTGACCTTTCTTATATGAACAGTTCTTCCCACCTCACCTCAACCCCTGTGCCCCACCACACCCCATAGATCTTATCTTTTTATCTTTTGTTCTGGAATTTCATGACAATGTGTCTTGATGTAACTCTTTTCTTGATCATTGTGTTGTGTACCTAGTGGGGCCTTACAATCTAGATACGTATGTTTTCCAATCTAGGAAATATGTCTGTATTACTTCTCAGATAACCTACTCTCTGCTTTCTCTCTGTTCTCTTTCTGTAAATTTTATTAGGTGAATGTTGTATTTTGAAATTGATTTTCTCTGACAACCTTGTATCCTCTTCTTTATCTAGTTTGTGTGTGTGTGTGTGTGTGTGTATGTGTATTTTTCTCTTAGTTCCACCTGTGGGGATATTTTGAGTTTTTAAAAGCAATTGAATTAAAAATTTTTGGCTATCATATTTTTAAAACTTTTTGTTTTCTGAATATTTTTATAACATTCTTATCTAATATCTCTAAAGATGCTAACTATATTTTTCTTGATATTTTTCTTGCTGTCTGCATTATCTCTTTTCCTTAGGATTCTTTATGATTTTTATTGATTTGGTCTAAAAGATAAGTTTTCCTCAAGTTTCTGGTACTTATTGATTGTCCACTAATATTTAGTATTTAAATATTAACATTTAAGAGTAACATTTAATATTTAAAATTCATCCTAGGAGCTCTGTGCTTGGTCAGAACTTCTAAGGTGGTGTAAGTTCATATTTACTCCACATTCTTTGATCTGTTTCTTTAGATAAGAAATGTCTAATTTGCCCTGAATGGAATAAGTCTCACTTTGTTTCCCTTATTTTACTTTAGCACCTCATCCCTGTTTTTTGACTGGACTTCCTGAATTTGGTTCAGTTTTTCTAGTATATCTCCTATGAGTTGCCTCTTATTCTTTGTTTATCTCCCCTTTGTTAATATGTTTACTCCCCAGATAATGGTTAGGTGCAGTCTCTTTTGTAGATAAAATTATACTCCAGGCATAAGACTGGAACTGGTTTCAACTGTTTCATGTAAATAACTACTGTCAACTGTTACCTATTTATCTAAATTTGTTAGTTTTTATCTTAGAGAGTGAGCTCTGAGTTTCTCACTGTTGCTTCCATGAACTGACTATCAAGTCACGAGTTGCCACTAGGGCTATTAGAGTGGATCTTAAATATGTGAATATTTGTGAATTTAAAAAAATGTATTTACTTTTCCTTTTGAAAATAAGGTTTACTTCTCTCCTTTTGAAAATTAGACAATTCAAAAATGGCAGAACTCTTTATGGAATGTGAAGAAGAAGAGTTAGAACCATGGCAGAAGAAAGTAAAAGAGGTTGAAGATGATGATGATGATGAGCCAATCTTTGTTGGAGAGATATCAAGTTCAAAACCAGCAATTTCAAGTAAGCATTTACTTTTAGTGGAACTGATTTTTATAACATAACTGTTTTTAATGGAAGACCTTGTGAACTGCTTTATAAGGTACTTGTTCCTCTGTAAGGAGTTAGAGATGAAAGATTTGGTGAGCGGTGAGTGAGAATTACAGAATCAGGATGAGATGTGATTAAGGACTTGAGGAGGGACGTAAAAGGTTAAAATACCAGATGTGAGGAAAGAAATAGACTAAGATTAGCTGATACATTGGAGGTCTTTTGAAATTGGAAATCATAGTTTTTAGTGGAGCCAAGTAACCTGTTCATCCGTTTGTTTATCTCCCCCCCCACACACACCTTAAACACAGAATTAGAGAACTAGAAGAGGTTACAGTACTTTTCTTCAAATGTCCTAATATGCTTAATAAATTTTAGTCTCAAACAGGGGTTTTCACATCCAGGCAACTACAGTGTCATCCATACAGTGCTACAAAATATATAGGCAGAGAATAATTTCAGTCTCTAGCCTGTGTGCCAACAGGGGGTTCAGCTTCTGACCACATTCATCTTCCAGCAACTCACATTTATAGTCATGAGAGAGAAGAGCACTGTCTACAGCCACTGTACTTGGGTGATATAGCAGTTAGTTAATACTTAAATCTTTCATGGCTGTCTAGCACAATATTTTGGTACCTTTGTGGATTATTAGATTTTTGTTAGAGTAGTTGGATTTGACGTTGTTAGAATATTAAAGCAGTGACCAATGACTCTTATTAAAATGTCCACTCAAAAATGTAAAAAAGTACAGAGAACTAATATACATATTTTAGGGCAGAAGGAGAAAATAAATAATTTCCCATTGTAGATATATGTTTATTTGTTCACTTGTTTAAGCCAGGGGAATTTAACAAAGAATATGACCAGCATAATAGAGTTTTCTTACCAAGACAGGGCTCAAAAGTGTGATTAAGACAGTACTTTTCTGAAAGCTTCTGAAAGCTTGGTTCTTTCTTCTCTTGCCTCTAAACTTAGAATGGCACTTTTATTCAGTTTTATCAGAGGGAGAATCACTTAACCAATTAAATTCTCAATACCATTTCCTGTGGCAGATTGATAATCTTTAGGTTCTAGGTGGAGTGCCACTTTGATTGTAAATTGAGCTAGGCATGATGGCATGCTTGTTGATGATAGTGGAACATGATTATATATTCTCTTAATTACTATTTCTAGTCATTGTGATCATTTTATACTGGCGTATTACCATATTATAAAATTAATTATTAGAATCATTGAAAAAATAACAGTTAAGACCAAGTTGAATTATACTAGTAGAAAATTGTTAATCATATTCAACTAGAACATTGTTTATTATTGTTAAAATAATTCTGTCAAAAAGGAGACTGACCCCAGTAAAAATTATTTTCTCGACAGTTACGCAGAATTTAAATGAATTTTATTACTGTTTTTGTGTAAGCCATAAAATTTTTAATATATGGAATATGAGTTAAGTGTTTATATAGAACTGCTAGAAAGGGGAGTAAAAACTTGTGTTGTAGAATACAGCCACGAAAAAGCACATTAGCCAATAGTTCTTTGATGGTTTGAGTAATAATTAATCTTGAGTTTCTGAGTGAGAATGGTGTCAAGTTGTGTAGGAAGGTTTTTATTCTATAAGACATAAGTAATGCTTAGGTATAGAGCACTGCATTGCCATTATCAGAAAACAGCCCTACTTTTGTGTGTTCGTGTAGTTCATAGAGTTATTTTATGGGATCTGGTTCTTTTTTACTGTGAGGGAAAAAGGAAATTTTTATGACATTTAGGACTTGTTTGTGCTTTTATGTTTTTGTAACCAGCAATTTTTGGCACATCCATACTCTTCCCAATTTTAGTTTGACTAGCAAATAGTCTAGAACTTGCAGAAATTGCATGCCAGAATCAGGAACTTTAAAGTGATCCTGAGAGTTCTGTATTATGCTCAGATTGACTTCTGGTATATTCTGGTATATTGGTAGATTTGAAACCCCTTAAGTTATAAGTTACTCGGATAAACTGTAATTTTAGCCTGCAGTCTGTTCTAGTTTTTCCCTTTCAGGACTCAAGATTAATGCTGCAGATAATCTGGTGTGATCCCTCATAATGATACTTCCAGGGAAGGTGTGAATGGAATATGGAGGTTGGATAGGGGTTTGGTTTTGAGTGATATAAACCTGAGTGGATATAGCCCTGTTGCCATTTAAAGAAAGATACACTAATTATAGGTTCTATACACATAAATTTTTGGAAGATTCTTACTAATTATGTGGAATATTTCTTTGCCATAAAAGAAACTTTGCAGGAAGTTTAACTTGTATGTAGTCAGATTTATCAGTCTTTTACTTCTGGCTTTTGGATTTTGCATGGTGGTTCTTATTCTATAAAACAAGGCTAGTGAGGTGCCTGGGTGGCTCACTGGGTTAAAGCCTCTGCCTTTGGCTTAGGTCATGATTCTGGGGTCCTGGGATGGAGCCTCACATCGGGCTCTCTGCTAGTGGGGAGCCTGCTTCCCCCGATCTCTCTCTGCCTGCTTCTCTGCCCACTTGTGATCTCTGTCTGTCAAATAAATAATAAAATAAAATAAAACTTTATAAAACAAGGCTAGTAATCTTGTTTCTTTAGTAGGTAAAGATACATATGTTTAAAATTAACTGTATTTTAAGCGAGTGATAATTTATATACTCCTTCCAGGAATCTATTTGATTGTTTTCAATTCATGATTTCTATTTTCTTAGTATATATTTTATTCAAATAATGAATTTTAAAATAAATGTAATTTTTTGTAGATATTTTGAATAGAGTAAACCCCAGCTCATATTCAAGGGGAGTAAAGAACGGTGCACTCAGTCGAGGTACAGTATTACTTTACTTTTTTACTTTTAAGTGAAGTATGACATCATTAGTTATATGAAAATATATTTAATATATTGTATAATTTTAAATGCAGGTATTACTGCTGCATTCAAGCCTACAAGTCAACACTACACCAACCCAACATCAAATCCAGTGGCTGCGTCGCCAGTAAATTTTCATCCTGAATCTAGATCTTCCGATAGTTCTGTTATTGTTCAGCCTTTGTCTAAACCTGTAAGTGTTTCTGAAACTACACAGCTCAGGGATACATTGGATATTACTTATCAGTATAAACAATACCAATTAAAATTCTGGGTTGTCATGGATAGCCATCTAATAGAAGCATAATTAAAATCAGAAAATGTCCCTATCTTTATGATATCTTAGCCAGTACCCAGAGTAATAACTACAGGAACTACTCATCCATCCAGTTCCTAAATCAGGTGACATGCTTAAGTTTAATAGGTAAAGTATTGAAAATTGTGTTACCAAAATATGATAAAAGCATAATGTATATTGCATAATGGAAAATTATTTAGGATTGTAAATTAGGTCAGTTGTTCTTTGTTCTTAATTGGGAAAAACGTTTGAGAGGACATTATAGATTTTTATTCTGAAAATATATCTTCATAATTAGTTTAAAAAACTGTTAATAATAATAGTTAATTGTAATAGTTAATATTACAGTTGATATTTATGTGTAATGCTTTGTTTCTAAATGGCACACATAAATTAATCATTTAATTCTTAACCATCCCTGTAAAGGATGCACTATTATTATTATTAATCCTGTTTTATAGTTGAGGAAATTGAGGTTCACAGAGGTTAAATTATTTATTTAAGGTCACACAGCTGGCAAAATGTTAGATATGGGATTTCAATCCAGACTTACTGTATTTACATAAGTATATGTATATATATTATATATAAATATAGACTTAAAATGCCTTAGTGCAGTAGTTTTCAGTGTGTAGTCTTCAGTCCCCTGAGACTCTTTCATGGGTTTGGGAGTCAGTACTATTGTCATAATAATAAAAGACACTATTTGCCTTTTCCACCATGTTGACATTTGCGTTGGTGATGCAAAAGTAATATTGAGTAAACTGCTGGTGCCTTAGTATGAATCAAGATGGTGGTACCAAGTATGAGTAGTTTTTGTATTCATTCCCACCATGCACTCCCAATAAAATACATTCATGCTTGATTTCCTTGATGAAGTATTAACATGTTATTTTTTAAAATCTCTACCTTGAATATGTGTCTTTTAAAAATATTTTGTGTGATGAAATGGATAGTATGCAAAAGCACTTCTGTGTCTGAAGTTCAGTGGTTATCTTGAGGAAAAGCACTCCAGTGATTGAAATGTGAGCTAAACTGCTCACTTTTTAAAAATAGAAGACTCCTTTTGCTTGAAAGAATGACTGATAAACCATGGTGTATTATATATTTTTGTGTATCAATATTACCATAAACAATGATTTAAAACCACATACATTTATTTTCTCATAGTTTATATGGGTCAGAAGTCAGGTCATGGCTTAGCTGGATCCTTTGCTTCAGGGTTTCACAGGCTACATTCAAGGTGTGGACTCTGAGGTTGCAGTTTTATCTGAAGCTTGACTGGAGGGGTATCTGCTTCTAAGTTCTCATGGTAATTGGCAACGTTCAGTTTCTTAACCGTTGTCACACTGGGAGTCTCTGGCTTTGCCAACTGGTCTTTCCCACATGGCTTCTTACTTGCTCAAAGCCCACAAGAGAAGATCCTTAGGAGAATGGCAATATGATCTTACATAATATAGTTATATACACAAAATCATGTATATCCTGTTACCTTTCCTGTTCTGTTGGTTAGAAATAAGTCACATGTCTTGCCTACACAAAGGGGTGGGAATTGTGCAGGACATGAACGCCAGGGGATGGTGATAATGGAGGCCACTTTAGAGTCTGGTTGCTACACATAGTGAGTGATTCAGTCTTGGTTATTTGGCAGACATTTCCTCAAAACTGAACAAAGTACACATTTAAAAGAAAACAACTGATAGCATTTGTTGGGTAAAATTGCACTTTCAAGTACAAATTAGAATTTTGGAAAACTTGTCTTTGCCACCATGATCTTGGTAGCTTCCTAGTACTTAAAGACTTTCCTCTCGGTAGTGCAATTAATAAATACAATTTTTTGTTATTGTATAATGAATTCTGTGTACATTTGGAGGATCAGCATAATCCAAAAAACCCCCAGTATTTTCAAAAGAACCAGTGCATGATGTTACAGAATCATAGATAAAAGATCCAATCAAAGTGTGAGACTGACTGATAGATTTTAATGTAACAAAGTATGAAAAGTTTAGTAAATACCAAGTCAGATGCCACATTACAGTAATCTCTTAAGAAAATATCAACTGTTGAATTTTGGTGTATTATCAAAGAAGTGTATCCGTAGTTATCCTAAATTGCTATTAAAATACTACTCCCTGCCTCTGCCGTCAGCTTAGGTCATGATTCCAGAGTCCTGGGATCGAGTCCCGCATTGGGCTCTCTGCTCAGCAGGGAGCCTGCTTCCTCCTCGCTCTGCTTGCTTCTCTGCCTGTTTGTGATCTCTGTCTGTCAAATAAATAAATAAAATCTTTTTTTTTTTAAAATATTTTATTTATTTATTTGACAGAGAGATCACAAGGAGGCAGAGAGGCAGGCAGAGAGAGAGAGAGGAGGAAGCAGGCTCCTGGCTGAGCAGAGAGCCCGATGTGGGGCTCGATCCCAGGACCCTGAGACCATGACCCAAGCCGAAGGCAGAGGCTTTAACCCACTGAGCCACCCAGGTGCCCCGAATAAATAAAATCTTAAAAAAAAAATACTACTCCCTTTTGCAATTATATATCTTTATGAAGCCAGATTTTCCATTTTTCAAATAAAACAACATATTCTAACAAATTGAAGGCAGAAGCAGATATGAAACTGCGACAGTTTAGCTAGACATTAGAGCAATTTACAGAAATGTAAAACAGTAGCACTCTTTTCACTGATATTTTGTGTGTTTGCAATATAGTCAGTTTTCATAAAAATGTTATTTATGTTAATCTGTAATGGGTTTATTATTACTTAAATATTTTAAGAAATTTCTCTTTTAATTCCTTTTTTTAAAAAAAAAGATTTTATTTATTTATTTGACAGAGAGAAATCACAAGTAGATGGAGAGGCAGGCAGAGAGAGAGAGAGAGGGAAGCAGGCTCCCTGCTGAGCAGAGAGCCCGATGCGGGACTTGATCCCAGGACCCTGAGATCATGACCTGAGCCGAAGGCAGCGGCTTAACCCACCGAGCCACCCAGGCACCCCGTTTCTCTTTTAATTTCTAATATGTTAAATATCAATAGGTATAACCCAAATAAATAAAAATTCTTTTGGGGCCTCCATAATTTTTAAATGTGCAAAGTGGTGCTGAAGTCAGGGAATTATATTACTCAAAAAAAAAGTTATCCCAAATGTAAAGATTCTTCGCTGTTAGTTGGATTTGAACTAACTCAGTAATTTTGCCATGCCTATTGTAAGCTATTTGGCACTGGCTTTAGAGAAATAATAAATTTGAACGAAAATGTTTGTGCTTTGACAGTAATTTGCTTATTGTCTATCAAAGCACCTATTAATTTTCTTGCAAATATTCAAGTTCAAAACCAGAATTGAATCCAAATATGTTTGGTAGGAATAATGCATTTTTCCTCTATTTCATATTACTATTAGGTAATCTGCAGATCTGTTAGTACTAAAAATTGATATTTTGAGGTGTTACTTTTCATAGAAGAGTTATTTTAATTGTAATTTATATAATAATGGAAAGGAGGACTACAGATTTTTAAATATATGGCTAACTATATTGACCTCCCACTTATATTTTGAAGATGTTATGTATCATAAAAGTATATGTTTAGGCAAATGTTTCTCTCTCCCTGAGTTATTATTACTTGATATTAATAATAACTATCTGAAATATTAGCAGTGATATAAGCCCTGGGCCAGTAGTTTAAAAAACTTAGATTTGAAGCAAGATACTTGAATGCTGACTCAGCCTTGTTAATAAGCATTCTTGAAACCTTTCTGAGCCTCATTTTCTTCATTTCTAAAGTGAGAGATTTTTAACCAGCCAATGACTCTCAAATGGATCCTAAGGTTCTGTAGGTTATTACTAATATTTGAAAAGATGAAAAGCTACTTAAAATTGAAGATTTTTTGCTATTAGTTAGAATCAAATAACTCAGTTACTTTTCATAAGTTGTAGCTTTTGCAGGGTAGAAAACTGGAAAAAGAAACTTGACTATTTAATTCAGTTTAATAAATAAAAATCTTTCCAACATTGAACCCAGTGAGGGAAAAAAAAAAAAAAAGGGAAGGTTTGTATCTTTGGTGTTATATAAGTTAGAAACTAGAGCTATTTCTGAGATGTTTATTTCTCTGGCATAGTTTTATTTATGTTTTTAATTTTTATTTTTTTATTATTGTGTTCAGCTATCCAGCATATAGTACATCATTATTTTTTTTATTTTTATTTTTATTTTTTTAAAGATTTTATTTATTTATTTGACAGAGAGAAATCACAAGTAGATGGAGAGGCAGGCAGAGAGAGAGAGAGAGGGAAGCAGGCTCCCTGCTGAGCAGAGAGCCCGATGCGGGACTCGATCCCAGGACCCTGAGATCATGACCTGAGCCGAAGGCAGCGGCTTAACCCACTGAGCCACCCAGGCGCCCACATCATTAGTTTTAGTTTTTAATATAGTGCTCAATGATTCATTAGTTGCATATAGTTTTAAAATCAAAACACCTCAGTTGGTGTTTCTCAGTCTTGGTAAGTTTTTAAAAGGAGAGGCTGCGCCAGTTGGTCTGGGTGGGTCCTGGAAATGGTATCTTGTAAAACAAACAAACAAACAAAAAACTCTTCAAGACATTCTAATGTGCAAAGTTAAGCATAACAGATATATTCTGGGGATGAATTGAGACTCCTATTTAAGGGAATTTACTCTGAATTTTGGAAGCCACTGCTTTTAATAAATTATAATTATAGTTTTCCATTTTATGTCCTGTGTGTGATGTGTGTTTACTTTTTCATGGAATATCTCTACACTCTAGCATCTCTTGTGTGTGTGTGTGTGTGTGTGTGTTTACTTTTTCATGGAATATCTCTACACTCTAGCATCTCTTTCAGAGCTCTTGCCAATAATAGTGATATATTATTATCACCTAAAACTAATTCAGTGTGATCTAGCTTAAGTGTATAAGCTCTGGAATCTGTCAGGTTCTGGGTTCTCATTACAGCTCCATCAATAACAAGCAGGACTGTATTGGGAGCCCTATATAACCACTACTGACTTTAGTTTACCTACTTATATAGGGTATAAGACTAGTTTTTTATTAGTAATGTTGTGACAACTATTTGATTTAATACATGTATGAATCATGAAGTACAATTACATTTAAAACACGATTGTGACTATTACTTCAATTTGAAAGGTGAATAACTTGAAGCTCAGAAGTGACCTTCCCAAGGTATATATAGTTAAATGTGCCAATCTTCTGAATCAAAGTCTAGTGTCTGTTCTACCCTTACTATTGTATTTGATATCTTTCTGAAATTCTTGTATGCTCCCTGTTGGAGAATTATTTCAACCAGTTATTGTTGAACAGTGTGTGCCTGTTCTCTGAAATTCTGGAGCTTAATTAACTAGAGTTGTTTTCCTAATAAAGTTTTTAAGAGTATTAACTGTATTTCTGTTAAAGAACTATTTTGGAAAATACAAGTGAACATTTTCCATTTTTTTAGTGCAAATATTTGGAGAAGATATTTATTATGAAACGAGATGGAGCTTGGTTACAGTCAGGTCGTATGGAGTTATGCATTTTTTATATTACATGTTAATTTTCAAATACATATGCCTTGTTAGGCCTCAAATTCTAGAAGTGGTTTGGATTACTTCAGTACCTGTTTCTATGACTTTTTTTTTTGTTTAAAAAAAACCTATTTACTTATTTGGTATTTTATTTATTCTGCAGTTTGTGCAGAGTGTGGTGAGGAAAGGTCATTTCTTTTTAAAATGTTAAAAAGTTATAATTGACATTCAACATTATGTTAATTTCAAATGTACAGCATAACAATCATTTGGTATTTATTTATATTGCAAAATGTTCACCACAATCTAATTTAACATCTATCACCATATGTAGTTAACAGAATTTTTTTTCTTGTGATGAGAGAAATTTTAAGATCTATACTCTTAGCAACTTTTAAATATGCAATACAGTGTTGTTATCTATAGTCACCATGCTGTACATTACATCTCCATGACTAATTTATTCTGTAACCAAAAGTTTATAACTTTTGACTCCATTCATTTTGTTTACATAACTTAACAAACCAGTGTCAATAGAAAAGTTAGCAAACCAAAATTCTGAAAACTTAATTATCCCTTAGTTAATAAGCACAAACGAAATAAAACCTTTATGTTCTATCTTTAATATTTATTTTGGAGAGAAGTTTAGAAAAACAGAAGGATACATACTAAATTTTGATTTTTTCCCCCCCTGCAGACATGGTATAGATTATATAAATCAGGACCATACTACATATACAAATATGGATTCCTCTTTTTACTCTGAACATTCTACTGGGATTATGTCATTGGATATTTTTCAGAAACATAGTGTTTGCATTATAGTCTATCATAATTTATTTAACCATTCTTTTGTTGGACATACAGATTTTAATTTTTTGTTATTAAAAGGAATTCTCATTAAATGTCTTCATTTCCTTATCATAAATTTTTAAAGTGGAATAATTGGACCAAACGATGTGAACTTACATAAAGCCTTTGATAGCTGCTGCCAACATATTTATGCCAAAATGTACCAAAATAAAACCTCTACTTTGCCAGTAGTGAATGTTATCATTACTTTAAAATTTTTAAAAATTTTTTTAAAAAGATTTTATTTATTTACTTGACAGACAGAGATCACAAGTAGGCAGAGAGGTAGGCAGAGAGGCAGTCAGAGAGAGAGGAGGAAGCTCCCTGCTGAGCAGAGAGCCCGATGTGGGGCTCGATCCCAGGACCCTGAGATCATGACCTGAGCCGAAGGCAGAGGCTTTAACCCACTGAGCCACCTAGGTGACCCTTTTACAATTTTTATTTCAAGCTAAGTTTAGACTTACAAGAAAAATAATACAGAGAGTTCTCGTATATGCCTAACCTAGTTTCCCCTAATGCTAACATTTTATGTATCATAGTCAGGTAATTAACAAGTAATCTTCAAACTTTAATTGAATTTTACCAGAGTTTCAATTAATGTCATTTTTCATTACCAGGATCCTATTCAGAATTACACGTTACACTTAGTTTTTTCTTCTTAGTCTCATATTTTTCTGTAGCTATTCATTCTTTTTCTTTCATTACTTGAATACTTTAAAGAGGAGTAGGCAGTTATTTTGTATTACATATTATTATTTTTAAAACAATGTGAATTCAGGGGTGCCTGGATGGCTCAGTGGGTTAAGCTTCTGCCTTTGGCTCAGGTCATGATCTCAGAGACCTGCATCAGGCTCTCTGCTCAGCAGGGAGCCTGCTTCTCCCTCTCACTCTCTGCTTGCTTCTCTCCCTACTTGTGACCTCTCTTTGTGTCAAAAAAAAAAAAACAATAAAAAACCAAAAACCCAAATTCAGTAGTTAAAAATTGCCATTGTCTTTATTGCATTTCTTTGACTAGTAAATTAGAAAGAGTTTTATGTATGGGTCATTTGTATTTTGCTTTTGAAGTGTCTCAGTTTATAGCCTTTGCCCATTTTTCTCTTAAGGTGACTTTTTCCCTTTTGGTTTTTAAGCATTGTTAATCCTAAAACTTTTGCTTGTTGTATATTATGACATATAGAATGGTTCAAAATTCCTCTGAGAGCTTACTCTACAATAATGGTCTTTTAAAAATAGAATTGGAATATATTTTTTGAGTGTGTCTAACAGTATGTTTAATATATAATAGTATTCGTGTATACATCCCTAAATTGATCACACTTTTCATAATTATACTAAATACACAAATTTATACTACCTAATTCTTGAGCACATTATCATTCATCTCATACTTTTCACTCTTCTTGAGGTGGTCCTACTAGCTTGGGACCATCTTTTCTCCTGATGGAAAGGCTAAAACTTCCCTTGAGCCCTAAGGCTTCCAGGAGCAGAGCAGCTGTCTCAGATTATTCCTATAAATAGCTTACATTCTAACCCGTTTGCCTGACTTTCTTATTTGGGTTTACCCTTTTGACCACGCAGTGTTCATATTTGCCTTATGAGATGGGAGATCACCTCAATCTCACACGGCTTCCTGTGGAATAGCAGGAGGAGTGGGACGGAGGGGGGGAATCCATTCTTTCTTTTCCTGACACTTGCCTTATAAATTTTTCCAATAAAGATGATGCTAAAACTCAAACCATGTGCTATATTCATCCCTAATCTTGATGCACAATATTGCAGACTGATTCCTAATTTGTTTGTCCTGATATTTTGTCTGGGGGGCTTATAGAGATACGGAAGCTTTTAAATTTATACTTAGGTCAGTATATTTTCCTCATTTTTTACTTTTACCCATAGATTTTGCAAAGTTTTACCATTTGCTCTTTGACGGGAATACTGCATTTTTAGTAGTTCTCTAGAGTGTATCAATCCTGCTGATTTAAAATGGGTATATATGTTTTCTTTCTCTTGGGGGAAAAAACAGATTAGAATTTGCCCTATTTTAATTGGCTAGTTAGAAACACAACAGCTGTAAGAGCTTGCTTTCAATTTTAGTAGATGATGATTTTGACA
The DNA here is from genome assembly GCF_964662115.1 of Mustela nivalis. Taxonomy (NCBI): domain Eukaryota; kingdom Metazoa; phylum Chordata; class Mammalia; order Carnivora; family Mustelidae; genus Mustela; species Mustela nivalis. Next base: position 109,319,820 of record NC_139025.1, read on the forward strand.
GTAATAATTACCTCTGCATATTTTAACTTATTAATTGTTAACTGAGTCATCAAAGGCTATTCTTATAATATTGACATACACTTCAGTTTACCTTCATAAAAGTTTATGAAACGAAATAATTATAACTACATTGAGTAAATGTAATATTCTTCCTTTGAAATATTTTAACAGGGTTATGTAACGAACTCAGCACGAGTTGTGTCTAATAATTCTTCAGAGTTACTGTTTGACTTGACCCAGGATACAGGATCATCACATTACCAAGGAGGACCAACACTTTCTATACCAGGTTGGTTTTAGCACTTAAAAAAAAAAATTATAAGAAGAAACTTGATGAATATATATATGGAATTGACTTTCTGTTTTCAAGTTCTTGCCTTCATGTTAAGTTTTTCATATATTGTAAAGTGGCATGGTGCTAATAGTTCTTGATTAACTTTTTTGGTGACTTTTTTTTTTTTACCTCCTTGGGTGATTTTATTTTATTTATTTTTTTTTTTAAAGATTTTATTTACTTATTTGACAGAGCGAGATCACAAGTAGGCAGAGAGGCAGGCAGAGAGAGAGGAAGGGAAGCAGGCTCCCTGCTGAGCAGAGAGCCCGATGCGGGACTCGATCCCAGGACCCTGAGATCATGACCTGAGCCGAAGGCAGCGGCTTAACCCACTGAGCCACCCAGGCGCCCACCTTGGGTGATTTTAAATCAAACCTTATTTACTAATAAGATGGACAGTAAGGAGAGCATGTGATGTAATAAGCACTGGGTGTTACAGAAGATTGATGAATCGCTATACTCTACCTCTGAAACTAGTAGTACTCTGTATGTTAATTAATTGTATTTAAATAAATATATATTTTAAAAAATGATAAGATGTTTTATTTTTCCTGATAAGTATGCTAACTAACTTTGAATTTGTTCTCACTTGGCATTGAAAGTGGATTGAAAAATCTTAAAATAATTTCTGTAAGTTATAGAAATATAGAAATGTAGAAATACAGAAATTAAAAGAAGTATTAATTTTTATGACTACTAGTGTGAAAAAGTATATGATTACAAGTGATTTCCTAATTAGATTAGTGTCTTTCTATTCAGTAAACGCTTCAGATAGTATAGTTACATATGATAATAGAGTGCTGTTATAAAAGTGGCACAATAAATTTGTATATGGCCATTACTCAGTAAATGCCCACTGCAGGAATATGAAATTCCCTTGTTAAGGTAGAATTAAAGTTCTTTGTATACTGAAACATAGTTTTTCATTAACCTGAAATAAATTAGTGTGCTATGAAGGAATTTCATCTAATTGAAAATTCCCTGTAATCAAGGCAATTAGGCTCTTATATTAGTAGTTTTGGTATATTACAAATATTTGACAAGATAGAGATAAACAAAATTTGGGGGGATTTAGATTATTTACTAACAAATCAGTGTGGAGAAGCTACCAAACCCCCATTTTTCTTTGTTGTAATATTAGTGCCTAAAATGTTTTTCCATTTAGGTAATATTTAGTTGATATTTACTACTTTGGGTGTCACTTGTATACTTCCAAAATCTAGTTAGTAAAATAGATAAGAACCAAAGTTTGGTTTTACAAAACACAAGGACTTTATTAATAGAAAAAGTCTGTATTCTTTGGAGTTAGGACAATGATTCCTGCTCAACCTCGAAGTTTTTTGCTGTGGAGAGATACGTTAGCCTGAGCAGTAAGGAGGATGATGAAGATGTAGATTTGAACTTCTATTCTTAAGATTTTTGTGGTTTCCATTAAGTCTTTACACTTCAGTCTTCTTATATTGTTAAAATGCAGATTTTAGGGGCACCTGGGTGGTTCAGTGGGTTAAGGCCTCTGCCTTCGGCTCAGGTCATGATCTCAGGGTGCTGGGATCGAGCCCCGCATCGGGCTCTGCGCTCAGCAGAGAGCCTGCTTCCTCCTCTCTCTGACTACGTGTGACCTCTCTTCTCTCTGTCAAATAAATAAAAAAATCTTAAAGAAAAAAATGCAGATTTTATTTTTCTTGTTAAATGCATTCATTCTCCAGACCTGGAGTCAGCCATTGGGAGATAAAATTTTAATTCTCGTTCTACTTTAGTCAGGACTTTTTTGAGGCACAAATAAGATAAATAAAATGTGAAAATGAGGGGTGCCTGGGTGGCTCAGTGGGTTAAAGCCTCTGCCTTCAGCTCAGGTCATGATCCCAGGGTCCTGGGATCGAGCCCCACATCGGGCTCTCTGCTCAGCAGGGAGCCTGCTTCCTCCTCTCTCTCTGCCTGCCTTTCTACCTACTTGTGATCTCTGTCTGTCAAATAAATAAATAAAATCTTTAAAAAAAATGTGAAAATGAATTATGAACTTTAAAGGACTTGACAATAGTTGGTATGAATGATAGTATCTGCTTTATGTTCAATAACATGATTAACTGAGCACTGTCAGTGATCATGGATATTTGGAGAAGACGATTTGAGCTTGTTTTTGAAAGGATTTTACTGACAGAAAGAGAGTGTTGTTCAGTGTAGAAAGCAATACAAACCAAAGACAACAGGGATAAATAAAGAATTTAAAACTCTTAAATGGGGTCACCTGAGTGGCTCAGTTGGTTAAGAGGCTGCCATGGTTCAGTTCATGACCCTGGGGTCCTGGGATCCAGTCCATCAGGGCTCCCTGTGCTCAGGCCTTCTTATGTTAAAAAGTTCGGTGTAAAGCTATGTGTTTCTACTGTCCAGCCTGTTACATTATATAAGCAGATGCTTAATCAAAATACCAGCATTCATTGGCTATTCAAGTAATCTAAGTATCTCACAAGAATCCTACTGAAAATAAACAAATCTTTTCCAAGTACCTATATTATAGCCATCAATAATCACATGCCTTGAAGATGGGGAAAAAATTTTTTTTATGTTATTTCACAGGATGAAACAGAGGAACCAGCTAGTATAATACTCTTTGTTTTTCTGGCACATTTCCTCTTATTTAAAAGCTATTAGAATTTTTTTCCTCTACCGTAAGTTAAGATATAAAATATTTTGTTAGTAATGATAATAGCTGTCATTTATTGTTGAATGCTTTCTCTGTGCCAGATGTTGTGTGGGTGCTTTTTAAAAGTAAGTTAAGATACAAAATATTTTTTTATTAAGGACAGTAGTTATTTATTACTGAATGCTTTCTGTGTGTCAGATAGTGTATTGAGTGCTTTAAATATATAATCTTGTTTTATCTTAAAACAGTTCTGTAAAATAAGGCATTATAACTTACTTTATGAAAGAGGCTCAGAGAAGTTAATTAAATAAGCCAAGAATACATGGCTAGTCAGTGACAGAGCTTGAATTTCAACTTACACTGTGTGGTTTAAAAGCCTGAATTATTTCTAATATGTTTACTACTTCTACTTTTATTATACAATTGAGAACATTAAAATATATGGTGGGCAGTTTTAGATTCCTTATTACCAAGTAGTTGTGTGGTGTTTTCAAAAGGAACTTTTGCCTGGCCTGATTGTAGCCTAAATATCCCTATTTCTCTTGCTAATGCTTTGAATAGGGCTAAAATGCTTTAGCTTTAAGGTGATGGTTTACAAATTAAAAACTGTTTTTACAAATAAAATTCCCATGTAAAGAAAATTTTATTCAAAGTTCTAATAAATAAAATATGAAAGAGTTCCTCTGTCCAACACAACCAAAATATTCCCTAAAACGAGCCCATTATGCTCCAGGAATGTAATTTGAAAACCGTTGTACTTATTTCTTCCATTACAAGCCCTTTCATATGAGTGAATGAGGTATTATCATTCAAGTTTAGTTTTTCCACTTTGTATTTTCCACTTTTGTAGTTTTTCTGCTTTGAATAAATGGATAATATAAACTAAAGCTCTGAGTAGACTCCCCCCCCCCCCTTTTAGGTAGAAAAAGAGCTAACCTTCCATTAGACATTTTAAATAAATAAAATAGGTCTTTCTAGATTTTTAAAATAAAATAAAATTTTTCATTTGTAAACTAATTCCAGTGCACTTAAAGCATCAAAAGGTGATTCATTTGTAGAAACTTAGTTTGGAGTAGTCTCTGCTTTAATTTTTTCTTTTTTGCTTGGGGTACTTTGGTCTGGCTTCTTTCATAATTGCTGTTTATATAGTACTTTATTTGAAGCCATATTTAGTATTTTCTTTCATAAAGAGATTATTTCTTGAATTATTTGAATATATATAGTCCCTAATAAATGTTTATATAATTTTTTTATACCCCTGACTTTTAAAAAAATTTCTTATTTCTTGGGACACCTGGATGCCTTGGTCATTAAGCATCTGCCTTTGGCTCAGGTCGTGATCCCAGGGTGTTGGGATCGAGCCCCGCATCAAGCCCCTCATCAGGCTCCCTGCTGGGCAGGAAGCCTGCTTCTCCCTCTCCCACTGCTAGTGTTCTCTCTTCTGCTCTGTCTCTCTCTGTCAAATAAATAAATAATATCTTTAAAAAATTATTTCTTAAAAATTAATGCTTATTTATTTTCCTCAAGTTTTTATTTAAATTCCAGTTAATGTGCAGTGTAATAGTTGTTTCAGGTGTAGAATTCAGTGATTCAGCACTTACATACAACACCTGGTGCTCATCAAAACAAGTGTCCTCCTGAATCGTCATCACCTAACCCATCCTTTCATCTACCTTCCCTGTGGTAATTATCAGTTTGTTCTCCTCTTTAAGAGTTTGTTTCTTGGTTTGCCTCACTTTTTCTTTTTCTCTCCTGTGTTCATTTGTTTTGTTCCTCAAATTCCACATAAGAGGGAAATCATGTGCTATTTGTCTTTCTCTGACAGATTCATTTCACTTAGCATAATACTCTCTAGCTCCATCCTTGTCATTGCAAATGGCAAGATTTCATTCTCTTTTATGTCTAGTAGGGTTCTATTATATACATATTCATCTTTATCCATTCATCTGTGGATGGACATTTTGGCTCTTTCCATAATTTGACTATTGCTGATAATGGTGCTATAAACATTGGGGCGCATGTATCCCTTCGAATTAGGGTTTTTATATCCTTTTGGTAAATACCAGTAGTACAATTGCTGGATGATAGGGTAGTTCTATTTTTAACTTTTTGAGGAGCCTCCATACTGTTTTCCGGAGTGGCTACTCCAGTTTGCATTCCCCTTTCTCTGTATCCTCGCTAATATCTGTTGTTTCCTGTGTTGTTAATTTTAGCCATTTTGACTGGTAATGAGGTGATATCTCATTGTAGTTTTGATTTTTATTTCCCTGATGATGAGTGATGTTGAGCATCTTTTCATGTGTATATTGGTGATCTGTATGTCTTTAGAAAAATGTCTGTTTAAGTCTTTAACCATTTTTGAAATGGATTATTTGTTTTTTGGGTGTTGAGTTTGATAAGTTCTTTACAGATTTTGGGTACTAACTCTTTATTGGATAGGTCATTTACAAATATCTTCTCCCATCCTGAAGATTGCCTTTTAGTTTTGTGGATGTTTCCTTCACTATTCAGAAGAAGCCTTTTATTTTGATGGAGTCTCAAGAGTTTGCTTTTGTTCCCTTTCACAAGAGACACGTCTAGAAAGAAATTGCTATGACCAATGTCAAAGAGGTTACTGCCTATGTTCTCCTCTAGGATTTTTAGTTCATGTCTCAACGTTTAGGTCTTTCATCCAATTTGAATTTATTTTTGTGTATGATATAACAAAGTGGTCTAGTTTCATTCTTTGGATATTGCTATTCAGTTTCCCTAACACCATTTGTTGAAGAGGACATTTTAAAAAAGTTTTTTTTAAAAATAGATTATATTTATTTGAGAGAATGAGCACAAGTCGGGAGAGCAGCAGACATAGGGAGAGGGAGAAGCAGGCTTCTCACTGGGCAGGGAGCTTGATGTGGGGCTCCATCCTAGGACCCTGGGATCATGACCTGCACTGAAGGCAGATGTTTAGCAACTGAGCCACCCAGGCACCCTGAACTGACCTTTTTCTATTGAGTATTCTTTCCTGCTTTGTCAGAGATGAATTGATAAAACTATGTGTTCATTTCTGGGTTTTTTATTCTGTTCTATTGATCTATGTTTCTGTTTTTGTGCTAGTATCATACTGTCTTGGTGACTATAGCTTTTTAGTATAGCTTGAAATCTGGAATTTTGATGCCTCCAGCATTAATTTTCTTTTTCAAGATTGGTTTGGCTATTCAGCGTCTTTTGTGGTTCCATACAAATTTTAGGATTGTTCTAGCTCTCTGAAAAATCCTGGTGGTATTTAATAGGAATTGTATTACATGTGTAGATTGCTTTGGGTAATAGGAATTGTATTACATGTGTGGATTGCTTTGGGTAATATAGACATCTTAACAATATTTATTCTTCTAGTCCATGAGCATGTAACATTTTTCCATTTTTTCTTTTTAAAGATTTTATTTATTTATTTGACAGACGGAGACCATAAGTAGGCAGAGAGAAGAAAGCAGGCTCCCTGCTGAGCAGAGAGCCTGATGTGGGGCTCGATCCCAGGACCCTGATATCATGACCTGAGCCGAAGGCAGAGGCTTTAACCCACTGAGCCACCCAGGCACCCCACATTTTTCCATTTCTTTGTGTCCTCTGCAATTGCTTTCATCAGTGTTATAGTTTTCAGAGTCAGATCTTGTATCTTTTTGGTTAGATTTATTCCTGAAGTATCTTACGGTTTGGGTACAATTGTAAATGGGAATGATTCCTTGATTTCTCTTTTTGCTGCTTCATTATTGGTGTATAGAAATGCATCAGATTTCTGTATGTTGATTTCGTATCCTGCAACTTTGCTGAATTCATGTGTCCGCTCTAGCACTTTTTTGGTTGAGTATTTGGGTTTTCTATATAAAGTATTATGGTATCTGCAAACAATGAAAGTTTGACTTCTTCCAGGATGCCTCCTGTTTCTTTTTGTTGTCTGATTGTTGTGGGTAGGAGCTCCAGTACTATGTTAAATAACTGGTGAGAGTGGACATCCTTGTCCTGTTCCTGACTGTAAGGGAAAGGCTTTCAGGTTTTCCCCATTGAGGACAATATTAGCTGTGGGTTTTTCATATATGGCCTTTATGATGTTGAGGTATGTTTCCTCTATCCCTACTTTGTTGAGAATTTTATTATGAATGGATGTTGTACTTTGTCACATGCTTTTTTGTATCTGTTGAGAGGATCATATGGTTCTTGTCGTTTCTTTTATTATTATGGTGCATCATGTTGATTTGCAAATGAGTCACCCTTGCAGCCCAGGAATAAATCCCACTTGATTGTGGTGTTTCATTCTTTTAATATACTATTGGATTTGATTTGCTGGTATTAAGAATTTTTGCATCCATATTCATGAGGGATATTGGCTTATAGTTCTTTAGTAGTTGAGTCTTTTTCCTCGTAGAATGAATTTGGAAGTTTTCCTTCCATTTCTATTTTTTTGAATAGTTTGAGAAGAATAGGTGTTAACTCTTCTTTAAATGTTTGATTGAATTCTCCTGTGAAGCCATTTGGCTCCTGACTTTTGTTTGTTGGGAATTTTTTTGATTACTGATTCAGTTTCTTTACTGGGTTGTCAGTCTGTTCAGGTTTTCCATTTCTTCCTATTTCAGTAGGAATTTATTCATTTCTTCCAGGTTGTCTGATTTGTTAGCATATAGTTTTTCATAATATTCTCTTATAATTGTGCGTATTTCTTTGGTGCTGGTTGTAATTTCTTCTCTCCTGTTTGTGATTTTATTTATTTGGGTCCTTTCTTTTTTTGATAAATTTGGCTAGGGGCTTATAAATTTTACTGATTATTTTTCAAGTAGCCAGCTCCTGCTTTTAATGATTTTTTTTTCTATATTTTTTTCTGCTTTAATCTGTATTCTTTCCCTTCTACTGCTGACTGTAGGCTTCATTTGTTGTTCTCTTTCTAGCTTCAGTAAGTGTAATGTTAGGTTGTATTTGAGATTTTTCTTGTCTTTTAAGGTAGGCCTGTTTTCTTATATATTTCCCTCTTATGACTACTTTTGCGACATGTCAGTGCTTTTTGACCAATGTGTTTACATTTTCATTTGTTTCCATGTGTTTTTTAATTTCTTCTTTGATTTCCTGGTTGACCATTCATTTTTCAGTAGCATTTTGTTTAATCTCCACATGTTGTTTTCCACATTTTTTTCTTGTGGTTGACTTTAAGTTTCATAGTGTTATAATCAGAACATATGCATGGTATGATCTTAGTCTTTTTGTACATGTTGAGACCTAATTTGTGACCTAGTATGAGATCTATTCTGGAGAATGTTCCTAGTGCATTTGAAAAGAATATGTATTCTGCTGCTTTCGGGTGGAATGATCTGAATATATCTGTTAAATCCTTTCTGTTCGAGTGTGTCATTTAGAGCTGTTGTTTCCTTGTTGATATTCTGGTGAGATGATCTGTCCATTGATGTAAGTGGGGTGTTAAAGTTTCCTATTATCCACAAGTTTCTTTAATTTTGTTATTAATTGCTTTATATATTTGGGTGCTCACATGTTAGGGTATAAATATTTATAATTGTTAGATCTTGTTGGATAGGCCCCTTTATTATGATATTGTGCCCTTGTTCATCTCTTGTTACAGTCTTTGATTTAAAATCAAGTTTGTCTGATGCAAGTAATGCTGCTCTGGCTTCCTTTTGATTTCCATTTGCATGATAATATTTTTCCATCCCCCAGTTTAAATGTTCAGGTATCTCTGGGTCTAAAAAGTCTTTTGTAGGCAACATATGGTAGAGTCTTTTTACTTTCTTTTTTTTAAATCCATTCTGATACCTTTTGTCTTTTGATGGGAGCATTTAGTTCATTTACATTGAGAGTAATTATTGATAGATGTGTATTTAGGGCCATTTTATTACTTGTTTGGTTGTTATTTGTGGAGATTTTCTCTTTTCTTTTCTTTGTCACTTACTGTCTTTCTTTCCACTCAAGAGTCCCTTAATATTTCTCGAGGGCTGGTTTAGTGGTAATGAACTCTTTAAGTTTTTGTCTGGGAAACTTTTTATCGCTCCTTCTATTCTGAATGATAGCCTTGCTGGGTAGAATATTCTTGGTTGCAGATTTTCCCCATTCAGCACTTTTTTTTTTTTAGAGATTTTTATTTATTTGACAGATCACAAGTAGGCCGAGAGAGAGAGGAGGACGAGTCAGGCTCCCTGCTGAGCTGAGAGCCCAATTCGAGGCTCGATCCCAGGCGAGATCTGCGGCTAGCTTTATGGGTCTTCCTTTGTAAGTTAGGGACTTTTTTTATGACTATATTTTGCAAATTTAATTGCAATATGTCTTGGTGTTGGCCTGCTTTTGTTGATTTTGATAAGAGTTCTCTGTGTTTCCTGGATGTGGATGTCTATTTCCTTCCCTGGATTAGGGAAGTTTTCAGCTGTTACTTCCTTAAATAAGTTTTCTGCCCCTTTTCTCTCTCCTTTTTGTGGGATTCCTGTAATATGAATGTTAATTACATTTGATGGAGTCACTGAGTTACCTATGTCTATTCTCATTATACATAATTCTTCTTTTCTTTCATTCAGCTTCATTATTTTCCATAGTTCTGTCTTTTGTATCACTTATTCATTTCTCTGCTTCTTCATCCTTGTGTTCTCTGCATCTAATCTGTTTTCAAATCTCAGTTATTACATTTTTCATTTCTGACTTACTGTTTTTTAACTGTTTTATCTCTGCCGTAAGGGCCTCCCTGAAGTCTTCCATTTTTCTTTTTTTCAAGCCCAGTGAGTAGCCTATGATTGTTGTTTTAAATTCTCCATCAGGCATATTACCTGTGTCTGTTTTGATTAGATCTCCGACTGTAACTTTTTCTTGTTGTTTCCTTTGGGATGAATTGTTCCATCATGGCATTTTGTCTAAGTCTCTTTCTTCTGTGAGTTAGAAAAGCCTGTTATATTTCCTGCTCTGAGACTAACGGCTCTATGAAGAGGCCATATAGTGTCCAGAGCTTGATGCTTCAGGGTATGTCTCTGGTGTATGCCGCAAGCACTCTGGTGCTATGTGTTGGCTGCTCTGTCATTCAGTTCAGTCATATGGGGATTTTCTTGCCTGCGGTGGGTAGTGTTTGGGCCTTGCCCAGCATGTGGCGAGTTTTAACTAGGTGCACTCTGGTCTGCTGCTTATTAAATGAGATGTGATGCTACTTCCGCTAGAACTGAAGCCTTGCAGAACTTTCTGGTTGGGAGATGTGGTGTGTGCAGGGGTTTCAGTTGGGAGGTGGGGGGTGGGGAGAGAAATGGCACCAGCCTATTCCTTTGTCTCCAGAGAGGGGGCTTCATGCTTGCTGCTCTTAGGAAAGGACACCCAGAAGAGCAAATGAATAATTTTCCTTCATGCGTCCCAGGCATTTTTCAGATTGCTGTTTTCTTGTGGTCTCTGGGTTGCTTGCCTGCCAGTAGCTTTACAGCACACTTTGCCAGCCCTGCTGACCTTTAAAACTCCAGACTTTAAAGATGTGGTGTGGGTGGGGGCCTGCATTGGTCTTCCGGTGGACCATCTTGCTGCACTGGGACTAATGCCGATTTAACCGAGAAGGGCGCTTGAGTCAGAGGAAAGGGTTGTGGGACTTGGAGCAAGCAAGCTAGACAGCCAATGTCCAGCTAAGCTTCCTTTAGTAGGCAGCTCCGTGCCTCTGCTGAGGGACAGGGGAAGGAAATAGCATCCACTGGCTCTTTTGTCTTTGGAGAGGTGTCTCTGTAAATACCACCTCTCACAGATGTGCTCCAAGAAGAGTGAGCAATCTCCCTGCTGTGTGCCTTAGACTTTCGTCAGATAGTGTCATCTGCCTCTGGGGTTGTTTGTCTTCTTTCTCTCCGGGAGTAGGCAGTGCCCTCAGGGGGTCTATTCTAGCCAACCCCACCAACCTTTAAAATTTCAGTCTTCAAGTCCTGCTGTTTGCAAAAACTTGTGAAAATCAGCCCTTCTCGTTTTCCCAGCCAGTGGCTTTGGGGAATTGTTCTCCTTGTGCCTCTCTCAGCCACCAGGGCTCTTCCCTCTGCAGCACCCATGATCCCTTTCCTCTCCCAAGCTATGTCTCCATATTTCCTACCTTCGTAGATGTGGCCTCTTTTCTCCCTCTAGTTGTGATGTCAGTCCGAGGTTGATTTCTTGGGTAGTCAGAATGATTTGATAATTATCTAGTTGTGTTCAAAGGACGAGAGGAGTCTAGGATCCTTCTACTATGCCACCATGTTAGTCACCACCCCCCAATTAATTTAATTTAAAAAAATTCAAGTATAGGAGCACCTGGGTGGTTCAGTTGGATAAGTGTCCAACTCTTGATTTTGACTCAGGTCATGATCTTGACTTAGGTCATGATCTCAGGGTTGTGAGGTCAAGCCCCACATCAGGTTCCATCCATTCTGGGTGTGAATCCTGCTTAAGATTCTCTCTCTCTCTCTGCCCCTCCCCTTTAAAAAAATTCAGGTATAATTAAATAGTGATTTATTAGTTTCAGATGTATAGTATAGTGATTCAGTAATTCTGTACATTACTTGGTGCTTATCACAATAAGTTTATTTTTAATCCCCTTCACCTCTTTCACCCATCCCTGTACCTACCTTCCCTCTGGCAACCACCAGTTTGTTCTCTGTATTTTAAGTGTTTGGTTTTTTTCTTTCTGTCCTTTTTTTCTTTGTTCATTTGTTTGCTTTCTTAAATTCCACATGTGAATTAAATCGTATGGTATTTGTCTTTCTCTGACTTACTTACTTACTCCTTTAGCATTATATCCTTTATATCCTGTAGATCCATCCATGTTACTGGAAATGGCAAAATTCCATTTTTTTTTATTCCACTTATTTAGGTGCGAAATCTTTATCCATTCATCTCTTGGTGGACACCTGCATTACTTCCATATCTTGGCTATTGTGAATAATGCTGCAATAAACATATCTTGTAGTGTTTTTGTATTCTTTGAGTAAACAGCCGGTAGTGGAATTACTCATATGGTAATTCTATTTATAATTTTACTCATAGCATATGGTAATTCTACTTTTAATTTTTTTAGGAACCGCTATACTGTTTTCCACAGTGGCTGCACTGGCTTGCATTTCTGCCAACAGTGCATGAGGGTTCCTTTTGTTCCTCATTCTCATCAACATTTGTTATTTCTTGTCCTGATTGTAGCCATTCTGACAGGTGTGAAGTGATGTCTCATTGTGCTTTTGAATTGTATTTCACTGTTAACAGGTGATTTTGAGCATCTTTTCATGTGCTTGTTGGCCATTTTTATGTCTTTGGAGAGATGTCTGTCCATGTCTTCTGCCCATTTTTAATTGCATTATTTGGGGGGTTTTTTTGGTGTTGACTTGTATAAGTTATTTTTATATTTTGGATATTAACTCCCTCTTGGATATATCATTTGGATATATCTTTTCCCATTCGGTAGATTGCCTTTTTGTTTTGATGGTTTCCTTTGCTATGCAAAAGTCTTTAATTTTGGTGTAGTCCAAATAGTTTAATTTTGCATTTGTTTCCCTTGCCCAGAGGAGCCATATCTAGAAAAATGTATCTGTGGCTGATTTCAAAAATGTATCTGTCTATGTTTTCTTTCAAAAATTTTATGGCTTCAGATCTCATATTTAGGTCTTTAATCCATTTTGAATTTATTTTTGTGGATGGTGTATGAAAGTGGTCCAATTTCATTCTTTTGCATGTAGCTGTCCAGTTTTCCCAACATCATTGTTGAAGAGACTTCTTCCTATTTTATATTCTTGCCTCCTTTGTTGTAGATTAATTGACCGTATAAATCATGAGTTTATTTCTGGGCTCTCTATTGTATTGCATTGATCAGTGTGTCTCTTTTTGTCCAGTACCATACTCTTTTGATTACTACAGCTTTGTAGTATATCTTGAAATCTGAGACTGTGATACTCCTGTTTTATTCTTCTTTTTCAAGGTTGATATTTGGTACACCCCCTGACTTCTGATCATAACAGTTTTTAATCATTATTTATTGTCAGTTGAATGATAGGATAATTCAATTGTATTACATCTAATTTAGCTCCAAAATAGTTTTACTTTGTTATAAGGAATATGTCTAAGTGTTTAAAATTATACTTCCCACTATTTAATTCATTGTAGGTATGAATGAAAGTTCGTTTTTATCAAAACGTCCTTCTACTTCTGAAGTAAACAGCGTTAATCCAAAAAAGCCAAAGCCCAGTGATGGTATTTCTGGATTAAATTCTTCAGCTGTATTTCCTTCAGTTAAATCTCTTTCAGTGACATCTTCCCAGGCTGCATCATCAAAAGGTAAATGTGAAATGTGGCATATAAAAAAGAAATTATAGGGGCTCTTGGGTGTCTCAGTTGGTTAAGCATCTGACTCTTAATTTTGGCTCAGGTCATGATCTCAGGGCTGTGAGATTGAGCCACAATGGACTACATTGTGGACATGGAGCCTACTTAATATTCTCTGTCTTTCTCCATTTGTCCTTCCCCCACTTAAAAAAAAGATTATTTATGCATAAGTTTTAGAAGTTGTAGTAAATTTTAGAAATTGTTATTAGTGGTTATTTAAGGTTATAAAGTGATGAATTTTGTATTATATGTGTTTTGAATTTATTTTAGGTACAAATACCTCTTCAAATCAATCTAAAAATGGAACACCTTTTCCGAGAGCTTGTCCAAAGTGCAATATTCATTTTAATCTTTTGGATCCTTTGAAAAATCACATGAAGGTAAAACTTTTTCAAAATTTAATTTTAAAAAGGCTTGCAAATTCCTGGAAATACTGATTGATTTATAGTAAATGTTTTGTGGAGACATTTAGGTAAAAAATCTTCTCCTAGTGGTGTTTCCATATAATTTAGGCAAAGATTTATATTCACAATGATTATTTTCATATAAGATTTTGAAATTTCCTCTGAATTATCAAATTTTAAGATTGAATTTATATGTATTATAACATATGCTTTTTATATTCTAATTTTAAATGAAAATAAGGTATTAATCAGAATATTTTAATTTAGTAGATTTGGTATACTACAAATTAAAAAAAAAAGACTTTTTTTTCCCATTTTATTTTATTTCTTTTTGGTGTTCCAAAATTCATTGTTTATGCACCACACCCAGTGCTCCATGCAATACGTGCCCTCCATAGTACCCATCACCAGGCTCACTCCACCCTCCACGGCCCCCTCCAAAACCTCAGTTTGTTTCTCAGAGTTCACAGTCTCTCATGGTTTCTCTCCCCCTCCGGTTTCCCCCATCTCACTTCTCCTTTCCATTTTCAATGTCCTCTGTGTTATTCCTTATGCTCCACAAGTAAGTGAAACCATATGATAGTTGATTCTCTCTGCTTGACTTACTTCACTCAGCATAATCTCTTCCAGTCCCGTCCATGTTGATATAAAAGTTGGGTATTCATCCTTTCTGATGGAGGCATAATACTCCATTGTATATATGGACCATATCTTCTTTATCCATTCATCCGTTGAAGGGCATCTTGGTTCTTTCCACAGTTTGGTGACTATGGCCATTGCTGCTATGAACACTGGGGTACAGATGGCCCTTCTTTTCACTATATCTGTATCTTTGGGGTAAATACCCAGTAGTGCAATTGCAGGGTCATAGACTAGCTCTATTTTTAATTTTTTGAGGAATCTCCACACTGTTTTCTAAAGTGGCTGTACCAAATTACATTCCCATGAACAGTGTAAGAGGGTTCCCCTTTCTCCACATCCTCTCCAATACTTGTTTACTTTCTTATTAATTTTGATCATTCTAACTGGTGTAAGGTGGTATCTCAGTGTGGTTTTGATTTGAATCTCCCTGATGGCTAATGATGATGAACATTTTTTCATGTGTCTGTTAACCATTTGTATGTCTTCTTAGCATTCATTCCTGATTAAAACGATTCAAAGTATAGTGGTAGAGGGAACATTCCTCAACTTCATAAAATCTTTCTATGAAAAACCCACTGCAAATATCATCCTCAGTGGAGAAAAGCTGACAGCCTTCCCTCTGAAATCAGGAACACGACAAGGATATCCACTCTCCACTGTTCAACATAGTACTAGAAGTCCTAGCAACAGCAATCAGACAACAAAAAGAAATAAAAGGTATTCAAATTGGCGTGAAAAAGTCAATCTCTCTCTCTTCGCAGATGACATGATACTTTATATGGAAAATCCAAAAGACTCCACCCCCAAAATGCTAGAACTCCTACACCAATTCAGTAATGTGGTAGGATACAAAACCAGTATACAGAAATCAGTTGCTTTCTTATACACTAATAACGAAAATACAGAAAGGAAAATTAGAGAATTGATTCCATTTACTATAGCACCAAGGACCATAAGATACCTAGGAATAAACCTAACCAAAGAGGTAAAGGATCTGTACTAGAGGAACTATAGAACACTCATGAAAGAAATTGAAGAAACCACAAAAAGATGGAAGAGCATTCCATGCTTATGGGTTGGAAAAATAAACATTGTTAAAATGTCTGTACTGCCTAGAGCCATCTATACATACAGTGCCATCCTGATCAAAATTCTACTGGCATTTTTCAAAGAGCTGGAACAAACAATCCTAAAATTTGTATGGAACCAGAAGAGACCCCCGAATTGCTAAGGAAATGTTGAAAAAGAAAAACAAAACTGGGGCATTACGTTGCCTGATTTCAAGTTTTTCTACAAAGCTGTGGTCACCAAGACAGCATGGCACTGGCACAAAAACAGACACATAGACCAGTGGAACAGAGTAGAGAGCCCAGATATAGACCCTGAACTCTATGGTCAAATAATCTTGGACAAAGCAGGAAAAAATATACAGTGGAAAAAAGACATTCTTTTCAATAAATGGTGCTGGGATAATTGGACAGCTATGTATAGAAGAATGAAACTCGACCATTCTCTGATACCATACACAAAGATAAACTTGATATGGATATAAAACCTCAAAGTGAGGCAGGAATCTATCAAAATCCTAGAGGTGAACATGGGCAGTAACCTCTTCGACATTGGCCACACCAATTTCTTTCACGATATGTCTCCAAAGGCAAAGGAAACAAAAGTGAAAATGAACTTTTGGGACTTCATCAAGATCAAAAGCTTCTGCACAGCAAAGGAAACAGTCAACAAAACAAAGAGGCAACCCACGGAATGGGAGAAGATATTTGCAAATGACACTACAGACAAAGGGCTGATAGCCAAGATCTATAAAGATCTCCTCAAGCTCAACACTCAAAAAACAGCTAATAATGTCAAAAAATGGGCAGAAGACATGAATAAACACTTCTCCAAAGAAGACATAAAAAAAGACATTTTTATATAGTTTCTTCAGTTATCTTATTTTTGTGTCTATGGTAATATGTGCATATCACATTATACAATGAAAATCTAAATTTTACATTTAATTTTCAACAGTCAGACTTAAGTCCCAAATGATGGAGCATTTCATATGAAATAATTATTTTAACTCCATTCAGAATGTAGCTTATGTAATTGTCCTTAATTAATTCAGGTTTTTTTGTTGGAGTAGTAAGCTCTTGAAATTAAATTTTAAAAGAATTTCAGGGGCACCTGGGTGGCTCAGTTGGTTAAACAGTTGACTCTTGATTTTGGGCTTAGGTCCTGATCTGAGGGTCATGAGATCCAGCGTGGTGTTGAGCCCAGATTTGGGCTCCAGGCTGGGTGAGGAGTTGGGCTTAAGAGTTTCTCCCCATCTTCTTCTGCCACACCCCCTAAGAAAAGGAAAAAAAAAGAAATTTTCAAAGTACAAATGAAATATGGGGTGTAGGTAACATTTCACTTGAAATATTTTAGTGTGTATTACAGTATCCCACTATGGTCTGAGGATAGCCTATATCTTCTTTGTATGCCTAGTATAAATGGCAGGAAGGGGAAGAGGAAGAAAAAGGTCCAGGTAGATTATATGAAGAAAGAAAGGAAGGAGGGGTGGCTTTATGGCTTGGAACAGCATGGAGTCTGCTTGGAACTCTCTCTCCTTCTCTGCCTCCCTCCCAGCCTCCACACTCACTTTCTGTCTCTCTCTCAAATAAATAAATAACTCTTTAAACAAATACAATGTTTGACAGAAAAAGAAGAAAAAATAAGGGAACTTTTTAAAGAATTTTAAATACCATCTCTTTATTCATATACAAACCTGTATTTGGTCTATCACTACTCAGCTCCCATAATACAGTCCCTGATAACTGCACTTGTGTTTTCTTCTTGTATGAGAATTAACCTGTACAAGTGCTTTCACTTTTTTAATCTGTATAATGTTTTGATGAGATACCTTTTTTTTTTTTTTATGTTTTGAATTTGGAAAAAAGGGTTAAATTCTTTAATTAACTTTTAATTACTTGAGTAGGTAATACAGTGATACTATTCAAAATAAGAAGTTTATAAAGTCACACAAGTGAAAAATCATAATTGTGTCTCTTATTTACCTGGTTGCCAGAATGGCTCTCAAAGAATTTTTATTAGTTGGTTTTTTTATTTTCCCCAGTTTTCTTTTTGCATATACAGGTAACAGAAATGTTCTTATTTCCTTTTTGTTTTGTATATAGTTTATTATATATACTTCAGTACTAGGGAAACTCCTAGCCATTTTCCAAAATGTAGCTTTACATCCAAAATGTATTATTACATTGTTTGGGATTAGTCATATTAGAAACAACCAAAATTTCATACAATATTCATGTAATAGAGCAACACTACACAACCTTTTTAAAGAATGGAATCTCTATAATACGTTATGATATGGAAAGATCTCCAAGATATATTTTTGCACTAAGTTAAATATAATGTGATTAACTTATGTGTGTTTATGTCATAAAGAGTTGTGATGTAATAGGAAAAGGAAGTTAAAAACTGAATAGATTCTTTGCATTCTAGTTTATGCATTTTATATATCAGTTGAAGTTTTAGTATTACAACAATGATTTCCATTTTTGAAAAATGTGATTTTTAGATTTTTTATAAATGATTTTTTGCTGTTATTCAAGATAAGTAGATGACTACATCAAGAAATAATGTTTCAATAAAGAATATCTAAAACATAAAGCAAAATCCTACAATAATAAGAGCAATTTATCTGAGACCATGTGCCAGACTACTAAACTTTAAATATATTATCTTATTTAATCCTTAGAAAATTCTTTGAGATTGTCATAATTCTCATTGTTTTATAGCCAGTTTATTTAAAGACATATTAAAGACATAACAGTTTATCTAAAGACATAATATGTCTTTTATTAAAGACATATTTAAAGACATAAAGGCATTCATACTTTTAATGGTAAAAACCCAAGTTCTAACAAATTTTTCCTTTTTTAGTGTGTAGGTTATTTGTTGTTCATGGAAACTTGAAAATAGGTAAAAAATTTAAGTTATAGAATTCGATATTTATCAACCAGATTTAGCATATTAATCACATTATTTAGATATTTGTATTTTTATTTATTTTGTTGTCTGCTTGATCTTACACGGATTGAGCAACACCATATATCAGTCTACATCTTTCATTACTAATATTTTCTTGGATATATTGCAGTTCTGTTTTAAGATTGTTGTTTTTGACATAGATGAATCTCATAATTGTATACATCCTTTAACATTTTTATATGTTCTTTTTGTCTCAATGTTTAATGACTTTTAGGCTTACAACCCGTGGTTTCTTATGGTTTCCATTTGTCTGGTATATTATTTGTGCGTCCTTTTCTTTACCCTTTTAAATCATGTTATGCCCCTTGGTTTTAGTAGAGTTGATTTTTCCTTTGTGATCCTATATGAAAATCTCTTTTGTTATGGCACTTGAGTTAAACTTATTTGTATAGAGTACATGATAGATTTACTTGGTCTTGGTTCTGTCATAATTATTTATTTCCATATGTTTTTAAAGATATTTATTTATTTATTTATTTGAGAGGGAGAGAAAGAGCGCACAAGTAGGGGGAGCAGCAGGTAGAGGGAGAAGGAGAAGCAGGCTCCTCACTAAGCAGGGAGACTGATGGAGAGTCCTGTGATCATGACCTGAGCCAAAGGCAGATGCTTAACTGATTGAACCAATGAGGCGCCCCGGCACGGTTTTTTCATTATATTTATTTATTTATTTAAAAATCTTTCATTATGTGGTTGCTTTGTATATATGTAGCTTAGGTTTTTAGGGAAGCTGTATTTTTGTTCTCATTTAATTTTAATGTTGATATAATTCTAATAGTCTTCTATTCCTTTGGCCATTCTTTAATATTAAAATTAAAGTAGTATTAAATTTTCTGTTCTTAACCCACCCATCCTTACCTTCTCCTCTCCTACCTGATTTTAGTCAGTGTTATCTTTCTGAGTGTTTACCTTTGTACCATCAAGATTTCTCATACCTATACTACTTCATTTGGTAGCTCTAAATGATATTCTTTGATGTACTGTTAGTATATGTGAGGTAATCATGAACCTTCTTAGCCTTATGTTCATTGTCCTTTTACCCCCTCCACAGTTTTTATTTGTTGGTTTTATCATTTTTTCATTGCCATGGCAGATAACATTTGCATTTGATTTTCTTAACCTTATTTCTGTATTTGTTACAATCTTTTCTCACAGTAAATATATTCAGTGTTGATTACCAGTCTGTTGCTTACCGTTTCTTTAGTTATCTCGTTTGGCTGAAGTTCATCCTCTAGAAATTTTCCTCAAGAAGTAATAGTTTTGAGTTCTTTCATGTTCAAACAGTTTGATTATATTCCATTCTTGAAAGATAGATAGTTTGGCCATATATAAAGTGGTTTGGATCCGTTTCTGGGTTCTGTTCTGTTCCATTGATCTGTGTGTCTGTTTTTGTGCCAGTACTGTACTGTCTTGATGATTACAACTTTGTAATACAGCTCGAAGTCTGAAATTGTCATGCCATCAGCTGTGGTTTTCTTTTTCAACATACTTTGGGCTATTCAGGGTCTTTTCTGGTTCCATACAAATTTTAGGTTTATTTGGTCCAGTTCTGTGAAAGAAGTTGATGGTATTTTGATAGGGATTGCATTAAATGTATAGATTGCTCTAGTTAGTATAGACATTTTAACAATATTTGTTCTTCCAATCCAAGAGCATGGAACATTTTTCCATTTCTTTGTATCTTCCTCAGTTTCTTTCATGAGCATCCTATAGTTTT
The DNA here is from genome assembly GCF_964662115.1 of Mustela nivalis. NCBI lineage: Eukaryota > Metazoa > Chordata > Mammalia > Carnivora > Mustelidae > Mustela > Mustela nivalis. The sequence continues at coordinate 109,339,928 of NC_139025.1, forward strand.
CTGGATACATAGTTTGCTTCTTATGTTTGGTTTATTCCTAGGTATCTTATGATTTTTGGTGCAATTGTAAATGGGATCGACTCCTTAATTTCTTTCTTCTGTCTCATTCTTAGTGTATAGAAATGCAACTGATTTCTGTGCATTGGATTTTATATCCTGCCACGTTGCTAAATTCCTGTATGAGTTCTCGCAATTTTGGAGTGAGGTCTTTTGGGTTTTCCACATAGAGTGTCATGACATCTTTAAGAGTGAGAGTTTGACTTCTTTGCTGGTTTGGATGCCTTTTATTTCTTTTTGTTGTCTGATTGCTGAGGCTCAGACTTCTGGTACTATGTTGAACAACAGTGGACATCCCTGCCATGTTCCTGACCTTAGTGGAAAAGCTTTCAGTTCTTCCCCATTGAGAGTGATACTTACTGGGGACTTTTCATATATGGCTTTTATGATATTGAGGTATGTTTGTTCCCTTTATCCCTACACTGTGAAGAGTTCTTTAATAGTTTTTAAAAAAATATTTTATTTATTTATTTGACAGACAAAGATCACAAGTAGGCAGAGAGGCAGGCAGAGAGAGAGGAGGAAGCAGGCTCCCCACTGAGCAGAGAGCCCGATGCAGGGCTTGATCCCAGGATCCTGGGATCATGACCTGAGCCGAAGGCAGATGCTTAACCCACTGAGCCACCCAGGTGCCCCTATGAAGAGTTTTAATCAAGAAAGGATGCGGTACTTTGTCAAACGCTTCTTCTGTGTCTGTTGAAAGGATCATATGGTTCTTGTCCTTTCTTTTATTTATGTAGTATATCATATTGATTGATTTGTGGATGTTGAATCAACCTTGTAGCCCATGAATAAATCCCACTTGTTTGTGGTGAATAATCCTTTTAATGTCCTGTCAAATCCTCTTGGCTGGTATTTTGGTGAGAATTTTTGCATCCATGATCATCAGAGATATTGGTTGGTAATTACCTTTTTTGGTGGGGGTCTTTGTCTGGCTTCTGGGATCAAGGTAATGGCTTCATAGAAAGAGTTTGGAAGTTTTTCTTACATTTCTATTTTTTGAAACAGCTTCGGAAGAGTAGGTATTAGTTCTTCTTTAAATGTTTGCTAGAACTCCCCAGGGAAGCCATCTGGCCCTGGGCTCTTATTTGTTGAGAGTTTTTGATTACTACTTCGATTTCCTTGCTGGTTATGGGTCTGTTCAGGTTTTCTGTTTCTTCCTGGTTTAGTTTTGGTAGTTTATACTCCCTAGGAATGCAACCATTTCTTCCAGATAGCCTAATTTGTTGGCATATATAGTTGCTCATATGTTCTTGTAATTGTTTATATTTCCTCAGTGTTGGTTGTGATCTTTCCTCTTTCATTCATGATTTATTTGAATCCTTTTTCTTTTCTTTTTGATAAGTCTGGCCAGGGGGTTATCAGTTTTATTAATTCTTTGAGAGAACCAGTTCCCAGTTTTGTTGATCTGTACTACAGTTCTTTGGTTTCTGTTTCATTGATTTCTGCTCTGATCTTTATTATTTCTCTCCTCTTGCCGGGTTTAGGGTTTATCTGCTGTTCTTTCTCCAGCTCCTTTAGGTTAAGGTTAGGTTGTGTATTTGAGAACTTTCTTGTTTCTTAAGAAAGACATACATTGCTATATACTTCCCTCTTAAGGCCACCTTTGCTGAGTCCCGAAGGTTTTGAACAGTTGTGTTTTCATTTTCATTTGTTCCCATGAATTTTTAAAATTCTTCTTTAACTTCGTGGTTGACCCATTCATTCTTTAGTGTGATGCTCTTTAGCCTCCATGTATTTGAGTTCTTTTAAATTTTCTATTGTGGCTAAACTCAAGTTTCAAAGCATTGGGGTCTATAAATATGCAGGGAGTGATTCCAGTCTTTTAGTACCAGTTGAGACCTTATTTATGACCCAATATATGATCTGTGCTGGAGAATGTTCCATGTTCACTTGAGAAGAATGTGTATTCTGTTGCTTTAGGTTGCAGTGTTCTGAATATATTTATGAAGTCCATCTAATCAAGTATGTCATTGAAAGCCCTTATTTCCTTGTTGATCTTCTGCTTAGATGATCTGTCCCTTGCAATGAGTGGGGTGTTAAAGTCCTCTACTATTATTGTATTGTTATCAATACGTTTCTTTAATTTTGTTATTAATTGGCTTATATAATTGGCTGCTTCCATGTTAGGGGCATAAATATTTACAACTTTTAGACCTTCTTGTTGGATAGACCCTTTAATTATGATATATAGGAAAATTGGGACAGCTACATGCAGAAGAATGAAATGGGACCATTTCCTTACACCCTACACAAAAATAGACTTGATGAAAGACTTAAATGTGATACAGGAATCCATCATAATCCTAGAGGAGAACACAGGCAGCAACTGCTGTTACCTTGCCTGCAGCAACTTCTTCTTTTCCTTTTTTTTTTTTTTCAAAGATTTTATTTATTTATTTGACAGAGAGAGAGATCACAGGTAGACAGAGAGGCATGCAGAGAGAGGGGGAAGCAGGCTTCCCACTGAGCAGAGAGCCTGTGTGGGGCTTGATCCCAGGACCCTGAGAGCATGACCTGAGCCGAAGGCAGAGGCTTAACCCGCTGAGCCGCCTAGGCACCCTGTCCACAGCAACTTCTTGCTAGACACGTCTCCAAAGACAAGGGAAACAGGCAAAAATAATCTTCTGGGACTTTATCAAGATAAAAAGCTTTTGCATAGGATAGGAAGCAGTAAAAAAAAAAACCTAAAAGGCAGCCTATGGAATGGGAGCAGATATTGCAAATGACATATCAGATAGAGATAGTATCTAAAATCTATAAAGAACTTAACAATACCCAAAGAACAAATAATCCAATCAAGAAATAGGCAGAAGTCATGAAGTGACATTTCTTCAAAGAAGACATCTAAATTGCCAACAGACACATGAAAAAGTACTCCACGTCACTTGGTATCAGGGAAATAGAAATCAAAACCACAGTGAGATACCACCTCACACCAGTCAGAATGGCGAAAATAACAAGTCAGGAAAACACAGGTGTTGAGGAGGATGCAAAAAAGGAGAACCCTCCTACTCTGTTGGTGAGAATGCAAGCTGCTGCAGCTACTCTGGAAAACAGTATGGAGGTTCCTCAAAAAGTTGAAAATAGAGCTATTGCACAACCCAAAATTGCACAGTAGGGATTTTCCCCAAAGATACAAATGTAGTGATCCTGAGGGGCACCTGCACCACAGTGTTTATAGCAACAATGTCCACAATAGCCAAACTGTGGAAAGAACCCAGATGTCCATCAACAGATGGATAAAGAAGATGTGGTGTTTGTGTGTGTGTGTGTACATACACATCACACAATGGAATTCCACACAGCCATTAAAAAATTAAATTTTGCCATTTGCAAGGACATGGATAGAACTAGTGTATATTATTATGCTAAGTGAAATAGGTCAATCAGGGCAAAACAATTGTTATATGTCCTCAATTACGTGTGAATTTAAGAATTTAGGGAACAAAATTAGAATATCGTAGGGTAGAGAGGGAAAAGTAAAGACTAAGAGAGGGAGACAAATCATAAGAGATTCTTTTTTTTTTTTTTTTTTAAGATTTTATTTATTTATTTATTTATTTATTAGAGAAAGAAAGAGATAGCAAGCACGAAAGTGAGCACATAAGCAGGCAGAGTGGCAGGCAGAGGTGGAGAGAGAAGCAGGCTCCCTGCTCAGCAGGGAGCTCGATGTGGGACTTGATCCCAGGACGCTGAGATCATGACCTAAGCTGAAGGCAGAGGCTCACCCGACTGAGCCACCTAGGTGCTCCAAGAGATTCTTAGGATCATAGGAAACAACTTGAGGGTTGCTGGAGGGGAGAAGGGTGGAGTGATGGGATATCTGGATGCTGGACATTAAGGAGGGCCTGTAATCTAATGAGCACTGGGTGTTATATAAGATTGATGAATCAGTTACCTCTACCTTGGAAACCGGTAACACGTTATATGTTAATTAATTGAATTTAAATTTAAAAAATTAAAAGGATGTAAAGTAAGTTGAATCCTACTTTGAGGATCTTGTTTGTGGTGGTTCTGTTTTATAATATTGAATATTGCTGTTGAGAAATCTGGTATAAGCCTGAATAATTTTGCTCTTTATAAGTGATTTGATCTTTTTGCCTAGCTGTCCATACGATTCTTTATTTTGGAATACTGATAATTTTATAATGACTGAGATGGTGTTGGGGTTTGGGTCAGTCTTCTCTGATATATAACATGCTCTTTCTGCTTATATGTTTGTGTCTTTATTTTAGTGTATGTTTGTTTCTTGTTTCATATTCATATTTTAAAATACTGTCCCATACTATTGTTTTGTCTTTTTGTGGGAGGGGAGAATGTTGTCCAGTATGCATTCGTTTGATGTCCTTTGTCTGGCATATCTGTCATTTTCTTTCTAATCCTTTTAGCACTTAAATTTTCTTTATTTGCTTTTGTCATTGTCAGTCTTTGTGTCCTTCATTTTATTTTCCAATGCCTGTTCACCATTGTTCTTTCTGTCTTTATCTCTCTGATTTCTCTACTTTTCCCTCAATTTTGCCACTCCGTTTTAACATCTCTTTTGTCTTGCCATCTCTTGTTGCTTTGTGGTTTTCCGAATAGACACAGTTACTTCATTAAATTTTTAAAAATTTGTAGCAAAAATTTTGGATACTATTTTCATCTGCAACTGCTCCATGGTGTTTTTGTCAGAATTTTACGTTTTCCTCCTTATCTTATTTTTGTTTAGATGTAAGTTTCAATCATAGTGAAGAGCAAGTTGGATTTTCTTGGGCTAACTCTTTTGTACAAGGCGCATTTTAGGAAGGATTGCCAGGATAATCTTATATCCTACTAACTGGTTTATACACCTTTTTGCTGGGCAGAAGGCTTTCTGTAAATGTGACTTGTGTGTCTGCTTTTTATATGTAGCATTGCCTAATTTGCTTCTCAGTACGAAATGAAGTCTGGGGCACTTGTGGGATCCTTCTTGCCTCAGCTTCTGTACCTGTTTTTATAAACAGAGTATGTAGCTTTGCACTTCAGGATGTGTCTTCACCTTTAGAATGCAAATTTTTGCTGAGACTTTCTAAGATCTGTTACTGTTGGGTCCATTTGACTTCTCTGATCTGCTTCCAACTACATGTCTTCTGTCTGAGCTTGGCTGCTTTGGGTAGTGCTGTCATATGTTGTAGAGTCTGTGGATTTTATCTGGCTCTTAGTTTCAATGAAAATAAATTTTTAGAATTTGGTTGTTGTGGCTTTGGATGAGTCCCAGCAGGAGAAGGGGAAAATGTTGACTTATGTAGGCTGATCATATGGGAACTTCTTTTTTACTATTTAAAAATAACATCTCACTTTCTTTGTTCTGAAAACCTAACCTAAATTTTAGGCACAAACAAAGCAATAGAACATGGTATCTCTGCTGGGAGGAGTGAAGATGAGAATGTTATTTAGGTGGTATCCGCTGTTTGTCAAATTACAATAAATGGCTTTAAAGTATTAATATTCTGTCTCCAGGAAAATAAGGGATAATCCAGGGCTACAGTGAAGGGCTAGACCCAAAAGCATTTTAAGACTGAAAAAAAGATACTTTCTTTGGGGTTCTTTGCTTTTCTCTCAATTACTAAATTTCTGAACTTGGTTGTCCATTCTTGGTTTTCAGTGGTTTATTGCTCATCTCTCTTATAGGGATCCAAAACATTGCTTAAAAGATACCATGAATAAAAGTAATGTAGCATTGTGTGTCAACTGTCCAAAAAAAAAAAACATGTTAAGATTTGTATGCTTATTTTTAAAATATGTTCCCATCTCTTTAATTAAAAAAAAAAAAGAAAAAACAGCTAGCAATTGATCATCTGTTATGTATATTATAATTTATGAGCATTTAAGGTAATGTAATGCATCCAAATTAGATGTTTCTGAAAAATATAACCTTGTAGCACACTCTACTATAGACTACTTAGGTTATTTTGTAGATTTCGGAAAAGAATCAAGTCTCAAATGTGACTCAATAACTTCTAAACGTGTGAAAAACAGATTTAATGTTTGAATATATATGATTGTCCACATTTTCTAATTAGGGACACTGTTCTATATTATATCATTTTTGTGCATTATAATGTTTCTCGTTGTTTGAGATCACTTGTGTGGTAAAATTGCACATACCATCAGGGATTTTTTCCTATCAAAATGAAACTACGAGGATATATCATTTGTAGTAACACATGTATTTATTTTGAGTTATTTTTCTGATCGTGCTGATGGATTTACTCTGAACCATCCTTTTCTCCACTTATCCTTAAATTCAAAACCAGCATGTTCTAGACGGAACTTTGCCTTGTAATAGTCCTTAGAAATAGTTGGACTTTCCTAAAGTTGAACTCTTAAATATTACATGTGTCCCAAGAAGTATCTAGAAACTTCTCATTTCCCTCTTTTCGTTGTGGTGTCATTTCAACTGTATGTATTGAGTGGTTAGCCTCAGAGGATCATGTAGTATTAGGAACCTAATGTATTTATCCTTATTTAGTTTATAGATGCAACCTTAACTCCCAAATGCAGATTATGTCACTATTTGTGGGCTCATTTTATTCAGTATTTTTTCCCCTTTTAGATCTATTTTCTATTTTTTTCTTGGTGTTTTTTCCCCTAAAGGTTTCAGAATTGACAAGTGAACAAAATAAATGCAATTGAAATGTTAATAGGTCTGTCTTGGATCAAAGACCCAGCTTCCCATGTGATACAGACCATTTTACCTATGATTTAACATTTCAGTGTGGCAGGAGAGGAAGTGGATGTTATCTTAGAAATTGAGGGAGACAAACTGTATGAGACTCTTGACTCTGGGAAATGAACTGAAGGTTGGGGAAAGGAAGGTCGGTGGGGGGGATGGGGTACTGGGTGATGGAAATTAAAGAGGGCACGTGATATAATGAGCACTGGGTGTTATATTCAACTAATGAGTCATTGAACATTGTATCAAAAAGTACTGAGGTACTATATCTTGGCTAATTGGGTTTTAAAAAAAAGGAATAGAATTCTGTTAGAGTTTCAAACTTTTTAATGTTGTTATTAATTTACTAAATAACACATTTAGGAAGGGTTTAAGTCAGCTGGTGTATGTTATAAAAGAATTACCTGGGTGGCTTGTTGAAAAATAAAGGTTTCTGGGCCCTGTATCTAGATAATGTTGTAGTTTATGAGTCTGAAGTGAAGTGGGCCCAGGAATTAGCATTTTGACAAGTACTTCTGGTTTTTCTCATACAGGTCTTCTTTGGACTGGCTTTTGAGAAAAACTGCCTTAGAGAAATTCTGCAACTGAAAATAATGTACAATAAATGAATTAATTATGTCTTATTAAAAAAAAAGCTCATGTATGAAAGTATTCCACATTAGAACCAGTTTATGTAACATCTTGATTTTATTCATGAGGAATTAAATTTCCCCTTCAAATATTTAAGGATCGAGATTTCAAGGTGTAACTGTAGAATTTTTCAAGATGTAACTAAGTTTTAAAGAATTGTTAAAGATCTTTATTTCCTCACACATTTTCTAGCACCTTGCAATCTGGGCAATGGCAAATTAGTTGTGTTCAGTTTTTAGTTCTAACTAGATATGAAATTTCATGTATCACTTGATAGTTAAACATATACATTATGGCATGTAAAACTACATTTCCTTTCAATGCTCTATCTTGACATGGATATGAATTTAGTTAAACATTTATTATTCAGTATACATATCTGAAAAGATAAATTGCAAGGAAAATAACTATTAGATCAATAGCCAAGTCCTAGTTTTAGGGTTATTCTTTTAAAAAATTTTGTTTTTTTTTTAAGTTTTGATTTTTAAGATAATAGGAAGATAATAGGTGTTTATTGTTATTTAGAGTGTGAGTATATACCACATACTTTTAAATTAATATTTTTCCTGACATATTACCAAGCATAGTTTTACATGATCTGACTTTAGTTGTAAACAGAATTGTTTTTTGGTAATCTAATTTTTTTAAGGGATAAATAAAACTTCTTTTTTTTCTCTTTCAGTACTGTTGTCCAGACATGATAAATAACTTTTTAGGACTGGCTAAAACAGAATTTTCAAGTACAGCAAATAAAAACAAGACTGTTGATTCAGAGAAAGGAAAATTGATCATGTTAGTTAATGACTTTTATTATGGAAAACATGAAGGAGATGCCCAGGAAGAGCAGAAGACTCACACAACTTTTAAATGCTTCAGTTGCTTGAAAATTCTTAAAAATAATATTAGGTATGTAAATACTTACTTTCATTTCTGTTTGAAAATTGGAATGCCATAGATATAAATGTTTTATCTTTATCTTATATTTTTCTGTCATTCTAGATAAACAATTTTAATTTTTTCTGCTAAGGACAAAGGCAGATTGTCCTGTTGAAAAGCTTTTGTTATTTCTTGTAACTTAGAGTTGATGCCTGGATTTACTTAGTTGTATTTGTTTAAGATAACTTAAGAAAGGACAAACTTCATTTCAAATAAGGGGAAATTAACTTTTTCCCTGTATTACCACTGTTTTAGGAATTTTCATGAGATTATTTCATTTTTAGCTGCGTTTGAATTTTATGTTTCTTCACAAGAAGAACCACTTGAGTATGTCCAGTTTGACCTCCTCCATACTAATCTTACTTAATGCTCAAGTCTTTTAATTCAGATTTATAATTTTTAGAACATTTCGCTTGCAGGAAAAGTGATCTTCTTTAGAGAAGTACCAGTTCTAGAAACAGATCTGCTTTGATTTTAAAATTTAACCCCTTTAAAAATTAGAAATTTAATTTCCAGTGGAATTTTGAATTTTATACATGTATGCTTTAAATTTTAGGAACTTTACTTTGTGATCTTTGAGTTTCATGGCATATTAGTAACTGTTATCCTATAAGTGAGTGTGCAACAAGAACAAGGTAACAAGACATACTGATTGATATTTTTCAGTGGTTATATAGCTTGACATTTATATTAGGTAAGATTGTTTTTATACCATTTTATAATAAAAATGTTCAGACATGCAGCAAAGTTGAAAAAATTTTACAGCAGATAACTTGTATGCTTATCACCTTGATTCTGCCATTACCATTTTACTATCCTTGCTTTATCATATATCTGTTCATTCTTCTTTTAAGCTAGTTTTTTCTTGTGCCTTTCAAAGTAAGTTGCAGACACCATTATACTGCCCTTAGATTCTGAGTGCGTATGTTTGTGGAAACATACATATGTTTGTCTTTATTAACTTTGTAAATAGCATTCTTAAGTACCTCTAGGGTACTTCTGGATGCAGTATTTATTTCATTTTCTTGTGAGTTATTGGGTCCAAAAAGAAGCATATAGAAAAACCCTGAAATACATCGTGATATACTCCTATAACAATTATTAAAGCCTTGTTCATGGTGGTGCTTTATAGTTTCCAAATTGTTTCACATGTTATTTCATATGAGCCTTCATATTTCTTTATCTCCTTTAAACTTTAACAGCCATCAATAGTTAATAATTTAACAGAAGGGATATTGTACTTTGTGATATAGCACTGAAACAATGGAACTCTGTCACCTTTTTCCATATTCATAGTAAAATACACCAGAAAAATCATGTTAGTAAATATGGTGATAGCATAGAAATATGTTTCACTGACTTAGTTCCTTGTTATATTTAAATATGTATATATCAGAAGTTATTTCAGCAATAGCTTTTGGCTTTTCCTTTGAGACTAGCCCACTTAATATTAAACGTATGAAAATTAAATTCCTTTTTTGTTATTATTTTAGAAGAGTAGTTACATATTTTTACAGTACCAGAATATTTCAAAATTTAAAGCAAACAGCATTTATAACATCCTGGAATTGAGCATTTTTTGAAATACTGATTGTTTAGGAAACATAATCTTAATGGTAAATTAATGGTAAATGGTAAATACTTTGTAACCAAAGAAGTTTTATATGTTAAACAGTAAAAATTGGAAAGACAAATTGAATGGTGTTTGTAGAGAATGGTAGAAAACTAATAGCTATAGATTTTTATTCTCTGCCTTGTCAGCATAGTGTGGTATGATTTTTTTTTCCTCCTACATTGAATATCACCAAAAACAGTTAGGTTGATTTTATTCTGTGAACATCCTTTTAAGAAGTTTGCTTTTATGTTTCCTTCATTTCCATCTGTTGGTTTAAGTAGCTTACATTCCCAATGCGGGCTCATATAATTGTGAGAAAGCTTGCTAGTTAAGAGATTATTTTATATAGATACACTTTAATTGCTTAAAGTTGTGAGCTGAAAGTTTAATGGCTCATGACCTTTTTTCTATATATAAATATTTAGCCAATATTAAGATTTTCTGTAAGTGTTTGTAGAGCTGGGGTTAAAACCAAGGAAGGACAAAAAGATATGTCAGTGTGCCATAACCTGTTCAAGAGAAGTACTACTGTGGAGGTGTGAAAGATAGATAAACGTTATAGCCTTCATGGTGACTGCTATCCAGATTGATGACATTATCACTTACTTTCAAGATTCTTTCCTTTATGGGCTAAAGTGAATAATTGTTAATAGTTGACCCAGACTAAAAATTATTACAACTTTACTTTCAAATTCAGCAGAAAGCTTCAGTAAGCTCGTTTAAATAGGTATTCCCATTTATATTGCACTCTTTGTTGTTGAAGGTCATAGTTCCTGCTCATAAGAAGCCTTTTAAGGAAGCTGAAATAGCAGAATGTAAAACTGAAAAATGGACAATGCCTACAAAGGGCACAGTCTGCAAGTTAAAATGAACAGTCTGTGCTAACAGTAAACCAGTATCATTAAATAAAACAAAAGGTTCTTGTAATTGTAGGCATTAAAATTGCTATTACAGGCATTTAGAAACCAAGACACAAGTAAAAATACCAGTAATTTGTCTTTTAAATAGCTGGAATCTATTGTATATCTTCATGGCCCTAAAAGATTTCTCTTATGATTGTAGCTGCTTTTGGTGGTAGGGTTTCCTTCCTTTGAAGTATTTTATTTAAAAATGTAAATAGTATTCATGTATGGAAAAATACCCTGCTTTTTTAATCTTTAAAAAAATTTTAATAATCTGAAATGATTAAGAATTTGAACAAATTAGTGATATTTCAGATTAATTACATTGATGAATTCTTTTAAAGCAAAGATGTTTATTTAGCCCCTTAATTGAAAGTGATTATTTAAAACACATGGTTTTCTAGAGGATTTTAAGGCTTTTGGGATTTTATTTTGAATAATATATCTGTAGTTTTAAGATTTAGACTCAGATACTTATTTGTTAGATTTTTGTTTTTAAATCTGAACTTTTGCACCTGTTGACAATCATTTATAGGTTTATGAACCACATGAAACACCATTTGGAACTTGAGAAGCAGAGCAGTGAGAGCTGGGAAAACCACACCACCTGCCAGCACTGCTATCGTCAGTTTCCCACACCATTTCAACTGCAGTGTCACATTGAAAGCACACATACACCCCATGAATTTTCTAGTAAGTTACAGTTCTACTTAAGTATTGGATATTATCAATTTTGATAATGTAAACTCTGAGAAAGAATCTTGTTAGAAATGTCAGACTAAGAAAAAGACTGGAATTTTGGGGGGTAAAATTGGAAAAGTCTTAACTTATCTAAATTTTTAAAACAAGTCATTGAAATTCCTCTTATAAATAATTCATTAAAGGGGGCGCCTGGGTGGCTCAGTGGGTTAAGCCGCTGCCTTCGGCTCAGGTCATGATCTCAGGGTCCTGGGATCGAGTCCCGCATCGGGCTCTCTGCTCGGCGGGGAGCCTGCTTCCCTCTCTCTCTCTCTGGCTGCCTCTCCGTCTACTTGTGATTTCTCTCTGTCAAATTAATAAATAAAATCTTTAAAAAAAAAAAATAATTCATTAAAGTAAATAACCTGTGCATTATAGGTGGGGAACTAAATTAAAAACTTCAGATCATTGTTTTCAAATATGAAATTAATGCCCTTCTTTTAAATTTGAATAAGAAAAGTAACTACAGTCATAGTTAAAATCACATATTTTGGAGCTAGATAGCTTGAGTTCAAATCCCAGGTCTGCCTATTAATACAGCTGTGTGATCTCAGGCAAGTTACTTAATATTTGAATAGTGGAGATAATAGAAATATCTGCTTCATAATGCTGTTATGGGAATTAAATAAGCTAATGTAAGTAAAGTTTATAGAACTGTGTTAGGCATACAGTTAAAAACTGTGTAACTGTTGTTTATCACCACCAATACTGTTGTTATTTTTGTTGATATAGATATATAAAATGAATACATATATATATATATTTGTTTTGTTTGCCTGGTGAAGATACCTTTTTTTTTATTGAGGTATAAGTGACATAAAGTTTCAGTTATATAACATAATTTGATATTTGTGTGTGTGTGTGTATGTCTGTATCTATATCTTAAAATGGTGTAATGTCTTTCTCCTCCCCACTTTTAGCCATTTGCAAAATCTGTGAATTATCATTTGAAACAGAGCATATTCTTTTACAACATATGAAGGACAATCATAAGCCTGGGGAAATGCCATATATTTGCCAGGTATACACATATTTTATTGTTTACTTAGTGTTTGTTTGGTTTGTTTGTTTCTGTTGTCATGATTTTCAGATTTCAACCTACTGGGACCCAGAGGCCAGCAAATTTTTTCTGTAAAGCACCAGATATAAAGCTCCTCAGGCTTTGAGGGTCATATAGTCTGTGTTGCAACAGTCACCTCTGCCATTGTAGCACAAAGGCTGCCATAGACAACAAGTAAACGGATGTGATCCAGCTCTGTGTTTATTTATTTAAACTCTATCTTTGCACTAATGATGTACTATATGGTGTCTAACAAAACACAATAAGAATTAAAAAAAAAATCTATGAACACTGGAATCTGAATTTCACATAATTTTCAAGAGCCATGAAATATATTCTTTTATTTTCCTAACCATTTAGATAAATTTGGTTACTAAAATTAAAATTCCTCTTGTAAACTATTTATTAAAAAAAAAAAAAAACTTTGGCATAACTCATGTATTATCTGTGGGATCAGCAGAGAGTTGAAATTGGCCCATAGGCCATTTTATACCTACTTGTGATTGGACAAAGAAAAGCCCTGTGGCAGTAAGACAAGCATAGGGACTTATTTTATCATATAGGGGAGAATGTAGGCATACAAGGGAAGTAAGAAATGCATTTCGTTATAGAGAACCCTACCAAATGCTTTGGGATTAGCATTTTTTCAGAATTTGAAGAAGAAATAGAAAAAGAAGATAAAAATACATTGCAGTGCCATAGCTTGGAGGCCATCTATAATCTAAAGGAAGGTGCTGTTTTATGACGAAAGAAAGAAAACTTTACAGAACAAGAGGTGTTAAAGTGTGAAAATTCAAGTTAAGGTGGGGGTGGTAAATAAAAAGAAGGGAGCCTAGTTGTATTTTGGGAAGTATCCCTAAACTTTGACAGATAACTTTTCTGTCTCAAAGATTATCTTTTGGTGTTTACATTAATGAGATTCTTGGTTATGTAGGTATCAGAGCTGAATGAGAAATAGTTGATGTTCTTCTAAACAAATGACTTTATCATTATTACTTTGTAATTGCATATCATTATACATTTTCAAGTTAAACTAAACTTTCTTTATTTGTAGGTTTGCAATTACAGATCATCATTATTTTCTGATGTAGAAACTCATTTTAGAACATCCCATGAAAACACTAAGAACTTGCTGTGTCCATTTTGCCTCAAAGTTATTAAAATTGCAACACCCTACATGCATCATTATATGAAGCATCAGGTGAGATTTACCAGTTCTTATTTGTTTGTGTTGTTTTAGCAAAAAGATTATTACTTAGGACATTAGTTAGGTTTGTTCTGCAAAGGAAGCAAGATTTTCCAAATGACATGATTAATTTGGAATTTATGCTGAATTACTTATAAAACTTCCACTTCTGGGGCGCCTGGGTGGCTCAGTGGGTTAAAGCCTCTGCCTTCGGCTCAGGTCATGGTCTCAGGAGCCTGGGATTGAGCTCCACATCAGGCTCTCTGCTCAGCAGGGAGCCTGCTTCCTCCTCTCTCTCTGCCTGCCTCTCTGCCTACTTGTGATCTCTCTCTGTCAAATAAATACATAAAATCTTAAAAAAAAAAAAAAAAAAAAAAAAACTTCCACTTCTTTTCCTTCCTTCCTTTCTGGTGATGTTGTGACTCACAAGTGAAAATGCTGAAAGATAGCTAGAAATTGGAAACCTAGGATTGAAAGGGAAAAGGGCAGATGAGTGGAATACCCATAAAATTTGATATTTCAGAGGCCAAGAGTGGGCATGGGAATGATTTTAAAGGTAGTTATCAGAGTAAAGGTGAGCTTGAACTAATAAGAAAAGATTGAGGATTCATAATCTTGTTTTTCTTCCAACCTAATTTCCATTTTTTATTTTCTTTATGGTGAGAATAAATGTTGTTATCTTTGAACAGACGTGGTCTTTTATAGCTGCCAGTGATAAAGGGAACAGTAATGACACTTACTGCTTGGTATATGAACTCTGCCAAAGAACTGTATTTAGGTCATCACCTGTTTTGTGGATGAATTCTGCTAGTTTTGCTATATAAATTCTTACACTTATATTATATTATATTATATTATTATATTATATTGCACCAGTATTAGCACTTAACACCCTTTTCTTGAATTCTGATGTTATGCTTACTGTTCTTTTCCTGGAGCAATTAAACCATCCTTTGTTTGGGCTGAAAACTTTTATGTAACCCTGATCCTATTTTTTTTTTTAAATTTTATTGATTTATTTGACAGAGAGAGATCACAAGCAAGCAGAGAGGCAGGCAGAGAGAGAGAAGGAAGCAGGCTCCCCGCTGAGCAGAGAGCCCGATGCGGGGCTCGATCCCAGGACCCTGAGATCATGACCCGAGCTGAAGGCAGAGGCCTTAACCCACTGAGCCACCCAGGCGCCCCAACCCTGATCCTATTCTTAAGTGTGCTTGAAAGAGCAACAACAGTATTTTGTTTTTTTTTTTTAAAGATTTTATTTATTTTTTCAGAGAGAGAGAGAAAGAGTACAAGTAGGCAGAGGGAGAGGGAGAAGCAGGCTCTCTGCTGAGCAGGAGCCCCATGTGGGGTTCCATCTCAGGAATCTGGGATCATGACCTACGCCGAAGGCAGCCGCTTAACCAACTGAGCCACCCAGGTGCCCCTCAACAACAGTGTCTTTGACAAAATCAGAAGTCACTGGATTTACTGAATCTGATCATGTAATCAAGTTTTGCCTCCTCCCTAACCAGCTCATTGCACTTTTTTATTATTGATGAAATTGGCATGCTGGTTGGTGCTCTCTTTGCTTTCAGTTCTAATCATTCGATTGTCATGAAATCAGGTTGTGGTTTTTAACTTGGAAAGATCATAAAAGTAGAATTTCCAAGTGAAATTTTTTTACATTTTTATTTAAATTCCAGTTAGTTAACATAAAGTGTAATATTAGTTTTCAGTGTAGAATTTTGTGATTCAACACTTATTTAAGATACCCACTGTTCATTACAACAAGTGCCCTCCTTTATTCCCATTACTATCTAACCCATCCTCCTGGGCACCTCCCCTCCTGTAACCATCAGTTTGTTCTCTACAGGTAGGGGTCTGATTCTTGGTTTGCCCCCCCCTCCCCCCGCCGTGTTTGCTTGTTGTTTCTTAAATTCTACATATGAGTGAATCATATAGTAATCGTCTTTCTCTGACTTATTTCAGTTAGCATAATACTCTATAGTTGTACCTGTGTCACTACAAATGGCAGGATTTCATTTTTTTAGAACTAATATTCCATTGTGGGTGTGTAAAATGTATACGTATATATATATATTTATAAAATATATTATCAAAGTGAATATCCAAGTGAATTTTTTTATCCAGTTTTATCCTCTTTATCCAAGTGAATTTAGTATCTCCTATGCTGTGGTGAGATGTTGGGATGATACTCATCTTTGAGAAGTTCTGGCAAAATCTTTCTATTCTAGGTTTCCCCAACAGTGTTCCATCAGGTGTTAATGGATGTTTTCCCCCAAATGGTTACTAGAAAAGAAAGAAATTTGGCAAATACTTAAACAATATCAAATAGTTTTGCTTGTTTGTTTTTTAAAACAGGACTTCTCAGAGCTTTTAATATGCTAATGAATATTGTAAATCTCCAAGCAACAGGTATAGTGCTTATTAGTTCCCATTATTTTTTTTGGCCCTTGAGCCCTTTATTTGCATAATATGTATTAACATTTTTTGAGGAATAGAGTTCTGGAAACCCTATTCTTGGTACTCTTTATTTCATCTTTGGGCTTAAATTTGAATGGGAGAATGAGATATAAAATGGTAGTGCTGTTTCATTATGGATCTTTTATCATAATTTTCCCCATGTGCTTTCTTAAACTCCAGAGTGAGATGTAGAAATGGGAAGAATGATAATTATGAGAGAGATGTGTGGACCCACTGTGTGGGCTATGTGATTTATAAGGTTTTTATACACTGAGTTATATGTTTTGTCTTGCGATTGTTGCCAGTTTTTCTTTTTTTTATATGGAATATTTAGGAAGGTAAACAGAGTAAAGGGAGGGGAATCTATTAATAAGGATCATCAGCATCCTTCAAGATATTTACAATTTGCGTAATTATTTTTGAAGACTGGAACACCATAGCTGAGTAGGACTATAAACTTATAGTTAAGATTACATCATTAGTGTGGTATTAGACAATAAGAATTGTTGGTTCTATGGCTCATTTTATTGTCTTCAAAAACTTTGGTTGTAACTTTCTTTTAAAAAGCTGTATTAAGAGCTCAGTGGGTTAAAGCCTCTGCCTTCAGTTCCGGTCATGATCCCAGGGTCCTGGAATCGAGCCCTATGTCAGGCTCTCTGCTCGGCGGGGAGCCTGCTTACTCCTCTCTCTCTGCCTGCCTCTATGCCTACTTGTGATTTCTCTCTGTCAAATGAATAAATAAATAATCTTTTAAAAAAAAAAGCTGGATTAAGTCTCGGGTGATTTTAGAGTTAACAATCTTTGTATGACTTTTAAGAAAGAATAAAAGTGATTTCAGATGTGTAAGATATGTTCATTAGATCTTTAGTAAGAATTTTAAGCAGTTAACATATGAAGTTACTTACCTTATGGCAAGTATTTATCATCTTCACAAGTGTTATCATCTTCACAATCACCATATATGTACTATTATTTCTAACTTTTAGGTGAGTCAGAGTTTTAGAGAAAGCAACCTGCTCAGTGTCCTACTACCTAATAAAAAGCAGAATTAAAATTGCACTTCAGAGCCCAGGCTTATACTGCTTTTCCAGAGACCCAGATTTCACATTGACCTTAGGTCTAAGGGCAGAAATTACGTATAGTCAGAATTAACTCTTAAATCCCTCGAGTCTCCCAAATAGTGTGGTATATGTATCAAAAAAGTACAAAACAGATCATTAGTCCTCTAGCCTTGGAACAGATCACTATTTCATTGACTGAACATGATGTTATTTTTAAATGTACTGTTTATTGCTTTTATTGCTTTGAAATGCATTCATACACAAGAGACATGTTTAAGACTTAGGTCCAACTAAGAGAATAGAGGATTAATTAGCCTATCTCATGACTGGACAAATGTTCATTGAATGGAATGGCAGACGTTTTGAACTAGTTAAATTGTACCTGCTTCTCATTTGTACTTTCTCTATCAGTCTCTTGCTTTCTGCCTCACAGTCCAGTTATTTAACAAATATCTATTGCATGCCTTACTGTGTGCCAGGGGCTGTTTTGGGTATTATATTAGCAGTAAATAAAACAAAGTTTGTGCCTTCTGGAATTTGAATTATAGTAGAGGAAGATAAATATATGTGGACTTACGTTTGAATGTATATGCTTGTTAGCTGGTAATAGTACTGTGGAAGGAAAATGTGGAGGGTAGAGAGTACCAGGGAGGTGTTGGGAGTGGAGAAACGATTGCTTGTTTATGTATGTGGTGTGGTAAAACAGGAGCCTTTCTGAAGGAAATAAGGAATAAGCCATGTGGAAATCTGGGAAGAGAAATATTCTGTAGGCATTGAAGTAAATATAGACATGGGGCACTCAAAGAACAGCTAAGAGACCAGCTGTGGCTAGAGCAGAGTAAACTAGTATGAGGAAAACTAGTAAGAGATAAGCTTGTAGTGATAAAGCATAGGCCAGTTTATGCAGCGCCTTGTAAACCAGGAACAGGGCTTTAGAAAACTATCAGAGCATCTAAGTGTCTGAACAATCTGCCGTGTTTTAAGATCATTGGCACCTATGGGGAGAATAGACCACATGGAGGAAAGAACATGACAGGAAGAATATAAAGGAGTCCAGGTGAGTGGCTTGGACCAGTCAGTAGTAGGTAATGAGGGGTAGAAAGATGATGAAAGTTCCCAAAGGTAGAGCTGACAGGTTTTAATATGGGGTGAGCTACCAAGTGTTTGTCCGAAGCAGCTGCAAGAATGGAATTTTCATATACTATCATAGGAGGAAAACTGAGAAAACAGATTTGGGGGGGGGGGATAGGAAGATAGGGAGAAAATCCAGAATTCAATTTTGTCCCTGTAATTAGTGCTTAGGTAGTGATGTCAAGTAGACAGATGGATAGATTGTATTTAAAGCCATGAAACTAGATGAGATAACCTGGGGAGTGATTATAGATAGAGAAGAGGTTTCTGGGAATTGGATTCTGGTGAACTTTCTTTCTGTCCTTTGCCTTAGTATCTGTTTCTTAGCTGAGTTTTCTCTTTTTCTGCCTATTCCCTCAGCACATATAAGTGAATTTTTAAAAATTGCCTGTATCTATGATAAATCCAATGCACCACACTTCTAAAATAGTCTTAAGATGCAACTAGAATAGTAATACAAACCCATTATATTTATACATTTCTTTGAATTTTGTAAAGAGCTTTGATTTATGAAATGCCTGCTGTATGCTAGTAACTGTGCCAGGTACTTCTCAGTATATTACCTTGTTCGAATTTTATAAATGATTGAGGGTATTTTAATGGAAATGGTGATATATTTGGCATAATGTAACTTTTGAGAAAACATTCTTTTGTATTTATATATTGTTTAAGTGTGTGTGTGTGTGTGTATATATATATGTACATACATATGTCATTTCTTAATGAGAGCATATGAATAAGATTGTAGATGCTATTATATAGTAGAAAGAAAACTGGGTCAGGAGTTTGCAGTGCCAGTGACTAGTAATGGGGGAATGATTTAGATTTTTCTTGAATCTTGTTTTCCAGCTATAGAATAATAGCAGGATTGGGTTTAAAGAGGGACTCACACAAGGGATCTTAATCAGTAAATAGATTAGCAGTAGTTGTCTGATTTATGTCTCCATCTCAACACTGTTCAATGTTCATGTGGCTGTTGAAGTTAAAATTACTTAAAGTCAAATAAAATTTAAAAATCCGTTCCTGTGTTGCACTTAGCACATTTCAGGTGCTCAATAACCTATGTGGCTAGAGGCTACCATATTGGACAGTGTAGCTGTAGAACATTTTCATCATTGCAGAAAGTTACATTAGAAAGCACTACTTTATACAACCATTTCTATAACAACCTTTTTTGAAATGTCTGGTTAAATATTTGAATTTATTTTACCAGCTTGTCAACCAACTTAAAATAGCAAAAATTAAAAAGAATTTACTTTTTTCCAGGATAAAAACGTAGTATAGCTCTTTTTAACCATGTGTCTAAGCACTGTAAAATCACAATTAGATGAGCTTTCACACCACTGTTGAGAGAACTTCCATTAACCTACAGATATAATGAATCTTGGAACACTGAAAAAATAAAATTTAAAAAAAAAAAAAAAAAAGAACCTACAGATACTTTTATGTTCAGTTTCCGTATAGGAACAGACATTTTTGAAACCCAAATACTAATGCAGAGTATGTAAAAAATGAAACAATATTTTGCTGTTATTTATATGGGTGATATAAAGTACTAGTTTTAAAATTATTTAGGTATCATTAAAATGAAATCAGAGCAGTTTAAGCACACAATATTTGTGGTTGTAGAAATTATTTTTCCTCCCTTTTTCTGTTTTTAAACAGAAAAAAGGAATACATCGTTGTACAAAATGCAGACTGCAGTTTTTGACATGCAAAGAGAAAATGGATCATAAGACTCAACATCATAGAACATTTATAAAACCTAAACAACTGGAAGGGTTGCCTCCTGGAACAAAAGTGAGTTTAAATATGTTGTATTTTAACATTTTATATGATAATAGAAATTAACTCCTGCCTTCTTTTATTTATTAAATACAATACTTTAAAAAATGATGCCTGATTTTTAGTAAGCCTTTAATTTTAGGTTTTGTTATTTCTGTATCTAGAAAAGATAACCTTCTGACCACTGTTTTATGGTCAGTGGTGTGTGCTGTGCTAAAGTGATACTCCTTTGTAAAAAGTGCAACTAGATTAACTATTCCCTGGGTCAGTGTGTTGTGTCAATATTATATAGGCTATGTTTGAGCTATTCCAGTTGGCAGTGTATATGTTGGTTTTATCTGCTAAACTATAAGATGCTTGAGATCGGGACTCATGTTTTATCTTTGTGTCTTCAGCATCTGGTATAGTGCCTTGAGTGCCATAGGTTTTGAAATATTTATTGCAGTTATTACTGAGTCTATTCTCAGAGAAGCAAGTTCTGCTGCTGGATAGCATTATGTTTTAAGTGAGCAAACAACATGTCTGACTGCATACTGATGATTGTAATTTACTTTTCCCTTTTTGCCTTATATACCTCTGTTTTCTCTGACTTCTTTATATACAGTCAGCTCTTGAATATTTGCTCCAGTGGAGGGAAACAGAGGCATGGATAATCCAAAGTGAAATAATCCCCAAAACATTTATATTTGGCTTTGGGTACTTACCTTTGAATGTGGGTATGTCTGTTATTTGAATTAACTAAAACAATATAAAGCCATGCTCTGAAGACCTAGAGCAAGAGAAGCTATCCAGCATCCTTCCCTGCAGTCCATTCATTCCATGCTGGGACTAGACATGCAGAACACTAATGTAAGCAGTGCAGTCCTCTCTCATATTTTCCCTTATTAATAATAGTAGTAATAATATTAATAATGATACTAAATGTTTTTATAGCACCTTAGAATAAGGCTTTTGGTATGCTTTTTCATACATTCTATTATTTAATCCATACAGCAATCCAGTGAGGAAAGCAAGACAGTTATTGCCCCATATTATAGATAAAGAAGAAGAAAAGTTACTTACCCAAGGTCACATGGCTAGGAAGGCATGGTATGAGATTTAAACTCGAGTCTTTTGATTCCTAGTCCAGTGCTTTTGAGTGATACCAAAACACATGTATTCCATAGGACAAATACATGGGAGAGGTATAGTTTAATGATCAATGAGAATGTTGGTAGGCAGTTGTTTTTTATTGCCAACCAAAAAATACAATTTCTGGATACAAAATGATAAACTTTATATTAGTTCTCTTTAAGGAAATTCTAAATATTAGTAAACTCTTTATCAGTATAATGAATTGATTGATGTAACCTCTCCCATAAATCCTGCCTAATGAGCCCCTGGAAAGAGGAGGTCATGTTTACTCTAGATCTTGTCATTTTATAGTTTTTGAGGGTTAATGCAGGCCTTTCTAGAATTGTTTTTTGGGCTCTGAGATTTAAATTTTGATCTCTGTGAATTATTTAAGTTGTATCAGAGCATAAAAATAGCTATGGAATGTGCTCTTTTAATAGTCATATAATTTGCATTAACTCCTAATTATATATTAATAACTGTTAACATGACTGATATCAATACAAAAAATATAATATTACAAGTGAATAAATATCAAGTTTAATTTCATTAATTGGGATGAACATTTAGAATAAATGAAAGGCTTATCCAATTATAGTTTATACTTTCCCTTTCCAAGTACTTGATGTTTAACTTTTTGTTATACAGTGATATTTCAATACTAATGCCATGATTAATTTTCTAAAGCAAACATTATCTCCATTTTTGTAGGTTACTATTCGAGCTTCAGTTGGACCGCTTCAGTCAGGATCTTCAACTACACCTTCAATTAGTGCAAGCACTTCTACCCTTCAGCTCTCACCTCCAAGGACTAAAAATATAACTGCTAAAAATCCCACAAAATCTAACACAAGCAAACCTAATCCAACTAAATCCAATACAAGTAAACCTAATGCAAGTAAGCCTAATGGAAGTAAATCTAAATATAAATCAAAAATCTCTAATATGCAAAAGAAACAAAGTACATTGGCTAGTAGCAATAAAAAAAGTAAAGTCAATACAGCATTGAGGAACTTAAGGTAATCTTTTATTCCTCATATATAACACTAATTTAATCTTAAGTATAAAAACTTTATTATAATTTTACCTATTACACAACTCTCTTGTACATTTATATGCTATCACTATGACATAAAGGCCAAGCAAATAATAAAAAGGTATTTTCTTACAATTATTGCACAGTACTTGAATTATTTTTTTATAATATTCATTTATTATACTGGTATTATTATGTGTTCTGCTTAAATCTTGTGATGTTTGTATTGCTTAATTTAATCCCTTTTATGCCAATGGAAAATACTGACTTACGTTAGATTGTTTACACTTACTGTAGCTGTTGTTCCATAACAAATTTTCAAATTATAACTGTTTAAGCATGTTTATTTAAACATCTTGTCCTTAATTAACAGAATATTAATAAGGCCCTTCCTTATTATTTTTGTCTTAAAATATATTTTTATCGTTTTCTTTATATCTCCATAAGGTATCGTCGGGGAATTCACAAGTGCATTGAGTGTTGTTCCGAAATAAAAGATTTTGCAAATCATTTTCCTACGTATGTCCATTGTAGTTTTTGCAGATACAACACTAGCTGTAGCAAAGCCTATGTAAATCATATGATGAGGTAAGATGAGTTAAACATCTGTAATTACCAATTAAAATTGTAGTTCAGAAAGTTTGTTTTAAAACAGTTATCCTTTTAGGGCGCCTGGATGGCTCAGTTGGTTGAGCAACTACCTTCGGCTCAGGTTATGATCCCGGACTTCCGGGATTGAGTCCCACATCGGGCTTCCTGCTCCTTGGGGAGTCTGCTTCTCCCTCTGACCTTCTCCTCTCTCATGCTCTGTCTCACTCATTCGCTCTCAAATAAATAAATAAAATCTTAAAAAAACAAAACAGTTACCCTTTTAGAAGTTAGTTTTTCTCTTTAAGGAACTAAATATCTAGTTATAGTGAACTTTTTAGAATAATGCCTGGTACTATTTTTTCTAGCATCATAACTCATAAAATTATTGGAACTAAAATTGTAAGAATAGTTAGACTAAGAAATTAGGATAGGTTTGTTAGGGAAATGGTTTCTCTATGGGTATTTTTTTTCTACAGAATTTTTTAAATGGTCATTTTCAAGTCTAGAAAATCAAGTGTTTTAAATATATTTACCAAACAAATATATATAATCTCATGAATATTATTTTTTTCAACGCAGTTACTTTGAGAGACTTTAGGGTTTCTGGTGATGTTAGGAACTTTATTAGGTCTGTTTTTTTCTCTTCTGACTGTCCATCAAACCATCTGTCCTTCAGTGGAATGAGAGACTATTCCAGTCATTAGGCCACTGTTGGAATTCTTTTTTTAAATTCATTCAACTTTGGTTATTTGAGTACCTAATATTTGCTTTATGCAGAGAAAGCCTTCACAGCCCACGTTGCTTTCATTTGTATCTCATTAATAGAGGCATCCCTTACGATGGATTTTTATTTTCTTAAAAATAGCCCAAAATTATTTAGATATAGAGCAGTTACGTTGATTATGCAAAGTGAGGTTGTTCCTTTTTTTTTTTTTAAAGTTAGAAATTGAAGTATAAAAGTTATTTTCTTACAGATCATAAAATGACCTCTTTGTTATTTTCTGGTCTTATCAGCTATGGTTTTCAAGGATTTGTCTACCTTTCTTGATAGCTTATCACCTCTCTCATTTGTTATTTCCCCCTTATTAGCCTGACCTCAGGTACTTGGACTTCTTCAGTGCCAGTGCTTCACATCAACCATTAAGTTATTGTAGCCCCCCCTTTAAAAACATTTTTTTTATTGTGTTATGTTAGTCACCGTAGTCCATCATTAGTTTTTTGTTTTTGTTTTTGTTTTTTTTGTTTTTTTTTTTGACAGACAGAGATCACAAGTAGGCAGAGAGGCAGGCAGAGAGAGAGAGGGAAGCAGGCTCCCCGCTGAGCAGAGAGCCCGATGCGGGGCTCAATCCCAGGACCCTGGGATCATTACCTGAGCCTTCTGAAGGCAGAGGCTTTAGCCCACTGAGCCACCCAGGTGCCCCCATCATTAGTTTTTGATGTACTGTTCCATGATTCATTGTTTCTGTGTAACACCCAGTGCTCCATGCAATACATGCCCTACTTAACACCCATCGTTATACCCCCTTTTTTATACCACAGTCCCAATTTTAATCTCATCATACATACTTTCATTTCTTTTCAATTCCCATTACCCTGTACGGGTAACTCCTTTTGAGTTTTTAGGACTTTGACTCCTTTTTCCAGACCCGTAGCACCTATTTCACTTTATAGTCAACCTCACTCTCAGGGTCATCTGTTTTGGTTGCTGCTTTGTTTTTGTTCTAGGATCCTTTACATTTTTAGTCATGCTCACTTGGCATAAAACCCAACATGAGACTGGAACATCTTCCTCTCCTGAAGTATATGCTCAGTTCTAGACTACTCAACCGGTGTTTGATTCAGTCACCTCTAACTTTGTAGTTTTTAACTTTGACTCGGCCTTATCTTTTTATTTTAAAATACTTCTTTATTTATTTTTTAATTTTTAATGCTTTTTTTTAGGGTTTTTAAAATTTTTATTATAGTCAGTTAGCCAACATAAAGTACATCATTCGTTTTTGATGTAGTATTTATCTACAATGTTTATTTAAACTTCTCTACAGTTCTCTGGAGATTTTATTGTAGTCTCTTAGCTGTTAACCTGGCCTTCTAGGAAGTACTCAGTTGGAAGTCATCATTTTAAATAATCTTTAAAACGTCAAATGTTTTTTCTTGTTACTTTTATTCTAGACATTGATCTCAGAAATCAAATATGTTCCACTTCTCCAAAGCTAACCCTGTCCGTGGTCTCCTCTAGTTCTTACACAGTCTTACTCATTTAACTTGCAACTTCAATTCTTCTCTCTCCCAGATTCCTTCTACTTATAAACATTTTCAGGTAATTTTTTTAAGACAAGGGAAATTTATCCCTACTGTCTACTGTCCTTATTTTTTGTCTTCCGTTTACCATGAGTGTTTGTAATGGGGCACCTGGGTGGCTAACTTGATTAAGTGTCTGATTCTTAAGGTCAGCTTAGGACTCAGTCTCAGGACCTCAGCCTGAATTTAGCCCTGTATTGGGCTCTATGCTAGGCATGGAGCCTACTTTAAAAAAATAAATAAATAAGTAAAAGTGTTTACTAGCTTATTTGTGATTCATTTCTCTCTACCTTTTGAATATCATCCCCATCTACCAATTAACAGTGCTCCTTTAAGGATTATTTATCACCGTGTTTATTCACTTTATTTTTGCTCTTACTACTCCATGACTTTTTTAGAGTATTTGAAGTTGTCCTCACTCAATTGTGAAAGTCTCCTCTTCAGCTTCTATTAAACTGTTACCACTATCTTTTTTCTTCCTTTTTGGCTACTCTGTTTCTTTGCCTTTTCTTCCTTTAACTCATCTTGCTTCTTTACATTCCTTTTTTTTTTTTTTCCCCTTCGGTAACTCAACTACTGTCACGTTTACCTTTCAACTTTAAGTCTTCTGATTTTAATCCTTAGTCTTCATGAGATCCAACTCTGTATTTCTAATTACTTTATATGTATTTTTACTTTTGACTCACTAGGTTCTAAAAAGAATACAGATGAGCCAAACATTATCATCTGTCCAGAATAACACACAACCACCACCCAAATACTCTTTCAGGGCATCATTTCTGTGAATGTGGAACACATCCTGGAAATAGTTTACTATCCCAGGTTTCTTAAGCCCATGAAGTTCTCTTGATCAGTCACTGTGCATTATGGTTTTCTGAGACTCCCCTTTGTGCCGTTTGCTACTCTGCTTCACTACTATTGCAGTGGTCTACACCTATATTTCATTCTTCTAAACCAGGCCCCAGGTATCCTTTCCCCCAATATACTGCTGTGTGGAATGTTTCTTCTTTCTGTGACAAATACATGGTTGCCTGCATGGGGTTTTAATTCTGCCCTTAATTTGTAGGGGTCAAATTGGAAAATGTTTTCTGTTTTATTAAAGCAAGGGTCATTTCACCTTTCCCTCTCCCGTTTATCATAGGCTTCCCACCTGTCCTACAGAACCTTCAAATCCATTCTATTCCAGAACATTGCCAATTAGCCCACCTCCCTCAATACCCTTTTTCCGATTCCCAGCGAGCCACAACCCTGATGTTTGTTGACTTCACACACTGAGCTCCTACTCATTGTTAGCCTCTTAGGAACTGAAAGCTTCCATTGCCATTCTTAGGGTTTGGTAGGTCTCTTTTCCTTTTTATCTGCTGGTACGCTTGCCTCCTTCACTGTCTTAGGTATTGTCCATTGAATGGCCATGATTATCTCTGCCCAGTGTGGATTCATATTATAGGTTGAGTCCTGTATGTATAGGAGCTTCATTTTCTCTTAAGGATGAGTACCTTTAATCTCTATCCTATTCCATCTCTGTACTCTCAGTTGGTCTCTTTCCCTCTGGTCTTTTTTTTTTCTTTTTTTTGCCCCATCCCCATAAACTGACTACTCTTCCCCAGAATAAAGTTTATTGCATAACTCATTTTTAAAAAATATTTTATTTATTTATTTGACAGAGATCACAAGTAGGCAGAGAGGCAGGCAGAGAGAGAGAGAGGAGGAAGCAGGCTCCCCACTTTTTTGGAGTGTCTGATCACTGTAGCCACTCACAGAGATTATTTTTCACTTTGAGCTGTGTATGATTCACTTATTTTTGCCTTTTATTATATTTGTTTGTGTCTCTATTATTTCCGTGAGAAGAAGGGGCTATTTGTATTTGTCATGTCACCTAGCAAATTACAAATAGCAAGTCATTATTTGTAATTTTGAAGGGCTCTAAATAGAATCTTGAAAGAGGGTATTAAAAAATCTTGATGCATTGGAACCTTTTTGGAATAAGACTTGAAGAAGAGCATTATTAAACATGTAATTTTAAGTGATTTTTTAAAAGTAGTATTATTTGGATTTGGTTGTTTAAATTACTGCATCTTATTTGCTTATAGCCTTCAGGTGGCAATAGAAGTCACCTGAAAAAAATGGAAACAAATCACCACATAATATTGTTATTATTCCTCAATACAATGTAGAAGAAAGGTTTTTTCTACATGTAATAGAATTAACTTGGCAGACATAAATATTTAATATCTCTTTTTTTAAATTTCCAATAATTAAGCTTTATTATACATAGGAAGGTAAAATTGTTGAAGAGTTTACCCAATTAGTGGCCTATGCCTCCACTTCTCAATTCTGAGTTACAAATCATATTATACAGAAAACTAAAATGCTGTTGGTTGTTACTTAGGAGAAGCAGGGGTGAGTAGACTGCTCTTCCCATCACAGACCCTGGTGTATGCTTTTCCAAGATGGGAAATATATGTCCAGGATGCCTCTACTCAGGTTGACTTGATACTTGCTGGTAAAGATCACATCTCTTAAGTAGCATTCCTTGGAGGCTGAGCTTCTCATGCCTTAATATCTCTTTTTCTAACAGCATTTACTATTTGCTAAGTAAAAAGTATGGCAAGCTGGTGGTGAAGAATCAGACAAATCTGGATTTGAATCCAAGCTTCACCACTTATTACCTTTGTGACTTTGGGCAAGTTACTTAACCTGACTCCCAGTTTCCTTTTCTTAAAAAAAAAGTCATCGTAAAAAAAAAAAAAAAGAGAAAGTCATCGTGATAATTACAAAATATACTTAAAGTGCTTAACAAAATGATTTTTACTTGGGAGATATTCAAGTAATTATAGTTGTTATCATTTCTAAGTTGTCATTATTATGTATTGTGGATAAAGTACTTGCCTCTAATTTTCACACTTTAGTAGAAGAGATGATATTTACCTAGCTTAAGATAGTAAACAAATGACTATGAGAGCACAGAGAAAGTAAAAATGAGTTCTTTAAATAGGAAATAAGGGGAGGTATTCTATAAATGACATTTCACTAAGGCTTTGAAGGGTGTTTTAAAATTTTTCCAAGGAAAAAGAAAGCTGGTATAACAGTTTGTTCCTATACAATGGATAAGACAGAGCACAGAATTGATTTTTAGAAGATACGCTTGAGTTCATGATATGTTTTGTATAGATTTATTTGCATTAAAGAATAGTCATTAGAAGAACTGTTGGATTATTGTGATAGCATCATAACTGACATGCACCTGGGTGGCTCAGTGGGTTGGGCCCCCACCCCCAATCCAGTTCTTCCTTTCTTCTGGTACTATAGTAGGCATGTCTGGTCAGGTCATTTTTGGCCTAAAATCCTTTACCTTCCTAACATTAATAGTCATGAAGTTCAAATATTCTGGAGAGTATAAGATCTTACAATGTTTAATTTTTGACCACTTTTTCAGCCCCTTTAATGCTTATTTTCTTGAAAATCCCTCTGTATCTTGCTCTTTGCTTTGCTTTGCTTGGAGTAAGGCAGTAGAGTGACCTTCTTCTTCTTCTTTTTTTTTTTAAATTAGCATATAATGTATTATTTGCTTCGGGGGTACAGGTCTGTGAATCATCAGTCTTAACACAGCTCATAGCATAGAGTGACCATCTTAACTAAAATGAACTCCTGATTGCCAGTTGGCTTCTATTCCATTTACCTGCAGTTTTCCTTCATGTAGCCACAAAACTTTGTATGTGTCACTGTTAACATTTATCTTACGATTATTTATGAATATGTATTAATTCATTTTAAAAGCATTTATTAGGCTGTGCCAGCTGCTGTTGGACTTTTCTCTCTTCCCCCACTCACCCCTGGACCCTGACAGCTTGCCCTCTTTCTTTTTTGTATCTTCAACCTCTGTTATAATGTCTTAAACAGGAGGCATACCATCAATATTGTTGATGTTTGTTTCATCAAAAACAAAGTTGTTAATTGTACTGATTTAAGATTATTAAGAAAATATGGTCAAAGGGATTTTTTCTTTCTGGTCTTAGGTGTAATTTATACACAATGAAATTAACCTATGTTTAGAGAATAGCTAAATGAAGTTTTGATAATTATATATAGTCATATAACTAGATGGTGAATTTTTAAAACCTAAATTTTAACATGTTTTTACTGTATTGTTTTTAAAACCATAACCTTTTTTCTCTTTTTAAAATTCATATCTATATTGTTATTAATTTTATGCAGATCTAATAGGAAGTAGGAGAATTTTTTCCTTCTTATTTGTGAGCTATAGAACCACTTTTTCCTTCCTATAATAATAATAATAAAAGGATGGAATTTGTATAGCAAATATAAGTAAAGGGATAGTATAATTTTTTTTTTTATAAACTGGGTTCAGACAACTGAATTTTAAAATACCAACATTTTTTTTAAAGATTTTATTTTTTTATTTGAGAGAGAGAGAGAGAGAGAGAGAGCATGAGAATGGGGAGGGTTAGAGGGAGAAGCAGACTCCCTGACGAGTAGTGAGCCCGATGGGGGACTCGATCTCGGGACTCCATGATCATGAACCTGAGCTGAAGGCAGTTGCTTAACCAACTGAGCCATCCAGGCTCCCCAAAATGCCAATATCTTAATAAGTTACCAGTTGTAGGCAGAATGGAAGCCATCAAAGACCCTAAAATGTAATTTTTTTTCTCTCCTCTTACCAAAAAAACCAAAATAGTCTGTCTAAAGAAAAAGAAAAAATAGCTTTTAAAAGTAACTTTTTAAATCTCATTTAAAAAATAACTTCTTTTGGTTCACATTCTTTGGGTATCAGATAAAATCTTGGATTTATTCTTCTGGAGAAACAGTTATGGGCACAAATTTTTGCATGTAATTTCAGTGTTTACTAACTCCTGATGTTCTCTTCTTCAGAAAACCTAATTATTATTTTTGTGATATTGTCTTATATTTGTAAATTCCTTAATAGTATTTATCCCCAAATTGAAGAAATGACTGTTAGAAGTCTTCTGAGGACACTTTCTGGGGATTATAACTAGTCACAGTATTTATTTTCTCATAAGTATGTGCTGTGTTGATGATGGTTACCTTGTATCTGAGAGTGACCATTGACTTCGTGTGTTGGCTACTTTGAATCTATCAGTGCACGCTAGGGCTACTGCTTCTCAATCTTTGGCTTGCCCTAAGAATTACTGGAGAAACTTTTTAAAACATGTTCTGGTGGGCCCCACTGCCAGGGATTAATTCAGTTAGGTTTGTAGAGGGCACAAGACTTTGCATTTCTAAATAAGCTCCTAAGTAAGGTTGATGTTACTAATCTGTGACTCCACTTTGAGTAATACTGTGCTAAATAAAGGTAATCCTGGGTTTCTAATACAGGAGAGCTTTCTTTACCAGATTTAAAAAGGTATATGAAAGCTATTATCATTGGTAACAAAGTTTAGTTAGAGGTTCTCTGTTTTGTGTTTAGGGGAAGTATTATTTTAGCTCAAGAGTTCTGCTTTTGTTTGTTTTTTACAGAACCTCTACTGGTAGTTGGAAAGAACTCTCTAAATGTCCAGTTTTACAAATGGTAAACAATGGCAATTAGCTGAAGTACTATTTACTTCAAAGATCATTTGGATTTTACTTCCCTTCCCCCGACATAGGCATGTTAAGATTGGAAATGATTTTTTAAAAATGTTGATTGGTGGGGCGCCTGGGTGGCTCAGTGGGGTCATGATCTGCCTTCATGAGCTGCCTTCAGCTCGGGTCATGATCCCCTGGGGTCCTGGGATCGAGCCCTGCGTTGGGCTCCTTGCTCGGCGGGGATCCTGCTTCTCCCTCTGCCTCTGCCTGCTCGTGCTCACTCGCTCTCTCTCCCTCGCTGACAAATAAATAAATAATAAATAAAATCTTAAAAAAAAAATGATGATTGGTAAAGATTCATGTTATTTGTAGAAGTTTGAAAGTGTCTTCAACTCTTCCTTAACAGATGAAAAAAATTAGTTTGAGTTTTTTTGCTTTTTAAAGAAAATTTTAAAGTATTTCCTTTTTTATATAATGGTGAGGTACTGCTCTTATAAGAATATACTTAGAGAAATATGTTTCATTAGAAAATAAAAGGATAAAGTGGAATTTAAGATAAAACTGAATTAAACAGGGATGGCAAGCATTATTTTATTGTTTATATCATGATCTTTTACGTAAAACTAGAAACTTTAAGTACAAACGATAATAAAGCTATAAATTAGTAAGACTTACTGTATAATAAAATTAATAAAATCTGTTTTGTCTCTCCAGCTTTCATAGTAACCGACCAAGTAAAAGGTTTTGTATTTTTAAGAAGCATTCAGAAGATCTCAGGTAATTAGCTGGTCTTAAATTCTTTCTATTAAAAAACTATATAACTATATAACTATATAACTTAAATTGTATATATATGACATCTTTATTGAGATATAGTTCATATCCCATTTAATTCATGCTTTAAATTGTACAGTGAATAATTTTTAGTATATTTTAGTATTTTATTATTATTTTAGTATATTTACAGAACTGTTCAGCCAACACCACAGTTAATTAGTAAAATTAGTTAAATTAGTACATTGTCATCACTCCAAAAAGAAACTCTTGTACTCAATTAACGATCATCCCCATTTCCTTCCAACTCCTCCCATCCCTAAGCAACCACTAATCTTTGTTTAGATTTATATATTGTGGACATTTCATATAAATGGAATGATACAGTATGTGACCAGCTTCTTTCACTTAGCATCTTGTTAGCATATTTTCAAGATTCATCCATGTAGTAACATGTCAGTACTTCCATTTTTTATTGATGAATAATATCCCATTGTATAGATCTACCATAGTTTATCTGTTGAGGTTATTTTAACTTTGAAGCCATTATGAATATTGCTGCTATAAGCATTTGTATGCAGGTTTTTGTCTGGACTTGTCTTTTCATTTTTCTTGTGTATATATGTAAGATTAGGATTTCTGGGTAATATAGTAACTAACTCTATGTTGAGCCTTTGAGGACCTGTCAAACTGTTTTACAGAGTACCTCCACTACATTCCTACAAGCAGTGTGTGAGGGTTCCAGTTTCTTCACATCTTTGCCAACATTTGTTATTATCTATTTTGTTTTGTTTGTTTTTTAAGATTTTATTTATTTATTTGAGAGAGAGAGAGATAGCAAGAGTGGGGTTAGGTGCAGAGCGAGAGAGAGAAGCAAGACTCCCTGCTGAGCAGGGAGCCCAATTTGGGACCCAATCCCAGGACCTTTGGATCATGAACTGAGCCAGAGGCAGATGCTTAACTGATTGAACCACCCAAGCACCCCTTTCTGTTTTTGATTACAGCCATCCTGATGGGTGTGAAGTGTTATCTTACTGTGGTTTGTTCTCATTTTTTTAAAAACCTGATGTTGGGAAGCCCAATTTGGAAATCTAAATGATTGCTACTGGATGTTAGAAAGTTCTATCCATTATATCCTTAGACTAGAGATATGATTAACCTATCTTCTCTTGCTAAATTTCACTGGCGACAAGTGGTGTCAAGATATCTTTGTGCATTTATATTGTGTAGTTAGAACAAAAATAAGGCTCTCCAGCAATGTTTGAATATTAAAAAGATACCTAAGATACCTAGTAAAATGACTAATACTTTTTTTTACTTTTGAAGTACATTTCTCAAACCACTGAAATTCTTGGGGCACCTGAGTAGCTCACTGGGTTATGCCTCTGCCTTCAGCTCAGGTCATGATCTCATGGTCCTGGGATCAAGTCCTGCATCAGGCTCTCTGCTTAGCAGGGA
The DNA here is from genome assembly GCF_964662115.1 of Mustela nivalis. Lineage (NCBI taxonomy): Eukaryota > Metazoa > Chordata > Mammalia > Carnivora > Mustelidae > Mustela > Mustela nivalis. The sequence goes on from NC_139025.1 coordinate 109,373,003, forward strand.
GCCTGCTTCCCTTTCTTTCTCTGCCTGCTTCTCTGCCTACTTGTGATTTCTTTCTGTCAAATAAATAAATAAAATCTTTAAAAAACACCCTGAAATTCTTGAAATTATTAGGTAGCTTAATTCTTATTTTTCCTTTCTCAAAGAGAAGTGAACAACTTATTTACTATGCAGGAAGAGGTATTGATGAATATTTCTAAAGACATTGATACTTAACTTTGATTGTACCACATGCTAAACTCAGAATCCACTGAACACCATTTTAAAAATATTCATCTGAATTCTTTGGACTCTGTTGTTCTTTATATTGTTCATGTTGCCATTGCTACTTGAAATGTCAGTGTCTTTGCTATACCAAGCTAATATAGAGAGATAAGATTACCAGTACTTGTTTTCGTGCTTTGAGTTACTAGAAAAAGTGGGAAAGGGATGATGTTATGTTTCAGGACCTTTGTACGTATTAGTCCCTGTGACTAGTTTTGTTCCCCAGATTTCTGTATGTCTTCCTTTATCTACATTGGGCTGCTACACTGATCAGAGTGACCCTTTCCTTGACCATTTGATTTTTACATTGTATCTTCTCCCCTATGCTTCACCCCAACACTTCCTGTCTCCTTTTTATTCTGCATTTTTATCCAAGTCATCTTTCATCATCTGACATACTGTGTACTTTACCTTCTAAATTTTTCTGTGTCCTCTCACTAGAATATACATGTAGTTTGGATTTTTGTCTCGCATTGACTAATGTCTGGCACGTGGTAGGCACTCAGTAAATATTCATTGAATAAGTTAATGTATATGTTGAAAATGACTTATATGAACTGTAGGTCCCATCTATGATATAGCTCATAGGGATCTGTAGCTCACAGGGAGAGAAAATTTTGATTTAGTTTTTAAAAATATTAGTATAAATTTTAAGACATTTACTGAATTCAAGGAAATGGGTTAAGATTATATTAGATGTTGCCTTTACTGAAAATTTTTATAAGAATAAAAAGGGTTGGGGTGCCTGGGTGACTCAGTGGGTTAGGCCTCTGCCTTCGGCTCAGGTCATGATTTTGGGGTCCTGGGATCAAGCCCCATGTCGGGCTCTCTACTCAGCGGGGAGCCTGCTTCCCCCTCTTTCTCTGCCTGCTGCTCTGCCTACATGTGAATAGAATAAAAAGGTTTTTTTCAAAAGACGAGATTTTGGTTTCATTTTTACCTTACTGTTATCAAGCTCAGTTATGTTTGTTTTTTAAATGAATTATATGATTTTAAAGATCTGGAATACTTCTCTTTCAACTGGAATAGGTCTAAAATAAAAAATTGGTCAATTTCTATGAATGGACATAGCATACTTAAAATTATAGAACAATAATTTTTGTGATTGCTCTTGTTTGAATGGAATATTCATTCTTTGGCTATTTTATTACATATCTGTCAGGTACACAATATAGCAGGTCTTATGAAGATGAGAGTGATGAATAAGTCTTGAAACTACCCTTCAGAGAATATATAGTTTATTGGGTGGGAGATAAGGGGTGAATGTATAAAACTATAATAAAGCAAGGACAACTTTTAGTAAGTGTGAAAGGGGAGAGAGATAACTTGGAATGATCTGCATAGCTGTTAGGTATACTTGGTTTTAAAGAATGAACATTATTTAAACTGATAAAAGATGCACAGAGTTATTTGAGTTAAAAGAAATAGTGTGAAAAGGTGAAGGCATACAGAAATGAAAAAGTAGAAGGCATACAGAGGGAATGGCTAGTAGTAAATGGGGGAGCACGAAGTTCAGATAATAGTAATAAGATTGAAGTCTGGAGGAATAGTTTTAAGCTTAGAGCTAGATTGCGAAAGTGTTGAAAATATAGTTAAGTAGTTTGGACTTAATTTGCAGAGCATTAGAGAACCTTTGATATCTTATTTAGAATCAGGTGATCGTGAAGGAAGTTTCAATAGTAGGGTGAGTTATAGATGCATGAATCCTATGGATTAGAACTATTGTGGTAGTTATGAACAATTTAGTTAGGACCTAAGTTAAAATGATGAGGCAGTATTATATCATCTTTAAGAAGATAGGGTCTAGAATCAAAGTGCTCAATTTCAAGCCAAGTCCTGACCTTTATCAGCTCTGTGTCCTTGGTAGTTTACTAAGCTAACTTTATAAAAAGGTGATAAATTACAGCAACTACCTTTTTGGGTCATTACTTTATTTATTTATTTATTTACTTCTTTATTTAAGATTTAGCTATTTATTTGAGAGAGAAAATACGAGTGGGGGGAGGGGCAGAGGGAGAAAATCCCCCAAGCAGACTCCCGGCTCCATCCCACAACCTGGGAGATCATGACCTGAGCCAAAACCAAGAGCTGGGTACTCAACCAGCTGAGCCACCCAGGTGTTCCAAATATTTAGATAAGATGATGCATCTACAATTCTTAGACTGGTACAGTGTAAATAATAAATATTATCAAATGCTTGCCATACTGATTATTTGAAGGAAGAGGAGACGGATAATTATAGTTTGAGCTTTACTATCATAAGAAAGACCAGCTAGGAGTAGGTGATTTGGGGAGGAAGTACATGATTTTAGTTTAATGTAGGTCAGTTTTGTTGTGCTAATGTGGCATCTAAGTGTAGAAACACAGCACACCTAAAGTAGAGCTGCAGGGGAGAAGTCAATCTAAGGTATGTTACTCACGTATATTTTGTGTATTGCCAAAACTTAAAAATTTTAAAGCATGTTATGAACTTCAAAACCGTATTTGTGCTCTGTTAATAAGTTGACAGTAACAATGATCACATTACATGGTCTATTTTTTTTTCACCTAAGCAAAAATAACTTATAAGCAGAATTCTAAAGAATCTCATGGACCTCTAAGAGGAGGAGGTGCAATCGAACAAATAAGGGAAATAGGATCATTTAGTAACATGGCTTCTCTCTAGTCTGACCTGCTGAGGCAGGATAATCTTGTCTTTATAATTTTCTCTGGACTTGGGTTCTGCTTTCCTTTTCTAGTGCGGACCAGCTTTCTCTATTGATCACTTGAACATACTAGTCCCAGTCTCGCACATCTTTCCAGATCAAGAAATTTGCAATTTTACAAATCTTTGTTTAGTGAAGGCATGAGTTAGGCACTCCAACCCTGGTGCAAGAAACTATGACTAGTGGAATAGTAATTTAGCTACTACTTACCATTGAGACTACTTTTGATTTCTGTAGGAGCAGTTTGTTAACAGAGAAGATTATATAATTAGTTATTAAAATTAAGCTTTTAGATTTCACTTTTAAAATATTCCGTTTAGATGTCAGATGTCTAGTACATTTTAATAGTTGCTTTCAAGAGGACTTTTAATTATGTTTGATAAAGTTCATTTAAGTTAAATAGACTAAATTTTTAAACAATATTTACAATTCAAGTTCCTTAAACAGCTTAACATCATTTATACATTTAATATATTTGATTTTCTTTCAAACAACATTTCAGATGTTTGACTCACAAGATCCAAAGTACTTAGTCTAGTAAATATAATAAACATATAGTGGTTTTCTAAGTTTTCTGAAACATTTCCATATTTTTGCAGGGTTAATAATATTTTTAAATACCTTTCAACAAAAAATCTAAAGTTTAAACACAATTTAAATTAGAATCTGAAGACCATTGTTACTTCCTATATGTCAGTTGTGTTAAATACTTCAAATAGCAAGTGCTACAGAGTCTGACCCAATGAGTATAAAAACTATTCCTGAATTCAACAAAAGTATCAATGGCTTTGGGAATTGTTTCCAAACATTTTTTAAAATTTATAATCACTAGAGATTGCATTTAGGAACTATAGCATTCAGTGAAGTTACGTTCAGAAACAAGGAATTTAGGCCCCAACAAGTGGACCGGTTCGCCGTGCTGGTATGCTGAGGACCAGGCTTTGGACTTCAGTAGTGAATTAACTACTTTAGTAATTACCAAATTAACTACTTTCATTAATTCAGTGTTAAATGAGAATAATGAGAATAATTAAACTAAAAATATATGGGAATACCTTTAAAACATGGTACACAATTAATGGCAGCTACAACATCATCATTAACATTTCTCTTCTAATTTTTTCATTACCTTAATAAAATACTAGACTGTACGTTCTTTTAGAGCACAGACTGTATTTTTTGGTCATCATTATAACCACAATGCAATATATAGTACAATATATATAAAGGCAGCCTCACTAAATATATATTGAGTGAATTAATCCTGTATCCTTGCTCTACAGATGAACAGAGGCACAGATAGATTGTGACTTGTTGAAATGACACAAGTTGTTGGTGAGGCCAGGTTTGGGCTATAGATCTCCTGTCACCTAGTTTTTAGCATGAGTGGTAAAAGTTTATAAAACAAAAATACTTTCTGTAAATAAATGGTAGCATGATTTGAATATGGCTATTCCATTTTCTAGAGAATCATTTCAGTTATGTCAAGTTTTATAACAAAAATGAGAGTGACAGTTATGACATAAAAACCAAATTATAGAAAAATAATCATTGAACTTATGGATTTTTATAAAAGATGAAAACATTTTCTTTTATACTATTTGCTTTTTTTTTTTATAGGGGCATTACTCTAGTGTGCCTTAATTGTGATTTCATTGCTGATGTTTCTGGCTTAGATATTATGGCCACACACTTAAGTCAACATGAAACTCATACTTGTCAAGTTGTATTAGAGAAAGGTATGTATATATAATTGTATTGCTTTGGATTTTTTATATTTATTCCAGTATTTTTGGTCAGCCACAATATGAGCTCTTTACTAAATCGTTATTCTCACTCACTATATTTCATGTGCTCTTTTAAATATAAAACTTTTCTTCTAATTTCAGTTTCTGTTTGTATCCCAACTTCTGAACATCTTTCTGAGTAAGTTTAATTTTTAATTCAGTGCATTTTACTTTGGTGGATTTTAGCACTATTGCATTTTAAAATGTATCATTAAAAGAAATGAAAAATATTAAAGTATTTTGTTTTTTTTTTTTTTTTTTTTAAAGCTGCTTGTTGAAATAGGTTCCTGCTCTTTGGAGCTCGTGACCTGGTGCAAGACAAGTTGGAATTTCCTAAGTTCAAAGTTCTGAGATGTTTTCTTACACAAAGGCAGTTAAGCAGCCAAGTTCATGACACTAGCTCTCATTATTCAGCAAATTTCAGCTTCAAATGGGACTAGATTCTTATTCCACCTTATCTTTGTGTCAGGTTGACATATCTTAACATACTTTTTTTTATGGTTTTTTTTTTTTTTTTTTAATCCCCCCAGTTGGCTCTCTCCAAAAATAACTTTTGTTGCTATGGTCATTTCTTACTTTGCTTGAAATAATTTGTGTTTTTCTCTGCTGTACTTGCCTTCAGAATAATACATTCCAAATGATATGGCTGTTTGTCTAATTGTTTGTTTTGTCTACTTTCTTAATTTCTTATAAGTCTTAAGTTTTTAGGCCAGATGATTGTCTTTTTCCTCATCCGTTGTCTGTCATTGTGCTATTTTTCTTATTTTTCAGATGCAGAGGCAGCCCAGAGATTTCAAAAAATGTCCAGGGTACACCTGGACAGTGTCCCCCTTCGACGGACACAACTGATGCCTGTTCTCTCTTTTCAAGGAATGTGAATAATTTGACTGTGGGACCTGCTCTAGGTTGTGGTCTCAAGAAATCAGATTTTGGGGAGACTCCCTTCCTTCATGGCTGGCCTCCTGTCAGGCTGATGATGATTTAACCAGAGATGGTTTCAAGCCCCACCAAATTGAGCACAACATCCCACTGGGGGCTTTGGCTCTTGATCTTAAGCTTGTGGGTCACTTGTGGCCAAGAAAACCCCATCAGATCATTGCTTCAACATCCAAGTTGAAGTGTATTCATTTTGGCTGCTGCCTTTTAATCTTCATCTAGCATGAATGCAGTCCAAGAAATACAAAAGCTCTCTGGTTGTTAGGAAACCATGGTTATTTTCATGTCCTTGGAACAACAGGTCTCTAAAATTATGTTCCAAATTGCAGTTATTTTTCTATCATTTAAAATATATTGCCCAGTACTAACCTTCTAGTTTTTTAGGAATACCAATTCTCAGATTTTTGAATTTTAAAAAATTTAATTTTGGTAACTTGGTTTTATGTTCTCCAAATTTACTGATGTCTATTTTATGATGTCTATTTTTATATTCTTTTCTTTAAAACTGTTGTTTAGTGTTTGCTTTGTTTTGTTAAGAACTCCAAGAAATTCTTTGGGATACTCTACAGATTCCCTTATAGCTGCCTATTTATAGTTTTTTATTTTGGCTGTTGTTCAGACCATTCAACATTATTATATCCTCTGTCTTACTTTGGGATTATTATTATCAATATTATCTTAATAATTGTGGATTTTAAAGTGTAAAGAATTGGCAAAACCTCTTGCAGACCTTAAAGCAAGTTTTGAAGTCACATATTTGTACATCTGATACATAATAGTCACTTAATAATTAATGTAGTCTCTTGGGGTAAAAGTAACATTAGAAATTATGGGGGCCAGTAATGTAGTTGTGGTATATATATATAGATAGAGATATATATATATATACATAAATATGTGTGTGTATATATATCCTCATATATATATTTTAAGAATATGACATTTGTTTTAGTTACATTAAATATAGATCTACTAAATAATATTGATGCTATTAATTTCTTTTAATAAAAAATTGTATTGTTTAAGTGCCTCAGGAATTATTTACTCGTAAAGAATTCATACAAAAGCTATAGGTTTATCATATAAATAGGAGGATTGCTTTAATTATTTTCTGGAGGCCTTATTATTATTTGGCCTACAAACTGAAAGCTGTATCTACTTAATACACCTTATATTTTTTCCTCCAGAACAATTGAAAGGTCAATATACTATACCAATTTCTTGACTCTTAAAGACAAGCAAAATGCCTTTTGTGATCTTACCTGCCGTGAGGACAGGCAGGCTCTGAAAGTATGACTCAGTTATGTTTTTTACTCTAAAATAGAACTTCTTTCATTTTACTTTGAAAGAAATTTAAAGCCAATTTTGATGACTACATATTATGTAATGTGCTCCTTGCAAATAATAATCAAAAAAAGCTGAATCCACTAGTCTTAAATTTCCCAACTAATTATTACTGTAAATGAATGGTTTTCCAAAAGCTTCCAAAGTGACTTGTTTCTTAATAAGTGGACCTGGTGATATACTAATCTTTATTTCCTTATCTCTAGGATGTTTTGTCATTCACCCTCTTTCTACCCAATTTTAAAAAATATTTTAAAATTTTACCCAGAGGCAACAACTTCCTTCCATTTGTAACAGAAGTTTCTTTTTCATTTACAAATCCTTGCTCAAAAATACGATAAACTACATTCTTGTTGAACTCCTACAGTGTAGGAGTATTGGTTTGTGTTCTTTTCTAGGACTCTATTTTATAGTATTATCAAGTTCATTTTCTTAAATTTTAAACTCTTAAAAGTTCTATCACATATAACTTCCTTATTAAGAAGTTGGTATAAATAAAACACTTAAGGCAGTTGGTACAAAATTTTCTTGCAATAGGTAGTTGGTTGAATTTTAATTTGGTGCTGATGATGAGTTTAGTTTGGGTCTGATCCCTCCTTTTTTTTTTTTTTTTTTTAAGATTTTATTTATTTATATGAGAGAGAGAGCAAGTAAGAGAAAGCATGAGCAGGTAGAAGGTCAGAAGGAGAAATAGACTGCCTGCGGAGGTTGGAGCCTAATGCGGGACTAGATCCCAGAACTCTGGGATCACGACCTGAGCTGAAGGCCATCTCTTAACCCACTGAGCCACCCAGGTGCCTGGGCCTGATCCCTCCTTACCATCAAGTTTATTTACCTGATCAGAAATTGTCATTTCATGCATGTGTGTCTTTGGTTACTGCCAAATAAAAAGTGAAGTTGGTTTTATTTGAATCCATTACCATTCTTAGAAAAAATGACTCCTACTAAACTATAGAGACTTAGGATTCTTGCCATATTTTTGTCATATTTTGGTAAAATATGACTGCTGCAGGCCTCATTTATTTATTCAGTGATTTCTTGAACATCTACTTTGTGCCTAGCACCATTGTAGGTGCTAGAAAAATGGACTGAAATCTCTCCTCCTCAAGCTCATGTTTTATTTAATGCTGAAAGACAGACAATAAAAAGTAAATAAAACACACAGTTTGTTAGATTGTGGTCAGAACTGTAGAGGAAAATAAAGTAGGGAAGGGGGATAGGAGTACAGGCTGAGATTAGGGATGCTTCCATTTAAAACGTGGTAGTCAGAGAAGGCCTCACTGAGACATGATATCTGAGTAAAGACCTGAAGAACTGCAAGGAAACTAGGTTAGCCACAAATGAGTGAGCAAGAGAGAATAGTAGGAGATGGGGGCTGTGAGGTGATGTGGGCCATGTATGAATTTGGCTTTTACTCTGATATAAGAAGCCATTCATTAGAGGATTTTCAGTAGTGAGTCTTGTATACCTCAGTAAAAACTACAGTCAACAAAAAACCATAAGTAGAGAAGAGTGCTTATATTACTTTAGCCCCTGTCTTGAAAATGAACTATAGAAGACCAAGGGCAAAATCAGGGAAATTAGTTGGGGAGCTATTGTAATACTCTGGCAGGAGATGCAGGGGATTGATTAGGCTAGGCAGCTAGCAGTGTGGATGATAGAGGTTTGATTTTTTATATGTTTTGAATTTGTTGATAGTGTGAATGTGAAATAAGGTAAAATGTTGAGAGTGACATCATAGTTATTAATCTAAGCAAGTGGGAAAATGGTATTGATATTAATTGAGTTGGGGAAGACTAGGAAGAATAAATTTGGAAGGGAAGATGAAGACTTTGGCTTGGGGCATGTTTCAGTTTGAGAGGCCTGTTAGATATCCAAATGGAGATGCCATAGTCATTCATTTATATGAACTTAGGGGAATGTTCTAGGCTATAAATACCACGGAACATTTTTAAGTGTCATGGGAATGAATTCAAGTAAAACCAGGGAAATGTGAAAAAAATCGGTATATCACTGTCAATATCTTGGTTATGATTTTGCACTATAATTTTGTAAGATGTTATCATAAACTGGACAGAAGGTGCATGGAGTCTCTATGTTGTTTCTTAAAACTACATGGAATATAAAATTTTCCCAAAACAAATGTTAAATTAAAAAAAAGTTGTGGGACTGTATGAGATTACCAAGGGACATAGAACGAGAGAGAAGGTAAGGTCCACAGATTGAACTCTGGGGAATCTGACAAGAGGGTTAGGGAGATGAAAAGTTATTGGCAGAGGAAACTAAGCAGGAGTGGCCAGTGATGTAAAGGGAAAACCGGGGCAGTGATGGTGTCTTTTTTGTAAAATATGAGTGTAGACATGTTGTAGAGTTCTGTGATTCTTTATTCAATATTGGTTATACATATGTGTTTAAATTTGTTCTTAGGAGATCAGTACAGAATGCCACATATCTGTATCTCTGGTAGCAGAAACTTTTGGCCTTAAAAAAACTAAATGTCCACGTTACTCCTCAGCACTTCTAACTTCCTACAAATACTCTCATAAAAGTAATTCTCTAATTCTCTTACATTTTTACAAAAGAAAATAACTAGGTCATTGTTTCCCAAACTCTGAATTGTGGAACTAGTGTGTCTGTAATTTTTAAACTATCTGAGGGGAAAGGTTTCCATGGTCAAATAAATTTAGGAAATGCAAGTTAAAATTAAATAAAGTCTTTAATATAGGATTTTTCCTGCAAGATGTGGCCTGTGATTATCAACAAGAATATTTATTTGACCCTGGAATGTTTTTTCCTTCAATACTTATTAACTTTCTGACATTAATTTCCATCAGTTAGTACGTAGAATGCTGATCTAGGGGAATCATTCTTTAGATTCTCCGAATTGGGGAATAAAAAGTAATTGTGTAAGGTGTTAACTAAGATGGACTCCTAGACTTTTCTTTCATATTTATGAATCTTTGTAAGGTAGAGTTTATAACTGGATGCTAACAATGTACATATATTTTTAGAAATTACAGAAAATGACATCTGCTATTTATTAAATCTGAGAAATACATAACAAGGAGAGACCAGTTATTAGCATATTCTGCCTCTGAATATAGCAGCAAGGGTTTTTTGTTTGTTTTTGGAGGATAGGGTTACCTTTCTTGATTTCACACTAAGATGTTTAAGACTCTCATATTTATTTATAGCTTCTCTTTGTTACTCCTTATGCGTACTTCTTCTGTATACCCACATATTTACTTGAGACTATTGCTTTTTCCTGTCTTTTATTATCTGTTAAGGAGTTTCTTACATTGTAAAGTTTTCTTTCTTGCTTAAACAGTGTCAGGAGATCTTCCTTGATACGAAGATGAGAGTTTTTGCTCTTGTTTCTTTGTTGATTTTGTGCTTCGATGATCTGTCTATTTCTGAGAGAGGCGTGTTAAGATCTCCAACGATTAGTGTATTCATATCAGTATGACTCTTTATCTTGATTAACAGTTTTCTTATGTAATTGGCTGCTCCTGTATTGGGGGCATAGATATTTACAATTGTTAGATCATCTTGGTGGAAAGTCCCTTTAAGAATGATGTAGTGTCCTTCTGGATCTATGACTACAGTCTTTAGTTTAAAATCTAATTTGTCTGATATGAGAATCACTACCCCAGCCTTTTTTTGAGGCCCATTGGCATGAAAGATGCTTCTCCATCCCTTCACTTTCAGTCTGGGTGTATCTTTAGGTTCAAAATGGGTCTCTTATAGACAACATATGGATGGGTCCTGTCGTTTTATCCAGTCTGCAACCCTGTGCCGTAACTGTTGATAATAACTTCTGATGATTGTTTCTACTTCCTTGATGTTCGTTGTGATCTCTCCCTTTTCGTTCATAATTTTATGTATTTGAGCTTTCTCTCTTTTCTTTTGGATTAGTGTCGCCAATGGTTTATCAATCTTATTGATTCTTTCAAAAAACCAGCTTCTAGTTTCATTGATAACGTTCTACTGTGTCTCTGGTTTCTACCTCATCGATCTCAGCTCTAATCTTGATTATTTCCCTTCTTATGTGTGGAGTTGGTTTATTTGTTGTTGATTGTCCAGTTCTTTAAGGTGTAGAGACAGCTGCTGTGTTCTGGATTTTTCAGTTTTTTTGAGGGAGGCTTGGATGGCTATGTATTTCCCCCTTAGGACTGCCTTTGCTGTATCCCATAGGTTTTGGATCGAAGTGTCTTCATTGTCATTGGTTTTCATGAATTGTTTCAGTTCTTCCTTGATCTCCTGGTTGATCCAAGCATTCTTAAGCAAGGTGGTCTTTAGCTTCCAGGTGTTTGAGTTCCTTCGGAACTTTTCCTTGTGATTGAGCTCCAGTTTCAAAGCATTGTGATCTGAGAATGTGCAGGGAATAGTCTCAGTCTTTTGGTATTGGTTGAGTCCTGATTTGTGACCCAGTATGTGGTCTATTCTGGAGAAAGTTCCATGTGCACTTGAGAAGAATGAGTATTCTGTTGTTTTAGGGTGGAATGTTCTGTATATATCTATGAGGTCCATCTGGTCCAATGTGTCATTCAATGCTCTTGTTTCTTTATTGATTCGAAGATGAGATTTTTTATACCCAGCTCTTGATTAAACCCTCTCAGAGGGTTAAAAGGGACAGTGGTTGAACAGCACAGGCTCTGCAGTTGATTGCTGTTCCTATCCTGCTGTTTATTAGGGTATGTGTGAGTTTGGGTAGATTACCAGACATTTGTGCCCATTCATCATTTGTAAAACACAGATAACAGTACTTGCTCATAAAGCGTTGAGGGAATTAAATGAATTAGTATATGCGTAAAGTACTTAGAAAGTAGTTGGCACATAGGAAGTGCTCTACACTTGTAAAGTTATCATTTTTACTATTGTTATATTACTACTGTTCATGATTTGATTTCTGCCTGTATTTTATTCATCTTAGAATAACTTCAGTTTTCAATTGGAGCTTCCCATACCATTTCACAGATCACTTTTTTCTCTCTTTCTCTTTTTTAATTGACATATAATGTATTATTAGCCCCAGGGGTACAGGTCTGTGAATCGCTAGGTTTACACACTTCACAGCACTCACCATAGCACATACCCTCCCCAATGTCCATAATCCAACCACCCTCTCCCTACCCACCTACCCCTGGCAACCCTCAGTTTGTTTTGTGAGATTAAGAGTCTCTTGTGGTTACACAGATCACTTTTGTTAACTTTCTTTTTCTAACCCTGTGTGTGTGTGTGTGTGTATGTTTGGAGTTATTTTTTTTTTAGAGGGTTTTAATCAACCTTTATAGGAGCATAATATATGCATTTTTAAAAAGATTCTATTGTTTTATTTTTTATAAACATATAATGTATTTTTTTTAAGATTTTATTTATTTATTTATTTGACAGAGAGAGAGATCACAAGTAGGCAGAGAGGCAGGCAGAGAGAGAGGAGGAAGCAGGCTCCCCGCCGAGCAGAGAGCCCGATGCGGGGCTCGATCCCAGGACCCTGGGACCATGACCTGAGCTGAAGGCAGAGGCTTTAACCCACTGAGCCACCCAGGCGCCCCCATTTAATGTATTTTTATCCCCAAGGGTACAGGTCTGTGACCAGGTTTACACACTTCACAGCACTCACCATAGCACATACCCTCCCCAGTGTCCATAACCCATCCCCCTCTCCCAAACCCTCTCCCCCCAGCAACCCTCAGTTTGTTTTGTGAGATTAAGAGTCACTTATGGTTTATCTCCCTCCCAGTCCCATGTTGTTTCATTCATTCTTCTCCTACCCCCTTCACCCCCCATGTTGCATCTCCACTTCCTCATATCAGGGAGATCATATGAAGTTGTCTTTCTCCAATTGACTTATTTTGCTAAGCATGATACTCTCTAGTTCCATCTACGTCGTTGCAAATGGCAAGATTTCATTTCTTTTGATGGCTGCATAGTATTCCATTGTGTATATATATACCACATCTTCTTTATCCATTCATCTGTTGATGGACATCTAGGTTCTTTCCATAGTTTGGCTATTGTAGACATTGCTGCTCTAAATATTCAGGTGCACATGCCCCTTCGGATCACTGGAGTTACTATTGAAGCAAACATTAGTCATGCCATAAATTTTTTTGTTATCTAAAGCTCTCCAAATTTCTACTGTTAGAGAATGTCTATGAATGCTCCTATGTTCATTTTAGTCATAACTGTATTTTTCCCCTAATTATACTGCCTTATACTAACTGCAGTATGGTTCATCTCATATTTTCAGTCCACCTTTCTGGTTTTGAGGTCCTTCTGCAGCCTCACTCTAGTCCTTTTGGTATTTGACTACCTGAAAGAGTTGACTCTTTTCTGCAAACTTGGAGAAGCTACTGTGCCTCTCCTATTCTATGTCACTTCTTCAAATACAGAAACCTACTGTTTTTAATCCTCCACACTGAAAAATATCTGTACCACTGTGAAGTATGGTGTCGTAAAAGGAGTGCAGCTTTGGAATAAGGTAGTCCTAGGTTTTAATCCTAGTTGGGTGTCTGTCCAGCTTGTTGAGCCTCAGCTTCCTCATCAGTGAAAGGTCCGTAATTAAAGTCTGTGTGGGGTAGTTTTAAGAAATAGAGATTAGGTATGGAAATTAAATTAGTTAAATTATTAAATAATTGAAGGTATTTAGTTATATAATTAAAATTACTTAGCATTGGCCTGACAAAAAGTACTTAATAACTGCGTGTTGTTGCCATGGCTGCTTCAGCTACTGCTGCTGTCACTACTCCTACTATGATGGCTCTTCCTGTTCCTGCTCCAGCTGTTACTGCTATTACTGCTGTTAATACTGCAATTACCGCTACTACTGATGACAGAAGACCCTGGGAACAGCCTATCAGTGGCACCTTCTCATCACTTAGAATTTTAATGCAATCCATCTGCACTGTAGTTATTTGAAATTTTGGTTTACAGTTTCCAGGTCACGCAGTCCATTTCTATCAACTGCCACACGATTGGCTCTTCACTGCAGGGCTTCAGTCTCATGTGTCTGATGTATTCTCCAGTGTGAGATCGAGCTAGAGACTATGAAATAATGTTCTTGTTTGAAACCAGTACATAATACTCTCTGTTGAGGAGGAAAACAATCCTTTTGAGCTTACAGAAACCCCTTTTTAAAGAACACTTTTAAAATTATTACCATGCATTCACTTTCTGATTTAGTCAGTATTACTAGGCTTATGGCAATGTGTAATTCTGCCAATTAGCAGTACTAACGTGGTCATTCCTTTTGTAGACCTTTGAAATGATTTTAAAAATTGCTTTTCTCAGGTGTTAGATAATTCAATCATGGAATTGTACTTTTCTATTTGTTTCACCCTTATTTCTATTTTCTTCTTCCTCTACCTTCTCTAATACATCTATCTGAGTATATTAATTATAACAGAATAGAAGTAAAATTTTAGGTTTTGCAAGGTTATTTTTTTTCTTTTTCTTTTTAAAAAAATTTAAATTTTAGTTAGTTTACATACAGAGCAATACTGGTTTCAGGAGTAGCATTGTGTGATTCATCACTTACATGCAACACCCAGTGCTCAAACAAGTGCCCTTCTTAATACCCATCACCCATCTAGCCCATCCCTCCACCCAACTCCCTCCATCAACCCTCAGTTTGTTATCAACTGTTAAGAGTCTCTTATGGTTTGTTTCCCTCTCTCCCTTTTTCCCTCCCTTCCCATTTGTTCACTTGATTTCTTCCTTACATTCCTCATATGAGTGAAATCATATAGTATTTGTCTTTGTCTGATTTACTTATTCACTTAGCATAATACACTTTAGCTCCATCCACATTGTTGCAAATGGCAAGATTGTATTCTTTTTGATGGCTAGTAATATTCCATTATATATATATGTCCTTCTTTATCCAATCACGAGCTGATGAACATTTGGGTTCTCTCCATATTTTGGCTATTATTGATAATGCTGCTATAAACATCAAGGTGCATGTACCCTTCATATCTTTATTTTTGTACCCTTTGGGTAAATACCTAGTAGTGCAATTGCTGGGTCATAGAGTAGTTCTATTTTTAATTTTTTGAGGAACCTCCATACTGTTCTCCAGAATGGCTGCCCCAGGTTGCATTCCCACGAACAGTATAAAAGGATTCCCCTTTCTCTGCATCCTTGCCAACACCTGTTGTTTCTTGTGCTGTTAATTTTAGCCATACTGACAGGTTTGAGGTGATAGCTCATCTTGTTTTTGATTTGTATTTCCTTGATGATGAATGATGTTGAGCATCTTTTCATATGTATGCTGGCCATCTGGATGTCTTCTTTGGAAAAATTTCTGTTCATGCCTTCTGCTCATTTCTTTCTTTTCTTTTTTTTTTTTTTTAAAGATTTTATTTATTTATTTGACAGAGAGAAATCACAAGTAGTCGGAGAGGCAGGCAGAGAGAGAGAGAGGGGGAAGCAGGCTCCCTGCTGAGCAGAGAGCCCGATGCGGGACTCGATCCCAGGACCCTGAGATCATGACCTGAGCTGAAGGCAGCGGCTTAACCCACTGAGCCACCCAGGCGCCCCAACCTTCTGCTCATTTCTTAACTGGATTATTTGCTTTTTGGGATGTTGAGTTTGATAAGTTCCGTATAAATTTTAGATACTAACCCTTTGTCAGATATGACATTTACAAATATCTTCTCCCATTTTGTAGGCTTTTAGTTTTGTTGCTTCCTTCTCCATGCAGAGGTTTTTTTTATTTTGGTGAAGTTCCAGTAGTTTATTTATGCCTGCCTTTGGTGATGTGTCCAGTAAGAAATTGCTGCAGCTAGGGTCAAAGAGGTTGCTGCCTATGTTCTCCTCTAGGTTTTTATGGTTTTCTGTCTTACATGTAGGTCTTTCATCCATTTTGAATTTATTTTTGGGTAACACAGTAGTCCAGTTTCATTCTTCTGCATGTTGCTGTCTAGTTTTCTGAACACTGTTTGTTGAAGAAACTTTTTTTCTGTTGGATATTCTTTCCTGCTTTGTTGGAGATGAATTGACCATATAGTTGTGGATCCATTTTCAGGTTTTATCTTCTGTTCCATTGATCTGTGTGTCTGTTTTTATGCTAATACCATACTGTCTTGATGACTACAGCTTTCTTTGTAATATAGCTTGAAATCCGGAATTGTGATACCTCCAGCTTTCGTTTTCTTTTTCCAAGATTCGTTTGGTTTTTAAGGATCTTTTGTGGTTCCATCCAAATTTTAGGATTGTTTGTTCTAGCTCTTGGAAAAATGCTATCAGTATTTTGATGGGAATTGCATTAAAGGTGTAGATTGCTTTGGGTAGTATAGACATTTTAACAATGTTTGTTTTTCCAATCCGTGAGCATGGAATGTTTTTCCATTTCTTTGTGTCCTCTTCAACTTCTTTCGTCAACTTCTTCTGAATACAGATCTTTTACCTCTTTAGTTAGGTTTATTCCTAAGTATCTTACTGGTTTTGTGCAATTGCCAAATGAGATCGATTTCTTTTTCTGATTTCTTATTGGTGTACAGATATGCAACATTTTTGTAAGGCAATTTTATATCCTGCGACTTGCCGTATTCATAGATTGTATCAAGTTCTAGCAATTTTTTGATGGAGTCTTTCACATTTTCTGCAGTATCCTGTCGTCAGCAAATAGTGAAAGTTTGACTTCTTCCTTGCTGATTTGGATGCCTTCTATTTCTTTTTGTTGTCTGATTGTTGAGACTGAAACTTCTAGTACTATGTTAAATAGTAATTCCTATTCTCCTGAAACTGTTCCAAAAAATAGAAATGGAAGGAAAACTTCCAAACTCATTTTATGAGGCCAGCATCACCTTGATCCCAAAACCAGACAAGGATCCCACCAAAAAAGAGAGCTATAGACCAATATCCTTGATGAACACAGATACGAAAATACTCAACAAAATACTAGCCAATAGGATTCAACAGTACATTAAAAGGATTATTCACCACGACCAAGTGGGATTTATTCCAGGGCTGCAAGGTTGGTTCAACATCCGCAAATCAATCAATGTGATACAACACATCAATAAAAGAAAGAACAAGAAGACAAACCATAAGTGACTCTTAATCTCACAAAACAAACTGAGGGTTGCTGGGGGGAGGGAGTTTGGGAGAAGAGGGTGGGATTATAGACATTGGGGAGGGTATGTGCTTTGGTGAGTGCTGTGAAGTGTGTAAACCTGGTGATTCACAGACCTGTACCCCTGGGGATAAAAATATATGTTTATAAAAAAAAAAAAAATTAAAAAAAAAAAAAAGAAAGAACAAGAACCATATGATACTCTCAATAGATGCTGAAAAAGCATTTGACAAAGTACAGCATCCCTTCCTGATCAAAACTCTTCAATAGTAATGGTCAAAGTGGACATCCTTGTCTTGTTCCTGACTGTAAGGGAAAGGCTTTCCGTTTTTCCTCACTGAAGATGATATTAGCTGTAGGATTTCATATAAGGCTTTTATGATGTTGAGGTATGTTTCATCTATCCCTACACAAGGTTAATTTTCTTGACAGAAAGTTTAGGTTAGAAAGATATTTCCCTCTAACATATCATAGATATTTCCCTCTAACATATTATGAGTCCATAGTAAATCCATAAAGTGTCAAACTTGGAAAACTGGGCTACTTAACCAGTTGTCTCTTTTATTGATTAAATCAAATGTCCTGAAAGCCACAATTTGAAGTGATTTTAAAAGTTGGTCCAGTTCTCTCAGCTTACCTCCAAGTTTGTTCTTAGCAAAGTACAATGGGAGGACACTGACTGAAGTCAAAATATCAGTTCAAGACACATCTCTCTCACTAATTTTATGTTCATATTACTTCAGTTTCTTCATTTTTGAAATGCAATTAAAAATAATCTTGGTTGGCTGTCAGTTAAGCTTCCAACTTGAGCTCCACATGGGCATGGAGCCTGCTTAAGATTCCTTCTCTCCTTCTGCCCTCCCCCACTAATTTACATGCATGTGTGCTCTCTCTAATAATAATCTTTACACTGTTGTTTAGAAGATTTAAAAAATGTAGAATATTTTACAAATAAAAATTTTTGTTATATTGTGTTAAATACCCTTAATTTAAGGAGTACTAGGAAGGAATGAAAACAAAACTGACTTTCCTTGAAACTGAGTTCCTCTGTCTTATTTCAGAATGGCTAGAGTTTTATACTTAGCACCAGCTGTAACTGCATAGCTCTTTAATAGTGTAATATAAATAACCCTTCCATATATCCCTTGACCCAGAACATTGATTCCTTGCCTTTTGTGTGCAAGACTCCATATCAAGTGCTAGAAATGGAAATATGAATAAGACATGGTTCATGCCATCAGAGTAATTACAGAATAAGGCATTCAGAATTGTAGACACTGAATCCATATCTTCACAGGGCCCATGGTACACTGATTTCACAATGAGTTAAACATTAATACCATGTATATATTACATTAAGTGATTTTTGTGAAATGCTATACCAGTAGAGAATCTGGACTTGTTTCCAAAGACAAATATCACTATTATATCATTCTAAACTATACCAGTAAGTCATTAATTATCTTTCATAACTGCAAGCAGTAAGTAAACTCTTTTAGAAGTAGAATGGCAACATTTTTAATAAGTTTTACATTTAAGAATACTATTTCTCTTAAAAAATGTTTACTTCCATTGAATACTATGGTCATTGAAGAATATGTAAGAAGTCATTCCATTATTTCCCTGTGAAATTCCGAAATTATTTGAACGAATTAGTCATTCTGAACATAATATAATCTAAGTTGGAGAATCTTAAGTATTCAAAGTGGTCAGTGTCTTCATTTCATATATTTTATTTAGCAGGAAAAAAAGGGATCTCATCTGTGAGATATGCAGAATTTATTTGGGGCTTGTTTCCTTCTCTAAACTAAAAAAAAAATTTTATTTGAGTATAGTTGATACACAATGTTACATTAGTTTCAGATGTACAACATATGGTGATTCAGTTTCTCTGTATGTTATGCTGTGCTCACCAGAAGTGTAGCTGCCATCTGTCACCAGACAACATTATTGCAATATCATTGACTGTATTTTTCATGCTGTGCCTTTTATTTCTATGACTTATTTCTTTGATAATTGGAAGCCTGGATCTCCCACTCCCCTTCACCCATTTTGCCCATTCCCCATCCCATTCCCCTCTAGCAACCATTAATTTGTTCTCTATATAGGTCTGATTCTGCTACTTGCTCATTTTCCTTTATGAGCATTAGTTTTTTAGATTCCTCATATGAATGAAATCATACAGTATTTGTCTTTCTCTGACTTATTTCACTTAGCCTGGTACCCTTTAGGTCCATCCATGTTGTCACAAGTGGTAAAATCTCATCCTTTATGGCTGTGTAGGATTCTAGTGTGTGTGTGTGTGTGTGTGTGTGTATAACCCCTTCATTATCCATTCTATATTGGTGGATACTTGGTTTGCTTCCATATCTTTGGTGTTATAAATTATGTCCAATGAACATAGGGATACATACATCTTTTCAAATAATGTTTTTGTTTTCTTTGGGTAAATAGTCAGTGAAATTATTGGATCATGTGGTAATTCTATTTTTAAATATTTTGAAGAATCTTTATACTGTTTTCTTTTTTTTTTAATAGTTTATTTATTTATTTGACAGACAGAGATCACAAGTAGGCAGAGAAGCAGCCAGAGAGAGAGGAGGAAGCAGGCTTCCCGCTGATCAGAGAGCCCAATGTGGGGCTCTGATCCCAGGACCCTGGGATCATGACCTGAGCTGAAGGCAGAGGCTTTAACCAACGGAGCCACCCAGGCGCCCCTTCATACTGTTTTCCACAGTGTCTGTACCAATTTACATTCCCACCAGCAGTGCACAGGGTCCCTTTTTTTCGCATATCAACACTTATTCTTTCTTCTCTTTCTGATTTTAGCCATTATGACAGGTGTTAAGGTGATATCTCATTGTGGTTTTGGTTTGCATTGCCCTGATGATGAGTGATATTGAGTATCTTTTTATGTGACTGTTTGTCTTCTGTATGTCTGCTTTGGAAAAATGTCTGTCCAGGTTCTCTGCCCATTTTTTAATTGGATTATTTTGTTTGTGTGGAGTTGTGTAAGTTATTTATATATTTTGAATATTAACCTTTTGCCAAATACATCATTTGTAAATATTTTCTCCCATTCAGTAGGTTGCCTTTTTTGTTTTGTTGATAGTTTCCTTCACTTCAATAAAAAACGTTTTATTTTAATAGAGTCCCAGTTGTTTATTTTTGCTTTTGTTTCCCTTGCCAAAGAAGACATATCCAGAAAAATATTGCAATGGCCAATGTCAGAGAAATTACTGCCTGTGTTCTCTTAGGGGTTTTATATGGTTTGGGGTCTCATCCTTAGGTCTTTTTTTTTTTTTTTTTTAATTTAAGCGGTAGAGTTTTATGAATCATCAGTTGCATATAATAACCAGTGCTCACTCCATCAAGTGCTCTCCTTAATGCCCATAACCCAATTATCCCTTCCTCCTACCCAGCATCCCTCATGTAACTCTGTTTGTTTTCTAGAGTTCAGCATCTCTTATGGTTTGCCTTCCTCTCAATTTTCATCTTATATTATTTTTCCTTCACAGTTAGATCTTTAATCCATTTTTAATTTCTTTTTCTGTATGGTGTAAGAATGTGGTCTAGTTTTGTTCTTTTGCATGTAGCTGTCCAGTTTTTCCTACGCTATTTATTGAAGAGACTGTCTTTTCTTCACTGAATATTCTTGTCTTCCTCTGTCATAGATTAATTGACCATATAAGCATGGGTTTATTTCTAGGCTATCTTTGCTTTTTTTTTTTTTTAAGATTTTATTTATTTATTTGACAGAGAACACAAGTAGGCAGAGAGGCAGGCAGAGAAAGAGAGAGAGAGAGAGAAGCAGGCTCTGCACTGAGCAGAGAGCCCGATGCGGGGCTCGATCCCAGGACCCTGGGATCATGACCTGGGCCGAAGGCAGAGGCTTTAACCTGCTGAGCCACCCAGGCGCCCCGTCTAGGCTATCTTTTCTAATCCATTGATTTATGTATCTGTTTTTGTACCAATACCATACCATTTTGGTTACTACAGCTTTGTAATAGATCTTGCAGTCTGGAACTGTGATTACCTCCAGCTTTGTTTTTCTTTCTCAAGATAGCTTTGGCTCTTCATTCAGGGAGTTTGTGGTTCCCTTTTCTAAACTTTTGAGATTTAACTGATTTCAGAAATAATGGGAGATCATGCCCTTAGACTTGTCTCATCCTACCACAGGCATTAATATCTCAAACCAAATCTTGAGTAATTCTAAAATAGTTTTTCCTTTTAAAAGTGGATGCAACATATTTGTCCCTGGTATATAATTGCAAGACAATAAGTAGGAGCAGTGTGTCTAAATATGGTGGTTTCTGGCAGTTTGGACTTCTTTGATATCTGTTAAGCAGAGAATGATGGGAGACCCAGTGAAATGAAAAGACAAACGAAACTTTAGTGCAGTTCTTCATTTACAATACACTGTGCCAACTTCTGCCAGGGATTCTAGGGTTACTACCATTTTTTTCAGTCTTCTGGTTGTGATAGTATTTGCTTGTATATTATAAATTAAATATCCAGGGCTATTTCAACATTGCCAACAAAATAACAAAATAGACCCCTAGTTTAGCATTAAAATCATCTGCCTCCACTGATGGTCTTATTTTTTCTGCTTCAAATTTTCACACTCAAATATTTTGTTTCTCTTGATTCCTGTCTCTGATCAGTTCTATCTAGAATGATTTTATACTCTATCTTGCCTAACTTTAGATCATACCTAGGTGTTCAGAAATGGGTAGATAATTTTGGATGAGACCAAATACGGCTGGTCCTAACAGGAGTGGCCCTGCAATCAAAATTAATGGATTGTGTTTGGAAGTTGGGGGAAGTATCACAGGAAAATCTCAAAATACGGAAGATATCTAAGTGGTAATAAACTTTAAGGGCTGTGTGCTACACTCTCAAGTAGATTCTGGACAGTAAGGTTGACTCCCAACTCCACCACGTCAATAATAATAACTAACATTTATTGACCACATGTAATGTGCCAGACACTCTTCTAAGTGTTTTATATTTATTCATTCATTTAATTCTCACAAACTAATGAGATACACGCTGTTAAGAGTCCCAATTTATGGATATTAAGTCCACTGAGGTACAGATAAGTAATTTGCTCGTGATTGCATAGCTTCCAGGTAGAGGGCCTCAGCTTAAATTATAGCAGTCTGTCTTCAGAGACCAAACTAATACATACTGTACTCTATTGCTTCTCTGGTTGTATTTGTGGTTACAGATGTACTTCCTGCCTTGTTATGATTGGCTGAGGAACTAGATGGGACTGAGCTTCGGTGGGTTTTCACAGGAGAGTAGGCAGCAACTGAGAAACCTGTAACATTGGGACCAGAATCTAGTTTCCCAGTCTTAGAGTAATAGGTCTATGATGTATGGGCAATAGGACATTTTCAGCAAACAATGGCATGGATTGGTCTATTCATAAGATTAATTTGGCAATGATAACTTAGCATGTTTGAGAGTGGAAAACATCCAGAGGCAGAGAGATCAGTTAAACTTTTTCACTTTTCCTGGCATAATTATAAGGGAGCCTGATTCACAGGAAAGGAATTGGCTGTGAAGAAATGCGGTGGAAATTCGAAGTAGAGCTGTCACTTTTAATCCTGGTTCTGTTACTTAATAGATTTATTACTTCAGCATGGTTAGGCCTCAGATTTTTCTTATCTACAAGATGGGGGCAGCTGGCCAATCTCTTGGGACTCAAGTCTAATTCTAATATATTGTGATATTTCTGAATCGAATTGCTGATTGATTGAAACTAAATAGTAATACAAATGGGGGGATAAAGCTCTGAATGATGACGCTGGGGTTCTCTGTTGAGAAGTGATGGTTGGAATTTTTCCTTAAGAGTGAGAATAATAAGACTGAGCCGGTCTGAGTGGTAAATATTTCTTTTAAATGTTCTTTTTCGAGGTGGTACTTACATTCTTTTGGTTTTACCTTGTTAATCATCTCCCTAAACCTTCCTCTTCTCCACTGACACTGCTTCTACTTTGCTTAAGACAGTCATTAGCTATCTCTTCTCTGGGCTTCCTGAGTGGAGCTTACCCTCTCCTAATACTCCCCTTGGTCTTTCAGATACACATCATCATACTTTCCTGTTAACTTAGCACAAACACTATATCCTGGCAATCAAGATCTTTCCTGAAGTTGCCCTTGCTGTCTCTTCAATCGCATATTTGACTACTCTCCTTTGTTCCTACATTATAGTCATATTAGACCACTCAGGTTCTCATAACACTCTTGACTTGTTTCATAATTCTTTGCTTTTGCTCTGCCTTGAATCTCCTTCCCTTGCTTTGCTAACTCCTGCTCTTCTTGCAAAACCAAGTTTACTACAGTATTCACTGCTTCCTTGCATCTTTCCCTTTTGTAGTGGCTTAGTCCTTTGAACAGCCATTCCATCATATAGATGTTTATCTCGCCGCTTTTTTTTTTTTAAACACTTTTCACAATTCCATAAGCATTTGCTTCAACATGTTTCCTTGATGGTGAACTCCTTGATAGGAGGGACTGTGTCTTAACTTTGGACTAGAACTCTTTTTTTTTTTTTTTACAGAAGAGATGTCTCATTATTCTTTTTTTTTTTTTAAGCTTTTTTTTTTTTTTTTTTTAATTAATTTGACAGAGAGAAATCACAAGTAGATGGAGAGGCAGCCAAAGAGAGAGAGAGATAGGGAAGCAGGCTCCCTGCTGAGCAGAGAGCCCGATGCGGGACTCGATCCCAGGACCCTGAGATCATGACCTGAGCCGAAGGCAGCAGCTTAACCCACTGAGCCACCCAGGCGCCCATGGACTAGAACTCTTAGCACAGTACCTGATGTATGTGCAACCCAGTAAGTGCTTAGCTCAGTTACCCTTTCCATGTATCTATTAACACCTCTCAGAACAAATGATCAGAAATGGTACACTAGATGTTTTACTATAAGTTAGTAGTTTGATGATTACTATCTTAAATTTAATCTTCACTGTCTTTTTTTTTTTTTTAATTTATTTGACAGACAGAGATCACAGGTAGGCAGAGAGGTAGGCAGAGAGAGAGGAAGGGAAGCAGGCTCCCTGCTGAGCAGAGAGCCTGATGTGGTACTCCATCCCAGGACACTGGGATCATGACCTGAGCAGAAGGCAGAGGCTTTAACCCACTGAACCACCCAGGCATCCATAATCTTTAATATCTTAAGTAGAAGATCTTGAGTGACTGGCTTTCCTACTGGCTTATGCAACTTTTCAGCCTTTTTAGTATGCTTACAAATATTCTTAAATTGAAGATTACATTTTAAAAATCAACACTGAATTTTGGGGCTTTTAAATGTTATTAGAAGGACAGAATATGGCCTGGCTAAAATGAATCTGAATGACTTTCCCTTTATAGCTTTTCCCTTTACCCCATGGTATGTGTATTGTATGAATGAAACCTCAAAAGAAACCTCAGAAAAACACACTAATGTAGTTAACCCAGGCTTATTTTACATGTAGCCTTGGATTAGTTATGTGACTGCAGAAAAATGCAAGAAGGAGTGTTTATTTTATATTAAACTTTACACGGAAAGGATTGTCCTTTATCAGAAAGATCTGTTTCAGCAGGTTCAAATACAGAAGAAAAGTAATTTACTTGCAGTCTTGATCTGTAATCATTTTGAAATTGATCACCAATCTTTCTGTTCTCTTTACACTGAAATTTTAGTGTTTGTTTTAAATGTTTTACTACATTTTTCTATTAAAAAATTATTGCAACATTTACAGGTGAAAAATATAATTATCTAATAGCAGGTCTTTAGCTCAGAACTTTGAGCTTAGCAAATTTCACTGTCTTCTGCCAAGCAATTGAATATCTTAAATGAGGACTATTTCAGCAGGTATCTTTAATGAGTAAGAATTACAGGTAAGAACGCTTTTTTCTTTTCTAATAGTGTGAATGATATGTTAGTAGTTGTGTTAAAATTTGTTCATATTTTTAATTTGTTAATCCTAAAATATGCTTTTGTAGTTACAAAAATGTAGTGTACATTTTAGTGATGAATCTTTAACTCTGAATTGTTTTCTCAGTGAAATTTTATATAGTGTACTTTTTGAATTTTTTAAATATTTGTTTACTTAAATATTTCACTGGTTATTATAATTCTGTTCCATAAATAGAATACCAGTGTGGGTAAAGCCCCCAAATAAGATTGGTATCCTAGTCCTCTTAGTGCAAATTATTTCAATAACTTTTTTTGTTTTCATCTACCAGTTTCTTAAAGATGAAGAGTAATAAAAAAAACTGTCACTAACCTGTTTTGCAGAGATAGTGAGAGGCCTTAGTTTCTCCAATTGAAATACCAGCAGTAATATTAACACATGCTTAATAGCTTTCATTTTAATTGTTGCTTAAAATTAGTTTATTGGAACAGCCATATGTGAAAAATGATTAGCATGGTAATGTGTCTTTTATAAGAATGTAAGGTTGATCTTTGATAATATTTTCAACCATAAACTTGACAGGGAAATTCTCTTATAAAATATTTTTAAACTTCTTTTTGACCAGTTTGTTTCAGTTTTTCAAATTGAGTTTAAAATTTTTAACTGCTTAGAAATAAAAATCAGTTGTAATATACAAATTTATTTCAAAACTTCATTACTCCAATGTCTACTTTTTGTTTCTTCACACTAATTCTTCATGTTTTCATATGACTTTATACATGTTATTCTTAGGACTATCATTTTCCTGTATAAATCACTAAAGACTAATGTGAAATTTCATCTTTATGAATATTGTTCACAATTAAACATTTAAAAGAATTATAAAATCTTTAATCTCCAAAATGATTGGCATTTATTAATTTTGTCAGTATTTCTGCAAGTTTTATTCATCTAAATTTGTTTAGTAAGTTAGTTGTAAGTTACTATAATTCATTACCAATATAATAAAAGAATGAAAAATGACACACTCTATTTTAAATTGTTTGTAATTTCATGTAATAACTAAAAATAGATAAGTAATTTTACACAAATTATTTTTAATATCTAATAAAGCATTAGAATCTATAGACCTGTTTTTTTCAGTGTGCCCTCAGAGAATGGATAAAGATGGTTATCAACTCCGTATTTCAGCTAACCATGAGAGTAGCTTTTAGGGTAGTTGATGTTTCTATCCTACTTTAGGTCTTCATTTTTGTACATGAAATTTAAGTCAGTATAATTGTTACTTATATTAAATATATTAACCTTTAAGTATAGTTTTAAGCGTTCATAAAGTAATGAATCACTTAACTATTAATGGCATTTCAGATCAGGTAGGCACTTGACTTAGGTAGTTTAAAATTGAGTTTAATATAATCAGTAGATAGTATTTCGTTATCAGCAGTTTCTAAAAGATCTTTTGGGAAAGATAGGTTTTATATTAGATTATTTTAGAGATGGCATATGCCTTTCTTAATGTAGTAAGTTACAATTTTTCTATTTTTAGAAACCAGGTTTAAAAAGTTGTAGTTAATATTTGAGCTATGCTTATGAAGGTTCTTAAGAGACTATATCTTTCAGAATTATAAATTATTTCTGTGATTTTGCTACCTTAATTGTAATAAATATCAAAATAGCTTTATATTGAATTTCACAGTAGATAAAATTTCTCTTCTCTCACTTTTTAAGCTCTATAATAGTAAATATTTGTGCATATTATATATTAAGCATACAACCTTTTATTTTTTAAAGAGTAATTCTTTTTTGGAAATGATTTTACTAATATATTATGTCTTTTATTTATAATTGTATTTAACATAGAGAAAAATTCTTAAGTGCTCTTGTTTTTAGAAAAGAAGGAAATACATGCCTGTATTGATTTCTTTAGCACATTTATTGACTCTACTGTTTATTTTTCCCCTAATATATATAAAGGTCATTTACAATTCTACATTAGTTTAAATTCACATCATAATTATTTTAAGCATGCAGAAAAGAAGTGTTGCATATTTTCCATTGTAAATATAAAATAAAGTATTCAATACTTATTTTGTTTTCAAGATTAAAAAATGAAGCTCCCACTAAGGAACAAGAACCTGTGTCTGAGGTAAATTCTGTTTTACCTGTACCTTAAAGCTTGAATATGTGAAAATACTACTGGTTTAATTTTTAAAACATTTCAGTTCATTGTGCATAATAACAATTATTGGCATGTTATCAGGAAAAAATAAGATTTGTTTTTTTGTTGTCATTAGATAAAAAAATATCTAACCTTAAGCAAAATTCTAAACTGTTTCTGTTTTTATAAAAGCATCATATATTTCACTTGTCTGTTTTTTAGTTCAACTAGTGAGTTAATGGAGATAAATTTATTATTTAAAAATCCTGAAATCAATAAAATGTCAAACAGTTTACACACTGGAAAATTAATCTTTCCAGGTGATTTTATTTTCTGGGCTGCCAGGAAAATTTAAAACTTAAAATAGAAATATTTCAAGGGTACCACGTGGCTGTCGGTTAAGCATCTGACTCTTGGTTTCTGCTCAAGTCACAATCTCATCAGTCATGAAATTGAGCCCCTTGTAGAGGTCCTTGCTCAGCAGGGAGTCTACTTGAGATTCTCTCTGTCTGCCCCTCCCCCCACTGCACTCTTTCTCTCTTTAAAATAAATAAATCTTGTTTAAAAAATATTTTGACTATATATTAAATGTGTTTTTACTGTCTTAAACAGGCACTCTGAATAAAATACTTGGGGTTATCCTATAAATGTTAGTTACTGGGCAATCTAATGGTGTATGTAGAAATAGCTTTTTGTTTGTTTGATTTTTAGGTTTTATTTTTTTTATGTAGAAGTAGTTTTGTTCAAGTACATGGTTTCTCGATGTCAGTTTTTTAATTCTACAAAATATTCCATATCTCCGAGTATGCTCAGAGATGCATGAGGCAGGTTCAGCATTTATCTTTTGAACAGCATTTCCATACCAAACAGTGAATAAGTGAAACTAGCAGAACTTAGCCACTTTCTTCCAAGCAGCTTTCTTCTATACCATAGAAAGTTTTCTTTTGTTTGAAAGGTTTCTAACTACAAATAAGTTTAATGGATACGGGATTTTTTGGTTATATGATAATTCTTTTTTTTTTTCAAGGTATTATTTATTTATTTGAGAGAGAATAAGAGCATGAGCAGGGGGAGGGAGAGGGTAAAGGCCTAGGGAACCAGATTCCCTGCTGAGCAGAGAGCCCCACCAAGGACTTGATGCATGCCTCATCCCAGGACCCTGGGATCATGACCTCTGCCAAAGGCAGACACTTAACTGACTGACTCACCCAGGCGCCCTAGTTATGTGATTATTTTTTAATGGATTTTGGTAGTTTGTGGTTTTTAATACTGAATTTATCTATATAAACTTGTTTGTACTATTCCATTAATCTTTTAATGTCTTAAGGTCTGCAATGATAATTCTCTCATTCATTCCTGATGTTAATAGTTTTTTTTTCCTGTGGTTGTCATATGTTTTACTTTTACATAGGTTATAAAGACAGAATACAGTGTTACTGTTTTTGCTTTAGATAGTTATTTTTTAGAGCAGTTAAAAACTTGAAAAAATAATTTTATATTCAACTTTCTTTTTACCATGTCCAGTGCTCTTTATTTCCTTGTTAGCTCTCCATTTCTGTCTAATACCACATTCCTTTTGCCTTAACAACTTCCTTTGATATATCTTATATTGCAGATCTACTCATAATTAATTCTTCTATGCCTTTTTCATTTAAAAATATATTTTTCATTTTTGAAAGATATTTTTTGGTGAATATGGACTTTTGGGTTGACAAGTTTTATTTTTCTTCAGCGGTTTAAAGAAGTCATTTTGTTTTCTCTTGGTTTGCATATTTTCTGACAAAATGTCTTACCGTAATTTTGATCTTTGTTTCTTATACGTATATAATGTGTTGAATTTTTTTGTTCCCCTCAAGATTTTATCTATAGTTCTCATCAGTTTGAGCAAGATGTGTCTAAGTCTGGTTTGTTCATATGATTACCTATATGTTTATCTATTTATTTATTTGGGGTGTTTATCCTGATTGGTGTTCTTCGAGCTGTCCCATATCTTCTACTTCTGGGATTCCAATTTCCTAAATACTATACCATTTGATGTTAACACCTATTCTTAGATGCCTTGTTTTAGTATCCACCATATCCCCCATGTACTTTTTTTGTGTTTTATGTTGGGTGATTTCTGTCTGTTGACCTATCTTCAGTTTCACTGATTCATTTTTTCATTTGTGTCAGATCTGCTGATGAGCCCATCAAAGGCATTTTTTCATCCCTGTCATTGGGGTTGTTTGTTTTTTTCCCCTAGCATTTCCATTGATTCTTACAGTTTCTGGCCCTCTGCTAAAATTACCATTCTGGTCATGCATGTTGTCCTCCTTTTTTCACCAAAACATTTAACATATTAATAATAGTAATTTAAAATTTTCTGTCTGATACTTCCAGTAGTGGAGTCATATCTGAGTCTGATTCTGCTGATTGCTTTGTCTCCTGACAATTCATTTTCCCCCTTGCGTTTTTGTTACACAGTGTTTGGCTGAAAGCAAGAAATTATATGGAAGACTGAGATAAATAGTATTTGTATCTGAAAAGTGGGCATACCGTTTCTTATGTTAGGTCATTACTGTGAGATTTGATTTCACCTAGTGAGTTGATCTGAGTTTTGGCTTTCTTGTTGCTATAGTTACCCTCGGTGTACTACCAGGTTTGATACCTATAATATTTCTTTGTGCTGAGGGTGGGAGTTATGTTACTGGAGGATTTTTCCCTCAGGATTCTTGTTTCATACTCAGCTTTAGCTTCTCCTGTGAGACTGAGGCTTAAAGGGTGTGTCTTTCTCTATAAATCTACCCTTGCCTTTCCTCCATCAATACTGTTGTTCCTTGTTATTTGGTGTTTGTTAGGTGGGTGGTAGGGAGTAGGTGGTGGGAAGTGAGTGGGAACCAGTGTAGCCTCACTCTTTTTTTTTTTTTTTAAAGATTTTATTTATTTATTTGACAGAGAGAGATCACAAGTAGGCATAGAGGCAGGCAGAGAGAGAGAGAGGAGGAAGCAGGCTCCCCGCTGAGCAGAGAGCCCGATGCGGGACTCGATCCCAGGACCCTGAGATCACGACCTGAGCCAAAGGCAGCGGCTTAACCCACTGAGCCACCCAGGCGCCCTGTAGCCTCACTCTTAAGCTGGTTCCCTGTTTTGGGTCTTGAGAGTAGGATTTTTTCCTTCCATCCCCTAGTCAGTCAGTTCCTGTGCCCTAGGGGCAATAGGGTTTGCCTCTCTTCTTTCCAAATATGTAAAGGCGTAGACATTAAGAAATTCTATGAATCCATAATTACATCATATCTATTAATTCTTTCCTGATATATTCATATTTGATTAAAATAAATCATCATACTCTTATTTTCCTTTGATTGTCCTATTTTATCTGTGTCAAATGAAGCCACCTTTATACAAAAACCAAATTTCTTAAGCTTATTTTTTGTTAAAAGAAAAAAAACTTTACACTAAAAATTTAGCAAGCCATAAGTAATTAAAGGAATGCCTTATTGAATGGAAGGCCACATAGACCAATTTTGGTCCAGATGTTTATTTCAAGAATATATGTGATGTGGATAGTTCTTTGAATAGATGTAGGTACTTATTTTAGGTACACCTCTGATAGGATGAATAGCTTGAGTTAGTCTTCAAGATTTTGATCAGATGCAGTGTACTGGAATTGTTAGCATGCCCAGGTAGGATTTTCCTGGTATCACTTTTTTTCATTTCTATAGTTTTACATTTTCTCTTAAAATTAATGGGGCACCTGGCTCAGTGGGTTAAAGACTCTACCTTCGGCTCAGGTCATGATCCCAGGGTCCTGGGATCGAGCCCCACATCGGGCTCTCTGTTCAGCAGGGAGCCTGCTTCCCTTCCTCGCTCTCTGCCTGCCTCTCTGCCTACTTGTGATCTTTGTCAAACAAATAAATAAAATCTTTAAAAAAAATTAATTCCTTTCATGTACTATATTATAGTTGGAATCCATATGATTTAGTGGCTTCTAACATAGCTTCTGTTCTGCTGCTGAGTGTATTCTATATACTGCAACAATCTGTTGCTGTTGTTCCCTAACTAAATATATGCCATGGATCTTCCCCTCCAATTTCAGTTTTAGTGAAATTTCATTATAACACAGGTATGGATAACAGAGAGGAGTCAGGTACAGATGCTTTTCTTTCTTTCTTTTTTTCTTTTTGACTTTTAATTTAAATTCCAGTTAGTTAACATACAGTTAGTGCATTATTAGTTTCAGGTGTATAAGATAGTGATTCAAGATGTCCATATAACATCCAGGGCTCATCACAGCAAGTACACTCCCTAATCCCCATCACCTAATTTTTCATCCCTCCACCCACTTCCACTCTGATAACCATCACTTTGTTCTTTCTCATTAAGCTTAGCATAATACTCTCTAGCTCCATCCATATATTGTTATAAATGGCAAGATTTCATTATTTTTCATGGCTGAGTAATATTTTATATATATATTTTATATAATATATAACAATATATAAATATATAATATATTACAACAAATTATAATATTATAAGTATATAAATGCCATATATATATATATATATATATATATATATATATATATATCTCACATCTTCTTTATCCATTCATCAATGACACTTGGGCTGTTTGCATTATTTGGCTACTATGGATTATGCTGTTATAAACATCAGGGTGCACATATCCCTTTGAATTTGAACTAGTATTTTGTATTCTTTGGGAGATAACTGGTAGTGCAGTTGCAGGATCAGAGAGTAGTTCTATTTTTAACTTTTTGAGGAACTTCCATACTGTTCTCCACAGGGGCTGCACCAGTTTGCATTCCCACCAGCAGTGTAAGAGGATCCCCTTTCTTCATATACCTGTTGTTTTCTTGTGTTGTTGATTTTAGCCATTCTGATAGGCCTATGTGATACCTCATTGTAGTTTTGACTTGTATTTTCCTGATGATGAGTATCTTTTCATGTGTCTGCTGGCCATCTGTATGTCTTCTCTGGAAAAGTATCTGTTCGTGTCTTCTGCCCCTTTCTGAATTGGATTATTCATTTTTGAGTGTTGAGTTTTAAAAGTTCTTTAAATATTTTGGATACTAACCCTTTATCAGATATGTCATTTGCAGATATCTTCTTCCATTCCACAGGTTGCCTTTAAGTTCTGTTGATTATTTCCTTTGCTGTGCAGAAGATTTTATTTTGATGAAGTCCCAATAGTTTATTTTTGCTTTTGTTTCCCTTGCCTCAGGAGACATCTCTAGAAAGAAGTTGCTATGGCCAGTGTCAAGGGGCTGCTTCCTATGCTCTCCTCTAGAATTTTTATGGTTTCCTATCTCACATTTAGGTCTTTCATCCATTTTGAATTTATTCTTATGTATAATTTATAATTTAAGATAGTCCAGTTTCATTCTTCTACTTCTTGCTGTCCAGCTTTCCTAACACCATTTGTTGAAGAGACTATCTCTTTTATAGTGGCTATTTTTTTTTAAAGATTTTATTTATTCATTTGACAGTCAGAGATCACAAGTAGGCAGAGACACAGGCAGAGAGGAGGAAGCAGGCCCCCTGCTAAGGAGAGAGCCTGATGCGGGGCTTGATCCCAGGACCCTGAGATCATGACCCAAGCTGAAGGCAGAGAATTAACCCACTGAGCCACCCAGGCGCCCCTATAGTGGCTATTCTTTTCTGCTTTGTTGAGGATTAATAGACCAAATAGTTGTGGGTTCATTTCTTGGTTTTCTCTTCTCTTCCATTGATCTTTATGTCTGTTTTTGTACCAGTACCATACTGTTTTGATAACTACAACTTGTAATATAACTTGAAGTCCAGAATTGTGATGCCTCCAGCTTTGCTTCTTTTTTAAAAGATAGCTATGGCTGTTCGGGGTCTTTCATGGTTCCATACAAATTTTAGGATTGTTTGTTCTAGCTCTCTAAAAAATGCTCTCAGTATTTTGGTAGGGATTGCATTAATGTGTAGATTGCTCTGGGTAGTATAGACATTTTAAAAACATTTGTTCTAATCCATAGTGGCATGTCTTTCCATTTCTTTGTGTCATCTTCAGTTTCTTTCATTGGTGTTTTATAGTTTTCAGAGTACAGATGTTTTACCTCTTTGGCTAGGTTTATCCCTAGATATGTTACTATATTTGGTGCAGTTTAAGTGGGATTCATTACTTGTTTTGTCCTTATTTCTGGAGATTTTCTCTGATCATTTTTTGCCTTTGTCATTTTTGGTCTTTCCTTTCCACTGAAAGAGTCACCATTAGTATGTCTTCTGGGGCTAGATTAGTGGTCAAAATCTCCTGTAGTTTTTGTTTGTCTTAGACTCTCTTTATTTCTGTTTCTATTTTGAATGCTAGCCTTGCTGGATAGAGTATTCTTAGCTGCAGATTTTTTGTATTCAGCGCTTTGAGTGTATCATGTCACTTCCTTCTGTCTTTCCAAGTTTCTGTTGAGAAATCTTCAGCTAGCTGGGTCTTCCTTTTGTAAGTTAAGGACTTTTGTCTTGCTGCTTTTAAGATTTATTTTTCTTTATCACCATATTTGCAGATTTGATTACAGTATGTCTTGGTGTTGGCCTGCTTTTCTTTATTTTGATGGGAATTCTCTGTGCTTCCTGGATGTGGATGTGTTTACTTTTCCAAATTTGGGAAGTTTTCAGCTAATATTTCCTCAAATAAATTCGAGGAAATTTTCTCTCTCTCTTCCTGTAATACTAATATTATTATGTTTGATGGAGTCGTTGAGTTCCCTGAGTCTATGCTCATGTCCCATAATTCTTCTTTCTATTTTTTGTTTATCTTCATCATTTTCCATTATTTTGTCTTCTTTGTCACTAATTCATTCCACTGCTTCTCCTAACCTGCTGTTCCTTGCATCAGCCCTGTTTCCAGTCTCATTTATTATATTCTCCATCTCTGATTGATTCTTTTTTAACTCTTATCGATGTGGTTAGGGTCACCCTGATGTATTCTATTCTTTTCTCAAGCCCAGTGAATATCCTAATGATTGTTGCTTTAAATTCTCCATCAAGCATGTTACTTATATTGTTTCGCTTAAATCTTTGGCCGTGACCTTATCTTGTTCTTTGACTTGGGATAAATTCCTCTGTCTTAACATTTATCTAATTGTCCTGTTATATAATTTTCTGTTGTTTGTAATGTTTGATGTTTTATATTTTTTATACAAATGTTAATATGTACATCTATTTGATTGTTAAATGTTTATTATGTCTAACTGTGTGTATTAATTAAAAATATACTGAAAATGTATATCAAAAAAATTTTTTAAAGTACGGCATCTGCAAAGTCAAGTGATGTATCATGCAGAAGATGAAAAACACATGCAAAAATTTATCAGAGTTATAGGGCACTGTAACAAGTTAGGTTGGAAAAACACAATTTTCCAGATACTGAAAGTTTTGAAGTCTTTAACATTGACACTCTTAGAATTACTGTGAAATTCAAAGTTAAAAACTTCTCTCTGAATTGTGAGGAAAAGATAAAATGATAAAATTTTTCTCCCAAAAAATAATTATGCCATATTTGTACCTTGCTCAACTCATAATCATAACTTAATATCAAAAAATGCCTCATCTGTCAATTCTAATATGATTATCTTTTTTACTATTTTAGAAAATATATGTATTTTGGAAGTGGGGTAATTCAACAAGCAGATGGAATATTCTTTTCTATTCCAAAAACAAATGGAAATCACATACAGATATAGGCATTAAGATCAAATGCACTTGAGACACTTTGCATCCAAACTAAAATGTTTATTAAATATGAAAATATTTAATATCAAATGTCAAAATTATGTTGAACTCAAAAGCATCTTCCTACAAATATATTAAATTTTTCCACAAATTACCTGTATAGAATGATATTTTGAACAAAGTAGCAAAAGTTAATAAAACTCTACAATCAGAAAAATGACCATAAATAAAGCTGTATGCTTAATAAAAGTCCTGTCCCTTTGCTTTTAACAAATAAAAGAAAGTAATTTTAAAAATGTGTTCAGTGAATATAAAACTTGAGCAAGAGATGTAAATATTCACATGAATTTTTTAATTAGACAAAATAAATTAGAAATGCATGAATCAGTGAATGATAATATTGATAATTATAGGAAGAACGCTTATTAAATCCACATTAAGATTGTAAATGGGCTAACTTCATATTTGAAATATATATGTGAAAAATTAAATGAAGTGTCTGCAGATTTTGAATTTTTAAGCCAGAAAAAAGCTATTTTCTATAAATGATACTGATTTACAAAAAGCAGCCACTGACTCTGCCCTTAGAGTTAAGAACAAGTTAAGTTCTATAGAAATTTCATGTAGAATAGGTTATCACAGCATCAACAAATTGTAATATTAAGAAGTGTATTTTGGTCCTCTAAAACAGATGAGCAAAGTGTTAATCAAAATATTAAAATAATAGCAGCCACAGTAGCATCCTGTAAAAGATATTTCAGTAAGCTGAAGTTAGTTTTAAATTATTTAAAATCATCACTTGGTCAAGAGAAATTGATAAACATGACAATTTGCTTATTTGAAAACAAGATGGGAAAAGAACTAGGTTTGAAGATATTGATATGCTTGCTTCCTGTAAAGCCAGTAAAATGAAACAATAAATTCTGGTTTTCGTAGAAATGTTTAAACTTAAATTACTTTTGTGAGTTCAGTACACCTACTTTTTACTTTTTCAACTGATGCTTTGAGGAGAAAAAGCATTCTGGGATTCTGGGAAAATGACAGAGTAGAAAGCACCAGGAATCTATTTTCCCACGGAGGCAACAGTTGTACTGGCAGAATCTGTCTGATGTAACTACAGGCATACGTCACAGGTATCACAGCTCTGGCTCCAGACTACTGTAACAAAGAAAATATTGCAATAAAGCAAGTCAAATGAATTTTTTATTTCCCAGTGCATATAAAAGTTATGTTTATGCTGTACTTTAGTCTATAAAGTATGTAATAACATTGCATCTAAAACAACAATGTATGTTACCTTTATTAAAATTACTCTGTTGCCCAAAAATGCTAACCATCATCAGAACTTTTATCAAGTAATAATATTTTTGCTGGTAAAGGGTCTTGCCTCCATGTTGATGGCTACTGGCTGATCAATAGAACGTTTTTCAAAATTGGAGTCCATCCTATTAAACTCTGCCACTTTATCAATGAAGTTGATGTAATATTCTGAATCTTTTGTTGTCATTTCAACAGTCTTTATAGCATCTTCACCAGTAGAGTAGATTTCGTCTAAAGAAATCACTTTTTTTTTTTATCCGTAAGAAGCAACCCCTCAGCCATTAGTTTTGTCATGAGATAGCAGCAGTTCAGTCACATCATCAGGCTCTACTTCAAATTCTAGTTCTCTTGCTATTTCCACCACACCTGCAGTTATTCTTCCATTAAAGTCTTCAACCCCTCAGTCATTCATAGGGGTTGGAATCAACTTCTTCCAAACTCCAATTCATGTTGATATTTTGAACTCTTCCCATGAATCATGGATGTTCTTAATGGCATCTAGGATGGTGAATCCTTTCCAGAAGGTTTTCAGACCTTCCATCAGAAGAGCAGCCATAATCTTATGAAATGTATTTTTAAAATAATAAGACTTGAAAGTCAATATTACTCCTTGGTCCAGCGCTATACGATGGAAGCTGTGTTAACAGGCATGAAAACATCATTGATCTTACTGTACATCTCCATCAGAACTCTTGGGTTACCAGGTACATTACCAATGAGCAGAATATTTTGAAAGGAATCTTTTTTTTTTCCCCCTGAGCAATAGGTCTCAACAGTGGGCTCAAAACATTTGGTAAACTATGTAATAAACAGTTAGGCTGTCATCCAGGCTTGGATGGCACCACGGTTTCCATAAATCTTCAACTTGTAAAATAAAATGCAATATCTGTGATGTGCTTAAGGAAAATGGAATATTCCTGTATTTTGGAAGTTTAGAGTCTGTTGAATGCCTGCAACTTCCTGGGAAGACTTGGGCAGTATGTTGTAATTAATATCAGTCAGTGTAAGCATTCAGCACAGTAGCAGTTACCCATTCCCTACCTTCAGCCACATAGCAGGCAGCTGTGCTCATGTTCCTGGAGCAGCTTGCACACAGCTTAAGGGGCCACAGTGCCCAAAAAGGATACTGGCCTCCAAATATTGAGTATCTGTGCTATTGTCACTAATAGATGCTTCTCACCACAGCATTCCACAGAAGTGGGCACATTGAGGTTACACCTCTCCTCATTGCTGCAAGCTCCTTCCTTTATAACTGAAGTGACTTTCAGGAGATTTAAAAGATACAATGCCCTTTTATTCCACTTAATTTTGTGCTTTTCCCCTTTTAGGAGCCTTACATTAAAGATAAGGCCATTCAAAAATAATCACATATATAGGTTAAATTAGAAAGTGGTTGTACTTGCCCAGAGAAAAGCTCAGACTAAACATGAGAAGACCTGAGGTTTACATCTCATGTTGATCCCAGGAACAGAGATAGCCTACAACAATCAAAAGAAATAAAAACAGCAGACACTGGGAAGGGGGATAATCTGATTTCCAAAGTTACTACATTATTAGTTTCAAATGTCCAGTGTTCAACAAAATCACAGGACATACAAAGAAACAGGCAAGTGTGACCCATTCAAAGGGAAAAACTCAATAGAAACTGGTCCTGAAAAAAGACCTAATGGCAGATATACTAGACAAAGACTTTAAAACAATATTATAAATATGCCCAATGAACAAAAGGTTATGTGAGGGAAGTCAGGAAAACAGTATGTTAACAAAATGAAAATATTAAAGGGAGAGAATACCTGAAAAGCAACAAAAAAGACATCCTGAAAAGTACATTAACTGAAATGAAAAATTCATTAGGGGAACTCAAAGGTGGATTTGAGCAGATAGAAGAAGAATCAGCAAACTTTGAAGACAGTACCATGGAAAGCATTGAGTCTGAGGAACAGAGAAGAAAAAGATTGAGGAAAAGTGAACAGAGCCTGAGGCAGCTAGAGCCTACCATTAAGCAGACCACCATACATATTAAGGGAGTTCCAGAGAATATTTGACAGAGACAGAGACATAAAGAAATAATGACTGGAAACTTACCAAATTTGATGAAACATATGAATGTAAACATCAAGAAGCACAGTGAATTGCAAGTAAGATGATCAAAGACATCCACTCAGACACATTGTAATCAAACTCTCAAAGAACAAAGAATCTTAAAAGCAGCAAGAGAGAAGCAAATCATCATATCGGGGATCTTCAGTGAGATTATCAACAGATTTCTCATCAGAAACTTTGGCAATCAAAAGGCTGTTTGTGGACCAATATATTTCAAAATACTAAAAGGAAAAAAAGCTCAATAATTTTATGTGTTAAAACTATCCTTCAAGGGACGCCTGAGTGGCTCCATTGGTTAAATATCTGCCTTTGGCTGAGGTCATGATCCTGGGGTCCTGGGATCGAGTCCTGCAGTCCCACATGGGGCTCTCGGCTCAGCAGGGAGTCTGTTTCTCTCTCTGCCTGCCACTTGCCCTGCTTGTGCTTACTCTCTCTCTCTCTGACAAATAAAATCTTTCAAAAATAAAAAAAACTGTCCTTCAAAAGTGAGATATTCTGACATAAAACCTAAGAGAGTTTGTGAATACTAGATCTGCCCTGCAAAAAAAGCTCAAGGGAGTTCTGTATGATGAAATGAAAGGACAGTACATGGTAACTCAAAGATACAAGGAGAAATAAATATCTCAATTAGGTAAGTACATGGGAAATTATAAAAGCTAGTACTATCTTAACAATGCTTTTAAACTATTTTTTGTTTTCTACATGAATTAAGAGATAAATGCATAAAAAGAAAAGATATTAGTGTAAAAGCTAACATTACTATAACTTTGATTTCTAACTCCAAATCTTGTTTTCTACATAATTTAGGAAACTAATGCACTTAAAATAATTATTTGTGTAGATCTGGGTACACAGTTTATAAAGATGTAATTTTGTGAGAACAGCCAAAAGGGGTGGGGATGGAGCTGTAAAGGAGCAGAGTTTTTATATGTTACTGAATTTAAGCTGGTATAAAATCAAATTAGAGGGTGACAACCTTAGAATATTAAATGTTATTCCCATGGTAACCACACACAAAAAATAACTTTACACAAAGGAAATGAAAAAAGAATTTAAACATTTCATCACAATCAACTAAACAAACAGTCAGTAGTAGAGGAAATGAGTGCCAAAAAAGTTATATAAAGCATATTAAAAATAACACAATAACAGATATATATCCCTCCTTATCAGTAATTAATTTAAAAGTAAATGAATTAAACTCTCCAGTTGTAAAACAGATGTTAGAAAAATGGATAAAAACACGGGACCCAACTGCATATAATCTATAGGTGACTCACTTGAGATAAAGACACAAGTTAGGGATTCCAGGGGAGCTCAGTTGGTTACGCTTCTACCTTCAGCTCAGGTAATGATCCCAGGGCCCTGGGATCGAGTGCTCCATTGGGCTCCTTGCTCAGCAGGGAGCCTACTTCTCCCTCTGACTGCCGCTTGCCATACTTGTGTACATGCTCTCTCTCTCTCTCTTTCTCTGACAAATAAGTAAAAATCTTTAAAAAATAAAAAATAAAATACACAAGTTCAAGTGAAGTGATAAAAAAGATATTCCATGCAAATAATAATCCAAAGAGAACTTGAGTGTCTTTACTAATATCAGACAAAATTGACTAAATGAAAAAAGGTTACAAGGAAAAAAGGACATTATATATTAAAAGGTTCAATATAGCAAGAAGATTCAACAATTATAAATGACAAATCACCAAAATACATGAAGTTAAAACTGACAGAATTAAAGAACTGATGTTCTACAATAACAGTTGGAGTCTTCAAAACCCCACTTAATGTATAGAACAATCAGATGTAAGTAAGGAACTAGAGAACTTAATAAGCCAGATTTAGTGGACATTTAGAGCTAGATTTAACTCTGCCCAGAAACAGCAGTTAGTCAAGAAAAAGAAAGAAAAGGCAATCAAACTGGAAAAAAGTAAAATTATCCTGTTTATGTAAAAATCCAGAAGAGTCCACCAAAAAGACCCCTGTTAGAACTAATAAATGAATTCAGTAAAGAAGTAGGATACAAAGTCAACACACAAAAATCAGTTGCATTTCTAAACACAAGGAACAGTCTCAAAAGAAGATTACAAAAATAATTCCATTTGTAGTAGCATAAAAAAAATAGGAATTGATGAAAGACTTGTAAAATAAGACTGTAAAACCTTACTGACAGAAATTAAAACATAAATGGAAACACAGCTTATATTCACAGATTAGAAGACAATATTATTAAAATGTCCATATCACCAAAAGTAATCTACAGATTTATTGCTATCTGTACAAAAATCCCAAAGGCATTTTAAAAAATTTTTATAGAGATAGAAAAT
Source organism: Mustela nivalis (assembly GCF_964662115.1). NCBI lineage: Eukaryota > Metazoa > Chordata > Mammalia > Carnivora > Mustelidae > Mustela > Mustela nivalis. The sequence continues at coordinate 109,413,622 of NC_139025.1, forward strand.
TGCATCCTAAAATTTATATAAAATCTCAAAGATCCTCAAAGAGCTAAAAAAAAAAAAAAAGTTTTGAAAAGAGCAAAACTGGAAGACACACTGATTTCAGAACTTACTGCAAAGCTACAGAAATCAAAACAGTGTGATATTTGCATAAAGACAGACACATAGACCAGTGGGATAGAATAAAGAGCCTGGAAATAAGGCCACAGATATAGGCTGAAATTATTTTTGAAAAGGAGGCTAGGACCAGTAGAGAAAGGACAGTCTTTTCAATAAACAGTGCTGGGAAAACTGGATATCCACATGCAAAAGAATGAAGTTGGAACCTTACTAACACTATATGCAAACATTAACTCAAACTGGATCAATAACCTTAATAGAAGACTGAAAACAGTAACATTCTTAGGAGAAAACAGAAGTTTCATGACATTGGATTTGTCGAAGATTTCTTGGTTACCACACTAAAGGCACAAGTAAGGAAATAAAAGACTAATTAGATTCATGAAAATTTTTAAATTTTGTACATCAGACACACCATCCACAAAATAAGGTAACCCACAAAAGGAAGAAAATATTTGTTAATCATATGTCTGATAAGGAGTTAATATCCAGAATATTTAGAGAACTCCTAAAACTCAAATGACAAAAAACAATCCAATTAATAAGGTGGGTTAAGGACTTGAACAGACTCTTCTCCCTAGAAGATATATAAATAGCCACTAAAATGAAAAGATATGCAATAGGACTACTTATTAGAGAAACGCAAATAAAAACTACTATAAAATATCACCTCACTGTGAAGTGTGTAAACCTGGTTATTCACAGACCTGTACCCTTGGGGCTAATAATACATTATGTGTTTATTTTAAAAAATTATTTAAAAAAAATATATCACCTCATACCTGTTAGGATGCTACTATTTAAAACAACAACAACAAAAAAAAAAAACAAGTGTTGATGAGGATGTGGAAAAATCAGAACCCTTGTGTGCTGTTGATGGGAATGTAAAATGATACAGCCACTGTGGAAAACAGTACAGCAGTTCCTCAAAAGAAAAAATACATATGATTCAGCAATTCCACTTCTGAGTATACTGAAAAGAATGGAAAGCAGAGACTAAAGGAGGTATTTGTACACCCATTTTCATAGCAGCATTATTCACAATAGCTGAAACATGGAAGTAAACCAAGTAACCATCTATAAATGAAAGAATAGGCAAAATGTAGTATACATAAACAATGGAATATTATTCAGCTTTGAAAGGAAAGGAAATTCTGCAGTATGCCACAACATGGATAAGCCTTGAATGCATTATGCTAAATGAGTTAAATTAAATGAGTTACAAAAAAAAAGCATACCATATGATTGCTCTTATATGAGGTACTTAGAATAGTCAAAAGCATAATGGAGATAGTGGTGGCTGTCAGGGGCTGAGGGGAAGGGGAGAATGTGGGGTTGTTTAAGTTTTACAAGATGAAAAAGTTGGGATGGATGATATTGATGGCCACACAATAATGTGAATGTATTTAATACCACTGAACTGTATGCTTAAAAGTGGTTTTGATGGTAAATTTTATGTGTATTTTGCCACAATAAAAAAGAAAAATGTGTATATAAGGATATGTGTTTTTCCTTTTACCTCAAGTTCCAGTATGGCTTGACATAGCACTGATTTCAGCATAGTTACATCAAAGTTTTTGAGATCTTATGATTTTTTCTCCTTTACTATATCTTATTTTATTTTTATGGAGTTAAACTGACTCATTTGTTTAGTTTTTATAACACTTAATGCTGTTTTTAAAAAAAATGTTGCAATTTGTCTAGCGTTTGGAAATATTTTTTCCAAATGTTCACACACATCAAAAAAAAAAAATTGTTAGAAAGTCTGAATCTCTCCTCTCAGATCTCCTTAAGTTTAAACTAGTTGTTCTCTAAGCCTGGTGCATAGTTTGTTGTATCAGGATTTTCTTCTGCTACTATCTTGTGTTGGATATCCTATTTTCTAAACTAGGAGTTCCCTTTTGCTTTGTTTATTTCCTATTTTAATGAAACATGTTCTCTAACAACTCCCTCAGAAAGGGTGCATCTTTTCTGACTCATTGTGTATTTTAAACTATATTTACTTAAAGATAGTTTGGCTGAAGTACATAGAAATAACTTTTCCTGTGCAGTTTTGAAAGTATTTAATAAGTCTGATATCATTCTTGCTCCAGTTTCTTTGCATTTTGGTTATTTTTTTCTTCTGGCAACTTTAGTGATGATCTCTGTCTCTGGTGTTTTGAAATTTCATGATGATATGTTCGCCATTCATCCTTTCTCTGTTCATTATGATAGGCATTTAATAAGCCTTTGTAATTTGGGTATATATGTTTGGGGCAAGTTTTCTTATATTATTTCTTTGGCAAATTTTTACTTTTCTTTGTTCATTTTGTCTCTCTTTATCCTCTCCTATTGATGTGACACTATATTTCCTGCATTACCTACTCTAGTTGTGTGGTATCTTCTTTCTTGCCTTCCTACTTTTTGTCTTTTTCATTCAATCTTTAAAAAGAAATTTCTAAACTTAATTTCTTATTTTAATTGTCATATATTTAATTTTGAAGAACTCTTTAATATTTTTATTCTTCCATTTTTCTCTTAATAATTTTTGTAATTGTTTAATGGATATAATAACATCTTATGCTTCTTTGGGGATATTAAATGTTTATTATATTTTTTTTCTTTTTGTCCCCAGCAATGTCTCCGATGTCTCCTAGCTCCTTTCTTTATTCCTATCATTTTGATATTTCTGATGTTAAAGGATGTCTTCAGGGGTGCTAGGGTGGCTCAGTCGGTTAAGCATCCGACTCTTAGTTTTAGCTCGGGTCATGATCTTGTGGTCATAAGATCAAGCCCCGCATCGACTCAGAATCTGCCCCAGATTCTCTCTCCCTCTCCCTTCAGCTCACATTCTCTCTCTCTCTTACTCTCAAATAAATAAAACCTTTAAAAAAGGTTGTCTAAATAAATAAAGGATGTCTTCAATGGTGTGGTGATCCTTGGCTGCCCATATACTAGAGAGTAAAGCACGACTGAGTTTTTTGAATACTTCTTGTTGAATGGGGACAAGGGCTTCCTTATATAGTCACAGAGGTTGTGTACTGCAAAACTCCAAAGGGTGTTCTCTCTCTCTCTCTCTCTCTCTCTCTCTCTATATATATACATATATATATATATACTCTCAAAAAGTATTAGATTTACCATATTAGAAATTTAAAATGTGAGATCTAAAAAAATTGTAACTTAAAAATCAAACTAACTAACCTACTATAGTTACATAAATAACATTTTTCTGAGAAATAACTATTTTCCAAAAAACAAGAAACTTAGAACACTGATATTGTTTTGTACTTTTGCGTATCTTTGTAATGTCTAGTTAAGTAGATTGGATTCACATGTTTCTGCGTTCAGTGTGTTGTGATATGTTGTTATTGTGGTCAAAATATATGAAGAATATCCAGCCTTACATGGTACTTCAACAGTCTTTTCAAATAATTGTGATTTTTTTTGATACTACATCAAAAATAGACAAGTTGAAGATTTCTTAAAGGTTTTTTGCAATGTAGAATCTCATTCCATATCTCTCAACTTTTTAAGCTTTGATACATTCAAATCTGTTGGTCTATCTGAATCTTTTATTCATGCATGATTTTACAACATCATCAATTAGTCATTTGGAAAATACTGGTTCGCTGAGTTACATAGATCTTGCAAGTGCTGACATCTTTTATGTATCATACCAAGTCACTCATATTAGCATAAATCTAATGAATGGTGAATACAAGTTTTCCTAAAATTTACCATGTGTTTGAATCTTATTACTGACAAAAAGCACTGTTGGTTGTTTTCTTTGATGTGATAGGCTCGCTTTGTCAATTTTCAAGAAAATATCTCCTAAATAAGTAAGTCTAAATATTCATAGTTTGACATTCAACCTTTAAAATAAAAACAATGTTCTGTGAAATAATTGTGCCAAAGTTCAGCTTGCAGCTCAATCATAGACAATTGCAGGGCTTTATGCATACTTGCTTTTTTATCACACAGAAAATTCAAAAGACATGAACTTAAAGATTGATATTTAATAAAGTGAATTTTACTGCTGGTGTTTGCCAGTGATTACTAGTACAGTTTGGTTTGATGCCACTGCCTTGATTCATGTTAAGATGCCAGCATGCCAGCATATTTACCCACTACTGCTTTTGTACCAAGAGTTTTAATTTCACCACCTCCTAAAAGTGTCTTGGAGGCCAAATGTATCTGTGAGATACACTTAGAGAACTGCGGCCATGGATTATAATGTGATGGTTAGTTAATCCTCCTGATTAGTGCTCTTTAGAATCTGCACAGTCTGTGTGGGAATTGTTTAGACTTCACCATAAGAAAATCAGATGCTGAGCTGACTCTTTGGTGAGGAAGATAAACTTTCAAAGTCATTATGGGAAACCTTGTCTTCCTTGAGACTGATAATTTTCTCCAAAGAAGTGTTTTCGATTCCATCTGTTGATGGTGAAGAGTGATTCCTCTAGGTGCTGGCATTCTTGGAGCCAGGCAGAGGAAGAATTGTGGGGACCTTTATTCAGTTTATGGACTTTGACTAAATTTTTCTGTTTTCTCCCAGGGCCTCGTGGCTTCCCTTTGCCGTTCCTGGTGTTCATAAGTCTAAACTGTCTCTAGTTCAGAAAGTTAACTTTTAGCTTCTGTGGTAGAGGAAAGAATAGGTATCTGTTGTGTGAATGAGGGAAAGAGCATTGGCTCTCTCAGCAGTCCTTGTGTTTCACTTTTTTACGTACTGGTTCAGATTGCTTCAGTTCTCTGGGCAAATTTTCTTCTCCTTGCACTCCCCTACTCAGATACTTAGTTGTAACTTCCTCCGTGTTGCAAAGTCAACTTTTCAGCCACATTCCATCTAAAAATTTGTTGACATCTCATTGGCAGTATGCTTTAGTATTTTTATGGTCTTTATGAATGAAAATGTTTTATGTCTTTGCCTCATTTTACCAGGGTTTTAGAAGAGTAAAAAATGTATGTAATTAATACGCCATTATCAATTTCACAGTCCTCAATCACTGTACTAGTTAAGAGCTAGACCTAGATTTGGATCTTCACCATTTATTTTTGTTATTGCCTGGGATTTTCTACTTAACCTACATAGTTGTATTTCCTACCATAGAAATGGAATTGAAAATGTCTAATATGAGGATTAAATGAGATAGTCAAGCTCTTAACATACTACCTCATGCATCATGTGCTTAATGATTGGTAATTGTTATGAATGGCTAAGCTGGCCTCTGGCTCACTGAAGTTTTACTATGAAAAGCAGGTGTTATACTGGATAACTGTTTCATGACCTTGATTCAGAGACTTCTAGTATACTGAAATTCTTGTTGATTTTTTTAAGAGTTTTAAAAATTCTGTTTTTAATTTTGAGAATTATTATATAGTACATACTTTAGATTAGTAAATGTTTTTTTTCTATTTCTTTGCTATATTAGGTGCACACTTAAATTCCTTTAATCCAGAAAGTTTAGGATACTTAGAGTAGTTTAATTTAAGTTTAACCATGAATATAAAAGAAACATATTCTTAATCATTTCAGGAAATTGCAAGACCTAATATGGCTGAAGGAGAAACAGAAACATCAAATTCTGAAAGGTAAATATAAGGAAAAACTGAATGTCTTGAAGTTAAACTACATAAAAAGCTGATATTTGAGCTGTATTATTTTAGTTCATATTTTATTTGTTTTAGTTTAATTTAAACATAAACATACTGTAGATCCTTATTTTTGAAATCTTTTGAACATCCTTTAAACATCTTATAGTTGTAAAATTTTTAACTAGTTCATCTTTTTACTAGTAAATAAAATGTTAACAGATTTTAATTGCCCCTATTAAATGAAAACAGTTACAGGGTCCTACAAGTTACAAAATGAGGACAATTTTTGCAAAAAGGTAATCTTAAAATCTTTTTTTGCTAAAGTATTTTCAGAAGCTTCATAAAGCTACTTCTGTGGTGGGACCTTAACAGAAAAGTTTCAAACTTCGGGGATTGGCTTTAAAAAATTTAAGGCTCTGACCAACACTGAAGACCACAAGACATTTTTTCTTCTTTCAATATTTTATTTAAATTCAGATTAGTTAACAAGTCACATAGTTAAAGTTTCAAGGGTAGAATTTAGAAATTCATCACTAGCATATGTCATCCAGTGCTGTTCATAACAAGTGCTCTTCTTAATGCCATCACCTATTTCTACCTCCCTCCATCAACACTCAGTTTTCTCCCTGTAGTTAAGAGTCTCTTATGGTTTGTCTGCCTCTCTGTTTTTATCTTATTTTAGAAGCTTTCTTAGCCTTGTCCATTTTTGCTATTCTAACTGGGTTAAGGTAGTATCTCAGTGTGGGTTTGATTTGAATTTCCTTGATGGCTAACATTTTTTCATGTGTCTGTTAGCCATTTGTTTGTCTTCTTTGGAGAGGTGTCTTCTCATGTCTTCTGCCCGTTTTTTGACTTGATTATTTGTTTTTTGGGTGTTGAGTTTGAGAAGTTTAATAGATCTTGGATATCAGCCCTTTGTAGTGTCGTTTGCAAATATCCTCTCCCATTCTGTAGGTTGCCTCTTTGTCTTCTTGACTGTTTCCTTTGCTGTGCAGAAGCTTTTGATCTTGATCAAGTCCCAAAAGTTTATTTTCACTTTTGTTTCCCTTGCCTTTGGAGACGTGTCTTGAATGAAGTTGCTGTGGCTGATGTCAAACAGGTTACTGCCTAAGTTCTCCTCTAGGATTTTGATGGATTCCTGTCTCATATTGAGGTCATTCATTCATTTTATCTTTGTGTACATGTAAGAGAATGGTCAAGTTTCATTCTTCTGTATATAACTGTCCAATTTTCCCAGCCCCATTTATTGAAGAGACTTTTTCCTCATTGGATATTTTTTCCTGCTTTGTCAAAGATTAGTTGACCATAGAGTTGAGGGTTCCTCTCTGGGCTGTCTATTCTGTTCCATTGGTCTGTGTGTCTGTTTTTGTACCATGCTGTCTTGTTGATCACAGCTTTGTGATATAGCTTGTAATCCGGCAGCATGATGCCCCCAGTTTTGTTTTTTTTTTTCAGCATTTCCTTGGTGATTCAGGGTCTTTTCTGGTTCCATACAAATTTTAGAATTGTTTGTTCCAGCATTTTGACAAATGCCATTGGTATTTTGATTGGAATGACGTTGAAAGTATAGATTGCTCTGGACAGGATAGACATTTTAATGATGTCTATTCTTCCAATCCATGAGCATGGAATGTTCTTCCATCTTTTTGTGTCTTCTTCAGTTTCTCTCCTGAGTGTTTTGTAGTTCCTAGAGTATAGATCCTTTACCTCTTTGTTTAGGTTTATTCCAAGGTATCTTATGGATAAAGAAGATGTGGTTCATATACAGAGAAAATCAATTATATGGTTTCACTTATTTGTGGAACATAAGTAATAGCATGGAGGACAGTAGGAAAAGGAAGGGGAAAATGAAGGGGGAAAAATCAGAGTGGGAGATGAACCATGAGAGACTTTGGACTCTGGGAAAGAAACTGAGGGTTTTAGAAGGGACGGAGGGGTATGGGTGAGACTGGTGACGGGTATTAAGGAGGGCACGGATTGCATGGAGCACCGGGTGTTACAAACAATGAATCATGGAGCACTACATCAAAAACTAATGATGTACCATATGGTGACTAACATAACATATAATAAAAAAAAAGAATATTTTTTAAAAATTTTTCTTAGCAAAAGAGAATCTAACATTCTAATTAGAACTTAATTCCAATAAAGATAATTTTATTTTGTCTTTTAAATTAATCTCCACATGTCTGCCTTTATGTGGTGTATCTTATATATAGCTATACATCGTCAGGGATAGGGTGCTTGTTAACTGAATGAGGTTGATTAATCTATTGCCCCTGAAAAGAAAATTATGGAATAATGCCTTATGAAGTTGTCTCTTAGACTTTACTAGAAAAATGATCTAGTCCTTTCTTCATCTAGAATTTGGAGACAGGTCAGTGGTTAACAAAAATTCAGTGAAGGCATTAGGAAAAGCAGACTAATCACTTCTCTATAATATAATATTTTCTGTAAATTGTAGTTAGTCCAGTAAGATCTGAATAAAAATAGTAATTATATAAATTTAAATGAGGAAAATATTGTAATTATTTGTAGATGGTATAATTGACCTATAAGATCCAAGGAAATCAGCTAAGAATGAAGTTAATGAAAGTATTAATTAAGGTAGCTTGGTATAAAAGTCTGAATGTTGCAGTATGTCAATAACATGTGATTACAAAATAAAATGTACAAAGGAGTTAATTCACAATAACAAAAATGAGAAATGTACAGGATCTAAATGAAGAAAAATGAAAACTTACTGTGACAGAAAATAACTGATTATTAACTAATGCATGAGAGGCCATTTTCCCAAATTAATTTATGGGTTTAGTAATGAATATTTAGTTAAAAAAATCCTAATGGGATTTGGTTTGGAAACCAGTGGTGTTTAAAGGAAGTTTCATATTTTTCTATTTACTACCATAATTTATTAAATCATTGCTCTCTTGTTAGAGATTTGGTTTTTTCTGTATTCACTTTTTTTTTTTTTTTTAAGGTTTTGTTCATTGAGAGAGCAAGCAAGAGAACTGTCACAAGCCAGGGAGAGTGGCAGCAGAGGGAGAGACAGATTCCTGCCTGAGCAGGGAGCCAGACTTGGGGCTTGATCCCACGACCTCGGGATCATGACCTGAGCCCAAGGCAGACACTTAATCAACTGAGCCACTCAGGCACCCCTCTGTATTTGCTATTTAAACATTGTTTTTATGAGCATTCTTGTACAAATGTCTTTTACATTTTTACACTGTTAAACTTAGGGAGAAAGTAGTGGATAGTAGGTAATTTGCTGTATTAAATAATAAAATATATTGTTAATCTGTAATTGGTAAGACTAGGTGGTATTTGCCCAAGAACAGTCCAAAGACAGATCAGAACAAAATAAATAGCAGATTTATTTAACTTATATAAATGTAAGTTAGTAAGTAATAAATGACTGTTTGATAATGTTGCTTTGATATTTTGTCCGTTCATTCAGAAAAAGTACAAATTCCAGGTAGATTAATAGAAGAAATAAGATATCTGTAATCATTAAATTTATTTTGGGCAAAATATGTATTGTAACATCTAGATAAGGAGCTGGAGATTCTCTTTAAAGTCTTCTGTTTCTAATGTTTTATGATGCCCTATATACTTTCTGTTAACATGCTAGGACAGTAGGGAACACACAGACACACTCATATACACAAAAATATTTATGTATGCATGTTTATGTATGCATATTGTATATTTAGATATATTTTTTCAGGCATGTGTTTATATTTTTTAAGTAAAACTTAAAAATTAGAGAAATTTTTACAAATACATATTTGATCTTGCATAGGGAAAGACATTTTAAGATGATACATAAATCATTTAAAAAATGTTTTTTTTCTCATGGGGCACCTGGGTGTCTCAGTGGGTTGAAGCCTCTGCCTTTGGCTCACGTCGTGATCCTGGGGTCTTGGGATCGAGTCCCACATCAGGCTCTCTGCACAACGGGGAGCCTGCTTCTTCCTCTCTCTCTGCCTGCCTCTCTGCCTGCTTGTGATCTCTGTCTGTCAAATAAATAAATAATGTCTTTTAAAAAAATGTTTTTTTCTCAAATATATTCACTTCTTATTTAAAGTACTCATATAAATTAATAAAAATGCTTAAATATCAACTAAAGACAAGCAATGGTGTGAATAGATAAAAGTAATGATTAGCAGGACTAAAACTAGTTTCGATAGATTCCCCAGTTCTTTTAACATGTGGCTCTGGAGTTTCTCACCCTCTTGTCTAAGAAAATGGCCACTCGTAAATCCTAAATTCTAACATGGCAAGGACTTGGGACCTGCATTATTCTTCTCCTTTTTGGCAAATGTACCTAGACCTTTTTTTCGTTTTTGTTTTTTAGAGCATGTCTTTATTTTGATAGTGTTCAAATACATTGTGTTCTGAAAAAATACATAACAAATGGCTTTATTTTTTCAGTAAACAAGATAAAGCTTCAGAGGAAGAAAAAAATGGATGTGATACAAATTCATTTGAAGGCTCATTAGCAACAAAAAGTGAAGACAGCATAACAGTTTCAAATAAGGAAAATGATACCTGTCTCGGAGACCAAAAGACTGGGTTAAAGAATATCTTCAGTCATGATTCAAATATTGATGCAGATAAAGTAGAAAAGGAAAAACAAATAGAGCACAATTGTCAGAAAACAGAGTTGAAGATGTGTCAAAGTTCAGGAAACATAAATTCATGTGATCAGATTGAAGATTCCAACTCCAGTGAAGCTAGGTTTTCTTCGAAGAATATTAAGGATTTGCGGTTAACATCTGGTGATGTTAGCATTGACCAGTTTTTGAGAAAAAGAGATGAACCTGAATCTGTTAGTTCTGATGTTAGTGAGCAAGGCAGTATTCATTTAGAACCTTTGACTCCATCAGAGGTACTTGAGTATGAAGCCACAGAGATTCTTCAGAAAGGTAGTGGTGATCCTTCAGCCAAGACTGATGAAGTAGAGTCTGATCAAGCTGACAGTGTTCCTGGAGAAGATAGCACTAGCACGACAGAGACAACAGTAGACCTGGCAGATGAAAAAGAAAGAAGTTGAAATTTTTTAGTCATTCTAAATTTAGTGTACCAACGGTTAGAACATTTGGAACAGTGCTATCAGGTGAGCTCAGTGGTGCTGTATTGGAGTTCAGAAAGAGGAAAATGTGAAGGAAGTCATTTGTATACACTTTACCTGTATGTTCAACCCAGATTCTTAAATCAATTCACTGATAATAGCATGATTTCTATGGATTTCCAGGAAGCCTTTAACATGTAACAGGGTTTTAGTGAAAGTTACGTTTGCAATGGAAAATTCTCATTTAACAGTTTGTGAGAAGAACTTTGTGGCCAATATGAATCGATTATTAGAATATTAATTATAATAACAAAGCTTTTGAAACTTACATCAGTCCTAAGCTAAAAGTTCTTATTACCTGTGTATCCTTTTCAGTTAACTTAAAGGGAGAGATTTGGAACCACATACCTTTTGGGAATAATTGATTAAAAATAATGGCTGATAGGCATTGTTAAGGAAGGCTTAATTTTAAGTATGATGCTGGCAAATAGAGCATGCTTAGAGTGCTAAATTAATTGATCTAGTGAGAATTTGGATGAACATAAAATCAATTTTGGATTTAATATAACATTCCAGACTGTCAGAAGCATGTAAACAGAATATTTGAATCTGTGTACCTCCATACAAGTGTTAGCCTGCCAGGCTGTAAGCTTACCTTAATTAAACTTTCAGTGAAAGTGAAATTATTAAGATATAAATTTATATTTGTGCTTCTTGTCAATGTGTAAGCTGTGCTGAAATCCTTGATGTGCTAGTTGTATAAAATAGAAACCTGTTGTTCAAACTCCTGTAGCTGTTATGCTTTTAATATTGTTTTAATGATCTTTAGAAATAGACCCATAAAATGGTCTGGAAGCCAAACCAAAGTATGGTATAATGTAGATATTGTAAAGCAGTAAACTGAAAACATGTCCTGGCTCATGCCATGTTTAAGTGACTTTTTCTTTAATTGTAAAATAGAAACTTCAAATGGGACCTAAAGCAGTGATGTAAAAACTTGGTTTGGGATATTTAGCCTAATTTATCCGTATCCTATTTTACCCATAAAATGGCTGCTAAATTGTTTTTTCAGTTTTTTTATCATCTAGAAAATAATAGATATAGAAATAAATAATATGAATAACAGTAGTTTGCTTTAAAGTACTAAAAAAAATTTATTGAAAATGCTACATTTTTACTTCTTAAAATGTGCTTTGAATTCTCAAGTTTTGTTTCACTGAATGTTAAATGTTTTAAACGGCTATTAAAATTCTGCTGTATATAGTAGTTTTTGAGTAAATATTTGCAATAAAAATCTGTCCCTGAATAATTTTATTTTTCAGAAAACTACTTGAGTTGGATTACCTTTGGCACCTTTAGAAATTGTATACTTGTGTTTCATGTTAAGTTTAGCGGTAGGATTTCATTCTGTATTCTTTAATTGATGCATGATTTATTTTAAATTAGGACTTAAGTACAGGGGATAATACTGTTAATGTTTGCAGAGAATAGATTTACTTTAAAAATTCTTTTACTTCAAGAGAAATATAATTTACTATTATAGTTTTCTATTTGTTCAGCAAATTAAAGAGGCTAAATAAGCAAAATATATTATTGACTTAGTTTCTTGAAAAGTTGTTCTTGGAGGGCCAAATATTTTCATCTTTCCTGCTATCAAGAAAAGATAGGGAGAGAGGGATGTTAGCTGTTACATTTCATCTTGTTGAAACACAAATCTATAGCAGACAAGATTTTTGGAGTAATTTAAATCTTAGGAGGAGCAAAGAATAGAAGGAAGTCTTATGTAAAGGCCATTTTCTGAATCCTGTTTAATTAATTACCAAACCTATCACCTAATGCTACAAAACTCTAGATCACTGTGCCAAGATAAGTCTCTAAGTGACATTGTTATCTCTTTGAGCTCTGGGTAGTTCCTTCTGCTGTGGCTCTATGTACTTTTAGAGTAGTGGTATTCAAAGTAGCTAATCAATGAGCTGTTTTTACCTATCCACTATGAGAAAAGGAACCTGTACAAGACTGTAAGTCCTTCATTGAGAAAGTCTGGCAATGAAAACAAAAGTGTAGTTGAAATAACCATTGTACTGGGTTAACATAATTGGTTTATGTTCTCACACCATCTCATCTCATTTCCATTCAGTAACAAACAGTTCTGGTGTGCAAATCAAACCTTTGGGTAGCAATGCTATAGTTCAGTGGTCAGCAAACTTATTCTGTGTAGGGCCAGATAGTAAATAATTGTGGGCCACATGGTCACAATTATTCAACTCTTCCTTATAGTTTGAAAGCAGCTGTAGATGCAATGTGAATGATAGTCTGCTTGTGTTCCAATAAAACTTTATTTACAAAACAAATACGTTTGGCCAATGGATTGTGGTTTGCCTGTGCCTGCTTTAGAGTGCTCAGACTACCTTAATATGACAGTGAGAGGGAATGATGCACTCCAGTGACTGCCTCAGAACTACCTACTAAGTAAGGTGCCTTAGTGTATTATAGTTCCCTGTTACCTAACAATAAAGTCATGGTTGATTCTAAGTGCAGGTCAATGACACTATGAAGCATTATATTCATTTTGTGGGGTATACTTTTAATTTATACTGAAACTCTGAATGCCATCTTTATTTGTGTCATTTCTTCCCCTTTGCTTCTCTCCAGTGTTTTAGGGAGGAAATTGGAATTTTTTTCATCCCATAACAATTTTTAAGAACTATCTAAACATTTTAAAAAGGAACTGACAAGATACAAGTCACCTTGTTTTAGCTATAAGTAAAAAAGATAAGGAAACCAAATATCTAAGCAATTATTTGCGTAAGGTTACAAAGCTAAGATTTAAATGAAATTTGATCTGATTCTGAAATTAGTGTTTTCTCCCATATCTATAGTTATATTGAATGTCTGTTTTTAAAATAAATTACCTTTTTGCAAATAACCCTCCCATTGATGGTACTAATTGTAGTTTTATTTACTGATACAGTGATTATATGCATTTGGAATGGAGGACTTATTAACCTAAAGAAAAGGACCTAATGATCTCTTTTATTTATAGGATTTAAGGAATTTTACCTCAGGAGGAAAGAGTTATTAATATATTATTAATATAGTAAATGAATATATTATTAATCAGAAAGATAGCAAGTAATTTAAAGATATACTTTGTATAATAATTATTGAAGTTTTAACATTATCAAATATTTCTAGATTTCTGTAGTATCATTTTTTTAGTTCATGGTTGACATGATCATTTTTTGTTCCATCGAAATTATTATTCCAAAACCACTCACTTGTGCTGACTTCAATGAAGGAGGTCTTTGTTGTGTGTAGACATTAAAGAAGGATTGCAAATATTTCATTTTTACTAGATTACTTTCACACTAAGACTTGTTCTTTCAGCTAAGACATGAATCATTAGACATATATTTCTTAAGTATTAAAAGAGAGAAACAGTTATTTTTAAAGTATTTTTTAAATGAGATAATGAAATGAGATTTTTTTTTAAAATGAGAGACCTGCAGGTCTATGTAGACAAAATGAATAGTCAAGTAGATTTTTAAAGTTATGGCAATGTTTAATTTTCAGCTCAAAAGCTATAAATAAAAAGATACTTGACTAGAATCATCTTGTAAAGAATTAAATACATCTGTAGTAACAAATGTAACATCATAGAGGGATAAGGTATCCTGAGAAATTACTTTTACAGATAAGTAAAGGTAACTTTTGATTGCTTTTTAAAAGTATTATTAAATCACTTTCATTATTTAAAATACTAAAAATAAGTTAGTCTTCTTTCATGACATACTGTGTGATGAATGATGACACACTTCATCATTATGAAGATTATTGAACTAAGCTATAAATGAAGCCATAGCTACAATGTTAATGGCCTGAATAATTGCAGGTCACAGGAGTTACCTTGGATTTTGATTTCCAGAAAATATCCCAAGTACATCTGGAGTCATTTGGCTTTTCTGAAAACAGAACAGAAAAATTGACTGCATTCCTCACCCAATCCAACCACTTTTTAAAAATGAATCTCCCCCAACCCAAATATTAAAGTAAAACTTGCCATTTGTGGGGAACTTGGGAGAATTTAAACTAATAGCTTTAAATTTTTTAAATACTTCCAGTCCTCACCCACTGCCTTAAAAACATGACATTAATTGTTCTGTTCAGGGCCTAGCAAACTCTGATCCATAGTTGGTCACCTGCTCTTACTAATAAAATTGTGTTAGAATACAACCATATCATTTGTTTACATGTTGTCTGTTGTAGCTTTTGCACTGAAACTGCACAGTTGTACAGAACAGAAACCATATAGCTCCTAAGCCTAAAGCTTAAACCTGGCACTTTAAGAAAAAGTTTGCCAGCACCTGCCCTATATTTTTATATAGATATATCATTATTTTATAACCATTCTTTTATTTTTGCTATTATAAACATGACAGAGAAGCTCTTAGTTCATAAATTTTGTTGTTATTACCTGTATTAGAATTCTAAGTGCAATATTAGATTGAAGAGTATTCGGTTTATACATTGAAAAATACTAATACTTAACTTTATCTCCCCAAAATGGTTATGGGCACCCTCTTGTTACAGCATGAACTTTTTTTTTTTTTTTTTTTGTCTAGAGTCATTTTTATTTACCAAATCTTTAAGTCATCAAATACCACATTTATTAAAAATGTACAATGAAAACAGTAAATAACTAAAAAATCACTATCATTTTACTTTTTTTTTTTTTTTTTTTTTACTTTGAGTTAAGAGTTTATTTACCTAGATTTTTTTTCTTTGGCTCTTCAAACAAAGTTGTTGTTGTTGTTGTTTTTTAACCTAGTGTGATTTTCATTCGTGCTATTCACCAAATATTTCTAGTATGTGGTTATATGCTGATTCCCTGGCCAACAAGCTGTAAGTGAAAAGTAACTTCTGACTTGGATCATTTAAATGTTGATGTGAGACTCTTTAAAACCTTCTTTTCTCTCGGACATGGTGATAATGATTACTACATCAGTCAGTGCTCCCGAGGGACTGTGAACAGAGAGTCCCTGTTTATTTAGATGGACATGCAGCATAAGGAAGAAAGAAACATTTTTAAGTTAAGGCAGTTTATTTCAAGTGAGTTAATCCATCTGATAGAGGATTAGCCCTGAAAGTGGAATGCTGCCATAAAAAGAAACAAAACTACTAAATTAAACTATATTGCATTGGTTTAGATGACAGATGGTTAAGTTACATGAGGTGATCCCCATTCAGCTGTGGTGGAAGATTTCGTAAACTTGCCTACCATATTTGGAAGAAAAATAATATAGTGAAGTTGTATCTCTATTGGAAGGGTATGTATAACAATTTTGTTTACTATATTAGTTAGCATTTGATAAGATATTTTAAGAAAGAAGCGAACCCAGATGAGAAATGGTAAGATTGCCAGTGGAAATAGAGAATAGGGAAAGTTCAGAAATTCAGATACTTGAAGGGTTGGAAGAGATAAACCTTCTTATCCCCAATCAGAAAAAGGAGAAAACCTTTAAGCAACAAAGCTTAACTGAATCAAGAATATGGCCATCATACTAATTGTTCAAACTACTAATTTGGTTAAGAAGAGGCCGCCTGGTAGTGTTTCTATGCAGGCATTCGTCATTGCATTTCTTGGGAAATTTATGTATTTTTCTGAATCTCAATACAAGTCAGTTAAGAAATTGATGAAATAGAAGAAAGTATTGCAACTAAACAAGAATTAAAGCTTAGTAATGAATTTGGAGCCATTACTGGATTGAAGGAATTCACTGAAATCAAGCCCAAAAGCAAGAGTCCAAGAGTAAGGTCAACATTTCCAGGAATCCGAACAGGAGGATGTAGAAGAGAAGTGGTCACTGTCTGATCACACAATCTTGCTTGTAGCTATTGCCATGTTACAAATATATGTTTGTTCCTGTCTGCTACTAACGTTGAGTCATTCTTGTAAATAAAATAAATATTAATAGGATTATGTATGTAGTATACTTTATGTAAATCCCATCAATGGTGTTCCAAGAAGTACTATGTAGAAGCAAATTAATTCCTTAAATTGGCAGTTTTGACTTCTGAATCTGTATGGTGCTATTACCCTTGATGGGACATCCAAATGTAGCATTCAAATATATCAAGTAAGTTCGTTGGCATTTCTTAATTTGTATGATTATTTGCCAAAGGCTGCTGTTCTTTGCAAATACTTTAACTAGAAATGCTAAGAAAAGAAGTAATATTTTTGGAACATGCTGAAATGAAATCAGAAATTGATCTAAACTCTAAATTAACAAAAGCAGTATCATGTTCAATAGCAAGACCAAAACCAGGGAATGCGGACAAAATATTTTCATTAGCAAAAAGGGAAAAAAGCTTTTATAAATCAACATGTAACCTAAAACCAACTTGCAGATGTTTTTGGATAATCCTTAGCAGCTCAACTAATACCAATGCAAAAATGAAAGATAAGTTTTTGTGTCTGAAATGTTTGTTATAATAAAGATAAAAACTATCAGGGCAGTTATGTGCTTTTAAGTTTCATTTTAAGATAAACTTTTAACAAGTATTTGTAGTACTTTCAGTTTTTAAAATGATTTTTATTTGGCATTTATGCTAATGTTTCCTTCATTTAATATTTTTTGTTATCAAATATCTTTGTCAGGCAGAGACAGTGGTATTGAAATACATAATCATCACAATACACTGATCCATATTAATAAACCACATATTATTGTGTCTTTTCAACAGAAAATATATGAAACATTTAGCATAATTATCACAGAAAAATGATTCTGTATTTATTATGGTCACTGATAACTATTTTAAAATATATTAAGCATATACAGAGTGATGATTCTGCATAATTTTGGGATTCCTGAGAATTCCCAGTGATTTTGATTCCTTATTCCCATATCCTAAATATTAATATCTGTCAAAAGTTGGAAATACTAATGCCTGCCATTCTGTTCAGATAGGCAAAATGGCTTGGGAAATGGGTACTAAAGTGTCAGTCTTGTACCAAAGCCTGATGGCTCAATCTAAATGTGGGGAAAAGCTAGAGGGACCTTGTCTTTAACATTGTGGGTATGTCTTTAACATTGTTGTCATGACTATTGGCTCATTGCTAACGAATTATATAAATAAGAAGCAAATATTTTGAGAAAGTTACACTGTCAAAGAAACCAAGAACCTGGACTTAAAGTTTATAATTGTTCAAGAATTAAAATGAACACTTAGGCCCCTAATTCTCCTTTTTTTTTTTCTCCCCAAGTTTTATTTAAATTCCAATTAATTAACATACAGTATAATAGTAGTTTCAGGTGTGGAATCTAGTGACCCAACTCTTCCATATAACATCTCGTGCTCATCACAAATGGCCTAATCCCTCTTAGTCTCCAGCACCTATAAAGCCTTAATCCCTTTAAACCCCATCACCTATTTAACCCATCCCCCTGCCCATCTCCCCACTGGTTACCATCAACGTGTTCTCTATAGTTAAGAGTCCGTTTCTTGGTTTTACACTTTTTTTTTAAACCCCTTTCTTACTTTTTTTAATGTTCATTTGTTTCTTGAATTCCATATATGAATGAAATCATATGGTATTTGTCTTTTGTCTGACTCATTAATATTTTGCTTAGCACAGTATACTCTAATTCCATCCATGTCCTTGCAAATGGCAAGATTTCATTCTCTCTCTTTTTTTAAAGATTTTATTTATTCATTAGAGAGGGAAAGAGAACACACAAGCAGGGAGAGCAGCAGGCAGATGGAGAAGCAGACTCCTTGCTGAGCAAGTAGCTCAATGCAGGACTCGATCCCAGGACCCTGAGATCATGACCTGAGCCAAAATCAGGCACTTAACCAACTGAGCCATCCAGCATCCCACAAGATTTCATTCTTTCTGATGGCTAATATTTTACTGTATATATACACCACATCTTTATCCATTCATCAGTTGATGGACATCTGGACTTCTTGTATAATCTGGGCTATTGTTGATAATGTTGCTGTAATCATTGAGGTGCATGTACTCATTTGAACTAGTTTTTTGGGGGGCCCCCCAACTTTCTACATGAGATAGCAGATGGAAAAAGTCATTTGGTCCCCAAATAGAACCTATTTCCAATATCCACCTCAGATGTGAAAAGAATAAAGAAAAAAATGAAAGACCTCCTAGATGGTGGGTTCAATAACTATGGACAACAATGGATTAGGGATCTCCTCGGATTTCTGTAGGAGAGAATTGTTTTGGGCCAGCGACTTTGTGTATCACCCGTCTTTCCCTTTCTGCATAAGAGCATTTATTACAGTTTTTTCTAATTCTATTTCAATCTTGTATGTGTAGGAGACAGATTTTTAGGTCAGAGGTCAATAGTTCAAGAAGAGACTAGTGCATACCATTGCCCATTAGAGACTGGCGGAAGGTAACTGAACTTTGAGCTTGCTGCCATTGATTTGATTTAATGGGACTTTTGAGTTACCTCTCCTCAGAAGAGAAAATGGGCTGTAGGAAGGGGGTGCACTGAATAACTATTGACCAGAAGGATGATCTGTGATAGTCCTTAGGATTATTCACCATATAGTTAGGGTCTTCCTAGAGAACCTGACACAGGAAGATTATACTTCTCTTGTGGGTGATTGGGGCCATCTGTCTGGATCTGGCCTGTGAATTGTGAGCAAATATGATGTGTAACTTCTGAACTCAGGCACTGAATTGCCAATTTGAGACCTTCTAGACTCTTGTCTTTCCTCTGACTTGTTTACTGGCAACAGTTGAGATGGTGGTTACTCTGTCATCTGAGTAACTAATGAAAAGAAAAATCACCCTTCCAATTTGCAATGAGAAATTTTTGTTGCGTGAGAAATAAATTTTTGTTGCTTTTAGTAATTGACATTATGGGGTGGTTACTATAAGTCTAACCTATCCTGACTGATAATATCATGAAAATCTTTTCATGCCAGTATCCAAGGACCTTATGTCAGAATTTCCTAACCTTTTTATTTTTTATTTTCTTTTTAAAGATTTTACTTATTTATTTAACACAGAGAAAGAGAGAGAGATCACAGTAGGCAGAGAGGCAGGCAGACAGAGAGGGGGAAACAGGCTCTGATGAGCAGAGAGCCTGATGTGGGGCTCGATCCCAGGACCCTGGGATCATGACCTGAGCTGAAGGCAGAGGCTTAACCCACTGAGCCACCCAGGCGCCCCTCCAACCTTTTTAGATCTACCTCAGCATTTCCTATCTTTTACTACTATCATCTTGCATACTAGTTTTAGATTAGTTCCCCCTGGGATTTTTAAGAATCATTTTATTGCATAACTTAAAAATAGTTTTTAGAACTTTCACTTCTGGCCAATTTGGAGTAATAAGTATTGGATTAACCTCCCCCTATGAAATAAAAAACACCATGAAAGTATGGTTTTCAAGACAGTGACCTCAAAAATGAAAGATAGTGATCCACGACACAAAACAAATGAGGTGAGCCCTATGGTTGCCTGAGTTTACTGACTTGAGAGGTCACAAGCCATAGCACAGAGAAAGGAAAATAAGGCATAAACAGAGATTCCTGGAGGAGACAGAGCTGAGAGTCTGGGAAGGCCCAGGGAAGAAGTGTTCATAGGACTAAGTCCTAGAGAGGTAAGAGCTGCACAGATATTTGCAGTATTCAGCAGAGTACTATGTTGTGTGTAGAGAAATTAGGGAAAAGGAACCAGGGAAAGAAAAATCTGAAAGGATTAGGCAGAATAATGCTGGCATTTTAAATAGGGCTAGAAACAGTACATATTCCTATAAGAATTTAAAAATGTAAAATTCAGGGATCATTGGATAGAAAACTCAGGAAAGTCTTGCCTCAATGCGAGAATAATTAGCACTTGTAGTAGCAGACTGAGCATTGCTCTGTACCCAACTAAGAAATCACAAAAGCAAGATCTGAAAGGGTCAAGTAATTTCTAGTGTACTATATCCCAGAACAAAACTCAAGAAGATATAAAGAAATACAAAAATATTGAGTATCCACAAAAGTAAAATTCACAATGTTTGGCATCCAGTAAAAGGCTATGAGGCATACAAAGAGGGAGGAAAACATAGTCATAACGAGGAAAATAGCTGGTCAACATTGACCCAGAACTGATACAGATTTCAGAATTAGGACAGGACATTAAAACAGTTAATAGAATTATCTGTAAAAAACTAAGATATTTGGGCGCCTGGGTGGCTCAGTGGGTTAAGCTGCTGCCTTCGGCTCAGGTCATGATCTCAGGGTCCTGGGATCGAGTCCCGCATCAGGCTCCCTGCTGAGCAGGGAGCCTGCTTCCTCCCCTCTCTCTCTCTGCCTGCCTCTCTGCCTACTTGTGATCTCTCTCTGTCAAATAAATAAATAAATAATCTTAAAAAAAAAAAATAAAATAAAAAAAAAAACTAAGATATTTAAAAATCCAAATTGAATATTAAAGATAAAAACTACATCTGGGATAAAAATTATGCTGATGTGATTAATGGCAGATCAGAGACAGCAGAAGAAAAGTTCAGAGAGTTTTAAGATAGCAATAGAAACAATCCATTGAGCTGCTGGGCATCAAGGCCTAATATTTTCCAAGCATGAAAACTGTACTCCTGAAGATCTAAGAAGCTCAACAAATCCCAAGTACATGATACATGAAGAAAAACCACAAAGACAGCATGATAAAATTGCTGAAAACCAGTAATAAAGAGAAAATTTTAAGCAGCCAGATAAAAATTTAAAGTAGTTAGATAAAAAATCATGACATACAGAGGAACAAAGATGAGGATGACATCAGATTTCCTTAAAAGCACCGAAAAAGGAAAAAAAAAAAAAAAAACCTGTCAACCTAGAATTATATTCCTAGCAAAAATGCTTTTCAAAAACAAAGGCAGACTTTTTCTGAATTTATCATCAGGAGACTGCAATCTAAGGAACACTGAAAGAAGTCCTGTGGGCAGAAGGTATACACTTGAGATCAAATTACTTAACTCTGTTCACATTTTCTGTAGTCTTACTGATTTTTTATTCCCCTTGATCAGTTACTAAAGGGAATATTTTAAAATCTCCCAGACTCTGATGTTGGGTTTATCAGTTTATAGTTGTAATTTATCAACTTCTGTAAGATTATATATAATGTACATACAACCACAGCTTATTTTCCTGGTAAATTGAGCTCTATTATATAGTGACCCTCTTTATCAAATCAGGTAATGCTTAACATTTTTGTTATTTTGTTAAAGTTATTTTGCTTGAAATAGCTACACAAATTTTCTTAGTTTATAAATACAAATTCTCAGGGGAGATCCTCCTTACTCCAGACAAGTCACAGTTTGAGACATATATATATTTTTTTTATTATTTTTTTTTATTTTTTTTTCCTGTACCAGTGGTTGAAGGTAAGTGAGCATTTCTAATTCATCGTTACACTAAGATGTAGACCTTTGTGTTCTCAGCTTTGTAAGCTAGTCTCCTACTAGACATGAGCTTTATTTTCCTTCACCAGGGATAGGCTGTATAATGCTCGGGTTCCTCCAGTTCAGCAAGTACTCTCAAAGCAGAAGTCAACTTCAGTGCTCAAACTCTCTGGGTTCCTGCCTGCAGTAAGTTTCTCCTCCTGAGTTTTCCCTCTTTTTTACTAGATTAGGACCTATTTAAGAAGATTTTTTAAAATATTTGTCCAGAATTTTTGGTTATTTCTTATTCTGTTCTTGGTTTTCTTTCCTTTTTTTTTTTTTTTTAAGATTTTATTTATTTATCAGAGAGAGAGAGCGAGCACAGGCAGACAGAGGCAGAGGGAGAAGCAGGCTCCCTGCCGAGCAAGGAGCCCGATGCGGGACTTGATCCCAGGATGCTGGGATCATGACCTGAGCTGAAGGCAGCTGCTTAACCAACTGAGCCACCCAGGTGTCCCTTGGTTTTCTTTCTTAATGTTTATTTCCATCAGATGGTGTGGAATTTTTATCTAAAGATTCAATGTTCACTGGAAGTCTCCTGCTCCCCCCACCTCCCCCACTTCTCTTTGATCACCCCTCTCTGTTTGGCAGTTTTGTGGTTTCCTCCCTTTAGTCATCCAGGACCCTAGTCCAGAACTGGGTTTCCATGTCTAGAAACCCCTGCCCCAAAGTGGCTTGAGAGTGCAGCTGGCCCAGTATCTTGGGCAGGATGTAGCTTTGCTCAGGTGTCTGTGCAGTTTTCTCTGTTGATTCTACTAATAATGAAGTTATACAGATTTACATAAGCAGTAACATCAGATAGTGATCACAACCACTTTTGCAGAGCCCACTTAGACCATGGTTCCATGCCACATATGGAATGCTTTTGTCAATTCCAATGAGTAAAAAAATCCCACTGGCTTCTAGTTGCTTTGTGGACCCAGAAATCTGCGGGGCTGTGGCTTTGGCTCCATGTCACTATTGCCTTCTGTTTCTGACCCAGAGAAGTATTCATTTTATGTTTGAACATGAGTTTGTCTTTTTCTTGTTGTTGACCTAATCTATAATCCACATATATAGAGCAGGAGGAGAGTTTAAAGCATGGGTTTATAACACTCTTGAACTGAAGTGTCCCTTACACATCTCTTTAAGTATATTTTGTTATTCTCTGTCTAGCTTCTTTATTTGGATGTTTGGGCCCTTCTGAATCATTTTGTTTTTTAAAAAGAGTTTAAGGTTATTATTTTTTATAGTTAACCTTTACTAATCATTTTCTATATGCCAGACACTAGGCTAAAAGTCCTTTATATCAATTATTTGCTATAATTTGCCTCTAGGTCTTAGGAGGTAGAAACTATCAGTACTTCCGTCTGTAAATGAGGATATTGAGGCATAAAGAATAAGAAATTTGCCAAAGGTAATCAGGTAGGAAATCTGCTTCTTAAAATCCTGTGTTCCTGACTAGAATTAGATAACCCAGTTAAATGATGCAGATCTGTATTTTAAAAAGTTAACAGATTTTGGGCGCCTGGGTGGCTCAGTGAGTTAAGCCGCTGCCTTCGGCTCAGGTCATGATCTCAGGGTCCTGGGATCGAGTCCCGCATCGGGCTCTCTGCTCAGCAGGGAGCCTGCTTCCCTTCCTCTCTCTCTGCCTGCCTCTCCGTCTACTTGTGATTTCTCTCTGTCAAATAAATAAATAAAATCTTTAAAAAAAAAAAAAGTTAACAGATTTTCTTCATTTCTTAGTTCTTTTCCCCTTACCCTACACACCCAAAGTAACCAGTGTTAATAACCCTGGTGTATATCATTCCATTCTTGGTACTTGTACAAATATACCACATGTGTGTGCATGCACATAGACACATTACAGATTTGCTTTTCTATGTACAAAACAGCTCTGTGGGAGTTATTTAAACAAGGATTACTTAAGTAGGGAAAGGAAGTAGATGCCTAAGAGACAGGGATGATGAAGACTTTTCACTTCATACCCTTATATACCTTTGGCATTTTGAACTATTAGTGATTTGATTATTCAAAAATACCAATTTTAAGCACTGAATTTGTAGTAACATTGTATACAAATCTTTAAATGAATAAATGATTCATTTACCTTTGGTAAATACTGAGGACTGGGATTACTAGGTCACTTGGCAAATGCACGTTCAGTTGTTTAGGAAGCTCTTGCACTGTTTTCCAAAGGGGCTACATTGCTTAATATTCTCATCAGCATTATACAAGTGTTTTAGTTGTTCCAAATTGTCACCAACACCTGCTATGATCAATCTCTTTAATTTTATTGATTCCATTGGGTATGTATGGTATCTATATTGTAGTAGTATATCAGAGAATATACTCTCTGTGATTTTCAAACTTTCAAGTGTGCTGAGATTATCTTTATGACTGAGTAAATGTCAATTTTTCATGTATACTTAAAAGGTATATATATACTCTGTAGTTGTTGGCTATATGTCCACTGGGTCAATTTTCTTAATTTTGTAATTCAAATCTCTTTATATCCTACTGATTTTGTCTACTTGTTCTGTCGCTTACTGGGTATAATGTGAGGTAAAATATCACTCTGATTCACCTGTTACTCCTTTCAGTTCTTCAATTTTTCTATATTGCAATCACTGATATTATGGTCTGTTACCATAGTTTTGTCATTTCCAGAATGTCCTATAAAGAGAATACTACCTTATGTAACCTTTGAGACTGGCTTCTTTCACTCAGTGTAATGACTATGAGATTTATACAGCTGTTGAGCATATAATTGGTTGATTCTTTTTTATTGCTGAGTAGTAATCCATTATATTTATAAACCAAGTTTGTTTATCTATTAATCCATTAAAGGACATATGAATTGTTTCCTGTTTGGTGATTATAAATATATTAGTAATAGAGTTTGGTGATTATAAATACAGTGTGGAGATTACAAATAAATATCTAAAATAAATAGATATAAACATTCATATACATATTTTTGTGTAACCGTAAGTTTTTCTTTCTGTAGAATAATTACCTAGGAGAAGGATTGCTAAGTCACATTGTAAGTGCATATTTAACTTGGTAAGATGCTGTTTTCCAGAGTAGCTGCACAATTTGCATTCTTAGCTTTAACATTTTACTTAGAATAAATATTTTACCTCTAAAAGTTTAATGTAGAATACTTACCATCATATGTCCTTTTATCCTCCTTGTTTTATGTTTTATTTATCATATATATATATATATATATATATATATATATATTACACCTATATTCATTGAACACTCCATTAGATAATGTTATAATTTTTGTTTCAACTGTCAATACTTTTTGGAGAACTTGAGAGAATGATCTATTATATTTACTCAGAAACTTACCATTTCTTTTGCTCATCCATTATTAATAATATGCAAAGTTTTCTTCTGGTATCATTTTCCTTTTGTCTGAAGAACTTTCTTTAGTAATTTTTTTTACAGTAGGTCTGATGATAATTCTTTTAGCTTTCTTTCATCTGAGAATGTCTTTATTTCACCTTGATTCCTAAATAATATTTTAACTAGATATAGAATTTTAGGTAGACAGATTTTTTCCCCTGCATTTTAAAAAGTGTTGTGCCACTTTGGGTCTCCATGGTTTCTGGTAAAAATCTGCAGTTATTTGAATTATTGTTCCTTTATATCAAGGTGTTTTTCTTTTACTGCTTTCAAATTTTTTTTTTTTTTGTCTTTAGTTTTCAGCAGTTTGGTTATGGCATCTTTGGGTCTGAACTTCTTTGGGATTATGCTATTTGGGATTTGCTGAACTCCTTGAATCTGTACATTTCTGTCTTTTGCCAAATTTGGGAAGTTTTCAGGCAAAGGGAACCCTTTTTATTGTGGTAAAATATACACAATATAAAATTTACTATTTTAACATTTTTAAAAAGTTTTTATTTTAATTCTAGTTAACATACAGTGTAATATTAGTTTCAGAGTTACAATTTGGTAATTTTACACTTAATAATACAATAATATAGGATGGTGTGCTATTTTAATATTTTTAAGTATACAATTCAGTGCTATACAGTATATTATCAATGTTGTACAAGGATCGCTGCTATCTATTTCCAGGATTTTTCATCAGCCCAAACAGAAACTCTGTATCCATTTGGTATAATTCCCTTTTCCCCCACCATCTAGTTCTGGTAACTTCTCTTCTCTGTGAATTTGTATATTCCAATACCTTCCAAAAGTGGTATCATACGATGTTTGTCTGTATTATTTTACATCTGCATTTTTTTCACTTAGCGTAATGTTTTCAAGGTTCATCCATGTTGCAGCTTATATCAGAATTTCATTCTTGTTTATGACTAATATTCCGTTGCATGTATATGCTACATTTTGTTTGTCCATTTATGTTGATTGGATATTTGGCTTGTTTTGACTTTTTAGCCACTGTGAATAATTCTGCTATGAATATTTGTGTACAAGTCCTGTGTGTTTGAATCCTGTTTTCTGTTTTTTTTTGAGTATACACCTCAGAGTGGAATTGCTGAGTTATATTATAATTCCTATATTCAACATTTTGTGAAACTGCCAAACTTTTCTACAGTGGTTGCACCATTTTAAATTCCCAATAACGATGAATAAAGGTTCTTATCTCTCCACATCCTCACCAACATGTATTAATTTCAGGGTTTGTTAATAATAGCCATCTTAGTGAATGGTATCAGCTATAATTGATTTCTCTCTTTGTCTGAAACTCAGATAACACAGACATTAGTTTGGTTTTGTTTCACAGGTTCTGTAGGCTCTGTACTTTTTTAAAAAATATTTTTCTGTTTTCAGACCAGATAATTTCTACTGGTCTATCTTCTGATTAAATTATTCATTTTGCTTTCTCAATTCTGCTATTGAATCCATTCATTCTAGTCAGATTTTTTAAATACTGTATTTTTTTATTATAAAATTTTCATTTGGTTCTTTGTTTTGTCTTCCATTTCTTTACTAAGACTTTGTGTCTTCATGTTCATATTAAGAATGTTTGTCTCTATTCCAGGAAAAATTTTATAATAGCTTCTCCTGTGCTTTGACAGATAATTCAAACATCTGTATCAAATCAGCATTGGTATGTGTTGATTGTCTCTTTCTCATGTAAGTTCAGATCTATCTGGTTCTTTATAGGCTTTGTATTCCGGATTGTATCTTGGAAATTTTGAATATTATGAGACTCTGTGTTTTGTTTTACTCATATGGAGAATGTTGGTATTTTTGTTTTAGCTGGCAATTAACCTGGTTGGGTTCAGGTTGCAAGTTCCAACCAGCCATCTGTGGGTATGGTTTCAATGTCACTCCCATTTTCAAAGCCTTCACAGTTTTATTTAAATCTGTCTCACACATATTCTGTTCAGTGGCCAGAGTCCTGAATGGTCATCCCTCTCTTTTTTGAGTTCTCAGTCTTTGGTATATTGTTTATGAACAGGACCACACATGCACTCCTCAGAAGTGATATCCGGAGTTCATTAACAATTTTATCAGGTACTTATCAAAAGCTTCTCCCTCTTACTCTTAACTCTCCTCGGTACTTACAAATTCCATGGGACTCCTTTTTGATCCTCCACTTAGAATGCTGGGGCTTTATTTCATTTCTTGCAAACACTCACCATAACTGCACCGATGTCCAGGGCTAAGTAGAGAAGGGAAGTCAGAGGGAGTGAAAAAAGCAATGGGGATCCCCTCACCATTTTGAGACTATAACTCCCCTGATTGGAAAGTTTGTCTCCCTCAGTTTTTGGTGCTTGTGGGGTCCGATAGCTACCAGAGACTCTGTGTGCCTGAGCTGGAAACCTTCTCTGACACCTCCCTCTTACCACACCAGTGCCCATTTCCTCATTTCAGGCTGCCAAAATCAGGCTGAGGGCTATCAGAGGGAGAAAAATGGTTCACTCACCACTGATTAAGTGATACTTTGAATTCTGTCCTTTTCCTCCACTCGACCTACTTGTGTCTGCTTTTCAGAGTTCTCAAAAGGTGTTGCATTCATTCTGTCCTGGTTTTATAGCTGCATACAATAGGAAAATCAGAATGGAGTGTGCTTGTTCCACCTTACCCCCAAATTTGAATCCTTATAATTTTGTAATTAAAAACAGAAATAACAAGGAAGGCTGTTTATTCATTTTTTAAAAATCAAACGAGTTTGATATGTAAACACTTGCAAGACTAGGCCAAAGCTTCCCTAAAAGTTTCCATACAGCTTTTTAAGTTTTTATTTAAATTCCAACTAGTTAACATACAGTATTATATTAGCTTCAAGGTGTATAATTTAGTGATTCAGCCTTCCATACAATCCCCTGTGCTCATCACAAGCTTACTCCTTAATCCCCATCACCTATGTCACCCATTCCCCCACCCATTTTCCGTCTGGTAACCCTTAGTTTGTTCTCCGTAGTTAAGAATCTGTTTCTTCTACCTTCCTCTTTTTTTCCCCTTATGCTCATTTATTTTGTTTTTTAAATTTCACAAAATCACATGATATTTTTCTTTCTCTGACTGACTTACAGAATTTTAATCTAAGGAAAATTTCAGGGAGAAGCCAACACTTTAAAATTTCACTAAGTCAAGAACAAGTTAGGGATGTCTGCCATGTTACTCAGGCTTCTTAGTTACAAATCACAGAAAGTCTACTCTGGCTGATTGAAGATAAAAAAAATAGCTTACGAAATAAATATAAGAAGACAAAAAAACAAAAAACAACAACACCCCACATCAGAAATGAAAATGGGGACATTACTACTAACCTTAGAGAAATGAAAAAGATTATAAGAGAATGCTATGAACAGTTGCATATCAAAAAATTAAATAATCTAAGTAACATACAGAAATTCCTAGAAATAAACAAATTATAAAAATTAAATCAAGAAGAAATAGAAAAGTTAACGGAGTTATCACAAAAGATTCAACCAGTAATTAAAGAACCTCTCAACAAAGAAAGGTCCAGGGCCAAGTGGCTTCCCTGGTAAATTCTACCATAGAATTTTAAAAAGTTAACACCAATTCTTTTCAAACTTTTCCAAAAAGTAAAAGAGGGAACACTTTGTAACTCATTCTGTGAGACTAGCATTACCTTGATACCAACGTCATTTAAAGACATTACAAGAAAACTAGAAATCAATGTCCTTTATGAATATAGATGCAAAAATCCTCATAGCAAGCCAAATCCAGCAGCATATTAATAGACTGAGCACTCTGACCAAATGGAATTTATTCCAGGAGGGCAAGGTTAGTTTGACATAGAATATAAATCAATGTACCATATTACATTAATTGAATGATGAAAAAACACTACATAATCACTGGAACTGATGCAGAAAAAAAAATTGACAAAATCCAACACCATTTCATGATAAAAACTCAAAACTAAGAATATAAGGGAACTTGTGCAACATGATAATATTTTTGATGCTTGTGGAGTCCTGTAGCTACCAGAAGACACCCTTTCTCTTTGAGCCTGAGCTAGAAGACTTCTCTGGAACCAATCTCTCACCACACCAGTGACCATTTCCTCATTTCAGGCTGCCTAAATCTGGGCTTAGGATACCAGAGAAAAAAATAATCATTTCCTGACCAGTGACTAGTTGATAATTTTGATACTACAGCTAGGATACAAATTCAGCAAAGTTGTAGGGTACAAGATCAACATTCAGAAATTAATTGTATTTCTATATACTACTAGTGAATAATCCAAAAAGGAAGTTATGAAAAAAATTTCACTTATAATGGCATCCAAAAAAGTAAAATACTAGGAATAAATGAAACCAAGAAGGTGAAAGTCTTGTATACTGAAAACTATAAAACATTGTTGAAAGAAATTAAAAAGGACCTAAATATATGGCAAGAGAGCCTATGCTTCTGGATTAGAAAGTTTAATATTGTTACATTGGCAGTACTACCCATACTAATCTACAGATTCAGTGCAATCCTTAGCAAGATTTCAATGGTCGGTTTTTTGTTTTTTGTTTTTTTCCCAGAACTGGAAAAGCCAATCTTCAAATTCATATGGATTTGCAAGTGTTCAAATAGCTGAAACAATCTCAAAAAAGAAAAACAAGTTGGAGGACTCACATTTCGTGATTTCAAATCTTATTACAATGCTACATAATTATGACAAGTAGGCTTGGCATAAGAATGGGCATATTGATCAAAGAAATAAAATTGTGAGTCCAGAAGTAAACCATTTATCTATGGCCAAAGATTATTTTTCAATTCTTTTTTTTTTAATATTTTATTTATTTATTTGACTGACAGAGATCACAAGTAGGCAGAGAGGCAGGCAGAGAGAGAGGGGGTAGCAGGCTCCTGGCTGAGCAGAAAGGCCGA
The DNA here is from genome assembly GCF_964662115.1 of Mustela nivalis. Taxonomy (NCBI): domain Eukaryota; kingdom Metazoa; phylum Chordata; class Mammalia; order Carnivora; family Mustelidae; genus Mustela; species Mustela nivalis. The sequence continues at coordinate 109,444,159 of NC_139025.1, forward strand.
TGCGGGGCTCAATCCCAGGACCCTGGGATCATGACCTGAGCCGAAGGCAGAGGCTTAACCCACTGAGCCACCCAGGTGCCCCTGTTTTTCAATTCTTTCTTGGCGGTAAAATACATATAATTTATCACCTTAACTATCTTAAAATGTAGAGTTCAGTGGTATTAATTGCATTCATGTTGTTGAGTAACCACCACCATCCATTTCTGGAACTTTTTATCCTGCAAAATTGAAATAAATACATTAAACAATAACTCCTTATTCTCCCTTCCCTTTGGGCCTGGTAACCACTATTCTACTTTCTATCTCTTGATTTTGACTACTCATAAGTGACATCATACACTATTTATCTATTATAATTAGCTTATTTCACTTAGCATAATCTCTTCAAAGTTGATCCGTGTTGTAGCATTTTAAGAATTTTATTCCTTTTTAAGGTGAATAATATTCAGTTACATGTATATACATTTTATTTATCCATTAATATGTAGATTTACACTTGAGTTGTTTCCATGTTTTAGCTATCATGAATAATACTGCTATGAACATAGGTGTACAAATATCTTTTTAAGACCCTGGGTTTCAATAGTTACAGGTTTAAAATTAGCCTAGCTCTATAAAAAACTCACTACTCAGGGTACACACTAGACGAATTTCCACGATCAGGGCCTGAGCATCATGATTTTAAATCCTTATAGTTGGTTTATATATGGTCCAAGTTAAGAACTACTGACCTAGAGCTTCATAGCACATAATAAGCATTCAATAAAGAGTTGAATGATTGACTAACTTGTAACTTGAGAAGGGCACTAAGAACACGCGAACATGCTAAAAGTATCAAGTTGGTGATGAAAGTTCTGGCTTTCAGAAGCACAGTTACTAATGCAACATTGTCATTGATAGGTTTAGGTGGGTTTAAAACTTGACTCTGGAGTTTACTTGATTTATGTGCAGAGAACAAGGAGTACTTTCCTATAACAGAGGACGAGAACCTTTTAATTCTCGGGAGTTAAGCAACCAACCAAAACTTTATTGTCAGAATAATAGCTAGGCTTTTAAAGCTCCTTTCAGATATAAAGAGCCAATAGATAAAAGATAAAGACCTATGAATCTCTGGATTCATCCCTGAGATTAAACTTTTGTAGCCAAATGTGCTGTCTCTGGAACTTGTTTTTATTCGAAAAGCCTAAAATTCCTTCAGAGAAGGAGATGTGATCTCTCCTCCAAATGCCCGTATTATAGCACAGCTACCAAGTTTCAAGAGTACACAGTTTACTCTCAGCTAGACTTCCTCAGGTTTTGAACAAAATTCTCACCTGAAAGTATAGTAGAAACCAATAGATTCTGATGGAAAATTGTTTTGAACTAATTAATGTTATTTACACCTTTCCCCAGAAACCTGATCTCAATATTTTTTTTCATTATATATAAACTTGAAGACTTGTAAGAAGTGGTTAGGGATTGGTTAACCTCTGTTTTTGTATAGTTAGTTAAATGAAACTATTGCTGACTGGCTACTTTCAGAAGCATGTGTACTAGAGTAAGGTTGTTTTTGGTTGGCTGACTTGTGGAAGGGGTGATCATTGACTACTGATGTGAAGTTATTGAAAGATTGGGATCTTTTTAAACTGGTTCTTGTTCTTACTACTGATAGAACCAGTAAATGCTCAGACCATTTCTGGAAAAATAAGACTTTTTTTTTATTACTCTCAGCACTTTGGTACTTTATTTTACTCATTTGTAAAATAAGTAGACCATACCAAAATTTCTCAAAGTATATATGATATCTTGGTTCTAAGGCATGTAAATAGGTGTGTTGTGTAACTAAAGAGTACTTGGGCAAACATAGGTTCTTTACGGCTGGATTAGGCAAAGATAATTTTCTTTATTGTGGAAGTTTTCAGAATGTTTAATATGTACAGCATGAATCTACAACTGAGATACATAGAATATGGCTTTTTAAAAATTCCTTTCATAATTTTAATTCCAATATAGTTAACATACAGTGCTATATTAGGTTCAGATGTACAATATAGTGATTCAACAACTCAGTGCTCATGGTAAGTATAATCTTAACCCCCATCACCTGTTTCACCCTTCCCACCACCAACCTCACCTCTGATAACCATCAGCTTCTAGTAAAGAGTCTGTTTTTTGGTCTCTTTTTTGATGTTCATTTGTTTTGTTTCTTAAATGCCCCATATGAGTGAAATCATATGGTATCTGTCTTTGACTGACTTATCTCACTTAGCATTATATTCTCTAGATCCATTTATCTGGTTGCAGATGGCAAGATTTCATTCTTTTTTTATGGCTAAATAGTATTCCTGTGTGTGTGTACCACCTCTTTATCCATTCATCTTTGATAGACACTTGGGCTACTTCGTAGTTTGGCTATTGTAAATAATGCTGCTATAAACAGGGGTATGTTTCCCTATGATCTATATTTTTATATTTTTTGGGTAAATACACAGTAGTGTGATTACTGTTATAGTTCTATTTGTAAATCTTTGAGGAAACTCCATATTGTTTTCCAGAGTGGCTGCACAAGTTTGCATTCCCAACAAAAGTGCAAAAGGGTTTCCCTTTCTCCATGTCCTCACCAACACCTGTTGTTTCCTGTGTTTTTTAGCTTAGCCAATCTGACAGGTGAAGTCTTTCCATTTCTTTGTGTCATCCTCAATTTATTTCATCAATGTTATATAGCTTTCAGAGTATAGGTCTTTCTCTTTTCACTTTTCACTTCATTGTAGTTTTGATTTCATTTCCTTGATGATGACTGACATTGAACATCTTTTCATGGATCTGTTGGCCATCTGTATGTCTTCTTTGGAGAAATGTCTGTTTCTTCTCCCCATTTTTTCATTGGATTATTTATTTTTTGGGTGTTGAGTTGTATAAATTCTTTATATATTTTGAATATTAACCCTTTATAGGTTATGTCATTTGCAAATATCTTCTCCCATTCCGTAGGATGCCGTTGATTGTTTCCTTCACTATGCAGATTTTTTATTTTGATGTAGTCTCCATAGTTTATTTTTGCTTTTGTTTCTTTTGCCTCAGAAGACATATCTAGAAAAATGTTTCTATGGCTGATGTCCATGAAATTATTGTCTGTGCTCTCTTCTAGGATTTTTATAGTTTCAGGTCTCACATGTAGGTCCTTAAGCCATTTTGAGTTTATTTTTGTGTACAGTGTGAGACAATAGTCCAGCTCCATTCTTTTGCACATAGCTGTTCTGTTTTTCCCAACACTATTTGTTGATGAGTCTATCATTTTTCATTGCATTTTCTTCCTTCTTTGTCAAAGATTAACTGACCAGGGCGCCTAGGTGGCTCAGTGGGTTAAGCCACTGCCTTCTGCTCAGGTCATGATCTCAGGGTCCTGGGATGGAGTCCCGCATCGGGCTCTCTGCTCAGCAGGGAGCCTGCTTCCTCCTCTCTCTCTCTCTGCCTGCCTTTCTGCCTACTTGTGATATCTCTCTGTCAAATAAATAAATAAAATCTTTAAAAAAAAAAAAGATTAACTGACCATATAATCATGGGTTTATCTCTGGGCTCTCCATTTTGACCATCTTATCATCTCTCTATTTGGACCATCGATCTACTTGTCTTTTTTTGTGCTAATACCATACTGTTTTGATTACCACAGCTTTGTAGTATATCTTGAAATCTGGAATTGTGATACCTCCAGTTTTGTTCTTTTTCAAGACTGCTTTGGTTTTGGGGGTCTTTTATGGTTACATACAGATTATAATATTTATTCTAGTTCTCTGAAAAATGCTGTTGGTATTTTTGGTAGGGATTGCATTGCATCCATAGATTTGGGTAGTGTGGACATTTTAACGGTATTTGATCTTACAATCCTTGAGCACTGAAGTCTTTCCATTTCTTTGTGTCATCCTCAATTTATTTCATCAATGTTATATAGCTTTCACTTTTCACTTTTCACTTCTTTGGTTAAGTTTATTTCTAGGTGTTTTATTCTTTTTGGTGCAATTATAAATGGGATCGTTTTCTTAATTTCTTCTGGTGTTTCATTATTAGTGTATAAAAATGCAATTGATTTCTGTAAATTGATTATATATACATAAGGCAGCTAATAAAATATAGGAAGTAATTGATAGTAATACAATAACAGTAGGAGATCATCCAAACAGAAAACCAATAAGGAACCAGTGAGTAGAACATGTTGCTAGCAAGTTAGGTAGTGAATATCCGTGCTGCATTGGTACATGCAGGTGGCCAAGAGTGTAAGGAAATGGTGCTTGCCAGCTCCTTTGTTCCTGGAGAAGTCTCCCAATGTCCCTGTCCCTCAGGCACAAGGTCAAAGATTAGTAAAAAACTCCCTCCTGTATATCCCAGGTATTTTTAAAACCACTGCTTCTATGCTGTATCTCTTGAGTCTGTTTGTTGTGCTGTCTCTGTGAGGGCAAGAATTCAGTCCCCTCTCATCCTGCAGGCTGCAGGCTCTCCCATGAACCTACTATTATGCCGCACTAATTGTAAGAACTCCCCAAATTTGGCCCCGCTAGTTTTTCAAAGCCAGAAGTTATGGGGATTCATATTTCCCATTCAAGCTCCCAGGTGTGAAAGTCTGTTTCTCTTCCCTCTACACACCAATATTGTCCCACCCAGACAGTTCTGTGGTCCCTTTAGCTCCAGAACACATCTCTGCCCTACCTATTCTCTTCAGTACAGCCTCTTCTCTACACTTCACCGTAGAGAGTCTGTCCTGCCAGTCTTTGGGTCATTTACTGGTTTATTTACACTGGTGTGGATGTCACCTAGTAGTATCCATGGGATAAATGGAGCTTAGGATTCTCCTATTCTGCCATCTTTCCCAGAGGTCTTATCTACGGCTTTCATAAAGCCATTTGACCTTCTATATTTGAGAAAGATTTCCTTGGATTAAAGTTCCTCACAGCTCATTTTGATAAATACTGATCTGGATGACCATCTAGGTTAGGTGTTGGAAAAGTATGGTTCAATGTCCCAACCTGTCTTGCTGCTTGTATTTGTATAGCCTCTGAGCTTAGAGTTATTTTTGTATATTTTAATGGTTGGAAATAATCAAAAGGATGCTTTGTGATGCATGAAATTTATATGAAATTTACATTTCAGTGACCTTGAACATTTTTTGGCATACTACCACGGTCATTGGCTTACATATGGTCAATGGCTGCTTTTACACAACAATGGCAGTGTTGAATATAGTTGACCCTTGAACAATAAGGGTTTGAACCGTATAGGTGCACTTATGTACAGATTTTTTTCAGTAAGTATATTGGAAATTATTTTGGAGGTCTGTGCCAATTTGAAAAAACTCTCAAACTGTATAGTCAAGAAATATTAAGAAAAAGAAAAAGCTAGATATGTCATGAATGCACAAAACATATCTACATGGTAGTCTATTTTATCATTTGCTACTATAAATATACACTAAGCTGGTATAAAAGGCTAAAATTTATCTAAATTTGTGCACAAAAACACAGAAAATTCATGACACCCTCCACAGTCAAGAGAAATGTAAACAAACCTAATGAGGCAACATTAAATCATAACCACATAAAATTAACTGTAGTATATACTGTCCTCTGAATTAATTTTGTGGCCTGTTGCTATTGTGGTGAGCTTGAGTGTTGGGAGCACCTGTTTAAAGTGCTGTGTGATGGGACGCCTGGGTGGCTCAGTTGGTTAAGCCTCTGCCTTCAGCTCGGGTCATGATCTCAGGGTCCTGGGATCGAGTCCCATATTGGGCTCCCTGCCCAGCGGGGAGCCTGCTTTCCCCCTCTCGCTGTCTGCCTCTCTTCCTAATTGTAATCCCTCCTGCTGTCAAATAAATAAATATATAAAAAAAATAAAATAAAATGCTGTGTGATGCTAATCATCTCATGACCAGTCTTTCTCTCCAATAAATTGTGCATCCCAGTAAAAAGTGATCTTTTGCAGTTCTTGTCCATTTTTCATCATTTTTAGTGGAATATCATAAACCTTGAATAAAGAACACATGGGACCCATTCAAAATGCCACCAGTGGAGCTGGAAGTCCTCAGAAAAGCAGAGAAAAGTTATGACATTGCAGGAAAAAAGTGAAGCTGCTTGATATATACCATAAACTGAGATCTGCAGCCATGGTTGCCCAAACTTTCAAAATGAATTCATCCACTGTTAGGGACCACTGAAGAAAGAAAAGGAAAGTTGTGAAGCCATCCCTGTCAGTAAACATGAAAACCTTGTACTTTTGTGAAATACCTTTTTATCTCATTTTGAAAATGCAGCTTTTCTATACGTGCAGCATTGCTGTAAGGAAGGGATATATATACACACACACAAGCACACACACACATTCTAACATGATTCAAGAAAAAGCGAAGTCTTTATATGACAACTTAAAGCAAAAGCAAGGTGAAGGACCTAAAACTGAAGGATTTAATGCCGGCAAAGATTGGTTCGATAATTTTAGAAAGAGGTTTGACTTTAAAAATGTCAACATAACAGAAGTAGCTTCTGCCAACCAAGAGACAGCAGATGAGTTCCCAGACACCATTAAGAAAGTCATTGAGAAGAAAAGGATATCTGCCTGAACAGATTTTTAATGCAGACAAAAGTGTCCTATTCTGGAAAAAAAGATGCCACAAAGAATATTTATTAGTAAGGGAGAGAAGTGAGCACTGGGATTTATGGCAGGAAGGGAGAGGTTAATTTTACTGTTCTGTGCAAATGCAGTCAGATTTATGACCAAGACTGCCCTCATCTATAAAACTGCTAAGTCCTGAGCCTTGAAAGAAAAAGATAAATGCTAGCTGCCAGTCTTTTGGTTGTATAACAAGAAAGTCTGAACAGTGAGAACCCTTTTTCTGAATTGTTCCGTTGATGCTTTGTCCCTGACATCAGGAAGTACCTTGCCAGTAAGGGACCTTTTTTGAAGTTCTTTTTTGAAATTTAATTTAATTTTTTTTCAGTGTTCCAAAATTCATTGTTTATGCACCACACCCAGTGCTCCATGCAATATGTGCCTTCCATAATACCCACTGCCAGACTCACTCCACCCTCCACCCACCCCCACAAAACCCTCAGTTTGTTTCTCAGAGTCCACAGTCTCTCATGGTTCATCTCCTCCTCTGATTTCCCCCAACTCACCTCTCTTCTCCACCTCCCAGAGTCCTCCGTGTTATTCCTCATGCTCCACAAATAAGTGAAACCATATGATAATTGACTCTCTCTGCTTGACTTATTTCACTCAGCATAATTTCTTCCAGTCCCATCCATGTTGATACAAAAGTTGGGTATTCATCCTTTCTGATGGAGGCATAATACTCCATAGTGTATATGAACCATATTTTCTTCATCCATTTGTCCATTGAAGGGCATCTTGTTTTTTTCTACAGTTTGGTGACTATGGCCATTGCTGCTATGAACATTGGGGTACAGGTGGCCATTCTTTTCACTACATCTGTATATTTGTGGTAAATACCCAGTAGTACAATTGCAGGGTCATAGGGTGACTCTTTTTAATTTTTTTAAGATTTTATTTATTTATTTGACAGAGATCACAGGTAGGCAGAGAAGCAGGCAGAGAGAGAGGAGTAAGCAGGCCCCCCGCTGAGCAGAGAGTCCGATATGCGGCTCGATCCCAGAATTCTGGAATCATGACCTGAGCCAAAGACAGAGGCTTTAACCCACTGAGCCACCCAGGCACCCCTATTTTTAATTTCTTAAGGAATCTCCACACTGTTTTCCAAAGTGGCTGTACCAACTTGCATTCCCACCAACAGCATAAGATTCCCTTTCTCTACATCCTCTCCAACACTTATTTACTGTCTTGTTAATTTTGGCCATTCTAACTGGTGGTATCTCAATGTGGTTTCATTTGAATCTCCCTGATGGCTAATGATGATGAACATTATCTCATGTCTGTTAGCCATTTGTTTGTCTTCTTTGGAGAAGTGTCTGTTCATGTCCTCTGCCCATTTGTTGACGTGATTATCTGTTTTGTGTGTGTTGAGTTTGAGGAGATCTTTATAGATCTTGGACTGTAGTGTCAATTGCAAGTATTTTATCCTATTCCGTGGGTTGCCTCTTTGTTTTGTTGACTGTTTCCTTTGCTGAGCAGAAGCTTTTGATCTTGATGAAGTCCCAAAAGTTCATTTTCACTTTTGTTTCTTTTGCCTTTGGAGACATATCTTGAAAGAATTTGCTGTGGCCAATGTTGAAGAGGTTACTGCCTACGTTCTCCTCTAGGACTTTGATAGATTCCTATCTCACAATGAGGCCTTTTATCCATATCGAGTTTATCTTTGTATATGGTGTCAGAGAATGGCCGAGTTTCATTCTTCTACACATAGTTGTCCCATTTCCCCAGCACCATTTATTGAAGAGACTGTCTTTTTTTCACCATATATTTTTTCCTGCTTTGTTGAAGATTATTTGACCATTGAGTTGAGGGTCCAGATCTGGGCTCTCTACTCTGTTCCACTGGTCTTTGTGTCTGTTTTTGTGCCAGTACCATGCTATCTTGATGATCGCAGATTTGTAGTAAACTTTGAAATCAGGCAATATGATGCCCCCAGTTTTGTTTTCCTTTTTCAACATTTCCTTGGCAATTCGGGGGTCTCTTCTGGTTCCATACAAATTTTAGGATTGTTTGTTCCAACTTTTTGAAAAATGCCAGTGATATTTTAATCAGGATGGCATTGAAAGTACAGATGGCTCTAAGAAGTATAGACATTCAAACAATGTTTATCCTTCCGATCCATGAGCATGGAATGATCTTCCAACTTTTGGTGTCTTCTTCAATTTCTTTCATGAGTGTTCTGTAGTTCTTTGTAGTACAGATCCTTTACGTCTTCGGTTAGGTTTATTCCCAGGTTTCTTATGGTTCTTGGTGCTATGATTCTCTTATTTCCTTTTCTACAGTTTCCCTGTGAGTGTATAAGAAAACAACTGATTTCTGTACATTGATTTTGTATCCTTGCTGTATGAGTTCTAGTAATTTGGGGTGGAGTCTTTTGGGTTTTCCATATAAAGTATCATGTCATCTGTGAAGAGAGAGAGTTTGACTTCTTCTTTGCCAATCTGAATACCTTTTATTTTTGTTGTTGTCGTTGTTGTCTGATTGCTGTTGCTAGGACTTCTAGTACTATGTTGAACAACAATGGCGAGAGTGGATATCCTTGTCGTGTTCCTGATCTCAAAGGGAACTGTCAGCTTTCCCCCATTAAGGATGATATTCACTGTGGGTTTTTCATAGCTAGATTTTATGAAGATAAGAAATAAAGGGCACGAATTGCATGGAGCACTGGGTGTGGTGAAAAATAATGAATACTGTTATGCTGAAAATAAAAAATAAATTAAAAAAAAAATAAAATGGTAAAAAAAAAAAAAAAAAAAGAAATGTTTCCTCTATCCCTGTAGTTTGAATTGTTTTAATCAGGAACGAATGCTGTATCTTGTCAAATGCTTTTTCTGCATCAATTGAGAGGACCATGTGGTTCTTCTCTCTTCCCTTTGATTTGTTCTATCACACTGATTGATTTGCAAATGTTGACCCACATTTGCATCCCGTGGATAAATCCCACCTGGTCACCTAAATTTCTTTTGATGTTGAACAACACCCCTGGCCACCCAGACTTCAACACTGAAAGCACCAAAGTAGTCTACTTAACCTCTAAACATAGTGTCTCTAATTCAGCCTCTAGATTAAGGGGTCAAAAGGACTTTTAAGGTTGATTACACATGGTGCTCTACAGAAAAGATTGTCAGTGCTATGGAAGAGAACCTCCAGAGAACACTGTTAAAGTCTGGAAGGATCACCATCAAAGATGCCGTCATTGTTCTAGGAAAACCCATGAAAACATCAAGCCAGAAACTATAAATTCCTCCTAGAAAAAACTGCCCAGATTTTGTGCATGACTTCACAGGATTTATGACAGAACCAATCAGGGAAATCATGAAGGAGATTGTGGATATGGCAATAAAGGTGAGAGTTTCAAGATATGGATCTTGGAGAAACTCGAGAGCTAATACACATCACATCAGAGGAATGAACAGAAGATGACTTGACAGAGATGAGTGCTTTGGAACCAGCGTCAGACAACAAGGAAAGAGACATGGAAGAAGCCATGTTAGAAAACAAGTTGATGTTAGACAATCTGGCAAAAGAGTTTTGATTATTCAAGACTGCTTTGACTTCTACAACATGGACCATTCTGTGACTCAGGCACTGCAACTAAAGCAAATGGTGGAAGAAGAATTGGTACCATATAGAAATATTTTTAGAGAAGTGAAAAAAAAAAGTTAGAAATTATGATGTGTTTGCACAAGTCACTTTGAGTGTGCCTGTGTCTCCTCCCTCCTCGCCTGCCTCCTCCACGTCTTCCCCCTCCGCCACCCCAGAGATAGCAAAACCAACCCTTCCTCTTCCTCCTCCTCCTCAGCCCACGCAGTATGAAGATGATGAGGATGAAGACCTTTATGATGATCCACTTCCACTCAATGAATAGTACTAATCATCATGCCATACAGTCAATAAACTTTTCTATAGTGTATGTGTCTTCATATGAAAACCTAATAAACACAGGACAAGAACTGTGTGAGATACTTCTGTGTCACCATTACCAGCAACACCCAAGGGTTCATCACACAGAACATTGCCTATGAGACTGGTAGGAAGTGGACAGCCCATCCTCACATAGGCATAAGGTGAGTAATAGTTAATATAAACTTAACAATGTCTTAGTTTCCTGCTTTAGAACTTTGCTTTCAAGAATTACAGTATGCCTCTCATAATTGGAAAAACTGTATATCAGTCTATCATCACAGGTAAGTGTTTTTTTTTCTTTTTTAAAAAAAGCAACAGTGTTTTCAATACTGTATTATGTATATGACTATAATACTGTGTGCTATAAAAAATTTATAACAACTCATCCATTAGTATATAGGCCAGGCTACTGTGAAGCAATAGTGTTGATTACACTAGGCTACCATAAAGCAATTATACTGCTGCTTATTTATCAATGTATAAATAACTATAAATTTCCTTTTCTCATTATGTTTTCATTTTTTATGTCAAATTTTAGTTATATGTAACACCTATAATGCTTTATATCATATCAGACAATAATGATGTAGGTACTGACAGACCATTTATCTTATAAACAGATGGTGTTAACTTATACTATAAATACAGTACAATACTGTAAATATATTTTCTCTTCCTTATGACTTTCTAAATAACATTTTCTTTTCTCTAGCTTACTTTATGTGAGACTATAGTATAATATATACACATATATACAATATATACACACATACAAAATATGTGTTAATTGACTATGTTACCAGTAAGGCTTTCCATTTAATAATAGGCTATTAGTAGTTAAGTCTTGAGGGAGCCAAAAATTATATGTGGATTTTCAGCTATGGTCCATCAGCACCTTCAACCACCACATTGTTCAAGGGTCAACTGTCATTGCAACAAAGATCTTATGCAGCTCTGTCCTTAGTTCACACTGCTGTGGGGTGACACAATAAATTGCAATGATGTGGTTATAACTGAGCAGTGTTTCAAGTGTCATGTCTACCACCATGTGCAACATTTTGTTTTATTTTTTATTACCAGTACATCCTCATTATGTTAAAAAAAAAAAAAAGTAAGGAAGTAAAAGTGGGCTGCAAATGTCATGTTTTCTTAAGGTGCAGTGGAGTGTGAAATATTTTGTTGTTAAATTAGATGGCATATCATTGTATTTAGGACACAGTGAGTGACATTGCAGCTTTGCTGGAATGGATTTTTGATTTATGAAAAAGATGGTACTGCAGGTCAGAAGAGAGAGAAAGCCCCATCTAACTGAAGAAAAATGAGAACCTGACCTTTCATCACATCATACATGGAAATATTTAAGGTGGATTAGGAATCTAAGTGTGAAAGATCAAATAATAAAATTTTGATATATACTATAGAAGAATGACTTTGATGACTTTGATATAGAAGGTTTTCTGTAGAAACAGAAAACAAAACAAAAAGAAAACAGAAAGCAGAAAGTACTGACCATATGGAATGTTGATAAATTTGACTACATTGTAATAAAGATTAATAAAGTTGACTACATTGTAATAAAAATTTTAATAAATAAAAATTCTATTTCTCAAAAGATACCAAAATGATAAGGTAGGCCAGAATTTAACCAGCCAATTCCATGACAACCAAGAACTCAATTAAGTGACCTTTTAGGTAAGTTCCATTTCAGATGGATAGCAGTCACAGAGCTCAAAGTTTGCAGAAAAGAGAGCTAACAATCTTACCTTTCCTAGTCACAAAAATGTAAGTTTATAACACTCATTCTCATGTATAAAAGTTAATTTATCAAATGAGCAGCAAATTACTTGTTGATATTTATTACTAAAATGTACTTTGAAAAAACACTGTAGATAGTATTAGAACTAATATGTTCAAATATTTCACAAATTATTTGTTTTTCATTCATATTAAACCAATCGCAACATTTGAAAAGCACTAGTTTTGTTAGATATGAAATTAACCTGACTAAATTAAAAAGAAAACGCATTGCAATGCAATTATCCATGTGGCTGTCATTTAGAGTCCTGGCTTTTCTGAAATAATCATTAGACTAGTAAATAAACCTCAACAAAACCAGTGCACTATTTTATGTTAGTAAATGCATTAGCTTTATTGTAGCTAGTGGGCAAAGGCAATTTGATGAAACTCCTAGAGGATGACACATTTTACAGTGAAATGTTTTTCCATCCTTTGCTTTATCTGGTAAATATAGAAACCATTAGCAGTTTAAAGGTGGCCAGTTTAGGTCAATAAAACCTATGAATACAAATTTGTAAAATTACTATTTCAAACTCAGTAATATAATCGAACAGACAAATGTTCATGTGGCTCAATCTAATGATTCTATGGCTTTCATATGTAACTACTAAAAAGAATAATCTCAGTAGAGTATTAGTCATCAAAATTTCCTTTATGTAATCTAATCATTCATGCTAAAAAATAACTTTTTATTTTTTAAAAATCTTTTTATTTAAAAAAAATCTTTTTATTTATTTATTTGACAGAGAGAGATCACAAGTAGAGGGAGAGGCAGATAGAGAGAGAGGAGGAAGCAGGCTCCTCAATGAGCAGAGAACCTGATGCGGGGCTCGATCCCAGGACCCTGAGATCATGACCTGAGCGGAAGGCAGAGGCTTAATTTAACCCACTGAGCTACCCAGGTGCCCCTAAAAATAACTTTTTAAAAAGCTCTTCAGCTAGAAGGATATGGGAAATCTCTATACCTTGTCCTAAATTGTGCTGTGAACCTAAAACTGCTCAAAAAAAAAAAAAAAAAAAAACCAGATGAGGAAAGACATTCCCCTTTTAGGAACAATCACTCCTTTTGGCCCATTGCCAGCAACTTGATAATGTGGCCATATATAGCTGCATCAGGGACCAGGCAATGTAATTTTTAATCTCAGATACCACTATCAGAAAGAAAGTGAAGAAGTATTACTGGACATAATTGATAGTTTCTACTATGCCAGCCAGCAAGTTTGGTCAAGTAACTTTATCTCTGTATCGCCTATATACAAGATGGCACCAGGATATATAGATGGGGGTATTATCCCCCATATACAAGATGGTGCCAGTAAAATGCGTTGTTGGAACCTATCCCACTGTTTTTAACTTCATCCTATATATTTCTATTTTGTATCTAACACTTAACTCATTTTGTCATTCTAATAAATAGATTATTATTTGGGAGAATTCCAGAGAAAAATATTTTTGTCAGATATTGGAAAACAGAAGACCTTTATAATATTCATGACTGATTTACGAAGTGTCAAGCACTATATGAAGTATTTTATGTCCATAGGGTCTCACAATTTTATTTGGAAGTACAGCTCTTCTAATCATTCAGAGATGAGGAAAGTATGACTTACCTATGTTGACTAACTCGGAGCAGTTGAAGCTGAAATCCATAATGAATGTTCTTTCCTAAGTAGTTGAAACCAGTCTAAATAGAAACATTTGGTGACCTATTAGGGAAGAAATGTCGTATTATTAAGACTTCAGTGACAGACAAAACAGTGGCTAAAAATATGATACATTGCTTGTGCCAAGGAATCTAAAACCAATGGAATGTCTGAAATGAGTTAAAATTGTTAAATAGTGAAGTGAATGAGCCTAAAATTGTATACTGATGCAGTGAACTGATTATATTTCAGACATACCGATGAGGGCCCAGGGTTGCTAAAGTCTTTATTAAAGAAGCAGCATTCAGAATGCAGATATTAAAAAAATAAATTAGGCCCACTGCACATTTCAACAGAGAACAGTGAAAGTAATTCAATGCTGGTTGCTCAATATATTGTCGATTCTATCAAACTATGCCTTTGTTCTCTTTATAAACAAAAACAAACAAACCCAAGCAACCTAAACTAACTCTACAGAAGCATGTCAAATAAAAAGTGAAAGCCCCTCCCTGCCCTTTCTCCCTATTCCCTTTTAAATCCTCATTCCTAGAAATAACCACTGTTAAAATTTGACATGAACGCACTCAGGCTTTGTGCATGTGTGTTTGTGTGTTCAGGGTATAGATAGACATACACACACACACACACACACACACACACATGTTTTAGTCAAACAGAACCATGTATTGTTCAATAGTCAACTATAAAAAAAACCACAACTAAGCTACCATTTTAGAATTAAATCAAAAAGTCATCTTTATAATGCAGGTTAGTGTCTGCCTCTCTATTTGTTCTTACTAGGCCAATTACCTACTCTAACGCTTATGCTACACTATCCTTTTTTCGGTAGTTTTATAGTAAGTTTTATATCTGAAGGCAATTGTTCTTCACAAAATTTTAGCTATTCTCTATTGTTTCTCACAATATTTTGGATATTTTTAGAGAGTTTTCCTCTTCCACATGCATTTTTCCATATGAATTTTTGTATATGGACAATTTTATCTAGTTCAGGAATAACTCTTCTGATCTGCATTTTATTCATGTTATGTATTCATTTGGGGAGGACTGAATCTTTTATAATATTAGCTTCCAATTCTGGATAGATATGGTAAATTAATTTCTTGAAGTTTTGGTTTATGTCTTTTTAAAAGATTATAATATTCCCCTCCTTTCCTGCAGAGTATATGTCCCAAGACCCCACAGGATACTTGAAACCACAGATACCACCAAATCCTATATTTATACTACATTTTTCCCTATATGTAACTGTGATAAATTTTAAATGTATAAATTAGACACAGTAAGAGATTAATAATAATTAATAAAATAGAACAATTAAGACAGTATGTTATAATGAAAGTTGTATGACCATGGTCTCTCTCTCTCTCAAAATATCTTGTTGCACTGTAGTCACCCTTGTGATGTTAAATGAGATAAAATGCTTACGTGATGAGATGAAGTGAAGTGAAGGACCAGCCGTCACGATGTACCCTTAGGCAACTCCTGGCCTTCTGACACCGTGTCAGAAGGAGGATCATGTGCTTCAGGACCACAGCTGACCTTGGGCAACTGAAACTAGAGAAAACAAAACTGTGGATGAGGGAGGGGACTGCTGTACAGAACTTTTCATCACATTTTTTTTTAAGCATTTAGCATTTTTGATGTTATAATAATGGGAACATTTTCTTTCTTTCTTTTTTGTTTTTTAAGATTGTATTTATTTATTTATTTGACAGACAGAGATCATAAGTAGGCAGAGAGGCAGGCAGAGAGAGAGAGGAGGAAGCAGGCTCCCGGCTGAGCAGAGAGCCCGATGCGGGGCTCGATCCCAGGACCCTGAGATCATGACCTGAGCCAAAGGCAGAGGCTTTAACCCACTGAGCCACCCAGGTGCCCCCATGGGAACATTTCCAATTCCCGTTTCTAATGGGTTAGAACAGCTAATGGCATTTGTATATTCATCTTGTATCTGGCCATTTTAGCAAATGTTCTCAGTAGTTTTTAGAGTCTTTCACTAGCATTTCCAGTTTTCCACTGGGATGTCATCTGCAAATGGAGCTATTTTTCTCCTTTCCTCGTATTTTCTACCTGCATGACCTGGAACTCCAAATTAAGGTTAAATATGCAGTAGACATTTACCAGTTGGAGGAAAAAGGCTACTAAACATGTGAGCCTTTTTTTTTTTTTTTGGTAAGGAATATTGTGTTCGGTGAATCATGTTAAGACCTGCCTCTTCCTATATGAGCAGAAAAAAGCCGAATACTTTCCCCAACACCCTTGAGCAAGAATGTGGGCACTTGAATTGAGACTCAGCTAGTCAGATGTGCCCCATTAGGACTCTGAGATACTGAAGCAAGGATGGAGGACCAAAGAGGAATTCATATTTTGACAATAGCACAACATTCTTCTTCAAGGGATAACGTTACCCATGGCACCATCCATAATGTAATAGAGGAAAATTCTAAGCAAACTGTGGCACATAGCCTCAATCTCAGAGCAGCACTAGTCCTCCAGGCTAATTCTATGGTGTGAATGTCATGTAATTCTGACTGCCTGGCCTTCTTTTTTTTTTTTTTTTTTCCTTTTGTGGTCAATTTCCAAGTCTACTTCTCCAGTTTTCCTGGCAAGTCTGTGAATATAATATTCTTCTTTTAAACATTTGTTTTAAAAATTGATTTTTTAAAAAAATCATATGAAATACGCCACATTTAAAAGTGCCATTTCAATGGCATATAGTATATTCACCATGTTGTGCAATCATCACCTTTATCTAATTACAAAACATTTCATCACTCCAAGGTAAAAATCCCCTTGCCAAATAAGCAGTTTCTCTCTATTCTCGCCTCCCCACCAGCTCTCAGGAATCAACAAATTATATTCTATCTTTATAGACTTATCTATTTTGGATTGTTCACATGTATAGAATTATATGTGACCCTTTGTATCTGACTAATTTACTGCAATTTTTTAAAGACTCATTTATTTATTTATTTAAGTAATCTTTACATAGACCCAACATGGGGCTAGAACTCACAACCCTGAGATCAATAGTTGCATGTTCTACCAACTGAGTCAACCCACCACCCCTGCTATAATATTTTTGAGTTTCATCCATGTTGTAGCATGTGTCAGTACTTCATTCCATTTCATTGCTGAATAATATTCCATATGTGTACATACCATAATTTGTTTATCCATTCATCCATTGATGGGTTATTTCCACCTTTTGTCTCTCGTGAATAGTGCTGCTGTGAACATGTGTGTACATGTACTTGGAGTATATGTTTTCAGTTCTTTGGGATATATACCTAGGAATAGAATTATGGGGTCATGGTAATTTTATTTTTAACATTTTTCAGGAATCCACTAACTATTTTCCACAGTGACTACACCATTTTACTTTACTACCAGCAATGTGCAAGATTTTCAATTTCTTCACATTTTCACCAGGGTTTGTTATATTTTGTTGTTCTTATTTTGTTGTTGTTATTGTTTGCCATTGTTCTTGTTGCCATCCTAGTGGGTATGAAGTGGTACCTCATGTAGTTTTGATTTGAATTTCATTAATGATTAAGGATAGTGAGCATCTTTTCATATGCTCCTTGACTATTTGCATACCTCCTTTGAAGAGATGTCTATATAAGTTCTTTATCACTAAAAAAAAAAAAGATTTATTTATTTTAGAGAAAAAGAGAACACAAGCAGGATGGTCAGAGGGAGAAAAAGAGAATCTCAAGCAGACTCCACCGATGTGGGGCTCCATCTCACAACCCTGAGAACACAACCCAAGCCAAAACCAAGAGTTGGATGCTTATCCACCTGTGCCACCCAAGGGCCCCAGTCTTTTACCAATTTTGAAAATTGGGTTGTGGATCTTTTTTGTTGTTTAGTTGTAAAAGTTGTAACGTATTGTAGATATTAGTCACT
The DNA here is from genome assembly GCF_964662115.1 of Mustela nivalis. NCBI lineage: Eukaryota > Metazoa > Chordata > Mammalia > Carnivora > Mustelidae > Mustela > Mustela nivalis. The sequence continues at coordinate 109,462,065 of NC_139025.1, forward strand.
TATCAGATATATAATATATATATATAATATTTTTTCACTTTTCGATTATGTCCTTTGGTGTACGAAATTTTAAATTTTGATGACGTCTACTTTATCCATTTTTTTTTCTTTTGCTGCTTGTGCTTCTGCTGTAATATCTAAGAATCCACTGCCAAATCCAAGGTTATGAAGATTTACTACTATGTTTTCTTCCAAGACTTTCTGGCTTCAGCTCCTATATTTAGATCGTTGATCCATTTTTGAGTCAATTTTTGTGTATGGTGCAAAGTAGGGGTACAACTTCATTCTTTTGCATGCCCAATATCATTTGTTAAAGGGACTTCTTTTGCCATTAAATGGTTCTGGCACACATGTCAAAAATCAGTAAATGGCCTCAAAGGCACAGGCAGCAAAAGAAAATACAGACAAATAGAACTACCTCAAAACTTTAAAATTTTGTTCCTCAAAAGACACTATGAACATAGTAAAATGGCAACTGGAGGAAAATATCTGAAAATCATGTATCTGATAAAGAGTAAATACCAAGAATACATGTATTCTTGGTATTTTATATATATAACTCAGCAATTTTAAAAAAGCAAACAAACAATCTAATTCAAAAAGAGGCAAAAGATTTGGGTAGGCATTTCTCCAAAGAAGATTAAAAAAATGGCCAATAAGTATATGAAAAGATGTTCAACATCACTAATCATTAGGTAAATTGAACCTCAAACCACAATGATGAAATACCACCTTTTAGGAAAACTGCTATCAAATAGACAGAAAATAACAAGTGTTGGGAAGGATGTGGAGAGACTGGAATTCTTGCACATTGTTAGAGGAAGATAAAATGGTGCAGCCACAGTGGAAAGCGGTTTGATGCTTCCTTAAAAATTTAATAGAATTACCACATGATCCAGCAATTTTACATCTAGACATATAACCAAAATAATTAAAAGCAAGGTTTTGAAGAGAGATCTGTACACCCAAGTTCATAGCAGCATTATTTACTGTAGTCAAACAAACTGAGGGTTTTGGAGGGAAGGGTGAGGGTTGGGTAAGCCTGGTGGTGGGTATTAAGGAGGGTGTGTATTACGTGGAGCACTGGGTGTGGTGCATAAACAATGAATTTTGGAACACTGAAAAAATTAATTTAAAAAACAAAATAAAAATTTTTTCTTTATCACTGAAATTTGCAAATTTAATCACTGTATGAAAACAAAAGGTGGAAACAACCCAAGTGTCTGACAATGAATGAATGGATAAGCAAAATATGATGTGTACATATGATGGAATATTATTTGCCCTTAAAAAGGAATGAAGCTGACTCTTAATCTCACAAAACAAACTGAGGGTTGCTGGGGGGAGGGGGGTTGTGAGAAGGGGGGTGGGGTTATGGACATTGGGGAGGGTATGTGCTTTGGTGAGTGCTGTGAAGTGTGTAAACCTGACGATTCACAGACCTGTACCCCTGGGGATAAAAATATATGTTTATAAAAAATAAAAAATTAAAAAAAATAAAAATAAAAATACAAAAAGGAATGAAACTGACACATGCTACCACCAGGATGAACCTTGAGAACATGATGCTAAGTGAAATAAGGTAGTTATAAAGATACAAATACTATATGATTCTACTTATATGAGGTTCATACAGTAGTCAAAATCATACAGAGATAAAAATAGCAAGATGGTTGCTAAGGATAAGGGAGAGGGACGAGAGGAGCTAATGTTTAACTAGTATAGAGTTTAGGTTTTACAAGATGAAAATTCTGGAGTTTGGTTTACACAATATGAATGTGCTTAATAACACTGAACTGTACACTTAAAATTAGCACAGATGGTAACTTTTGTGACAGACACTCTACCATGATTTTTTAGAAGTGAATACAGTAATTGTCTTTGGAGAGGTAGAAGGGGGTTTTGATGAGGAAAAGGCATACACTCTTACTGTCATTGTACCCCTCTACTATAATTTTCGTGGAATTTTTGGGAGTTAGTGAGGTCACATCTTAAATTTGAACTGTTGTGCAGATTTTTGTTTTTCTGATTTTTTTAAGGAGATGATATCAAGTACAATGAGCAAAGCATAAGCTAAAATCACAGGGGAAAACAGGAAAAAGTAAAATAAGACGAAACCAGAGAGAGAGAGAGACAAACCCTAAGAGACTCTTAATCATGGGAAACAAACTGAGGGTTGCTGGAGGGGAGGCGGAGGGAGGGATGGGGTAACTGGGTGATGGACATCAAGGAGGGCACTATATGAGCACTAAGTATAATATAAGACTGATGAATCACAGACCCGTACCCGTGAGACCAATAACATATGTTAATTAATTGAATTAAAATAAAAAAAACAATAAAATTGGGAAATCTGATAGCAGTAGAATTTTACATGGAGCAGTTCTAATAGTCAAATTTGAACATCCTCATGTAGTTCATGAGAATGGGTTCGCCCAGCTGCACAGGGTGGGCAGTTAGGATAGATAGGAATTTACTGATTGGGTCATACAGTCTCTTAAGAATTTGAAAATTAGCTTCAATTATTTATCAAGGAAATCTCTTTCTTTCTCTTTTAGTACCTCTAGGGCTGATATAACACACCAGCAAATCAATTCAAACAACAGCCATCTTAGTGAGCTCACAATTCTGTGATTCTCTAGAGCGTCCAATTTCTCTGGGCTCACTGTACTCCCCCTCAGCTTCTTTTCCACCAATTATTGGGATCAGGCAAAGATTATTTTCTTCCGTCCCTTTTAGATCAAGTTCAGCCTCGGATTATTACATGGGGTTATCCACAGTATAGGTTTCTTTTTTTTTTTTTTAATATTTTATTTATTTAATTGACAGAGAGAATGAGATCACAAGTAGGCAGAGAGGCAGGCAGAGAGATAGAAAGGGAAGCAGGCTCCCTGCTGAGCAGAGAGCCCGACGTGGGGCTCGATTCCAGGACCCTGGGATCATGACCCGAGCCGAAGGCAGAGGCTTAACCCACTGCGCCACCCAGGCACCCCTCACAGTATAGGTTTCGACAGACAATAAGTGAAGTCCTCGTACATTCTACCTGAGGAAGAGGAAAGGTGACAGAAAACCATTAAGAGAGGGATGGAGGGAACAAGTGCCTACAGAGTGCATCTCTAAATCGGCACTATTGTTTTTAAATAGGCTATTTCATTTAATATTTATGACAACCCTATGAGATACACGTTACCATTTCCTCTTGTATAAATGAATAAAAAGAAAACTTCTTGATAACATCCTCAAAGTTCGCTACATCACACAGAATGAGAAAATAGATTTCTGAACTCAGGTGGTTTAAGTCTGTTCCTTAAGGTGGTTTTCTGTCCCCCCAGAGGTGGTTAGCTCTGAGTTTAGCTTGATTATAACGAGAAAGAAGTCAGAATCAGCTTTTGATCAAGATAAGAATGCATCGCTGGCCTTTCTCATTTTTTCATGCACTTTTTACCAGTTACTGTTGACAAAGATGCTTTGCTAAATGGAGAAAGGGTCCAGACTTGGCCAATAAGCAATAGGATGCACACTCAAAAGTTTGCCTTTTGTGCCTAAATATGCTACCAGAGGATAAACAGATTCAACTTCTGTATTTTAGAATTTGGAGCTGTAGAATAAAACATCACAAATGCAGTGTTATGTTTAGATGTTAAGTCTATTCTTCCTGCCAAATGACAAAACAAAATAGTGGTGATCATTGAGTTTGCACCAATGCAGCCTTTGTGCTTACTTATTCATGAATGTGACACGAAATTTTCCCAACTCATAAAAGGTTTATAAGAACACAAGAGGGAACATACTGAAAAGTTTTAAAATATTTAGTAATTGAATGGCAAGTTTTCAAATTATGCTGGAAAATTAAAGTCATTTTTCTTGTTTAGTGCAACAAACCTGCATTAGTAGTTCATTGCTTAAAGAGATCAAAATCCCTGTTGACATGTTTAGAATCTGCTTCTCTTGTATGGAGATATGGGAAAAATGAATGTTTCTAGATGTATATATAACAAACTTTTGTTAGGATATCATTTCCTCCAATTTCTGCATCCTTAGCCAACCTATTTAGCCATTCTCTTAACTTGTATTCCTACTTATTATGAGGAGCACCTAACAATTAAGATGACTGTTAACTCTTTGGGGACAGTTCCAGGCTGTAGAATTCATTCTTTCTAGTATCTAGAGCAATGGTTCTCAACTTTGGCTGCAGGTAAGAACCAGTTGTGATGGTTAATTTTATTTGTTATCTTGACTGGGCCATGGTGCCTAGATTTTTTGGCTGAACATTATTTCTGGTGTGTCTTTGAGGATATTTCTAGACAAGATTAACCTTTGATAGGTAGATCGAGTAAAGCAAATTTCCATCCCCAATATGAGTGAACTTCATCCTGTCCCTTGAAATCCTGAGTATAAAGAAAGTAAGAAAGAAAGCTTCCTCTCTGCCTGTCTCAGAACTGATACACTGATGTGCTCCGTCCTCAGACTTGGACTCCAACTGGAATTTATGCCATTGGCTCTCCTGGTTCTCAGTCGTCCAGACTCAAAGTGGAACAATACCACTAGCTTCCTTGCCAACTTCCTGCCACCTGCCCTCCTTCCTTCTCCATCTTGCCAACTACAGATCTTGAACTTTCAGCCTCCATAACTGCATGAACCAATTCCTTATAGTAAATCTTCCTCTCTCTCTTTCTCTCTTTCCTCTCCTTCCTCTCACTCTCTCTCCTAACCTATTTGTTGTCTATCTGGAGAACAGAGACTAATACAGTGATACTACATAATTGGAATGAAACCCTTTGTTTATGGATTGAAAGACATAATATAGTTAAGATGGCAATACTGCCTAAAGCGGTCTCCAGATTCAATGCAATCCCTAGCAAAACTCTAATGACCTTTTTTTTTTAATTGCAGAATTGCAAAAGCCAATCTTCAAATTCATATGGAAATGTAAGGACTCCAAATAGACAAAACAATCTTGAAAAAGAAGAACGAAGTTGGAGGACTCAACACTTTCTGATTTCAAAACTTACTACGAAGTTACGTAATCACGACAACGTGCTACTGGCATAAGAACAGATATACAGATCAATAGAATTGTGAGCACAAAATAACCCATAAACCATGACTTGTGGATTATTTTCAATTTTTTAATGTGGTAAAATACACATAACATAAAACTTACCATCTTAGCTATCTTTCAGTGTAGAGTTTGGTGATATTAAGTATATTATTATTATTGTGTAACCATCACCATTATTTATCTCCAGAACTCTTATTTCATCTTGCAAAATTGAAACTATACCCATTAAACACTAACTCCATAATCTCCCTTCCTTACAGTCCCTGGCAACTACAATTCCATTTTATGTCTCTTTCTTTGGACTACTCTGAGTACCTCATATAGGTAGAATCATGTAGTATTTCTTTTTTTGTAACTAGCTTATTTCACTTAGCATAATGTCCTCAAGCTTCATCCACGTTGTACCATGTGTCAGAATTGCATTCTTTTTAAAAGTTAAATAGTGTTGCATTTGTATGTATACACCATATTTTGCTATCCATTCATCCGTTGATGAACACTTGTGTTGCTTCCACCTTTTAACTCTTGTGAATAATGCTGTTATGAACTTGGGTGCACAGATACCTCTTCAAAATCTTGTTTTTAATTATTTTGGGTATACGTCCAGGTATGGAATTACTGGATCATATGGTAATTCTATTTTTAAATTTTATTTTTATTATATTAGTATCAGGTATACAATATAGTGATTCAACAATTCTATACATTACTCAGTGCTGATCATGACAAGTGTACTCTTAATTTCCTTAATCCCCACTCTTTTCTTCAGCCCCCTGCCCACGTCCCTTCTGGTAATCATCAGTTTGTTCTCTATATAAGAGTTTGCTTTTTGTTTGTCTCCTTTTTTTTTCTTTGTTCATTTGTTTTGTTTCTTAAATTCTACGTATGAGTGAAATCTTGTGGTATTTGTCTTTCTTTGACTTATTCCACTTAACATTATACTCTCTAGATCCATCCATATTGTTGCAAATGGCAAGATTTTATTCTTTTTTATGCTAAGTAATATTCCTGTGTGTGTGTGTGTGTGTGTGTGTGTGTATGTGTGTGTGTGTGTACTACATCTTCCTTATCATTCATCTATGGATGGACACTTGGGTTGCTCCCATAATTTAGCTATTGTAAATAATGCTACATTAAACATAAGAATGCATATATCTTTTAAAATTAGTGTTTTGGGCGGTGACTGGGTAGTGCAGTTGTTGTGTCTGACTCTTCATTTCAGCTTGGTTCTTGATCTCAGGGTCTCGAATTCAAAGCCCATGTTGAGTTTCACACTGAGTGTGGAGGCTACTTAAAAAATAAATAAATAATAAATGAATAAAATTAGTGTGTTTGTATTCTTTGGGTAAATACCTACTGGTGGACTTGCTAGATTATATGATAACTCTGTTTTTAATTTTTTGAGGACTCTCTATACTGTTTTCCACAGTGGCTATACCAGTTTGCATTTGCACCAACAGTGCACAAGAGTTCATTTTTCTCCACATCCTCACCAACAATTGTCATTTATTCTTAATTCCTTTTTTTCAATTGTTCAGTTAGCATATTAGAAATACAACTGATTTTTGTTGTGTGTTGACTTTGTATCCTGACACTTTGCTGAATTCATTCATTAATTCTACATTTATGTGTGTGTGTGTGTGTGTGTGTGTGTGTGTATGTGATCTTCTGACTGAATTATGGTAATCATGTCCTTGTTTTTCTTTATACTTGAGGACATAAAACATGCATGGCCAAGTAGTATAATTTGCTTTTACCTGGTTTTGTACTTCATATACATTGAATCATATAAAGTGTATTATTTTGTTTCTGGGTTCCTTTATTTAACATTATGTTAGCTTATCCAGGTTTTTGCATCTGGATTGAATTTATAGTTTGTTTCTTTTCATTACTATTATTATTTCATTGTGTAATAAAAGCATTTTACATTCTACAACTAAGGGCACAATTTCTACATTTTTTATTCATGAATATTTTCCAGTTTTTTGCTACTATAAATAATAATACTATGTGTAGCAGTTCATTGGCTGCAAAGAACACCTTTGCATGTATCTCTTTATACACACATGCAATTCTATAGAATATGAACATTGTAGCAGTAAAATTGTTGGATCATGAGGTATGCATATCTTAAAATTTAGTGAATAAGAGCAAACTATTTTCTGAAGTGGTTGTACCAATTATATTCCACTTAGAAGTACATGACTGTTTCTGTTCCTCTACATACTTGACAACTCTTGGTTATATTAGTCTTAAATTTCAGCCATTCTAGTAAGTTATCAGTGGCAACTAATAGAGTTTTAGTATGCATTTTCCTGAAGATTACTGAGTTGAGAAGCTATCCAAGTCTTTGTTCATTTTTCTACTGGGTTATTGTTGTTTTCCTTATTGATTTGTAGGAGTTCTCCAAGGTGGATTGTGTTGCTGCTGTCAAGTGTTTGAATGAATTCTCCAGCCATCTCAAATTACTATATTCCAGTCCTAGGACTTGAGATTTTCTGGGCCACAAATGATCGTTAGGTAAGCCCTGGAATCCATACTAACTTTTGAAAGCTATGAAAAGCTCTGCTTCACAGAAAACCCAACCTGCAACAAAAAATGTTTTTGAGAATTCTGCAAAACTAAATAGAGTTTAATGTTTAAGGTGTTTATTTGAGAATGTTGTTGAGATCAACAACTGTGAAAAAGAGGTGAAGGAAGCAGAAATTGGGTAGAAGGAAAGGTCAGGCTAAGATACAGACCCAATAAGAGGTGGGTTGAAATGGCCCATTAATGTTGTCCTAAATAGGAATAAATGGACAAACTTTTATACCTCCATATCAATCAATTATTGGATGTGGGCCATTCTAGGAATGGAATGATCTTGGTCAGGTGGCTTTCTATAGCTGAGACAATTCCTAAAAAAGGCAATAGTTGAAGGCTCTTTCCTGACAACATTCTTAGCAGCTGGGGCATCAATTATTTCCTTGAAGACCAATTTGGGCTATACAACCGTGTGTCCTCTCAGCTACTTGTTCTGAGTCATCAAATGCTCCCTGGGCAAAAGCAAATCCCTGAATTGTTATTCTCTACTCCAGATTTAGCTCCAGTATTTATTTCCTTCATATCATTTACATTTTTTGATGCTTCTAAGAATATGGTTGTTCTATTCTAACCTTTTTTAGTTTTTTTCAATAGGAGTATTTGTCTAAACTACCTATCCACCATCACCAGAAGGGGAAGTCCTGATCGGGTCTAATAGCTAGGGAAGGGAGTTTTAATGTCTTTATAGAGATTTGGCTTACTTTGGGATATAACCTTGAGCCTAAATAAGGAACTGGAACTGAGCCCTTGAATAAAGCTAAGGCCTCCCCAAGGAGGCTATTTCTATGAAAATGAGACTAAATGGACTTCACCTAAAAAGTTTTTGGAAAATAAAAAGTAGCTGGTCATCTGCCTGATTTGAGGAAGGTCAGAGGCATAGGGGTGGGGTTCTCCTCTAAGAAAATTAACCATGAGACCATTCCACCAGTACTGCATGTGGTATACAGTATCTGAATTTTTATTATCCCATGATCTGAATCATTAATTTAGATATTATCTATGACTATTGAAAAACTTTGAGGGCACACAGCAGGGAAAAAACAAACTACAAAATTGCTCCATGGGGACCTTCTCCACCCCCAGGATGCATTAATTCACACATATAAAGCAAAGCCCCATTGCTATTAAGCTAGAAATAAAAATGTATAAGCAACATGAGGTGATGTAGTGTGAGGAAGAGTCACAAGACATAACAAACTGGAGAACTGACAAGCTAAGAACTTGAGGTAACAGAATAATCTCAGTCTACAAAATAAATCTGTTAAATGATCAGAGTTGAAGGAAATAATAGCAGTTACAATGATAAATAAATCACTGCGAGAAAAAAAAAGGCAAAATTTAAAAAGAACCAAGAATATTTTTATAAATGAATATAGTCATTGTCATTAGAGACAGTGAAATTTGAAACTCAGGAAATCTTTAAATAGTAAAAAAGAGAATTAGTGACCTGGAAGATAGATCACTGAATATTATACAGAATGCACATTAAAGATATGGAAAACACAAAAGAGAGGTTATAAGATATAAAGAATATAATTAGCAGGTCTAACATATATCTCAAAACAATTCTACAAGGAAAAAATAGAGAAGCATCAATATTTGAAGAGAAAATGGCACACATTTTCTAGAATTAAAGAAAGGACATGAATCTTCAGACTGAATATACACCAAGTTCGCTACTGGATAAATCAAATGAAATGCAGAAGTAGACACATCATCACCAAAGTACAAAATACCAAAAAGAGAAAGAAAATCTTAGGACACCAAAGAAGAAAAGACTGTATTTATAATGCAAAAAATATTCAACTGACTGACTATAGAGTTATGTTGTCATAAGATGATACAATAATAATTTCAAAATATTGAAGGAAAATGACTACAGGTCTATAAATCTATGCCCAGTGAATTATACTAAGAGTAAGGAAAAATAAAATCCCTTCTAAACAAGCAAAGGATAAATTTATTGCAGTCAGATCCCTGAAGAAAGATAAAAATATATACTTTAGGAGATTTAACCCATGTGAGATGTGGATTGTAAGAATAATATGACCAAAACAATGTGGATAAATCAGATTAGTTGAAAGGCACCTGGGTGGCTCAGTGGGTTAAGCCTCTGCCTTTGGCTCAGGTCATGATCTCAGAGTCCTGGGATTGAGCCCCGCATCAGGCTCTCTGTTCAGCGGGGAGCCTGCTTCCCCCTCTTTCTCTGCCTACATCTCTGCCTCCTTGTGATCTCTCTCTCTCTTTCAAATAAATAAAATCTTTTAAAAAATTACTAGTTGGGCGCGTGGGTGGCTCAGTGGGTTAAGCCGCTGCCTTCAGCTCAGGTCATGATCTCAGGGTCCTGGGATCGAGTCCCGCATCGGGCTCTCTGCTCAGCAGGGAGCCTGCTTCCTCCTCTCTCTGTCTCTGCCTGCCTCTCTGCCTACTTGTGATCTCTCTCTGTCAAATAAATAAATAAAATCTTAAAAAAAAAATTAAAAAATTACTAGTTGATGATATAAAAAAGAAAATGAAGAATCACCATTATGGAACTGGAAAAAAATAAAATGAAGCTGAAAAACAATCCAAATTAATATGGAAAAGGGTGGGTAGTAAAGGCATGTTGTAATTAGAGTCCTTATATTTTTAAGAAGAAAGAGGTATTGACCAATTTTAGATTTTCAGTCAAGTACAATCAGTAACTCCCAAAGGGAGGAAAAAGTGAGTAAAGAAAACTCAACCCAAACTTTTTCTGCCCATAGTTCCTGTCCCCATGCATTAATAAGAATACCTTTTTACACCGGAAAAAAAAGAAAAAGAAAAAGAAAACTCAAGCTAATGAATGAATACATACATACATATGTACATACATAAGCAAGCAAAGATGAGGAGGAACAAATAAAAAGCCTAGAAAGTAGAAAACAATTATGTGTGTGTGTGTGTGTGTGTGTGTGTGTGTGTATACATATGGAATGAATCCCAATATGAGTGGTCATGATAAATGAGGGGAATTAAACTGGTCAAGACTGTCAAACAGGATTTCAAAACACAATTGAGTTATATGTTTTATACCCAGAATTCTTCTAAAATACTATGACACAAAAAAGATGAGGACTTGAGTGAGGCTGTTGTGTGACCATGACCCCCATTTATATCCAGGCTGGGGAGGCCTTGGAAAACTCAGTCTACTCTTACAGTCTGCTGGATCTGTATACAAATGGTGATTCATGTTTACTGACCCTGTTATTTAAAAAGATTTTTCTTCAGTCCTCTAATTTTAATGCATTCATTTTGAACAGAAGCATTATTAATTCTCCAGCATTTGAAAAAATGACTATGAACAAAGGGCGTCTTTTGGGTTTTCACATGCCAATCTGGAAATGGTGCCAAAGTTTATTGACTGCTTGCACCCTTCTGCAATCTAATTCAAAATGTGAAAGCTCATCCTAGCTCAGTACTAATGAACTAGAGCTGCAGTGCAATCAGAAACTCACTGTTTGCTGCACTAAACATAATTACCAATCATTCCTTGGAGGAGAACATAAAACTACAAAAAGATTTTATTATGTTGAAGGTCTTAAATAGGATAACTAAATATAGTACTGTAAGTTTGTTCACTGATGCTAAGACATTTAAATTTTCCTAGTATATTATTATATTTTGCTTTTAAATTTGTTATTATTTCGATTTGATTTAAATATAACACTCAGTAATAGGTATTAAATAATGTAGTTGTATTGGGTTTATTGAAATACTTATACTATTGAAATTACTTGTTTTCTTTCTTATGATAAGATGGAGATAGAGGATAGCTAGATGCACAGTTACTTCTTAAGGCAAGATTGTGAAAGTTATCAACACTTGTGAATATTATATGACTAGAAAGATTAATGAACAAAATATAATTCATAGATAAAATTTTGATTTTAGTGATTGTTATATAACTGTATGTGTTTGTCAAACTCATCAAATTCTGCACTTTAAAAGAATATATTTTAGGGGCGCCTGGGTGGTTCAGTGGGTTGGGCCGCTGCCTTCGGCTCAGGTCATGATCTCAGGGTCCTGGGATCGAGTCCCGTATCAGCCTCTCTGCTCAGCGGGGAGCCTGCTTCCCTCTCTCTCTCTGCCTGCCTCTCTGTCTACTTGTGATTTCTGTCAAATAAATAAATAAAATCTTAAAAAAAAAAAAAAAGAATATATCTTACTGGGGCACCTGGGTGGCTCAGTGGGTGAAGCCTCTGCCTTGGGCTCAGGTCCTGGGATTGAGCCCCGCATCAGGCTCTTTGCTCAGCAGGGACCCTTCTTCCCGCACTCACCCCCACCTGCCTCTCTGCCTACTTGTGATCTCTGTCTCTCAAATAAATAAATAAAATCTTTTTAAAAAAAGAATATATTTTATTACATGTAATTTATACCTCCATAAATCTGACAAATTATTTATGCAGCTAAATATTGCTATAGTGGTTACAACTAATTTAAATTTGTATCCTCAGGTTTTGACAGCATCTGTACCTCTACATCATGCCGATGAGTAATATTAAACAAATGTTTTGGTCTTTGTTAAAATTTAAGTAAAGATATACTACTTATAGGTAAAAGTAGTATACCTTTTTTTTCTTTTACTTGCAACTTTTAAAGTACGCACTGGATGAGCATTTGTTTTTATTCTTAGCACAATTTATACGTGAAATGACTTCTCATATCATTTCCCACATTTCTATTATGGTGTTTATCTTTTCCAACTGAGTTGTAAATATTTGTTTTGGATTTTTAAGTGACACTTCATAATTAATATTCAGATGTTCTTGCCAGTATGTTGTTTTTAACTTTAATATATATAGTTTTCATTGACAATGTTACTGATTTTTATGTAGTCAAATTTACTTATTATTTTCCTTAATGTAATGCTGGTTTTATAGCTTTTAACCCTACTTTAAGATTATATGTTGTAATCTATATTTTATTTTAGTAATTTATGGAGTCATTTTTGATATCATATTTTGCCTTGGGAAGAATTTATTTGGGTATAAGTTGTACGATCATGACTTATTTGAAGAATCTGGCTTTTTCCCACTAGTGCTCTGCTTTGTCATGTACCAAACTCCCATATCTATTATAAAGCAGAATCAGAACTATAAAAACAGAATATACTGATGGTTGCCAGAGGGGAGAGAAGTGGGGGGCTTGAGCCAAATAGGGGAAGGGGAGTATAGACTTCTAAGTTATGGAATAAACAAGTCATGGGAGTAAAAGTCACAACAGAAAAAATAGAGTAAATGATATTGCAATAGTAATGTAACAGGACAGATGGTAGCTAAACTTGTGATGAACATAGTATAACTTCTATTAACTTGTCAAATCACTAAACTGTACATCTGAAACTAATGTAGTATAATGTGTCAACTAAAATCAAATACAAAAAATCTTTGGGGAAACAAATCATGATACAAATAAAAAAATTTAGTTACAAAAAAAGATGTATATATAGACAGTGGAATGTTATACAACCATAAAAGAGAATAAAATCTTGTCATTTGCAACAACATGGATGGATCGAGGCGATCTAAGGCTAAGTGGAATAAGACAGTCAGAGAAAGATAAATATCATATGATTTCACTCATGTGTAAAATTTAAGAAGAAAACAAACAAAGGAAAAAGAGACAATCGAAAAACACAGACTCTTAAACGTAGAGAACAGATTTGCAGTTGCCAGGTAGGTGGGCGGGTGGGTGAAATAGGTGAAGGGGAGTAAGTAATCTTATCATGATGAGCAATGAGTAATGAATAGAATTGTTGAATAGTTATATTGTATACCTGAAATTAATGTAACATTGCATGTTATTGTTCTTGAATAAAAACAAAATCAAGCATCTCAAGTGGAGAGTCATACCATGTTTATAGATTGGAAGAAAGAACAGAGTCAATACTTCCCAAATTAATATTTTGATTTTACACAATTCCCATCAAAACCTCAGCAAGAATTTTTGTAGATATAGACAAGATTCTTCTAAAATATCTATGGAAGACAAACTAGAATTGCTAAAACAATCAGATTGGTATTATTGAGGAATAGACACACTGATTAATGGAACAGAAGAGACATCCCCCCTCCACAATTCCCACACAAATATACCATAGTTTTGGCAAATGTGCGGGGACAATTCAATGAAGGAAAGTTCGCCTTTAAATAAACAGTGATGGAGAAAATGGACACACATAAGTTTAAAAAAAACAGACTTTGACCTGCACTTTGTAAATATAAAGCTATAATACTTTTTTAGGAGGGAAGAAAAGGAAAAAAATCTTCAGCATTTAGGATCAGACCAAGAGTTCTTAAACTTGTCACCAAAGCATAATCCATAATGGGAAACTGATAAACTGAGCTTCATCAAAATTAAAACTCCAAGAACACGTTAAGAAGATAACATAACAAGCAATGAATGTGAAAAAGATTTTGCCAGCCACATATCTAACAATGCACTATCTAGAATATGTAAGGAACTCTCAAATGTCAAAAATTAAAAACAATCCAATTAGAAAATGGGAAGAAACCACAAAGAGACATTTCACTGAAGAAGATAGATAGATGGTAGAAAAGCACATGAAAAGATGATTACCTCATTAACCATTAGATAAATGCAAATTAAGATGAGATATCACTATGTATCTATCAGAATGGTTAAAATAAAACAGTGATAATACCAAATGTTGGCAACACTTATGTTTCCAGTAGGATGGTAACACAGCATAGCTGCTCTAAAAAGCAATTTGGCCATGTTTAATAAAAGTGAACATGCAAATACCATATCACCATGCAATTGCACTCCTGGGCCTTTATCCCAGAAAAATGAAGAATTACATTTATATCAATACCTGCAAGTGAATATTTATAGGAACTTTTTTGTAATAGCCAAAAACTGGAAACAACATAAATGTACTTTGGTGAGTGAATGATTAAACAAATACAATAAATCCATATCAAGGAATGCTGCTCAGCAATGAAAGGAACCAGCAAACTGATACACACAACAGCCTGAATGAATTTCTGGAGAATTATTCTGAGTGAAAAAAAAAACTAATCCCCACTAGAACAAGTGTAGGCAAGAATGTGGAGAAAGAGGAACCCTCTTGCACCATCGGTGGGAACACAAACTGGTGCTGCCACAGTGGAAAACAGTACAGAGGTTCCTCAAAAAGTTAATAAATCTGCACTATGATCCAATAATTCCACTACTAAAAAAAAAAGTTCCACTACTAAGTATTTACAAAAAAAAAAAAAAAAAAACACTATTTCAAAGGGATACATGCATCCCTGTGTTTATTGCAGCATTATTTACAATAGCCAAGTTATGCAAGCAGCCCAAATATGCATCCGATAGGTGAATGGATAAAGAAGATATGGTGTATACATACAATGAAATATTACTTGGCCATAAAAAAAAAAAAGAATGAAAACTTGCCATCTGTAACAACATGGGTGGAACTGGAGTATAGTGTTAAACAAAATAAATCAGAGAAAGACAAATGTCATATGATTTCACTCGTATGTTGAATTTAAAAAGGAATACAAATGAACAAAGGGAAAAAAGAGAGAGAGAGAGACAAACCAAGAAGCAGACTCTTAACTATAGAGAGCAAACTCAGAGTTACCAGAGGCGGGGTAGGGTGGGTGGATAGGGGAACAGGTGAAATAGATAAAGGGGATTAAGAATACAGTTATAAGTAATGTGTAGAATTGTTGAATCACTATATTGCATACCTGAAACATTGTATGTTAACTATACTGGAATTAAAATTTAAAAACTTAATAATAAAAATAAGATAACCCCCAAAGGTTACCCACCAAATGATTCTATTTATATTATATTCTTGAAATTAATTTTAGAAATAGAGAACTAATTAGTATTTTGCTCTTGGTGGGAAGACAAAGAAGGGAATTAGATGTAGCTATAGAAGGGGGACATGGTGATAGAAATGTTCTGATTTTCACCTTAGTAATGTCAATATCCCAGTTTTGATATTATTAGTAATACAAGATGTTGCTATTACAGAAAAAAGATGGGTAAAGGGTACACAGGTTCTCTGTATTATTTTTTGTAACTGCATTTGAATCTTTAATTATCTCAAAATAAAAATTTTAAATTAAAAAAAGTTAAATATACACTTATCATAGAATTCAGCCTTATTTACCTGAGAGAAATGAAAACACTGATCCTATAAAGACTTGTACACAACTGTTCATAACAGCATTATTTGTAATAGTCTAAAACTGGGAATAACTCAAATGTCCCTCAACAGGTGAATGGGTAAACATATTGTGGTATATTCAAACAGTGGACTATTACTCAGCAAAAAAAGAACTGAACTTTTGATACATGCAACAACATGAATAAATCTCAATATAATAAGGCCAAGTCAAACCAATATAAAATTCTAGAAATTCATATTAATCTACAGTCACAGGAAAGAGATAGATGATTTCACAGGGTCATCTCAATGTTTATTACATTGTATATTTTATTATTTTTTATATATGTATTTTAAGATTTTATTTATTTGACAGAGAGAGAGATCACAAGTAGGTAGAGAGCCAGGCAGAGAGAGTGGGGGAAACAGGCTCCCCACCAAGCAGAGAGCCCAACATGGGTCTCAATCCCAGGACGCCAAGATCATGACCCAAACCAAAGGCAGATGCTTACCCCAGTGAGTCAGCCAGGCACCCCACATTGTATACTTTAAATGTGTGCAATTTATTGCATGTCAGATTATAACCAATTGTAAAAACAATAATCATTCTCTCTGTGATCCTACAGATTTTTGTTTGAAATGCCTACTACAGTATCAGTTTTGGAATTAGAAGTCCTTGGAGAAAGTCGCATATTGTTCAGAGGATTGAATGTAATAATATAGCACTTGACACACTGCCTATTGACTATAAGTGTTCAAAAATGCCCATTATCATTATCACCAACACCACACAGTTACCACTTTAGGGCAGGAAGGGACCATGCCTTATCCATCCTTATATTCCCACTAGCTGTTAAAGTACATACATTCTCAATCTTTAATAAGTTGAATTGGATAAGATGGCTTATTATTATAATATGATGAAGTACTTTTATCATTCCTCAGCCTCTGAGAATTTGGCCCATTGCCAAGTTGGGTATTGTTTTGTTTTTCTTTTCCTGTTAAAATGTACACAGCTATGATATTTTGGCACAGTAATAACACAAAACTTTCCCCATCACCATTTCAATTTGCTTCTTGGAATGTATTTTCAGAAATAATAATATCACAGCAATGGGCATGATTAGAATATCAGATGTGGTGACAGTTGCTTTATCGAGGATATTTTCCTATCCTCTGTTTTCTGGTACATTCATCCTCTTTCCTTTGGAGAATGTATGAGGAAGAGAGCAGTGGCTGGGCAGTTGGTGGGAAGACATGACCCAAGTCTGTTCCGTCAGTGTCCAAGCTGGAAAGGAAAAGATAGCTAACTCTTTCTTGCACATCTTGCGATATAGCATAAAATATTGGATGGTCAACAACTCAATCTTCAATAATGTTAGCAACTCTAGTCCTCCAAAGTTATGGAAGAATGCATTTTCTTAAATAAGGAAGTCTTGACCAATATGATTAATTTAATGATTCTTTCCCCCCTAAATCTCATTCAATTTACTGTCCTGAAAGTCTACTCTTACAGTATCACCAGCAATGTGTGAGTCAGCCTACATCCCCATTGCCCACCCACACATGGTTTTGGAATATTTTTAAAAATTACCTTTACTAATGTACAAGAGCTGTCTGATTTAAGGGGTTTTGACCTGTAGCCCCTCTTGCCAGAGATGGCTTTTTTCAGATCCTTAAGAAATATAACACAAAAGTGTCTACAGTCTAGTACATCATCTGTACTCCTAAGTAAAGGTTCTGACTCCACCTTTTTTTAAAAAAGATTTATTTATTTATTTTAGAGAAAGAGAGCATGAGCATGGGGGTGGGGCAGAGGGAGAGGAAGAGGGAGAGAAGCAGACTCCCTGCTGAGAGTAGAGCCCCACCTGGGGCTTGATCTCACAACCCTGAGATCATGACCCAAGTTGAAACCAAGAGTCAGTCCCTTAACCAACTAAGCCACCCAGGTGCACCCTGACTCCATCTTTGTCTGCTTGACAACTGTAGTGTGCTGGCCGGGACAGTTAACTAACTGCATTGCTTTATTCTTTTTACTGAAATCCTGGACCAGAACTGGGGTAGGTCTGGAGCTGGGCTGCTGCTCTCCTCAACGCTGTAGAACCTCCTTCACTGCTTACTACTATTTACCACAGTGGAGAAACAGCGAAGACAGAGGGCAAGCAAGGAATAGAACAGAAGATAATTTTCTTTTTTTTAAGATTTTATTTATTTATTTGACAAAGAGAGATCACAAGTAGGCAGAGACAGAGGGGGAAGCAGGCCCCCCGCCAAGCAGAGAGCCCGATGTGGGACTTGATCCCACGACCCTGAGATCATGACCTGAGCCGAAGGCAGAAGCTTAACCCACTGAGCCACCCAGGTGCCTCCAGAAGATGGTTTTCATCATTTTTTTCACTTTTCCCACCAGAAATTTTATCCCCTGATCCTGAGATAGTGATGAACAAAACATTGTTACTACCCATCTATCATTTATTTAGTGCCTATTAGGAGCCAGGTCTTTCTTTATATACAGCCATGTTAACTCTCATAATAATCCCATAAAGTTGGTGCTGTGAAACTAATGAAACTAAGTTTAGGGCAGATTGAGTTAAGCAGCAGAGCCAGAATATGAGCCCTAGTCCCAGATATCTGACCTCCCTGAGGTCATACTAGAGGTGGCCCTAGTATGAATGTGTAATGCTTGGCAGTGACCTTCTCCCATGGCAGGCACTGAAAGGCAATCGATACTTTATTTATTTTTTAATTCAATTTAATTTAATTTTTTCAGTGTTCTAAGAACAATAGATACAATAGATAAAACAGATATTTTAAAAATGCTTATTAATGAGAAGAGCAGCAATGGCATAAAATAAATTTTGAACATAGACAACTTTAGAGTCAAGTGAAGCATCTTGTATACTCTTTTGTGCTGTAGGGAAGTTGATCAAAAGAAAAAGAAGGCATCAGTGCCCACGACCTAAACAGGTTTTAAATGATCTCTGGTCCACCAAAATGCTTCTAAGTTCTAAAGTAACTGGAAAAATTATTTTTTGAAGTCAATTTAAAATATATTAGCTATAAAAAAATAAAATGTTAGTTATGTGTATATTCCTCATGTGTTACATTTGTTAATTCACAATTCTCTGTATGAGCAATATGTTTATAAAAACATCTTTGGATCTTGGAGTTGAGTTTTCCATTTTAAAATATAACAGAGGGTTATAGTTGTATGTATTATCACACACAAATCTGCAAATCATAAAGCTGTTTCTAACTGTATTAAAATGTATTAAAATTTCTAGTATCTCCTTGTATAGCAATGACCCAATTTCTCATTTTCAACTGCTCCCTGATACCTTCCTGATATCATAACAACAACAAAAAAGGTAGATTTAAACACAGCAACCTTTATCTTATACTTTAATAAATGGTTACTCTGTTCTGTTCTTACCCAACTGAAGACACTTCATGTTTACAAAATATAAGCATAGTTAAGTAAATGACAAAAACTCAATGGCTTCTAATTACTGTGTAATGATTATGATTAGCTTTTCTACCAAGTTAAGTGCAGACATTTTCAAATATTTTTAGAAATATATATTATTCTCTTTTCTTGCTATCGTTATTTTACTTGGGCTTTGAGTATTTTTGTCATGCTATTTTAAAATAAGACTGTTCACTACCTGGTATCTTCTGTCAAAAAGTCTCTGGGTATAACTCCTACTTCTATTAATAATTGAAAGTCCTGGCGGCTTTCTTTCTCTGCTTGTTAATATTCAGTTCTCACTAACTTCTCACTGTCAAAAAGAGTTAATAACAAGTTGGCTATTATACATTTTAAGTGAGCTCTGCATATGAAAAAAATTATTAAAATGTTACATGAGTATAAATTCAAAAGTAGAAACAATTATCCATGAAAAGCAAGAATATTGCTAAAATACCACTACACCCTCTATGAATAAACAGGAAAGACATGACAGATTCACTGGCTTTGCTGACACTAACATCAGTGAAGTCAGGAGAAGGCCAATACTTCAGTAATAATATCCTTGGGGGCCTCCCATATGCAGGTTTGCAAATAATTAACACTTGAGTTACAGAGCCACTTGGCCTAACCTGCACAATATCAGTCCATAAGACATTTAATAACGGTGTAATTATGCATCCTTTTAACCTTTTCAAATGCAGCTTCAATTTGAGATAAGAAAAATGACAAATCTACATATTTTTTCTATGAAATTTACATAAAACCAAAGAGTTGTATCCACTGTGAATTAATATTTATAATGAGAAAATAAAATGTTTCGTCGGGAACAAGACTAGCTGCAATTTTACTGATTCACTGACTTCTTTTGTATGTCCATCTCACACCTTATTTTGCCTTTGGAGTATTTCATTTAATTTTAAACTGTATATCAAATTACTCAGTGATTCTGAGACCAGTTTCCTCATCCGCACAATGACAGTAAGATAGGTTATTTGTATTCAAACGGTATTTCGAAGCTGGACCTCAACGTATCAAAAAGATAAAACTACAGCTCTTGTGCGGACATTGGAATAGGGAGGGACTTCCCTACCAGGGAGAACCTTGAGTCTCCCTCCCTCCCACCCTGCAAGAACTCTAGGGAATCTAGTAAAAACAAAACAAAGCAAAACAAAATACTAGAATTGAGAAGGGAGGCCATAAGATGCAGGATCAGGACAGCAATCCAATAATGAAATTAAGAAGACATTTCCGTTCACTGTAGCATACAAAAGAATAATTTCTTAAGAGTAAAGTCATTAAAAGAGCAAGACCTATACACTAAAAACTATAAAACATTGTTGACATAGAAATGGACAAATTGATCCTAAAATTTATGATCTGTACCCCTGAAACAAATAATACATTATATGTTAATAAAAAATAAAAAAATTTTTTTAATTAAAAAAAATTAAAAGCCAAACAAACGTTGAAAAAACTGGAGGGTTTATACTGACAATCTCAAAACTTACTACAAAATTTCAGAAATTAACATAGTGTAGTACTGGCATAAAGACAGACATTAAAATCAATGTAAAAGAGCAGCAAGTCCAGAAATAAATGCACACATTTACAGTCTTTCAATTTTTGACAAAGATTCTAAAACAATTCAGTAGGAGAAGAATATTCTTTTTAAAAGATTTTATTTATGTATTTATTTATTTTTGTTTGAGAGAGAGAGAGACAGAGTAGTGCATGAGTGGGGAAAGAGCAGAAAGAGAAGGTGAGAATCTCAGACTCCACACTGAACCCAGAGCCCAACATGGGGCTCAATCCTATGACCCCAAGAGGACAACCTGAGCCAAAACCAAGAGTCAGACATTCAGCTCACTGAGCCACCCAGGCTCACCGAAGACTGTTCTTTTCTAAAAAATGGAGCTGGAATAACTGTATATCCATTAAAACAAATAAGCAAATATAGACCCTTATCTCATACCATACACAAAAATTAACTCAAAATGGATCAATAGATATAAGGGTCAGACCTAAAACTATAAAATTTATAGAAGAAAACATTGGCAAAATTTTTGTGACTATGGGTTAGACAAAGATTTTTTTAGATATGACACCAACAACACAATTCATTTCCAAAATGGTATATTGGGAGCACCTGGGCAGAACAGTTGGTTAAGCCTCCAACATGACTCAGGTCATGATCCTGGGATCTTGAGATCAAGCCCTGCATTGGGCTCTGTGCTCAGCACAGTCTGCTGGAGATTTTCTCTCTCCCTCTGCCCTTCCTGCTTATGCTCTCACCCTCTCTCTAAAATAAATAAGTAGGGGCATCTGGGTGGCTCAGTGGGTTAAAGTCTCTGCCTTCAGCTCAGGTCATGATCCCAGCGTCCTGGGATCGAGCCCCGCATCGAGCCCCACATCAGGCTATCCTCTCAGTGGGAAACCTGCTTCTCTTCTTCTTTCTCTGCCTGTCTCTCTGCCTACTTGTAATGTCTGTCTGTTAAATAAATTTTTTAAAAGACTTTAATAAAAAAAATTAAATAAGTAAATCTTAAAAAAAAAAAAAAGGTATATTGGCCTTTGCCAAAACTAAAATCTTTTTCTCTTCAAAAGACACCATTTAAAAATGAAAAGATAAACCACAGGTTGGGAAAAATAGTTGCAAATCATGCATCTAAAAATGAGCATATGTACACCATTCACAAAAGTCAACTCAAAATGCATTAAGGACTTGAATGTAAGATGGGAAACCATAAAACTCTTAGAAAAAAACATAGAGACTAAGCTCCTTGACATTGATCTTTACAATGATTTTTTTTTTTTTTTCGGATTTGGCACCAAAGCCAAGGCAACAAAAGCAAAAATTAACAAGTGGGACTATATCAGACTAAAAGGCTTCTACACAGCAAAGGAAACCAACAACAAAATGAGAAGGCAACCTACAGAATGGTAGAAAATGTTTGCAAATCATACATCTGATAATGTGTTAATATCCAATATATATAAGGAACTCACACAACTCAATAGAAAAGGAACAGTTTGATTAATAGTAGCTAAACCTCTGTCCTAACAAATAAAGGAGCCCGGTGTCAGTAAAGTAGAGCAGGAGGAATCCAGTGTCCAGAATTATGGGGTAATTAGTAAGGAATTTAAGGCCGCTCATGTGGACAATCTTTATCAGTATTTGTCAGTACAAAGGACCACAAAAGAAAGATGGGTGCTTGAAGAGACAGTAAAGGACATGGGACAGAAACTTCCTTGGGGAAGCTATTTTCTTATTTTTTAAAAAGGCTGAGAATATTCATAATCCCAAACTGGAAATAGTCAAAGTAACACAATTCGCTGCTGTGTTAATCACTGATGAATATGAGCTAGTTTAAAGATAAACGCTATGAAAACAAACACTATGAGTGGAAAGAGTGAAACCTTTTGTTAAGTGCTTCTTAATAGTAGAATTTCTGCATCAGTTAAGAGGAGCCTATGGTTCTTGTCCTTTCTTTTATTGATGTAATGTATCACATTGATTCATTTGCAAATGTTGAACCACCCTTGCATCGCAGGAATGAATCCCACTTGGTGGTGGTGAATCATCCTTTTAATGTACTGTTGGATCCTACCGGCTATTATCTTGGTGAGAATTTGGGCATTCATATTCATCAGGGATATTGGTCTGTAATTCTCCTTTTTGGTGGGGTCTTTGGTTTTGGGATCAAGGTGATATTGGCCTCATAAAACAAGTTTGGAAGTTTTCCTTCCATTTCTTTTCTTTTCTTTTTTTTTTTTTTTTTTAACAGCTTCAGAAATATAGGTATTAGTTCTTCTTTAAATGTTTGGTAGAATTCCCCCAGGAAGCCATCTGGCACTGGACTCTTGTGGAATATAAGAAATAGCTCAGAGGATCATAGAGGACAGGAGGGAAAATGGAATGGAAAGAAATCAGAGAGGGAGACAAATCATGAGAGACTCTTAACTCTGGGAAACAAACTGGTGGTTGCTGGAGGAGAGGCAGTGGTGGGGGCGAAGGGGTAATCTGGTGGCAGGCATTAAGGAGGGCACATGTTGTGATGAGCACTAGGTGTTATAAACAACTGATGAATTATTGAACTCTACATCTGAAGCTAATAATGCACTATATGTTGGCTAATTGAATTTAATTTTTAAAAAGTAAAAAAAAAAAAAAAAGTAGAATTTAAATTTCTCCAAAATTATTGCATTGATGTTGCACCTTTAACACAATCAAAATTATATGAAGTCATATAATCCAATCTAGTTTATGAAAAGGAGATTATATTTATTAAGCAACTACTGTACATATATTAGCACCTAATTTAAAGAAATCTCTTGAAATCATGATCACATGATAAACTTAGTGGAACATAAGGCAGAATATTTTGAGTATCTTAAAGATTTTTTTTAAAAGATTTTATTTATGTATTTATTTGACAGAGACAGGGAGAGAAGGAACACAAGCAAGGGGAGTGGGAGAGGAAGAAGGAGAAACAGGCTTCCTGTTGAGCAAAGAGCCCGATGTGGGGCTTGATCCCAGGACCCTAGGATCAAGACCTGAACCGAAGGCAGACGCTTAAGGACTGAGCCACCCAGGTTCCCCAGTATCTAAATGATTTTTAACAACAAATTTGTATGGAGATTTTGTAGCACAGATAAAGGTACATAGATAAATATGCAAGACACACAAAACAAAAAACTTGGTAGTGGTTAAGTCTCATTTATGAGATTACGTAGTATCTTACATTTTCTTTTTGTTTATATGTTTTGCATTTTTAAATTTTGTATTATTTTCAAAGATTCTGTTTTATTTATTGGTTTATTTATTTTAGAGAGAGAGGGCATGAGGAGCGGGGAAGAGCAGAGTGGGAAGGAGAAGAAAGGGGGAAGAATCTCAAGCAGACTTTGTTCTGAGCAGGGAGCCTGACGTGGGGCCTGATCCCATGACCCTGAGATCATGACCTGAGCTGAAACCAAGAGTTGGAAGTTCAGCTGACTGAACTACCCAGGTGCCCTGTTTTGCATTTTTGACGTAAAAAAATTTTTAAAGAGGAAAAAAATGGACATTTTAAATTTAAAAATATTACTCCTTGTAAACTGACTGTTAGTTGAAAGGGAACTAGTTAGTTAAAGGTGGAAGTAGTATATATATAAAAAATAAGTATGCACTCTGAACTTATTTTACTTTTATTTTAAAGAAAGATGAGAAACAACTTCCAGAAGTGTTCTTGAGCTGTAAATGTGTCTTTGACTGTGGTCATCGCTATTACCCCTGTGAAGGACGGGAATTTTCCACACGAGTCTGAGAAGATTAAAATGGTGAATGAAAGTGACTGTGATGAGCTAAGATGTGTTTTTAGGATCACTGAGGGTCCGAAGAAAAATGGAACAAAGTGATCCAGTGACAGAGTTGAAGGAATATCCTGTCAAGCAACACCTGAAGGCAGGAGTGTTTGCTTGGGCTGCTCTGATGGGAACGGCACTCAGGGTGCGAAGGCTCCAGGTCAGAGAGGTGAGTCTAGACCAGGACAGCTGGAGCATTTTCCTGCGAGGAGAACCAACAGAGGACTCTGGCTAAACTGATAGCAAAGGTAACTGCGAGCATGGCTGGTGGGGAAGCGAAGACCTTGCTCCTGAGATTTGGAGGATTACAAGGGTGAAGTTGGAAAATCAGTAATCCCACAGGCTGAGGAATTTCTGGACTGGGGGAAAAAGAAAAGAGAAAAAAAGGAACTATCAGTAGGGAAGAGACAAAATGTCTCTGGATGATTTATATCAAAGTATTGTAAAATTGTTCTCACCACTTGCCCCAACTGTCTAATTCTGTGAAGCACCCCCCCCCCCATACACACACACACCCCGGGATCCCTCTGCCACAGGAAGTTGTGTCTGCATATTGGCACCACAGTGCACCCTGGATGTCCAAAGGGGGAGGGTACTAATATAATGGCGGAAATTCTGCTTCACAGAATTTGGCTAAGAGCATTATGCATGCCACATTTTCTTTTAATCTGCACAGGAACCTCATGTAGTCAACATTATGATCTCTGTTTCACAGACATGAAGAGAAAGGTATGGCCCAGCTGGTCGATCAGCCTCTGTCTGCTCTGAGCCCAGGCCCTTGTTTCCCATTTCACCACACCCGGACGTGCCCTCTGACTTGGAAATGGAGATTGAATTTAGGTGAGTCAATTTAGATACATCGAGTGGAGGTATCATCTGTTTGGCATCATTAGTACTAAAAGGTGTGATAAAACTTCAATATATTGTCTAATTTCCCAAAGATTCCAAAGAGACACTTAGCTCGTAAGACCCAAAAAAGCAGAAACACTCAGTTCTTTAAGTGAAAAAATTACAAGTCGTATTGTTAAAATGCAGAGTCACTGTATTTCTGGTGTTCATGGAATTAGATGCACTTAGCTTCCTAAGCAGGGCACACTAGGTCCAACTGGCCTGAGAGACCGAGGAAATAAAATATGACTAAATGTAATTTAGAGATGTATAAAGATAACTCTTAGAGGAAACCATTAGCAGGTTTATACCATTCCTAGATTTTTCTTTTCTATTTTTGTATTACAGCATAGCTGTTGATAATCAAGAAAGATTACCTGTTTCTGGGGTGAAGGAAAAAAGCCATCAATTACACTAAATCACAAGTATAATTTGGGGGACATAATAAGAGGCAGGAATGATGAGTGACTTAATTGAGGTTGCAGCAAAGAATTTTAATGAGAACATTTTCACTCATTCATTCATTCATTCATTCATTCTTCACTCTTACCTTCCATTGCCAGGCTCTGATAAGTATGAGAGAAACAATAACGAGTAGGACATAGTCCTTCCCTCACGGAACTTGCAGTCCAGTGAGAGTGACAGACACACACAAGCTAGCAACACCAAAGAAATGGGCTTTATAAAGGCAGGATGAGCAAGGGGCTGTGAGGGCCAGAAGGGAGAGAGAGAAGTGTCTGTTGCACCAAGAATCTGTGTGGCTGGCTGTTAGAGCACCCCAGGGGCCAGAGGCCAGCCCCAGTCCCTGGAATGGCTGCCAGCGTAGCAGCTGCAGAGCTGTGGTTACAACGTCGTAGTAACAGTCAGAGAGCAAGATAAAGCCAGGACTGGCAGCCTCAGTGTTGTGGTTAACAGGTGTTGAAACAAGTATGAAGAACATGTGAGATCAAGCCACAGCTGGGTTTTGAGAGGTAAGTGCTCTGTTAAATGCTTGAAGAAATAACACAAGCCGGCAATGTTGATACCTGACTGAAGTTTAAATCCATCTTCAAATTAGCAGGATCCCATGACTTTTCCTATGGTTTTTCTAAGCCTTACTACTTGCCTGGATTGTAGCTCTAATTTGGAAAGGATGGCAGTGTTGAGACCAATGTTCAGAGGTGAAAGATGAACCTCTGTGAGAAAGTGGCTGGAGTTTTAGTTAGCACTTCATTTGGAAATTTCTCACCTGCGAATTCCTCGTGCTCTGTTCTTCTTCCCTTAAAATTTGCAATGCCCCATCCATCCATCCATCCATCCATCCAACAGCTAAACATATATCAAGTACCTATCGTGGGCTAAATGTTAAGGACACCCAGATAATCAAATGCCATTACTACTCTCTGGGAGTTGAATCTCTATGGGAGGTAGCACTTAAACAATCCCATAGGAGGTAATAGTCATAAAATATACACTGGAAGCACAGTGGAGGAACTGACTGATCTGCCTAAGAAAGATGTCACAGTATTCGACAGGTGACCAGGTTTAGGTAAAGATTACAGCGGCAGGAGATGAACTGGAAAGATAGACTGGGACAGCCATACAGAAAAGAAGAAACAACTAGTTGCATTACAGCTTTAGCCCCTCTGAACTTGTGAGCTGAGAGATAATGGCGCTTGCCCTAGTTGACCTTTGCTTGGCTTCTCCTCTTGTACATTAGCCCAGTCATTTCTAAGACAGTTTTGAAGCAGGAAAAGTGCATAGGCAATATCTCTCTGTCGCCCTTCTACTTCCCCTCCATCCTTCCCAAGAGTGCCCTCTGCCGCCAGCCTTCTTTCCAGCTTCTTTTATTCTGGTGACCTAACAGACGGCCAGCCGGAGACTCCCTTCGGCATGGCTTTGCTCCAGGCTCCCATGAACCTGACAAACACATTAAAAAGTAGCTTCCCTGTGCTACTTCTTAACACAATATACCTGACTCTTGGCAGAAGTGATGAGGGTTTTACAAAAGTAAATTTTTGGATCTGGCAAGTATACGCATGTCTATTTGTTTGTGTGCTTGTGAAGATTTGCGGGGAGCAGGGAGCAGATGTTTCTGGGCTGCTGAAGTCATCACCTGGGTTCACACTCCTCTGAGAGTGAGGAGCTGGCCATATCTATCCACTTTCATCTCATTGGTTGTTGTGGCTGTGGTTCTATCACCCATAGTCTGGCGGTGGGTAGCTATGCCTGATTGGAGATCCACCGTAGACGCTTCTTATGTTTAAAATATTTATAACCATTACCTGTAGAGGTATAATAAATTACTTACCCTAGCAAAGCCACCACTACAACAGATTTCATTCATAAATTCCCACCCCATCTTGATGAGTCCATAGGCTTCCTGCTATAAGAATAATCGATGTTTAATGATATGCTTTGAACAAATTAAAGACAGAAAACATAAATAGACAAGACTATAAATTATATGATGGCTTTGTTTCCAAAACTGACAATGACCTACAAACAGACAGTCATCTTCTATGAAATCACAGATGCTTCCTGAAGCCTACTCTTCTGTCTTCCACACATAGCCCCTAACAGGAGATACCGATTTCTAATATAGTCCCCATGTTCCGAGTGGGGGTTCTACAAGTGACTGGGATGAAGAGAGGGTTTCATATTACCAGGATGACCAGGGGACTATAACTCTTTTGGTACAAGCAAAAACCTGCATTGTGGAAGTTAAGAAGGAGCCATTCATTTTGCAGTGTGCGTGGTCTAAGCCTTTTATGTTCTCTGGTGGCAGTGTTGGGAGGCACAAGTAAGAGATGATACTAATACGCTCTGATCTTGCAGATGCAAAATGCTGGGCCAAATACTGACTATAAACGATTTTGCCAACTAGGGATCCAACACTGGCACTTAAATTAAAATGTAAGAGCTTCTCTCTCTCTCTCTCTCTCTCTCTTTTTTTTTTTTTTTGCAAGACCTCTTTTCTTCCCTACAAAGAAACAGGCCTACAGCACTCTTTTCTACTAGCTAAAGACCTCACTAATTCTACTGGGCGGTCTTTAGCTTCATGAGCAAAGAGAGATAGAGGTTTTCTTTTAAACCAACCTCCTAAGCCAGTCAGCTGGGAACTCTTCTACACCTCAGGGAAAGGTAAAAACAGTAACATGCTCAGGGCGGGGATGTCACAAAGCGGGGATGGGTAGATTGTATAGACCTTCCTGACAAGCGCTGTGAGCTAAGCTTTGGCTGTGATGTGAGGGAATTTTTTAAAATACTCATTGGCAAAGGTGATGAGCTACCTCCACGCAGTCCTGGGAAACAATGGCTGGAGGCTGGTGAAGTGGAGTCTGGAGAATTTTGAGCATTAGTTCCTCTCCTAAGCTGAACTCCTTCCCGCTGTTTGGCAGTTGCTATGTACAAAGCAGGTTAACCCAGTGCCTTGGGTAAAGGCAAACCCAAACTGAGGGTCCGCAGAAGCATTACCCATCTGCAGCTTGAACAGGGCGTTCGCATATTAGTACAGAGCCCAACGAGCAGCAGGAGGGCTGTTTGTGCTGGGCTTATGTTTGCTGTGTTTCAAAACTAAGGTGAAATCTGGCCTCAGATCCCTGAGGTCTAATTAATCCAGTAATGAACTGAGACAACTTGATAGGCAATGTTCCCACCCAATTCCCAGACTGTTCTGTTCTGGGAAGATATTTCCTAAGTTGAAAATGGGGTAAATGTAACGGGTCCCATTCAAAAATGACAAATCTCATTGTAAAGTCGTCTATGAACAAATCGAGCTGGTGATGCCTTAAAATATTCCTCTGTTCCTAAAGTTATATTCAAGAGTCTTATTGCCGAGCAAACATGATAGGTTTATTAAATACCCTATAGAATAATGTACTTGAAGTGCCTGCCCTATCTTATGCAATTTTTCTATTTAATCTGAGTTGTATGTATGCTGCTGCAGCTTCAAAACATCTGGGCACAGCAATTTTTTTTTCCCCTGCACCTGCAAGGGTAAGTACACACATAAACAAAAAAGAAATTAAATCTTCCGCAGAGCTGGGGAAAAAAAGAACCCAACCAGCCATGAAGCTCAAGGGAGCAGTATGACAAGTGCTGAGCTGTAAACAAGCTTGAGAGGGATTTAATTCTTATGACAAGTGCCAGTGGTGGCATCTCACATGGACTCAGCATATGCACACATTTCAGAGAGGAGCCACACAGGATTTAATGCAAATAGAAAAGAAAAAAAGAAAAGAAAGGAAAAGAAAAGCAAAAGCTCTCAGTGCATCAGCTTCTCCTCGTCTATAAATAGCCAAGGAAATCAGGATGAGCGAGTGTTGTAATTATCTTGATTTTCCGAATTTTTGCCACTCAGAAGAGATTTTTAGACTCTCCTCCTTTTGCTCTTTATAATTATAGCTGCTGTTCCAACCTCTGCCAAGGGTTGGTGGTTGCAATGTGATATTCACCAGGTGGCTTCTCTACAAGCAGAGAAAATTACCAAGTTCTCTTGGTCGGCCCAGTTTTGTCATTTAGGAGCCAAATCAAAACTTCAGAGGGCAGCCATTCATCCTCCTGTGACAGTCACTTCTTCATTTTTGTTTGTGACTTCTAGACTCAGGTGCTGTGGGGCTCCCGCACTGGAATTAAACAGTATGACTAAGGTACCAGAGTAGCTGAACTCCACGTCGCATAGAATCTCAGATACCTATGTCAGGAGAGGATTAGAAACCGAGTCTTATGACAGCCCAGAAGCTGAACCCCTTCCAAATATGAAATGCCATGTTTGATATCCTTATTTACTTGATGTATTCAAGTCCTAGAATGCAGGGTGGGAAAAGGGTTCTCAGGGAGTGAATCTTTTTTTTAAGAGTTATTTATTTCTTTGACTGGGAAATCACAAGTAGGCAGAGAGGCAGGTAGAGAGAGGGGGGGAAGCCGGCTCCCCGCTGAGCAGAGAGCCTGATGTGGGACTCAATCCCAGGACCTTGAGACCATGACCTGAGCCGAAGGCAGAAGCGCAACCCATTGAGCCACCCAGGCGCCCTCAAGGAATGATTCTTAGAAACAGACAGGTGGGATGGAAGATCCTGCTTGTTTCTTACCTAATATCCTTCTCTTTTGTCAAGACTGGGTAAACTGCAGTCCTTAGGCGAAATCCAGTTTGCTGCTTGTTCTTTAATAATAAAGTTTCCTTGGAACACAGTCTCACCATGTATTGCCTGTGACTGCTTCCACGAGGCAAGGACAGAACAGAGCAGGTGCAACAGACACACTCAGACCCTAAAGATGAAACCATGGTGTTTTACAGAAAGTTTGCTGATCCCTGTCTTATATTAACAGAACCCCATTTTTATCAGTGTCTACATGAAGTTTTTACTTTTATTTTTTCGAAGTTTTTATTTAAATTCAAGTTAATTAACATGCAGTGTAAGTTTCAGGTGTACAATATAGTGATTCAACACTTCCATACATACCAGTTTAAAAAAAAAAATTCACTTTCTTTAAAAAAAAAAAAAAGACGTTTATTTTAGAGACAGAGAGAAAGAAAGAATGTGTATATGAGAAGGGGGAGGGGCAGAGGGAGGAGAGAAGAATGCTGAATGATGAGTCCCTGCTTGGGGCTCCATCTCAACACCCTGAGATCATGACCTTGAGATCAAGACCTGACCTGAAACCAAGACTCAGATGCTTACCCCACTGTGCCACCCAGGTTTCCCCCACCTCCCAAATTACTTTCTTGTAGCTAGGGATGGCCGTGTGATCTTGTTCTGCCAATGGGATGCAAGAGGAAGTAAACTGGTGGGGCCTCCAGGAAAACAGTTGTTTGTCTAAATTGTAAGGGGAGAGTTCCCTGAATCTCTTCCCTAACAGTCACCCACTTTCATGGTATTTCCATAGAAGAGCTCTGCCTGGTGGTCGATAGTAGCATGACGTGATGGCGGTGCCTCTGGGGCTGAGCTGCTAAACGTGACTGAATTTAGTTTCTGAGGAAAGGGGAACCAGATAACACTCTGATTCTCTATTTGAAGACTTTCTTATTATTCTGTTTCTGAGGAGGCAAAAACCATTTCTGAACGGTTTCTGCCACTCTTCCCACAGTGCTTCTCTCCCTTTCCCCCGCTCTCCTCTCTCTTCTCTCTGCTGCCAATCCCATGCTTCATGCGGCAGGGAGTGAGGGAGTGGGAGACTTCGAAAGTGGGATGAGCAGGGAGTCCGTAAATAATCAGCGCCATTTCCTCACTCACCCCATGATGTCCTGCTCAAACTGTATCCAAGGATGGACTTTTCTCAAAATGTAACAGCTGCAATAACAGAGTTGGTCCATGCCAAAATGGCGGCTTCAGTGGGGATACTACCAAAACCATTCCACAGCCCCCTCTGCTTTCTTCCCTGGTCCTCAGTAGGATAGTACAGAAAACCTCAGATAAGACATTAAAATTCCTGTTCTTTTCTCACAAAATCCAAAGGGAACATTCAGTCAAAGATTCTATGGAAAATAATGTATCTGATACTTTTCCTCCTTACGTTCCTAAAAAATCTACAATCAAATATGATCTCACTTTGTGTAAGACCCATGTTGATTTTTAAGATACAAAGAGGGTCAAGTTCGGGAGTTGAACTCCTATAAATATTTACTGGTGGGAATTTTTCTTCCTATTTAACTGTGGTCATTTGTGTGAATGCTCCTATCTCACAGATATTCTGGAAAGCATAAAAGCATAAAAAATACATTTGCTCTTGGCATTAAGAGTAAACATTATTTGGTCTATTAATGCTATTTTGATTTGGTTATAAATGGTCTGCAGTTTGCTTAGCTTTTCATGGTTGGTTTACAAATTACTATAGACCCTAGCTACCATGCTTACAAAATTTTGTAGAGCTATAATCAGAATCTATAAGGTGCTTAGTACTTGAAATAATTATATTTCATATTTAAATCAACCATTCTTTCCTCTTCCTTCTTTTGTGAATAACATCGGATTCACCAAATCCCCTTCTCAGAAATGGCTTTAAAATCAAGCATAGGAGTGCCTGGGTAGCAAAGTCGATTAAATGGCTGCCTTTGGCTCAGGTCATGATCCCAGGGTCCTGGGGTCGAGCCCCACATTAGGCCCCCTGCTCAGTGGAAAGCCTGCTTCTCCCATTCCCTCTGCCTGCTGCTCTGCCTACTCATGCTCTCTCTCTACCTCTCTGTCAAATAAATAAATAAAATCTTTTAAAAAATAATTAAAAAAAATTAAAAAGCCAAGCATATACCTAGCTTACTCAACATGCATCTCTGAAAATAAAAATGGCCTGGAAATATTCCCAAATTAAAGCAAAGCAAAACAAAACAAAAAGCACTCTAGAGTTTAAAGATTCTGAGTCAGGATGACAAATGTAAACAGACTGTTTACTTGAAAAAAAAAATCTGCAAACTTGGAAGAACACTAGAACTTGCATCACTGTGGAAGGCAGTATTCTACCATGATCCCCAAGACCCCCACAGCCTGGAGCATTCATCCTATATATCCTCTCCCCTTGAATATAGACAGAACCTGTGATGAGATATCAGATATCAGGTTACTAATAAGTGAGCTGACTTTACTTATTCCAAAGGGGGATTATGGAGGCAGACCTAAGAGATTGGGGGTATGAAGGGGCTTACAGAGGTAGCCACGTAGCTACACCTGAGAGCAGTCTCTAGGAGCTGAGAGCAACCCCTGCTCACCAGCCCGCAAGAAAGAGGGGCCTCAGTCCTCCAGCTGCAAGGAAGTGAATCCTGGCAATAACCTGAATGAGCGTGGAAGAGTCCCCCAGCCTTCAGATGAGACCCCAACCCTAGCCAACACCTTGATTTCAGCCCAGTGAGATCCTGAGCAAAGGACCCAGTTTACCCATGCCTGGACTCCTAACCCATGGGAACTGTGAGATAATACATTCATGTTGTTCTAAGCTGCTAAGGTTTTGATGATTTGTTATGCAGCAATAGATATGCAGCTATTACAATCACAGACCCAAAGCCTACCTCTGATAATAAGCCCTACAGCTGTGAGAGCTACATATTCTGTTGTGGGTAAGAGATGTCTCCCTTTAGAACTTTCCTGCTTGGATGGATGGTATATTGACTGGATGTGGTACTTGTTAAGAATCCCTTAAAAGTTCATAAGAATAGTTTTATCAACAGTAAAGTTAATTAATTCACCAATTCATTCATCCAAAAATTTCTGAGCACCTACCGCAAGTTAGGAATGCTTCCAGGCACTGTTTCGTAGGATTATTTTATATCTTGGTACCATTTTTTCTTTTTTCTCCTCTAGATACTACATCCACCCTACTTATCTTCTGAGGTTAACTTTCTGGATTCAACTAATGGAATAACAGAAAGAGGAAAGAGTAGAAAAAAAGTGAAGTTAGGAAACATACTTCCCTGGATTTTTCCCTGTTGGGTTACTTTGAGCTAGAGGTATCCTTCCACTCTTGTTGGTGTTTGCCTCCTAAGTACCTTATCTCAGGACAGCCCCTCCCCCAGCCCCCACTCTACCCCTGGACGGGAAGAGTTCCCCACTGTTGCTAGCCCCGGAGTACTAGATTCTTCTTTGTGGCATACCTAAACCCTGACCACACCTTTGTAAACAGTTTCCTTATCAAACTCCTTTCCTTTCTTTGATGTTTGACTCTGCTATCTCCTACCAAGACCAGAAAGACAAAGCACCAATGATCCCTTTGAAAATGTGGTATTTGGAACCACTGGATCAGGGAACTTAGATTCAAGTCTCCATTCATCCTCTACATAACTACAGAAACGTGGTCCTTCCAGGACACTCTTTCTTTATCTTATCTGTACAATGAGAGAAGAGGTTTAAAATATCTCTATGGTTTTTATCAGGGCTCATAATCTATAAATCAGTAGGTGGGTTGTAAAACTCACTCTTTGAGATATTCAGAGGAAATGCAATTTCCCGATTCAGGCTTCTTCATGTATCTCAACCCTTTCATGTTGGAAAAACTATATTCAGGCCAACATACTGAGCAAATAGAGCTATCCCTTTAGATAATATTTAGTCTCTTTAGGTAAAAAGCTCAGCCTCCTGAATTTCTTAGTTCAGTCTTCAGTCCCTTTTCCAGCTTCTTTCCAGGATAGCTTGTGTATGGAAGAGTTTATGCTAGGTGATCTCATGACGAAAGAAAGGAGTCCAGCTCCCTGGACTTGCTTGGTACCCTCTGGTCCTTTGAGCTCCAAAGCACCATCTCATACTGGCCTCACTGCCAGCCTCACTCACAGCTTGTCCTTCAGACTTTCATAAGGTCTAGAGCAGAAGTTGGCAAACTTTTAAAATAAAAGGCCAGGTAGTAAATGTTTTAAGCTTTGTGGACTCTAGAGTCTCTGTTACAGTTATCCAACTCCACAGTGTGTAAACAAATGGGTGTTTATTTGGGTTGGATTTGACCCATGGACAATAGTGTGCTCACTCCTAGCCTAGAGGCTCCTTGGCTTACTTGGCTTCCCCCCATTCTCTCTCATATAGATCCTGCCCCCTTTGCATCCCCTTTGTCCAACCATGCAGGACTCCAACTGGCTCCATTTGGAACCCAGGTCTGAAGGTTCCACTGATTCCAAGGTAAGCCCTCAAGGCCCTCACTCAGAACCACGGCACATGGGAATAAAGGCTCTAGTCTCCTTCTATGGTACCAGTCCCTGCACTGTTTGCTCCTCAGTTTAGCTGGTGTTTCCATAGCCACCCTCCCTTAGACCATTGTCCCAAGAAGAGAGAGAAAAAATAAGATTACTCCGACAGCTACTATGTCTGTTCTCTTCTTCTCTCTATCCCTTAGAGTCAGAAGGATCAGTTTTTTCTCCTGACCTTTATTCTTTCTCTACCGTATTCTTACTCTTAACTTAGGACAATAAGCTTCATGGTCTAGCTCACTCTAGTAGAAGGAATACCTTCTCTGTAGTATGAGAGAACTCTTAGAGTTGATTTTTCTAGACTTAGTTTTTGATATGTTCAAGGGGAAAGAGGAACTTTGAAAATGTTACCTTGAGAAAATAATCTTATTTGAGGACTAACATCTTTTTCTGCACAATTCTATTTTCAATATCAAAAGCTACACATTAACTCCTCCACTCTCTTTACTTATGCCTTTCGGAGCCACCACCACTAGTAAACACTTGTAAGTGGCTCGCTGGAAGTACAAGACTAGGGGAAAGTCTTGGATTCAGGAAACAAGCACCATGAATTTTTTTTTTTTCTTAATACTACCCTGTTGTAAGAGACAGGAGAAGCAAAATGAAGCAGCTGCATAACATGCTCCAGAAAAGCCTTCCTAAAGAGTCATATAATCCTTTATTCAAATAGGAATCCATCACTCACCTTACTCAACAAATGGCCTCTGAATGAAACATCCTGGTGTCTCGGAGGCACCACTGACAGGGATGGGGTGTGAGGAGTATAGGAAAGAAGTTGAGTTTTAGGGTCTTACAGAATCGCATTCCCATCTCCACTTTGCCCCTCAATTGCTATGAAATCATGGACTAGTTCTTACTGCTTCTGGGTCTCGTGATCCTTATTTCTAAAATTAGGCTCAATATGTAAGGTAAATACAGCTGCCTACAATAGGGCCTGATATCCAGTATGCTCGCTGAATGCACTTTGATAGCTACGCTGTTATCAGTAGAAGTCTACAGTGTTTTTAATTCAGCCAAATTAGTGGATACTCACAACTGTTTTGTAAACTGTGTTCTTATAAAGGGGTTTTGAGTAAATTGAACTGTGCCCGGATTGAATGGGACAGCGCCTACCAAGTCTCTGCCGCCTTCCACTGTTTCTTCAACCCTTACAGGTGGCCCCCAGCAGAGGAAAGCAGTGGTAGGTTTGTTGGTACTGGATATCAAGCGCCATTTGTGATAAGAATTACGCCATTTGTGATAAGAATTTGCCTTTTCTTTCTTCCTATTTATTTACTTAGACTTTGCACTTTTTAAAATCATAATTCTTGGTTGTCAAAGAATAAACACGCCAGCAGGACATACCACTTTAGCTGACCAAACTGACATTTCGACCTTGTAGTTCATGTCAGGAAGAGAGTGGCTTTCAGATTGGTATAAGCAATTCAATAGTTTTAAGGGTTAGTTCCCTTGGTCCCATTCGCAGCAAACAGGCAAGAAAAACTTGCCCCCTCTTCTTCTGGCTTCATTCTGAATAATACTTACCAGGAAATGCATTAAATGAAGTCAAATAATATGGGGCGCCTGGGTGGCTCAGTCGGTTAAGCATCTGCCTTCACTGAGGTCATGATCCCAGGACTCTGGGATCGATCTACACTGGGCCCCCTGCTCAGTGGGGAGTCTGCTTCTCCCTCTGCCTCCCACTCCCCCTGCTTGTGGTCCTCACTCTCTCTGTCAAAGAAATAGATAAAATCTTAAAAAAAAAATTTTTTTTAAATGAGGTCAAACATTAAATAAGTTCAGAACTATTTGAAAGTCAGCGCCCATTGTTACATTCCCCACAACAAATTCACTCCAGAAAATAATTAGATTCAGTAGGACGCTCACTAATGCTGAGTCTTACTCCACTGATTTCTATTCTCTGTGGACAAACTCACTGTTATTGCCTGAAGATTGTTTTATGGATTTTAGTTTTTTACGTCCCATGAAAGAGTTCAAATGGCCCCCGCTGCTGGACCTATCAAAGTGTAGCTGCAGACATCTGCGCAGCGTTTCCTGGTGTTCTTGATAGTCCCTGTGCTTATGTAAATATAATGTGACCGACCTTTGGCCCAAGCAGTTTAACTTTACCTGGAGAACTTACTGGGGGTAGTGGAGGTGGGGAGAAGGGCAAGTATCCTGAAAACTCATGCAAAGAGGTGAAAATATGTCTTTGGGGAGATACTTTGTCTATGCAAATGAGCAGGTAGACCAAAGAGAAGAAAAAAACTATACTCTCTTTTTTTCTTTTTTAAGATTTTATTTATTATTTATTTATTTGACAAGTAGAGATCACAAGCTGGCAGAGAGGCAGGCAGAGAGAGAGAGAGAGAGGGGAGGAAGCAGGCTCCTTACTGAGCAGAGAGCCTGATGTGGGGCTCGATCCCAGAAACCTGGGATCATGACCTGAGCCGAAGGCAGAGGCTTTAACCCACTGAGCCACCCAGGCATCCCTATACCCACAAATCTTGCCCAGGCAGGAATTTCATAATAAGAATGAAAGAACTGTGGAAATCTATTTAAGAAATGGATAGCGCCTCTCTGGTACCATCCTATGCCCATTCGGCATTTCTTCTACTACCCTATGTCCTCTCCTGTCTCTCTGTGTTTGACCTGGGGAATCCTCCTCTAACCTCCCCTTCCTGTCGGCCATTCCCTTGATCCTCATTAGGATGTACTTCTAGATCCCTGGCCTGGGTGATGGTTTTGCTAATGTGGTACCCTCATAATCGGTATCAATATGTCGACTTCGCAAGCCACTGTCTTTAAAGTCTAGAACAAGGGTGTGAGTAGCCTGGGACTTGACTGATTCTAATGGAGAGAACATCAGTCTTGAAAGCAGGATATTTGGGGAAATCATTATGAACTGGAAACTGCGCTAAGAGACCAGAGTCCCTGGAGTCATACCTGCTTAATCTAAGCAATGAGCCAGCTCAAAACATGCATATTAGAATATCAAGATTAAGTTTGATGAAGATAGAGTTGCAAGACTGAAGGAAAGTGGTGAGCATGTGAAAAAATATGATCAGAATCTATAATGCGCTTGGGGCTTCGAATAATTTTTTCCATTAGTTAATTTATTTTTCTCATGAGCAATGGCTGGGAACAGAGTAACTTGCCAAGTACTCACTGTGCACCAGGAACTGGACAGAAGCTTTGTAAATATCGTCCAAGTTAATCTTTCCCACAAACCTGTAAAATACATAGTGAATCAGAATTCTAGGCTGGAACTCAACAAGGGTTGAGGAACTGACATTAGGACTGGTTCTTAAGAAAATCTGTGAACCTCTTCCAAAATGGTGACTTCCCTGAACCCACCTGTCTTGGATGAGGTATGAGATGAGAAGTGAGGGCGGCCACAGCTTCCATATGCCCAGTGCACAAGCCAGCTTGCATCCACCTCACAAGTCTTCAAACAGCTTAGTCATGCTCTTGGTTTTGCTCTACGTCTTAAGTCCATATGTCTTGTCACATTGGTGAAAAAAAGGCTGATGGAAATCACAACAGTGATCTAGTAAGGGAGAATCAACAGGTCAGAGATGCAAGGAAGCCCAGGTCCCTACCCAGGGCCCATGGCTGTTGATAGTGGTAGAGATGAGTCCTACAAGAAGAGGGGGGCAGTGGCAGCATCACTGACATAACTCAGAATTCCTTACATCTTTAGCTTCACAGTCCATCCTCTCTCACCTCTCCAGTCTCCGCAACTTGACACATTGATGTTTTCCCAAACACCTCTTGAATAAGAGCTTCTCTGGACACAAAGATGGATACTTACTAAAAATCTTTACAGATTCTGATGACTGAGCATGCTTTCATTTATTCAATTAACAGTTATAAGAAGACTGTATATTCAAGGCATGTTTGGGTGCCGAAATAAGAAACAGTCATGTCCTCAAGCAGCTTGCAATTTAATCCAGGAGAGAGAGAAGTGGACAAGAAATTGCAATGCCAGGTGGTGAGTACCCTGACAGTTGTATATACGGGGGAAGAGCAGGACAAAATGTCAAGGAAGGTGTTCATAGAGGGGGCCAAGTTGAATGAGGAGGAGCTTGTGACTAGATAATTGGGGAAGAAAACACCCACGTAGTGGCAGTAGCAGGTGCAAAGAGAATGAAAGAGTCTAGTGCCTTCTTAGGGGGACAAATGGGTAGAAAGGTTCAAAGAGATTGAAGGCGGCAGGGGTCAGATGTGAAAAGAGCTGAATGTGTTGCTAAGGACCTTGGGTTTTACTTTATAAGTTATGGGGTGGTTGAGGAATTCCTGATACCGTTTAGCTATTAAACAATGGAGATTCGTCTCAGGGACAGTCAGTGCCTGAGAAAGGAAGAAATCTCCCTTTCTTCCTTTTTAGGACCCCGCTCTCCTCAGGTGCCAAGGGCTGAGTTAATCACACTTCTGGTTCACAGCACTCTTGCTACTGACATGGGTCTATGCACAGCCTCTTGTTTATTTCATTATATTTTTATTTTATTTTATTTTCCCTCTTCAACCTCGATCCCCACACACCCATTCCTTCCTCCCCACAGAAGACCATCCACTCTGATGCATCTGGCAGATGTCTCGGATATTTATGTATGCTGATAACTTATGTTGTGCTCTTTTGTATGTGGATGTGTTAATTCACACAAAGGGTATTGTGATGTAACTTTTTTTCATTCAACACTCTTTTATGATCTATTTCATTTATAGCTTCCTACTCCTGTATAATATCCCATAGAATCTACTCACATTTTCTGATCCTTTCCCCTAAAGTTGAACAATTCGAGGTTCACTGCTCTCTAGAAAAGACAGTGCAGCAATAAACATCCTCAAATATGTCCCCTTATGGATCTGGGTAGGATTTTCTTTAGGATATGTAATCAAGACTGGGTTTATGAATGAGAGCTTTATAAATCCTTGGTTTACCAATTACTTGGCAGATTGCTCTCCAGAACACCTATGTCAGTTTATACTTCCTCTCATAATACGTGAAAGTACATGTCCCTTCATCCTCACCAAAAACAGTATTTTCTGACTCTTGAACTTCTGTATGTCAAATGGCATCTCATTTTAATATCTATCTCTCTGACTGCTGATGTGGTTGAACATTTCTTCAGTGATTTGGCATCTTTGGATTTCCCTTTATGTGAATTTTTCATTTATATTTTTTTATTTTTCTGCTGGGTTTTCTTTCTTATTTGTAAGTATTCCTTATGTATTAAGATATAAATCCCTTGGCTTGTTTAATCATTGCAAATATATTTTCCCAGGGTGTCACTTGTTAATTTTATCCATAGTATTCTTCTTTGAACAGAAATACTCCATTTTGGGGCACCTGGGTGGCTCAGTGGGTTAAGCCTCTGCCTCTGGTTCAGGTCATGATCTCAGGGTCCTCGGATGGAGCCCCACATGGGGCTCTCTGTTCCATGGGGAACCTGCTTCCCTCTCTCTCTCTGCCTGCCTCTCTGCCTATTTGTGATCTCTCCCTTTGTGTCAAATAAATAGATAAAATCTTCAAAAAAAAAAAAAAAGAAAGAATTTTGATAAAGTCAAAACCATCAAGATTTTTTTTCTTACCTTATGACATATACCTTTTAGGTCTTGTTTAAGAAATTCTCCCCAACCTCCAAGTAGACAAAGATACTCTTTACATTTTCTTCTTTTAGCTGTATAATTTTAATCTTTTATATTTAGGACTTGTTGATCTGAAGTTCACTTTTGTATATGGTGGAAGGGAGAGATCTATGTTTGTTTTTCTCCAAATACTAAGAAAATTACCCCAACTCTATCTACTAAAGAATTCATTTCTTCCCACTGATGTGAGATGTCACCTTTTTCTTTTGTCAGGTAGCCATACGTCAGTGAGTGTCTTTTGGAGGACTCTATTTTGTTCAATGTTCTCTGCCTATTTCTGCAGCGTTACCACAATGCTTTATGCTATCTATTATTTCTAATAGGGAAGGCCCTTTATATTTATGAATTAATCTGGGGAGAACCGTTATTTTAAAATAAGTAAATCATTTCATCCATTAACATAAAAAATCCCTACATTTATTCAGATTCTTTTTAATACCCTTTAGGGGTATAAAGCCTTAGATTTTCTCCATAGAAGTCTTAGCATACTTTATTATTTCACTCTTACACTTTATATAGTTGTTGTTAGTGTAAGTTGTTTCTTTTGCAAATTATATTTTCTCCTTAATTGTTAGTATAATGAAAATCCCAGCTCTTTTGTTCTGACAGGTTGTTGATTCTGAAGGTTTTCTATGTAGATAACCACGCTGCAGCAAATAACGATACAAGGAAGTCTCTTCCCTTTCAATAGTTTTACTTCTAATTATTTTCTTTGTTATTACACTGGCCACGACTTCCAATATTATACTGAACAATAGTGGTGGTAACTGTTTTCTTGCCTTGTTTTTTAATCTCACAATGGCTGCATTTAAACTTTCTCTTGTAAGTATGGTGTTTGCCGTAGGTGGCAATGTAGAGCCTTTAACACATTGCAGAAGTTCTCCTCTGTTCTTAGTTATCTGAGAGTTTATATTTTTATATTACAAATAGTTGTTCAATTGTTTCAAATTCTTTTTAGGCTTCCATGAGATAGCTGGGTAATTTTTCCTTTTTAGTTCATCAATATGGTGATTTAT
Source organism: Mustela nivalis (assembly GCF_964662115.1). Classification (NCBI taxonomy): domain Eukaryota; kingdom Metazoa; phylum Chordata; class Mammalia; order Carnivora; family Mustelidae; genus Mustela; species Mustela nivalis. The sequence continues at coordinate 109,503,864 of NC_139025.1, forward strand.
ATGACAGATTTTCTATTATAAAACGATTCTTCATTCCTAGGATGAATCTTGTTTTATTATGTCATTTTTAAAAAAACACGCTAGGTTCAGTTAGCTATTGCTTTTTTAGGATTTTTAAAATCTATTTTCACATATGAAATGGGTGTAATTATCTTCTACTACTATATTTTGTATTGGAATCCAGGTTCTACTGACTTCATAAAGTGAACTGAGTAACTTTCTCACTTTTTCTACTTTCTGTAACAACTTGCATATGGTAGGAATCAAATATTTCTAAGAATTTGGTGGATTTACTTGTACAATTGTCTGGGGTTGGAAGATTTTTATTCCTTTTATGCAAAGGTGAATTCTTTTATTATTTTTCTGATTTGAGTAGTTAGTGGTTTTCATCTATTCACATTTTAGATTTCATCTTGCATCAATTTTGGCATTTGTATACTTTTATAGACATTTATTCATTTTGTCTAGGTCTTCAAATACATTGGTGTTTATATATGCATGTATGTAGTTTTAAATTTCAAATTTCTTTCTGTATTTTGCTTATTTGCAATTTCTCTCTCTCATTTTTGCCTCTTTATCATTCTTGCCTGAAGCTTGTCTATTTTATTGATCTTAAAAAAATTCAAGTCTTGTGTTAGCTAAATTTCTCTGTTTTGGAGGGTTGCTGTTGTTCAGTATTTTATTGATTTCTCATGTTTATGATTTCCTTCCTTCATATATCTTTGGGCCTTCTCTGTTGTTCATTTCCAACTTGCTGAGGTAAGCACTTAGTTCATTAGTTTAAAGTCTTTTTTGTTTTCTGATAAATATAAGCTTATTGAATCTATAAACTTCATTCCAAGTAGTGATTCTAACTGGTGTGTTTTTAATACCATTTAATTTTAAAGGTTCTTTTTGTTTCAAGTTTTTATTTAAATTCTAGTTAGTCAACATATATTATAATATTAGTTTCAGTACAGTACAATTTAGTGACTTATCACTTACCTAGAACACCCAGTGCTCATCACGTCAAGTGCCCTCCTCAATACCCATCACTCATTTAGCCCATCCCCCTGCCCAGCTCCTCCCCAGCAACTCTCAGTTTGTTCTCTTTGTTAAGAGTCTGTTTTATGGGGCGCCTGGGTGGCTCAGTGGTTTGGGCTGCTGCCTTTGGCTCGGGTCATGATCTCAGGGTCCTGGGATCGAGCCCCGCATCGGGCTCCCTGCTCCGCAGGAAGCCTGCTTCCCTCTCTCTCTCTCTCTCTGCCTGCCTCTCTGCCTACTTGTGATCTCCATCTTTCAAATAAATAAATAAAATCTTTAAAAAAAAAAAAAAAAGAGTCTGTTTTATGGTTTGCCTGTCTCTCTCTGTTATTATGTTTCCTTTTTTTTTTTCTTTTAAGTTTATTTATTTAAGTAATCTCTATACCCACTGTGGGACTTGAACTCATGACCCTAAGATCAAGAGTCACACACTTTTCTGACTGAGCCAGCCAGGCACCCCTAAATTTCCCTTTCAACCAAAGGGTACATCTTTCAATTTCCAGACATGTACATTAAAAAAATTTTTTTCTTATTACTGATTTCTTTCTATAGTAATTTTTTTGCATATAGTCAGATAACATTGTATTATTTGATTCTTTAGAATTTCTTGTGGCTTCCTCTGTATAGCTATTACATTGTTGATTGGTATATATATGTTTCATATGGGCTTGAGTAATATATTCTCTCTTAAAGATCATAGGTACATGATAGATAGGTAGATAGATTCAGTTTCTTAGTTTTGTTATTTAAAATCTTCTTTATATTTGATTTTTTAAAAATCCGAACAAAAGTTGGATTTAAAATCTCCTAATCCAGAGTTGGATGAGTGTCAGTAAGGAGGATTGGGCATAAATTGGTTGATGGGGGAGAGAATTTTTTTCCTTCTGTATTCAATATGACTGTATTATGCTGATACATTTGACAGAGGGAGACACAGTGAAAAAGGGAACACAAGCAGGGGGAGTGAGAGAGGGAGAAGCAGGCTTCCCACTGAGCAGAGAGCCTGATGCGGGGCTCGATCCCAGGACCCTGGGATCACGACCCAAGCCGAAGAGGCTTAATAAGGCCTGAGCCACCCAGGCACTTATAGAGACATGTATCTTATTAACAGTTGTAAGAAGAGTGGAAGCAGAGAATGAAGGAGGAAAGTGTCTGAGTTTTGGCTGAATGCCTCCTCCCAGTGGAAGGAAAATCAAAGAAAATTTCTCCAGTTTAGGCCTAGTGGATGGCCTATAATCCAGAGAAAGGTACCATATGTGTATGTACACATCAGCGAGAGAGAGAGAGAGAGAGACAGAATACATTTCAGGAATTGCAACACTTGGGCACCAAACTGCTTTGCTTTGGGACATCCTGGGTGGTGGAAAAACACAAAGAAGAGAGGAGACTTTACTGTCACCTCCAAACCGCTGCTTTCTGAACAAAACATGTAGTTGGCAGGAATAAGTGATTCTATTGGAAGCACTTTTTTTTTTCTCGTAGTTCTTGATGTGTGTGAGTAAATTTCAAATTTATCAGAAATGTAGATGGGGGCTTCACATTAATGGAGTCATTGGGCCTGAGGCTAATATTTTTCTGATGCACATGAATTCCCCTGAGGCCCTCAGAAATATTTTGGGAAGGGGACTTTTTAAAAGACTGGATAATGGAGCAGGAAAGGGGCTCAGGGCCATTGTAGTTTGGCTATTTAAATGTTAAAATGACTTAATTTGTATTCACAGATAGTGACATCCTGGTTTCTTAGATGTGTATATGTCTCTATGTGTGTACTACCATATCACATGTATCTGGAAAGAAAAAAACCATATGTGATATATATGTAATTTTTTCCTCACAGATAGCACACAGTTTTGTTAACCTGCTTCATCCATTCAACAATATGCCATCGATATAGTATAATAATTAAAAATATCATTAGTAATCTGCAGTCAGAGAGAATTAATCCATTTGAAAATTCTAGGTATTCACCCACTACTAGCTTGCCTGATCAGGCTCAATTTACTTAGCAGGGAAGCATCCAAACATTTAAGTATGCAAATGTGTAAAGCCAAATGAGACCTCATTTAATTCCTTTATTGTCTTACAGTGAAAGAGAGCAAATGAACAAGCTGATGGCTTTATGCCAATTATTTTTACTACGATTTCTTTTATGCTAAGGTATAGCTGAAGGCAAGCCCTCAAATTCTAGCATGAACACGCAGCAGCAATAACATGAATATTTTAGGGGCCATAAGACTCTTTTCACGGCTTATGGTTGGAAATAAAAAATTTAAGTGGCAACTGCTTTGGAAAACACGTCATAAACCACTGGGACTAAGTGTAAGAGTGTGTGTGTGGCCTCCACCCCAAATGTGCTTCTAAAAAACTCAAGTCCTAGGTGTCCAAGGCCCTCCACAACGAAATGCTCTTTCCTCCTATCTTTCTAGATTAGTCGTTCACACTCACCCCCACTTAATTCAGCTCCACACCTCCATCCACTCGCACAAACTTACTTGAACAGAACATGCATTTTCACATCAAGGAATATGGCCCCAGGACTATCTTCAGATCCCAAGGCCAGCATGAGAGCTGGGTGATGGTGCCCACCATGAGAAATTCAGCCAGATGGAGACCAACTGGCTGAGCTAGAGAGAGCAGCGGGCTAACGAGGGTTAGGTCATGACCCCCAGCATGACAGCTCCATTTCTTCTATTCCTTTCCACCAGACTGCACACTGAACTTCCCCTAGTCCTCTTCACAGACTGGTTCTATTGACTAGAATGGTGAGTGAGGCAGGGACCTCGTGGAAACCTCAAAGCCCGGTCCCAATGACAGCTTGTCCGGACCATTCATTCGCTCACATTGAGAAGGAGACATTATTACTAACCTGGAGGAGAGCTAACCAATCAGAGCATTTAGCCTATTTGTTTAAGGATGGTTTTCCCCATCTAGGAAAAAAAAAAAAAGAAAATAAAAAGTACAGTGTTTCTGTGTTTAAAGCACATCAAGAATTAATGAACCTCATTTTCTTTCTCTTACCCAAGGCATATCACTGCTTAAAACCACAAAGTGCTGACCCAGCCAGTGGTTCCAGAACCCGGGGCCTCGGCGCAGCATTTTAAAGACTCATCCTCATAATAAATTACTATTTTAGTTATAGTCCTGGTAACATATGGTGAATGGAAAACACTTTTTGTAGATTAAGCAACATAGTTCACATTAATGGTTTTCTATACTTTAGAACTTAAAGAGATTTTAATGCACTGTTCATTTGGTGCAGTTTCTGCTGAATTATTTAAAACATCTCCTTCCTGCTTTAACTATGAACTTGCATTAGGAAATACAATGCCAATTAAGATTCCTCCATTGCCTCAAATGCTCTAAAAATAAATACAAACTAAATCCCAACCATAAATACATTTCCCTCTTTATACTCTGACCTTCCTATTATCCTAACCTTAGGCAAAAGACAGAAATGATACATGCAACTTGGCTGAGAGAGACAAGCCAGAAGATTGGGAAATTATGAAGGTAATAAAAAAATTGAAGTTTGAAGGATGGCTTTTGGAAAGTGCTGGAGACACACGGAGTCTTCACCATATCTAGGTGGAAACCTCAGCATTTACGTAGATCAGTACGGGTTCCAGCATCTCCAAAATTACATAACATAAAATACAAACACAAGTTCTTAATTTACATAAAGTCAGAAGTTAAAGATGTTGGCTCAGTTGGCTGAGTTGAATCTAATTTACTGTGATAAACAGTCAAAAGTGAGAACGGAATACTGTCCATAACTTTGGCCACGTTTCATTTGCCTGTTTTATTTTTGCAAAGCTGAGAGTTTCTCTTGGTCTCAGCAACCTTGCCCAAGTTGAATCCCCACTCTCTTCCCATTGTGTGAAGATTTGCTATTGACCCTAGGCCTGCATCAGATAACTTGCTCCCAGTAGACCGAATCTGACTCCTAGTCCCCATACCACTTCTCTAACTCCAGGCCACTTCCACCTGGTGTGTCTGCGGCCTGCTGCCTCCTGCCCCTTCCATTCTGTTCAGAGCTCTACTCCCTGAAGGAAGCTCTTCCGTAAGGGAGTTCTCAACGAATCCCTCTAACTCCGGCATCTGATCACTCTATGAACTTGTACACGTCCACTTTCTGGAAGAAGCATGTGAACACGATTTTCAGTTACTTTTGTATTGCCACACATTTTCACTTGGGCGCATCCTGGCTGATGAGTGCCCTGTCTCCGCAGAGCTCAGAACATGTTCCTGCAGGACCCCTGGAAGTTTCAGTTTGAATCAGAGTGCCATCTACTGGTGTAACATGTTGCAATACTATCAGCGAGATTACATTGTATATACTCCATACGTGTGACATATACCAGTTCTCACCGTTTGATTAAAGAATAAGGAATGTGCTATTTAAAAGAAATAATTTGCTCCCATTCTTAGTAACACATATGTTTTCAAAGAAGAAATGGCAATGAAATAAGAAAAGATCCCCATTTGGATCCTCTAAATAATAAAAACATCATCTCCAAAAGATGGGTGTGAATTCTAGACTGTGTCCTCCGGCTGCTTTGTAAACTTTGCTTTTTATTTATTGAAAAAAATGTATATGAAATTAGGAACTGCAACAATATAGAGTACAATGTCAGAATGTCATTAAGGCCTATGGAAAGGGCATTGTTTTAGAAGGAAGACTAGGGGTTTTGTTTTGTTTTGTTCCAAGAACTTAGCCCTTCTATATGGGAAGTCATCCCTAGACTGAGCACAGCTTGGAGTCCTAACCCTCCGAGCTAGCATGGTCTCTTGGCACAAAGTGGAGGGACTGTATTTTTTTTTTTAAAAGCAATAGTAAAAATATTTAACCCCTCTTTATCAGGCTAACATTTTTGCCGGTTAAATAATTTCTCAAACCATTTAATAACTCCGTCTTTCTACTTGCTCTTAATCCTATCGCACCGTGGGTAAATTTAAATTGCACAGGGGTGGGTCTGTTAAGCGAACACTTTTCTTCCTTTGCCCAGAAGCTGATCCAGATAGCACGGGATCGTTAGTGACCAAACAGATGCCCCCATCTATAACTCAGAGACAGCCCTCAGCTGTACAGAGAACCTTTCATTTCCTACGTAGAGGTGAACTCAGAACGTGTCACTGGTTTTTGCACCCTCTTAATCTTCCTGTTTATTCTGAGCTTCATTAAAGTCAATCTCCATGGGGCAGACTGTCATCTGAGCTCGGCCCGTCCTGCTGTCTGCTCTCTCCAGAGAGCATCCTTCATCCTGATAAACGGCCTGTGAGCTGAGCACATGACTGAGCTCCTTAAGGTAAATAGATTACAGAGCGATGTTCCTTCCACACTGGCTCAACAGAATTTGATAAGCAGGATCATTGACGTGGGCGTGATGGTGGAGATGATGTTTTCTGAAAGATGGGGTTTCAGATTTACCATTGTAAAATGAGATAGTGACGATTTTTTTTTCATTGTGTAATACCGTACCTTTAAGGCTGCATTAGCTAGTGTCACTCATCTGCCAAGTATCTCCCTCAGGATTTAGCATCAATTATGGGACATCTTCTGTGTGCCAGGCTCTCTGCTAGGCATTAGAGACCTACAGATACACATAGGGAGGGAAAGTGGCGGCAGTGGTGGGAGCCGGAGTGAAGCTCTCTGGGAAGACATGAAGCATGCCGTCATGACAACGCCAGCCCGTGGGCTCAGATTAGTGGGTGCCTGTTTGTTGGACTCACAGGCCATGCTGTCCCAGAGCAATTGTTATATCTAGATGAAAAGGCAATGCTGGGGCCTGAGACTGGTCTCTAGGCAACTCTGTTCCTCCCCTGACTCATGTTGATAGATAAAGCAACAAGCTATGCCTGGAGGAGCCAGGACTGTCCTTTCTACCTGATAAACCAAACACAGACTGGACTATGGAGACGGCAAGTCTCATATCTCAGGCAGGGGCTGTAGAGGGGTCTTGGGTTCCTGAGCTGAGGACATCTGAGTCCATATGGCCGCCAGCTAGCACCACAGTCACTCCCCAATACTTGGATGCTGGAACCATGTAAAATATACCCCACATATTGTGACAAGGGTAAAAGATGGACAGTCCCAGAAGAAGGTGGAAACTTACCTCCTGGATGATCGGGGAAAGATCTATGTAGAAAGTGTTACAAGGAAGCTCACTTTCTCTTAGCTGAGAAGGGAGATAAGGTCGAGGAGGACTCCCACCCACCCTACACCCCAGTTTTTCTAAGGTTTGGGTAGCAGAAATCCAAGGTCCTCTTCAACAATGACACCAACTTCTTCCTGGAAGGCTTGTAGATCAGCCGGAAGACAGGACAGCCAGAGAGATGGTGTCCTGTCCTGCCAGGGGCTGCTCCTGGCTTCTGTCTTCCTCTAGTTCACTCAGTGAGAAAACCAGGAGTGAAGAGCTCCACAGGCAGTACTTCGGGGGCAAGGGCTTGGTCTTCTGAGCCATGCAGAGTCACCATCCTTCAGGCTTAGTTCCGCTAACCACACATCCTGTTAGCCCTCCGAGTTCTCGCTGGACCACAGCCGTCTGTCTCTCCCTCCTCTGAGCTCCTCCTGTGATTTACAGTTCAATATTTTATTATATTCAGTCTCATAATGCACTTATTCCTTGCATGTTGTGTGGCCACAACAAGATCACATTTGTGAGCTTCTTTGAAATGAGAGAGACATAGACTCAGACATGCAGCAGGTGTCTCATACTTAACCTAACCTGGGAATCAGAAAATAAGAGCTTGTAGAAACCTTCCTGTAACAGCATAGGAAACAGATCTAGAGAATCGCCGCTTTATTTATTTCACAAGTGACTCATGAAACTTTCGAGTCACCGTGCTGGGCGCTGTGGAGGAGACAGAGAAGGACCCAGTTCTCGTGCACCTGCCAGTGACGTGTGAGAAAGAGGATGTGTGGCCTAATTACCAAAAGTGGAACCCATTAAGAAGGCAACAGTGAGCCTGAGGGATCTCACGTGAGAGAGGTGATGGGTCAGCTGAGGAACTGAAGGGAGGGTTTGTGGAGGAGGTAGCACCTGAGCCCAATGAAGGATTTGATGGGTAGGAATGGGGAAGTGTATACAAGTGGGAATGTATATTCGCCTTTGCCAAGCTTTACATTCACCTCCAAGCCAGCCCGCAGGAGTCAGCTGAGACAACTGTCGTGGGTGGCTACCACCCGCGCTGAGCGCCCCCCCCCCCAGGGCTGGCTGACACTTTCATCCCCCAAATAGGAGCATCCCTTGATGTGACTGTCTCAGCTCTTTGCTCATGAAGAGGGCTGTCTCTTCCCTCTCCTTTCTCAGTTTCACATCCCCTGCCTCCCCCAAGGGCAGGGAAGCTTGCAATCTCCCTTAACCTTTGGCAGCTGGCAGGGGCTCTGACCTTGTCTTGTCCCAGCCTCAGCACAACAGACCAAGGCACTCCTGTGGGCCCAGCTCCCCACCCCCTACACGTGCTACACATTGAACACCCTGCCTTGGGCCTGGCCCAAGGTTTTCACAGGGTTTAAAAGGTTTCCTTGGAGGCAGAAGGGTGGGTCGTCCACCTCTCTTTGCGTCAGGGCTTGGCACTTCCCATGGAAGGAAGCCAGGCTCTTCCTGAGAAAAGCTGCAGGAGGCTAAGCAAACTCGGACCACATAGGCAAGAATCTTCTGAGCCTCTCTCTGCCAGCCAGCTCCCTGCCCACTCCGCCCCCTCATTCTTCCTTCAGCTGACTCTTCACTGCCCTCGTGCCTGTACAGAAGTATCCTTTGCCCAAGCCAGGATACTCTTGCTCATTCTCCTTAACCCTGCCTGTAACTGGGCTCTACCCTTCCCCACCCCCAATGCAAGGAGTAACCCCTTTAACCTCTTTCTTGCGTCTGCTCATGCAGCTCTGCCTTCTGGCCATGTCCTGTGGTCAAAGAGATGAATTTTCTACCCTCCCTATGTGCTTGCTTCCTTTTTTCTTTTTCCTTATTCCCTTTGAGTTCAGGGGAGAGGGGAGAATCCTCGGATGCCAGGACAGCAGCATGGACTCGAGGTAACACAGAGAGGCTGAATAATTTGTCTCTGTTCTTAACTCAGCATAAAAGCCCAACCCCCACAGTTTCCTCTCCAGTCTTCCCTCTAGACCGGGGTCTTCAGACTCCTGCCCTCACCTTAAGTGGAAACTGGGTGAAAGCCACATCAAGAGGAACTCTGAAAGTTGCATCTGGATGAAAAGGGAGCTCCTTGGACACTCCAGCAGCAGGTGAGGACCTCATGCCTTCTGATTCCTTAGACTTCTGTCTAACGGCCCCAGAGGTAGGTCTGTGAGAAGAACCTCCAAGTGAGGTTCTACTTCTCTTTTAGGTGTGGCCAATTCTAATTCACTATTGCTATAGAGCTGTAATAGCCTTTTCACTTATTTTAAGTTCCGGGATCCCAAAATTTAGTTCAAGTAAACACTTATATGCGGCAAAACATAGGGTCCAGTTCTAACCCTTTGGTAGCTATGTGACTTCGAAAATTTCATTCTATTTGAGGTAGGGCAGCAAAGCAGGGCTGTGCCCAATTTACTTTCTCCTGCCTTCCAGCTACTCCTCCCTCCCGTCAAGGGCCGGTGATTGGGGCCTTGGCTCAGCCGCCCATCCATCAGGCGGTCATTGATAGAACTGATGCCGCTGAGTACTTTAGAACAGGCCTTGCTTGGTCCTTTTTGTGGATTTGGACCAAATGTAAGGCTAGAGAGGAGACCTCAGTGCCGTAATAAGTCCCAGAGGCCTGGCATTGGACAGTACATGCTACAACCTCTACACCCCTGTTGTGAGGATGTGACAGCCCAGAGCTCTGAGAACCAGTGTCCCAGGACAACCCAGCTCCGGCCATTTGGGGGGTGGCAGGGAGGTCACTGGAACGTGGTTCCGCAGAACCCTTCTCTACCACCACCTTCCAGACCTTGTTGTGGGTTGTGAACTGTTTTAGATAAGCTCAGAGTTAAGGTTCAGGAGATAATCTCTGGCAAAAATGACATGAAACACACGTATTTATCTCTTCTAAAGTGGTGTAACACGTCAAAACTGAAAATAGACACAAAATAATTTTAGTTTTGAAAACTGTTCAATGGAAGCATTGGAATGTGTGATAAAGTGTATTCTTCTCCATCTACTGAGCAAATGTTTTAGAATCTATGAACCAAGGCTGACTGAGTCAGGAAGCTTCCTCCAGATTTAAGCCTTGGCTCCCTCTAGTGTCTCTGACTCCACCTTTGTTTCAGCCCTAAAATGCCCGGGACCTACCAGCTCTATTCAATGAGGATTCAAAGCCCAGTTCCACGAGTTCTCTTCCTTTAACCACCCCTCACCGCACAGTGACCATTGATCATAGACTTCTCCCTCTTTGAGCTCAGATATCTTCTGTTGCTCACAACGGACATTTTATTGTATTCCGTTCATAAGGTAGTTGTTTCATATGTATTGTTTGTCCTGCTCCCATCACCGTGGTCTTTTTCTAACTTATTTTTAAATTCCTGTATAGTTAACATTCTATTGGTTTCAGGTGTACAATAGAGTGATCAGACATTGTATACATTGTGCTCGTCAACCTAAGTGACCTTTAATCCCCTTCATCTCCTTCACCCCCCCCCCCCACCTCCCTTCTGGCAACTTCAGTTCTCTGTATTTAAGAGATTTTTTTTTATCTCTTTTTTTCCTTTGTTTGTTTTGTTTCTTCAATTCCACTTACGAGTGAAATCACATGGTGTTTGTCCTCTGCTGGTTTATTTCACTTGGCCTTAGAGCCTTTAGGTCCACCCACACTTTTGTGAATACAGTTGTGTCTTTGAAATGGGAAACCTATACTATGAGGCATGCAACAGGTGCCTAATACTCTAAATGGGGAATAAGCATATTAGAGTCAGGAACAAAGCTAATATGGTGTCCTCGTCTCAAAAAATGGGAAACAGACCCAGAGAACAGCTGCATCATTCACTCCACAAGTGTCCCCATGCTGGGCAATGTGGAGGAGACAAAGGTGCCAACCAGATGGGCCACCTCTCCTGCTCCTAGCAGTGAGGCATGGAAAACGACCCGTGCCCCCATCCCTAAAAGTGGAAACCATAAGGAAGGTAAAAAGTCTGAGGGATCTCAGGTGAGGGAGGTGCTATGTCAGCTGAGGGATTCAGGATGGTTTTAGGGAGAAGGTAGCACTTGAAACTGATCTCGAAGGATTTGACTGGGTGAAAGGTATAGTGTTGTAAAAGCACATTTGGGGAAGGAAGCCTGAAGAAGAACTCCAGAAGCTGACTGGGATGCCTTAGAGTCCTCGGACAGCAGGCCCGGAATGCCAGCCAGGAAACTTGCCCTCTAACCAGTAAGCAGGAAGCCCTCCTGAAGGAAGAACTTAGAAAAATGTCTAACTTCTTGAGCATGTATTGAACTCCTGTTTAAAAAGTGAATTCTCGGGGCGCCTGGGTGGCTCAGTGGGTTAAGCCTCTGCCTTCGGCTCAGGTCATGATCGCAGGGTCTTGGGATCGAGCCCCGCATTGGGCTCTCCGCTCAGCAGAAAGCCTCCTTCCTCTCTGTGATTTCTGTCTGTCAAATAAATTAAATAAATAAATAAATAAATAAATAAATAAATAAAAAGTGAATTCTCCATCCTTGAAGGTGTTGAAGCACGTGATGTGCTTTTATCTAGCCAGGTACTTACGATTTCTGAGTAGGTGTGTACAGAGGGCTCCTGCATGGACTGGATAATGCTAAAGTCACTTTGAATTGAGATTACCCGTTAGGATTAGAACTGGACCTGTGCTCTAGGAGACAAGGCTGTATTTCTTTTTATACTTAGTAAGGGCTCAATTAATGCTTCCTCACACAACAAATGACATGAACATACTTGTGCTTTAGGAAGAGGAATTTGGCAGCAAGGTTTAAACTAGAGTGGCAAGAAGGGAGCGGCGGCACACGGGGAGACGGGCTAGAGCACCCTTACGTTTTCAAGGCCTACACCCGGTGAGTGGAAATGGGAATGGAAAGTAGATTGGCGATGTGGATGCTGAATCAAGATGACTCTTTTGTTGTACTTACTTGTGACCTTCCTCGATAGATGGAAAATCCTGTGAAAGCAGAAGTACCTTGTTTGACTTTATATTCCCACTGCCCAACACCGACTAACATATAAAAGTGCTCAACATGTTTTAAATGTATTTGTGCGGTGAATGTTGGCCGACTTTATGAGTAGGTGGTTGTGATGGTGTTACTTGAGGGGCACTGGGTCTCCCAGCTGCTGGACAAGGGGCAGCTGGACTCTGGATCTGAGCCCAGACCTTGGGTGGTCCTGGTCCTGGGGCAGAGGAGACTCAGGAGACAGCTGCTGCCCCTCCTTCCTCACTCTGCGGTCTCTGTGACCCATGCCAGGCAGGCCCTCCTCCTCAAACTTCATCATGTTTGGGTCATTTGCACCCTTCTTGCCCTTGTCTCCCCCCTCTCGTTTTACTTCTCATCAGGATTTGACACAGCTGACCATTTCATTCTTGGAAAATTCCTTTCACATCCAAGACATGATTTTCTTCCTGTCTTGCTGATGGCTCAGTTTATTCTGGTCATTCTGGCTTAAACTCCTCTTCCCAGTTTTAAAGTCAATGGTTCTCAGCCTTAGTTGCACATTAGAATCTCAGGAAGCTCTTTATTTTAATTTCTTTTAAAGATTTTAGTTGTCTGAGAGAGAGAGACTGCATAAGCGGGGAGAGTAGCAGGCTCCCTGCTAAGCAAGGAGTCTGATGCAGGACTCGATCCCAGAACCCTGGGATCATGACCTGAGCCCAAGGTAGATGCTTAACTGACTGAGCCACCCAGGCATCCCATGGGAAGCTTTTTAAAATCTCTTGATACAACTCAAGCTGTCCCACAAAACCAATTAAATTAGAATCTTTGATGGTGGGTCCAGGTTCAATATTAATTTAAAGCTCTCCTAATGATTCCAGTGTTGTAAACCACTGTTGCAAGTATTAGTGTTCCATGGAGCTTCGTCTTAAATCTCTTCCTGTCTTTAGCTATACCCCTCATTGCATGGGTTTTAAGAGCATCTTTATTATGTTGACCTATACTTCTAGCTCCAACTTCTCCTCTGAACGATAAACGCACATGTATAACTGCCTATTCAAGATCTCCACTAGGAGGCAGACCTCTCAGATTTAGCAGGTACAAATGGAAATTTTGACTCTTGTCCACCCTTCCAAATCTATTCCTCCCCAGCATCCCCCATCTCAGTTGATAGTATCATCTGTCCTGCCGTTCTGGCAAAGACCACTTGGCAGCTATATTTGACTCCTTTGTTTCTTTCTCCCCTCCCCCTCCCCCTCCATCAAATCCATCCCCCACCCCTCCCCACCCCCATCCCAACCCTCAGCCTGGTGTCCAATCCACCCCCCACCACCCCCCAATCCCGACGTCTGGTCCACCACAACCCCACCCCCACATCCAATTCACGAGCCCCCCCACCCCACGTTGAATCCACCTCTATGACCTGCTAGTTTTATTTCTAGAATCCATTCTAGACCCAACAACTTTCTTCCACCTTTCTCAACCCCCTCCCTTACAGTCTTTTCCTCATACAGCTCTTGAAGGGATCTTGGAGAACATACATCCTATCCTATTCCTTCATCCAGAAAAAGGTATCTTGTGGTTTCCTATGGCATTTAATACAAAATTCAAGCTCTTGACTTAGGCCTCCAAAGTTCTGCACGATGAGCTCCCTTCCTGCTACTCTTCCCTCTTTTTCATGCTCCCTTCATTTGCTCTGCTCCTGCTCCACACTATTTTTGCTGGTTGGCTAGGATGCTCTTCACCTAAGTCTTCCCATGGTTTGATGATGACCATTCAACTTGTGCTCACATCTTACCTCTTCAGAAAGGTTTTTACTGACCTGTCCCTTCAGGCAAAAAGATCACCGTGGTCCCCATCTGAACCTTGCTTTATTCTCTTATTAGCTGAAATGTTTACTTGTGTTCATGTCTCTGCTCTCCCCCCGCCCCCCGTAGAAAGCGGGGACCTTGTCTGTTTTGTTGCCAGTTTGTCTGCTGGCTCTCTGGCACTTGGTAGGTTCTCAATAATTATGTGTTGAATGAATTGTTAAATCCAGAATGGAAATTCAAACTGCTAGTGAAGCCGACTGTCCTAGCAGATCGTCCCTGTGAGGCGGATGAAGTATCTCAGCATGCGGCATGATGAATTCAAGACTACTAACAAGTGTATTAGGGGAGTATCTGGCTTAGTCTTTGGGCAGACTGTCCCCTACCACCACCACCCCCCAAACTCCCCTTCTTCCTCTACTCATGGTATCTGAAATTCTCCCCTTGGCAATTTAGGTTCATTGAATTGAAAGGTCTTCACCTTCTGTACAATTCTCTACTAAAAATCAAATACGTTCAGCATGTGTCTGTTGACTAAAAAGATACAGAAGAGAAGATTTTTTTGAGAGACCAGAGCAAGAGCCGAGGGGACGAAGCACAAAGGGAAGACAGAAGATTGTCATACTAAATTTTCTTCATGATGCCATAATGCCTCTGACCGTGCCCTTTGAGGAAACTGGTCATATAGAAAGCTGAATGGCTGTCTGCCTTAACAAGAAACTTTCTGTTCTTATTTTATTTCTGTTATTCTGTTGGGACTAGCAACCTCCTAATTTATTTCTCTCTGCCCTGTGTACTTCCATTCTCAATCCCCAGTGTAACTTCCTGAGTGTGGGGACTTGACAGTTTGGTAGTCTATCTCTAACGCTCTTCTCCCATCTGATTTGTCTTTCTAGCCTAGTAAATCAACCGGCTCGACCTAGAGCCATAAGAAAGTAGTTCTGTACCGGGGATTTAAAAATACCTAAAAAATGTTATTAAATGCTGGTTAAAAACCTGTTTCCTTATTATAATACTTATATTTTTAATAACATGTTAGGAACAATGAATTGGATTTCCCTAGTGCTAAAATTTGGGTTCTCTAAGAAGCAAACTCAGAGATGGAAACTAGCAGAGTATTCATTAGAAAGTAGGTATGCTTGGGATCAACAGTTTGGGAAGAGAAGGAGGTAGGCCTGGGTAGCCAAAAAAAACTGAGCTCAATGCAGTCTCAATGAAGGCCTCTGCTCACCCTTTGGGGAGCTCCTCAGAGGAGCTGAAATGGCTCTTTGCAGTCAACTCCCCTTGCAGTGAGGAGGCTAGGCTTTTGTACTCTCCCTTCAAACAGGCAGTGGATGCAAGCTGATCCTGGGTGAAGAAGGTTCTTTGTCCAAGGGTGACTTCTGGACCAGCCCTACCACTGAGCTCTGCCCACTGAATCCATTGCACCTAGTGGTTTCATGTTGATGTCACTTTTTGGTTGCTAACATTCGTCTTAGAATCTATCGAAAGACAGTTGAATAAATTATGTACTGAGGGTCTCTACTGAATTGGCTCTACTACTGAGAAAGTTTTTCGTATTCACGCTGTGCTTCTGAAATACTGTAACTTTTTCCTAACATATGTTATAATGATATGTAGATAAGTTGTTGTTTGTTGATGCCATTCTTATTTAACATTCTGTGAAACATTCACAGGAAGCATCAGGGTCTGGGATTATTTCTTAGCCATCTGCAGTGGCCAGTCCGGCTGACTAGAAAGGTAAAATTCTACTCTCATTAATCCTGCATACTCCACTGAATCCAAGTCCCAGGAGTTTTCCTTAAAATAAATAAACAAGCAAATAAACAAAATAAATCCCTCAGCCTGGACGATGTCAAAGGAACTAATTATTCGGGCTTCTCATTATAGTTTTGTCTATGTAAGGACTGTGGATTGGGGTCCTGAGTAAGCATAATTGAGAATTAATATGTTCTGTGCCTTAGAGGTGGGGAAATAAAACTGAAATGTCCCACAGGAGGAAAAAAAAATCTTTATTGTGTAAGTGAGACAATAAGATCCATGATTGTAGACTTCATTGCTCAGGCCTGGCCAGCAGATACAAACAAAAGTATCCTTTTTCTATGGTGGTCTTTCACATGAACAAGATTGGTCTCTGAAATAGGACTAAATTACACCTTACCTTGTTCATCTCTCTGCAGAAAGTTGGACATGAAAGAACAGGGAAGTTATACTTAGTATATTCTGCATAGGTCTGAGCAAGCATTAAGCAAATAATTCTTACCAGAAATGATATCCTTCCTTACCAGAAATGATATCCTTGTCTGGGGCTCCAACATTGTGGTTGGGACCTGGAGTTGGTGCCAGTTGGCCCTTAGGCTCCTCTGTCTCTCTCTCCTGTACTTTTTCCAGCACCTGTGGTTGATGAGGGTCATCCACTGCTTCCTTGCACCTTCAGTTTATTGTTGAGGAGGCTATGTTCCATGTTGCATTTGGATGGCAATATAGTCCAATGGCTTGACATGTGATGCTCAAATCCTGGGTTCATCATTTAAGTTTTATCATCTTGGGCATCCCAAATTATCTTCTCTGGCCCTTGAAGTGGTTCTCCTCTAAATTAACAATGACCACAGTGCCTACTAGATAAGAGTTTCTTACATATCCTACTGCTTTTCTAGTTGACTCTGTTCCATATTTACCCAACAAATGTTTATTGAATGCTCACTATGAACCAGCTATCTAGTAAGTGAATATTGTAAGTGGAGGTAAAAGGAGGATAATTTAAGGTTAATAAGCAAATATCTTTAAATCTATCAAATATGTGTATACTTTTTCTGTTTTGCATTCATGAGTCCAAAAGATCTCAACTCTGTTCCTTAGAGTTGGTAACACATCTCTACAGTGTTTTAGTAAAATTTGTACTATCTCTGACATGGTATCATGCATCCAGTTCACACATTTGTCAAGTGATGCTGAAAGATTGTTCTAGTTAGTAGTGGAGGCAATTAATCCCAAGGGCAATGTGATCACCAATAATGTAGTTTCTCTTATTTGAAGAAAGCCAGTAACAGGTATGAACTCAGTCTGAATAAATGAAACAACTTGTGGAATTTTTTTTCCAGCCATCAAGATTTAAGAGACTTTGAGGAGTTAAACATTATTTCTTTAAAATGAAATGCGAGGAAGTCAAGATGAAATAGAAAAAGGGAAAGATGGAATAGTCAGAAAAGAGAAGTTAAAATGGAAATTAGTACCTCTCTGAAATTATAGCTATGTTGGTAAAAGCTTTGGTATCTTGTTCTACTATAAGTGAAGAGAGTTTCTAAAATATAAAAGTTTTGCTGAAGGTAGCAGGAAAGGTTAGCATCCAGTAGAAATTGAAAATAATCAAGGCTTAGTTAGGTATTTTATAATTTACATGTCATTCCTCTATTGCTCCTTCCAGCCTACTTCATTTTACTTAATGAATCTCAATTTTTTTCATTTTGGCTTTTACTGTGAAGGCTGTGAGAGAAGTGCCAGGGTCCCACCTCTTCCCTCCTGAGTCAGACCATCTGGTGAGTCGAGCTTATTCATCTATCCATTTTTTTTTTAATGTATAAAATAAACATAACATTGACCATCTTAACCACTTCTATGTGTACAGTTCTGTGGCATGAACTATATTCCAATTATTATGTAACCATCATCACCATCCACTTGCAGAAGTCTTTTCATCTTGAGGAACTGAAAATCTGTGCCTATTAGACAACAGCTTCCCACTCTTCCCACCTCCCCACAGGTTGCTCCCGGCAACCACCATTATACTTTGTATTTTATGATTTTGGCTACTCTAGGTACCTTATGTAAGTAGAATCATATAGTATTTGTCCTTTTGTGATGGGCTTATTTCTCTTAGCCAAATATCCTCAGGGTTCATCCATGTTGTGGCATTTATCAGTTTCATTCCTTTTTTAAGACTGAATAATATTCATTATATCTATATACCACATTTTGTTTATCCAGTCATTCATCAATGAGCACTTCTTCTACCTTTTGTTTTTTGTGAATAATGCTGCTATGAACTTGTGGTACAGATATCTCTTGAAGACCTTGTTTTTAATTATTTTGGGTATATGTGTAGAAGGGGATTGCTGGGTCATGTGGTAATTCTATTTTTAATTTTTTTTAAAAGATGTTATTTATTTACTTGAGAGAGAGACAGTGAGAGAGAGCATCAACGAGGAGAAGGTCAGAGGGAGAAGCAGACTCCCCATGGAGCTGGGAGCCCGATGCGGGACTCAATCCCGGGACTCCAGGATCATGACCTGAGCCGAAGGCAGTCGTCCAACCAACTGAGCCACCCAGGCGTCCCATCTATTTTTAATTTTTAAGAAAGCCCCAAACTCTTCCACAGTGGCTATACCATTTTACCTTCCCATCAAGAATGCACAAGGGTTCTGATTTTTCTGACTCCTGTATATCTTTGCCAACATTTGTTTTCTGGTTTGGATTTTTAACAAAAAATAGTAGTTATCATACTGAGTGTGAGGTGGTATCTCATTGTGGTTTTGATTTGCATTTCTCTAATAATGAGGGATGTTGAGCATTTTTTTCAAGTGCTTATTGGTCTTTTGTAATTCTTTTTTGGAGAAATGTCCATGTGAATACTTTACCCATTTTTAAAATTGGATGCTTGTTTTCTGTTAAATTGTAGAAGCTCTTTATATATTCTAGGTATTAACTCCTTATCAGATATGATTTGCAAATATGTTCTCCCATTCTCTAAATTGTCTCTTCATTCTGTTTTGTCCTTTGCATAGAACATTTTAATTTTGATGTAGTCCAGTTTGTGGTTTTTTTTTTTTTTTTTTTTCTTTTCTAGCCTGGGCTTTTAGTCTTCTTTCTAAGAAATCATTGTCAAATCCAGTGTCTTGAACATTTTACCCCTATGTTTTTCCATTTTGCACCTATGTTTTCTACAAAGAGCTTTATAGTTTTGGCTCTTAGGTTTAGGTCTTTGATTCATCTTGGATTAATTTTTGTATATGGAATATATGATGTAAGTTAAGGATACAACTTCAATCTACTTAAGTTCCAGAGATATTTCTGGTGTTTGTGAACCACTGTGCTATGTGATATCCAGTTATTTCACCCCTTCTCTAAATACTAGGTCAGTCATTTGTGGCCCAAAAATACCTTAAAGGATCAAGCACAGAGACAAATACTTGTACAAAGTTCACATACACTAACTAGATTATGCTCACTATTTAAAGTAATTTAAAATGTGAAATGACTGCAACCCACAATGATGTTATTTCCCTATTTTTTTCTTTTTTCACATCTATTGTTCCAGATACCCCATACCCCCACCCCAAATCAAGCCTAGAAATAAGCACTTAAAAAGTGATTCTGAACTAGTTGCATAGCTGCATCTCTGGGAAAAAAATAATTAAGCCACCAATTGGGAGACATTTCTGTAACCTAGCCCACACCGTAGTCTCACAAATGAAGCTTCTTTAAAGATGAGCTCACAATCCAAAATTACAAATATTCAAGGAAATACTCATCGACCATGAGAGTTGGCAGAAAAATCTAATATACTTTATATAATATTATCAAATACACTGCATTTTGTTTAAACTTGTGATTTTAATTCCATCTTCTGTTCCTTTAAAAGAAAAATAAAGTATTTGCTATTTTAACACTGTAGGTTTTGATCAGTGTACCCAAGGTTAATTGAACAAGAAAGTATTCTATCTAGGTTACAGGCCCACCCATTCTACCCACTTCCACAAAACAAC
The DNA here is from genome assembly GCF_964662115.1 of Mustela nivalis. Classification (NCBI taxonomy): domain Eukaryota; kingdom Metazoa; phylum Chordata; class Mammalia; order Carnivora; family Mustelidae; genus Mustela; species Mustela nivalis. The sequence continues at coordinate 109,523,523 of NC_139025.1, forward strand.
CAAATAAGAATATTATTAGAAATATAGCGATGGAAATTAACTGATTAATGACGGGGAAAAAACCACTTTATCTCCAAATGTAGAAATAAACTGATAAAATTTAAATTTCCATTCAGGATAAAAATTCACAAACAAGGGAATAAAACACCTATATGATGAATTTCACTTTATAGTATGTAACCTTTATACTAGGCGTATACAGTATAATCTCATTCTATTAAAAATCTATACATATATATTCTTGTAGTTCACAAAGGTGTTAATCATAAGTTCTAATAGAAATATAATGTTCTTATATTCAGTTATCTATATATTCTCACTTCATACACTGCATATATAGTGATTTTGCAATAGTAGAAGTAAAACCAGAAAAAAAAATTGTAGCAAACATCATGCTTACAGGTTAGATGTCAAACATTTAAGTCAAGGATGCCCCGTTAGTTCTTTAGTTCTATTTTATTTGAAGTTATAGTCAGTTCAAATAAAGGAAGTAAAAAGAAATGTTAAAGATTTATTTGAGAGAGAGAGAGAGAAAGAGAGCATGAGTAGGGGGAGAGGCAGAGGGAGGAGAAGCAGATTCCTTCCCAAGCACCAGAGGCTCAATCCAGGACTCCGAGATTATGACTTGAGCTTAAGTCAGACACTTAGCCAACCGAGCAATCCAGGCACCCAGGGGAATAAATTTTCTTAAACAGTATAAGGAAAAAGGGGTGCCTGGGTGACCCAGTGGGTTAAGTGTTTGCTTTCAGCTCAGGTCATGATCTCGGGGCCCTGGGATTAAGCCTCATGTCAGGTTCAGTGCTCAGTGGCGAGCTTGCTTCTCCCTCTCCCTCTACCCACCCCCTTATATTCTTGCTCACTCATGCTATTTCAAATAATCTTTTTTAAAATGGTATTAGGAAATAAAAAGATGTTTCTGAACATAGAAAAGTCAAGAGGATCTACAGATAAGTGATTACAATTTAAAATGGAATTCACCTAGACTGGTGGATATAAAGTCAATATACAAAAATAATTTTCATTTCTATAAAGCAGAAATAAAATTAATAGTGAAAAAGACATGGTGCTGTACATCTATTTGCCACCCTAGATTCCCTCTTCACCTTTCTCTACACTGGTAGTACCTTGGGATACGGACTGCAGTGACAGGCTCCCTTGCTCTCCTGCTTCTCATTCAGTTTGGCAGGTGGTGGTCCCAGCAGGAGATCCAAGCGGGGAGGAAAAGAGGATGGGGATTATATTACCTCATCTCTCTTCCTGTGGGGTTGTTCTTGGCTGGCTGTATCCCTCTTTCAAAGGTCACAGGTCCCATCAGAGGGCCCTCTCCACATAGCTATTTCAGTCTTTGCATTCTGGAAAATTGCCTTCTTCCCATACCTTTAAGTTTAGGAGTGGTAAGTGTTCTCTAACATTTCTGCCCCCAGGTACAGCAGAATCCCTGGTAGTTGGCGTAAACCCTGCCTACGTCTTTGTAAATGACCTAATGTGAGGATATGTTTCCTACTGGGACCTTCAATGATATAAATATTGTTTATGACAGCAACAAAGAATTTAACTGGAAATAAAAAGAGGCAAAATTTTAAAGCTTAAGTAAAGGACATATTTAAAAAGCTATTGAGTTGTACTCTGTACATATAGGCATTGGTTTTTCTCCAAATTGATCCATAGACTTGATGAAATTCCAATCAAATTGCCAATAGTTTTAATGGTTTTTTTTTTTCATGAGACTTGACAATGGAACTCTAAAGTTATATAGAAGAATAGAGGGCAAAGAATAGCCAAGAAAAATTTGAAGAACAGTATATCAGGTAAAGTCTTGCTCTACCAGGTAGTATTACTGTAAACATGTAGTAATTAAAACTAAAATTAGCACATTATAGATCAATAGGGAAATATAATGGTACTGGGACAATGATTATTCATATGGACAAAATGATAATAAAATTATACACCTATCTCACATTATACAGAATGTATAAATCCCAGGTGAATTATAATTGGATCATGAAAAGCTTTATGATCTCACATTACTAAAAGAGTATTTAAATAAGGCCCCCCAAACCCCACATTAGATGTAATTGAAAAAAAATTCGATTAATCTGACTACATTGAGTTTTAAAATTCCATACATTAAAAGTCATTTTAGAGAAAGTAAGCATGTAAGCCATGGCTTGGAGAAAACAGTAGGTGTACATGTATGAGCATCGTGTGATCTCACAAACATGTGTATTGAAGAGCAATTTAGGAAGTATGGCTCAGTCTTGTTAAACATGCAAAATACCACATTTTTAGAGTATTAAAAGTATAAAGATAAGCATGGGAATGATAAATGCTATTAAATATAGAATAGTATTATCTCAGGGGGAGAAATGAGACCAGAATATGTACAGTGGTGTACAACAATAGCTTCCACAGTTTTTCTTATTTCAGTTTTCTTAGGGAAACGTGGGTGTGGGAGATATTACCAATCCAAAGGACATGACAAAAGAGTAAAAACTAGATTATCAGGAATCAAGTCCAATCAACCAAAAGTTGTGGGATTTAATTTTTAAAATCAAAGCTAGATACAAACTGTTATATTTAAGAAAAAAAATAGGAAAATAGCAGCATTGTTGAAATGAATAGGCATTAAAAAAAAAGTAAAATACTTCCTTATTAACTGGAAATCAAAACAGATTTTTTTGGGGGGGGTAGAAAGTTAACCAAGAAAGATGTTTTTCTAGTAATAATTCAGTGTTGACCCAAGGTAAAGGCAATGCAGTAGGAAAACAAAAGTAAGAAAAACACAATGGGATTAGATGAAGTAGGTGTGGGTACAACTAGAGTCCCTGATCCTTGAGCACTTCAGAAATTGGTAAAGAATTTCACAAAACCACTCGTATTCATTTTATAGAATTCTGGTAGAGTGTCTGCCAAGGTTCTGAACATAGAAAAAAATCAGCACAATGACAGTTTTTTAAATAGAAAAGAATGGCTTTTGTATTGTAATATGTCCATCAGGTCAAATTCCTTGCCCAGAAAGCTATTGAACCTTTTGTGAAAGCATTAATTTGCAAATCTTAAAAAATAATGTTGGACTTCAATTCAACATGAGTTGGCTAAGATTAAAATCTGTCAGTTGAATCTAATTTTCTTCTGTGATGGGTCTGTTAAAGGGCAGCGACAGTGTAATTAATTGCTCGAGGCTCAGAAACCCAATTAATCTCTAAGTTGACTTTTGTTTCATAGAATGTTAGTGCTAGAAGAGGCCTCAAGGATTATCTAGCCCACCCTCTTCATTTTATAGAGGAAGAAACCAACATCAGGGAGGTCAAATAACTTGTTCAAGGTCAAAGATCCTGTCTGTCTTTGCCAGTACATCCTGTATGTAGGTTCAGAATTGCATCCTTTAAGCTTGTATGGGTTTCTTTGCATCAGATCACAAGATATTATTTGAACACAGGTTTCTCTTATTCCATAAAATGCCTGGGAACTCCTCTCATGGGTTTCTTTTTTTTTTTTTTTTTTTAATTTTATTTATTTATTTGAAAGACGGAGATCACAAGTAGGCAGAGAGGCAGGCAGAGAGAGAGAGAGAGAGGGAATCAGGCTTCCTGCGGAGCAGGGAGCCCGATGCGGGGCTCGATCCCAGGACCCTGAGATCATGACCCGAGCCAAAGGCAGCAGCCCAAACCACTGAGCCACCCAGGCGCCCCCTCTCATGGGTTTCTAAGCCTAAAAGTTTTTAAAATTTGGAGCCTGTTCCATAATGATTATACAGCCAAGGGAGAATGGGGGTGTGGGCAGTGTCCTAGTCTGCACATTCAACAGGGGATTTCTAGAAAGAGGAGCAGCCATGTGTGGACTTGTGGGAAACCAGGGGCCCCAGTTTGGCGGTGGGAGTGACCCCGAATGCTGGTGGTACCATGCAGGCTATGTCCTCTCTTAGGGATTGATGTGCCTGATTCCGAGATGTAAGTAGAAAAAGTGGGCACGTGGAGTCTTTTTAGAGAAGACATCTGTAGAGTCACGAAGCTAACAAAGATGACACATGGGAAGATCAGGGACACGAGACAGCTGCTGTAACTGTGGGAAGCAGAGTGGCCCTCCACGTGTCAATGTAGTCATCATGGGGGTGCTCTGCTCCATCTCTCTTCCAGGGAAGCTGCTTCAAGGAAAGCCATGGTCCTAGAACCTCCAGTTGCTGCATATCAGGGTCTACAGCCCTATTTGTGCTGAGCCCATACTCTGCCAAAGCTCCTCCCAGACAGTGCAGAGCATGACCAGGGGATTAGAGTCGGGATTTTTTGACCCAACATGGGACATCCTTAATGGGAAGGCTTTGCTTGAGACTCCCCACTGGCCTGGCAGAGACTCCATCAATTGTGCTGCAGTTTGGGGCTCGTCCTCTTTCCCTTTAAAGGTGTCAGACCAGTGTCTGTTCTGAAGGCTCTCCATGCCTACCTCTACTTCTCCCTCCCCTTTCTCCTTTATAGACCTTTCCCCAAGTAAACCTCTAGACCAGCCAGTTGGGTCTTGATCTGTATCACAGAAGACCCTACCTGATGCAGAGTATAGCAATCACCCTGGTTGATGTCCAGGAGGGATTAAAAAATTACTTGAGAAAAAAATTGGGATCCTGTTCTGCTGAGGGGTGGTTTAGTAGCTATAGTTTCTGTTTGGTCATTGTAGTTATCATTATTACAATTTCTTAATTGTGCTCCTTCATGATGACATGACTTAGGATATATGTATTACAGTGAAATTTACTTCCAGGAGGGAAAATCCATGTTTCATAGACTCTAAGATATACTTTTTTCCCCCATTTTCATCTTTCTGATGAAAAATAGATAACTACGGGGCACTTGGGTGTCTCAGTGGGTTAAAGCCTCTGCCTTCGGCTCAGGTCATGATCCCAGGGTTCTGGGATCAAGCCCCGAGTTGGACTCTCTGTTTGGTGGGGAGCCTGCTTCCCCTCTCTCTCTGCCTGCCTCTCTGCCTGCTTGTGATCTGTCTGTCAAATAAATAAATAAAATCTTAAGAAAAAAGAAAAGATAATTGCCACAGTTAAATTGAAGGTTTTTTTTTTTTTTTTAAGATTTTATTTATTTGACAGCAAGAAATCACAAGTAGGCAGAGAGGCAGTCAGAGAGGAGGAAACAGGCTCCCTGCTGAGCAGAGAGCCTGACTCGGAACTTGATCCCAGGACCCTGAGATCATGACTTGAGCCAAAGGCAGAGGCTTAACCCACTGAGCCACCCAGGCACCCCTTGAAGGGATTTTTTTTTTTTTATGATAAATAAAATACTGGGCATTCTACCATTTATGGTGTCATAGATTCAATAAGAAACATTAGCTCAATTCAGGTCACCAGATGCCAGGTACTATTATAGATCCTAAAGGTCTAAGGAGCTAGATTATCCTTTGTGGGTTATTATTTGGCTATTTCTTAGATTCATCTACTATGAAAGGAAAGAAAATCCTAAGGAATATATGATAGGTATACTGTGGGTAACTATTGTTATGTGTATATCACTGTAGAAATTACTAGAGATCCAAAGAGGCATAAAAAAATGTCAGGGAGGGGCGCCTGGGTGGTTGAGTCACTTAAGCATCTGATTCTTGGTTTTGGGTCAGGTCATGATGTCATGGTCATGAGATCAAGCCCAAAGTTGGGCTGCCTCTCAGTGGGGGGTCTGCTTCTCTTCCCTCTGCCCAACCCCTGCTTGCACACACATATTTTCTCTCAAATTAAATAAATAAATATATTTTTTTAAAAAGTCAGAGGACACAAGAATATATGCTCTTGTCACTTCTGGCTCTATTTACTCTTCTCCTCTTTTTTTTTTTTTTTTTTGCAACTTTTACAACTTTTACTTGTGGTCATTCTGTCATTCTCCCAGCAGTATCTTGTATAACGAGATCTATGTGTTCAACACCTTGAGTGTTGAGCCTCATGTTGATACGTGGTTAGAAATCCCAAGTGAAGGACCAGGCCAATTCAACAAGCTTATCAATGGTTTCCTGGGAAAGAGGTTATAAGTAAGGATCTGTGGTCTGGATTCCCCATGAATTTCTCTGCTTATCTAAAATTAGATTCTCTGGCACTGACTACTTTCAAGGTTAGATTGAAAAGATTGTTTCCTTTCTTTCTCCATGTAGCCTTTATGCTTGGATAAGTTTCTCCTAGCATTCCCCATATTTCCAAAATCCTAGAAAAGAATAAATGGGGATCACATTGATATACTGCACCATAATTACTGGATTGCTGTAGTTTGTGGAAAATACTTCAAACATGTTAGATGCAGTGATTATTTGAAAAAAAAAAAAAGATATTGTATGAAATGATGCCCTAGATATTGTGGAAAAAATTCCATAAAATGAGAAGTTTGCTGTAATTCAGAAGTTAGAGGCATCTCCCTAAGATTGGGAAAGAGAGGCAATGGGATTTAATTCAGTAGTTTTTAAACTTTTTTGACCTGGACCCATAGTTAGAAACATTTCATATCATGATTCAATATTTTCTTCCTTCCATCCATCCTTCCTTCCTCCCATTTTTCTATCTTATTTGTGATCTACATTTTTAAAAATACTGGACTTGGGGCACCTGGGTGGCTCAGTGGGTTAAGCCGCTGCCTTTGGCTCAGGTCATGATCTCAGGGTCCTGGGATCCAGTCTCGTGTTGGGCTCTCTGCTCAGCAGGGAACCTGCTTCCCGAGCGCCCCACCACCACCTCTGCCTGCCTCTCTGCCTACCTGTGATCTGTCAAATAAATAAATAAACTTAAAAAAAAATACGGGACTTTATGAAAGACCATGAGCTGGGGAGGCAGACTTGATATGAAACGCTGTCCCACGACTGGCCCCTTCCATGAATCTGGCAAGTTGCTACTTTTTTTTTTTTTTTAAGATTTTTATTTATTTATTTGACAGAGAGAAATCACAAGTAGATGGAGAGGCAGAGAGAGAGAGAGAGAGGGAAGCAGGCTCCCTGCTGAGCAGAGAGCCCGATGCGGGGCTTGATCCCAGGACCCTGAGATCATGACCTGAGCCGAAGGCAGCGGCTTAACCCACCGAGCCACCCAGGCACCCCAGTTGCTACTTTTTTTTTTTTTTTTAAAGATTTTATTTTTTTATTTGACAGAGAGAGATCACAAGTAGGCAGAGAGGCAGGCAGAGAGAGAGGAGGAAGCAGGCTCCCTGTGGAGCAGAGAGCCTGATGCGGGACTCGATCCCAGGACCCTGAGATCATGACCTGAGCCGAAGGCAGCGGCTTAACCCACCGAGCCACCCAGGCGCCCCAGTTGCTACTTTTGAATCTTATTTTCTTCATATGTAAAAGGAACTGGTTTGTCTCGATGATTATATTACATATGAAGTGACTGGCATGTAGTAGATGCTCAGTAGATATAAGGCAGTAGGAAAATGCTTTCTAGATGTTTTGCACTGCATTTCCTTGTACCCATTGTCATCTGTCATCTCAAGATAGGGTTGTTGCAGGATTTCTGGGCCATTCTTGTCTGTTATCTCTCTTAGTGAACTGATACAGCCTCTCTTTCTGTCTCACTCCCCCCACCCTCCTCTCCTCTCTTCTTTCCTGTCTCCTTCTTCTTACCCATAATTCCTCTCTGTTTTCTGGCAACGGACCAAGCAGGCCTGGGTCTTAAGACAGTGTAAATAGTCTTGCATCAATACTCCTCTGCCTTGCCTCAAATGCTCACAGCCAGCGTGGGTTCTTTTGCTCTCCCTCCTCAGGGAGCTGCTGTCTTCATCTGCCATTCCTCCTGAAGGGTTATTGTGTGCCCCTTTCTCTCCAGTATCTGGCGTGGATGCTCAGGTTCTGAGTGCCCAGTCATTCTCCTTTCCTAGGAGGCTGCTCAGGCTCTCTGCAAATTATCTCTCCTGGGTCTGACCCACTAGCCTTCCAGACATACTCACATTTCTCTAGGTACATAGCTGATGTGCTATTATTTATTTAATCACTTCCTTATCATTGCATACTTGCATTACCCCCCCCCCTTTTGGGGCTAAATTGGAAAATTCCACAATGAATAAAATAACGCATTTAGTGGTTTAAATTTTGGGTCTAATTAATTTTCCATTAGAAAAAAATGATACAAATACACCAAATTTGATCAAATTAGGTAGTTTTTCCAAAGTTAAGAAGTGAAAAAAAGAACTTTCTAAAGGTAGTCCACATATATGTGTATTTATGTATTAATATGCACATACATATTGTATAAGATCAGAGATTTATAATTCAGAAAGAGACTCCTCCGTACTTTGCAATGAATTGAACATGGGCATCTTTGCTTTATCACTAACCAGATTACAGTGTCTCTGCACCAAATGACAAATCCCTAGCAATTTGCTGTTGCATATCCTGTTTATATATACATGATATGTATGTGCCAATCCCCCATTTTAATACTAATTTATATCACTTTTCATTCATTTCTGTTCCTGTACCTGTTGTGTCTGAAACGTCTTTCTCTTATGCTTAGAATGTGACAAAATGCACAAAAACGGGCAATTGAGGCAATTACCTATATGAAGATAATAATTTTTTTCAACTATGCGGTATTTTATTTTATTTTTTAAGTAATTATTCTACTGAACATTGGGCTCAAACTCAGGACCCTGAGATCAAGAGTCACAGGTCCTACCAACGGAGTCAGCCAGGTGCCCCTGACCTACATGGTATTTTAAATAAAAGTGGCTTTCAAAAAAATTACCCAGATAAAATTTTATTCATATCCACAGTGAATATGCATTCCTACTGTGTAGTGTCACCCAACCTTGGAAATGCATGTATAACATGTCTATAGTTACTTTCCAAGGTCGCTTTGGAATTTACCAAGTCAGCTATTTCCTATAGAATTGGTGAGGATGAAAGTGCAAGGATGAAAAGCAAGAGAGCAGGGAAGGGGACCACTAATCTAGGTTTAAATGGGGTGACAAGTCATTTAACGACGTCCTTTTCCTCCCCCCGCCCCACAAACAGTATTTAGCGCTTGATTCTATCATCACCTTGTCAATGTGATTCCCAGATTATGGTGGCTAAAATATCCGGGAACAGATTTTACTGTCTCAATGAAACAATCAGATTCAACATATGGAAACTGGCTTATTCTGAATCAACCAGAAATAGTCACTTCCTAAGTGCATATCACAGAGAGGAAAAAGTAAGAAAGGAAGTTATATACAATGAAACCATTAAATGCAGATTTGCCACAAGGCAAGATGGTAATGCTTGAACATTATGAAGTGTGGAAACTGCACAAGCACATTATATTTTAAACACTTCATCTACTTAACAAACTATGTACACTCTTCAACTAAATAAGATGAATTGAGATTCAAGAGGCAGCACCGTACTGGCAAATCTCATCCTAAAGGCATCCATTAATATAAATCAACAGTAGCAATTTGGTTTGATCATTTATTTGCAAGAATCATTAAGGTTTATTAGCATAATTATTCCCTGTGGGATTTCATGTCAAGGAAATGAAAAATGGCATTATCAATATTTAAAAGATAAGTGTGTAATGTTCAGAGTACTTAAACAGTCATCTGCAGGTGGTGTCCAGCTGCAGCAAATTAGATTAGATTTGGGCATTTTTCTGAATGAAAGAAAAATTGCTTTGTTTTAATTGCTTCATTTTTTAAAGTAATACAATTTTGTAAATTTCTATGTATGGTTAGAACTTACAGTGTATAGCTATAATGTGCCTTATTTCAGATCAGGAACTATGTTATGTTCAATCCTGTTATAACTATTATTAAGAAATATTAATCATATAACTCATCATCTATTATTATTATTATTATTATTGATTTTTAATTTTTTTAATTTTTATTAACATATAATGTATTATTTGCTTTAGGGGTACAGGTCTGTGAGTCATCAGTCTTACACAATTCACAGCACTCACATAGCACAGACCCTCCCCAATGTCCATAACCCAGCCACCCTATCCCTCCCCCGAACCCCCCAGCAACCCTCAGTTTGTTTTCTGAGATTCAGTCTCTTATGGCTTCTCTCCCTCCCCGGTGCCATCTTGTTTCATTTTTCCCTCCCTTCTCACCATGGTCCCCTGCCTTCCCTCTTAAATTCCTCATATCCGAGAGATCATATGATAGTTGTCTTTCTCTGATTAACTTACTTCGCTTAGCATAATACTTTCTAGTTCCATCCACGTCATTGCAAATGGCAAGATTTTGGGGTTTGTTTCTTTTTACCCACCATTTATTAGGAAAAGCTCTTTCCTTTTCATACACAAGACTTTTAGTCTAGACCTGTGGGTGAAAAGCTAAATTCCAAAGGGAAATAATGCTGAGAGGGCTTAAATCCTTCCTCAACAATAAAAAAGCATTTATGATAATGATTTATCAGGAAAAATAATCTTTAAATGTAATGATGGTTTTTTTTAAAGCCATACAATGGAATATTATTTAGTGATAAAAATAAATGAGCTATCAAGCTGCAAAAACACATGTAGGAATCTTAAGTGCATAAACAAAGTGAAAGAAGTCAGTCTTCAAAGTCTGCATACCGTGTGATTTCAACTTTATGACTTCTGGAAAAGAAAAAAAAAAACCTGCAGAGATAGTGAAAAGATTAGTGGTTTCCAGGGGCTTGGGAGGGTGGAGGAAGAGATGAATAGATAGTCGGTCCACAGGTGATTCCCCCGCTCCACAGGTGATTTCTTTTGACCAATGTAACTATTCCGTGTGATACTGTAATGGTGAATACACAACACTGTGCATTTGTCAAAACCCATAGATCTGTATAAATAGAGGGATCTGGATGTCAACAATGGATTCAGTTAATGTATCAATATTGGTTCATCAGTTGTAATGAATGTACCACACCTGTGTGTGATGCTAATGACAGAGACTGTGTGAGTACGTGGGGGGTGGGGGGGAGGACGCATGGAAATCTCTGTCCTCTATCCACTTTTCTGTAAACCTAAAACTGTTCTAAAAAGCAAAGTTTACTTAAAAAATGTAGGCTATTTTTTCAGGTAAAATAGCTAATTGTTGCAGTTTATAAAATTTGTCTTCAATTTAGGTGAACATTCAGTTCAAAAATCTTTCTCCCTGACAGATCCCTTACTAAATCACATAAATTATTGTCGAATCTTTCCACAATATCCATGTGTGGGCTGGAAACAAGAAGATGTAACTAAAATTCCCTTTAGAAATAATGGTCCTATTGGGGAAGGTGTGTCCTACAGTGAGTGCTATGAAGTGTGTAAACCTGGTGATTCACAGGGCTAATAATACATTATATGTTAATAAAAAATAAAAAATTGAAAAAATAATGCTCCTCAGAGAAGCAAGAAATAATGGAAAGTACACATTTGCTAAAATACATTTGCTAAAATACTTTCCAATGTTATGTGACATTTCCCAATTAGGAATTAGCAAATTCGGGGCACCTGGGTGGCTCAGTGGGCTAAGCCTCTGCCTTTGACTCAGGTCATGGTCCCAGGGTCCTGGGATCGAGTCCCACATTGGGCTCTCTGCTCAGCGGGGAGCCTGCTTCTCTGTCTCTCTCTGCCTACCTCTCTGCCTACTTGTGATCTCTGTCTATCAAATAAATAAATAAAATCTTTTTAAAAAAAGGAATTAGCAAATTCTACTCTACTAAACCTGTTATACTCTGAACCTGTCCTCCTCATCTACCCTCACTCAAGGAAGCCCAACCTTTTGGGAAAGTGGTTATGTCTAGAAATGAGTAGCAGGCTGTCTGCTTTCTTCCTTCCAGGTCAATTCACACAGAACACCAAGAGGGAAAGGTTGTGCCTTCCGTTCCTCTCAGACAATATTGCCAATGAGTAGAGCGGGAGACATAATATTGATATGCAGCCATGTGATCAATCACCCAAGGACAGAGAGAGGAGGAAAAGGTTTGCAGCTCCCAGAAGTTCTTTCAAGGCTCAAGTTCACCTTTTCACCCATGATTCGTATTCTTTTCCTCACCATCTCAGTCTTTACCACTTAGAAATCTTCCTTAAACTCCTCACCAGAATTTCCTTCAACATGAATGTTGCAACAAAACAAAACAAAACCAACAAAAAAGCAACAACAAAAAACCCATGAGTGTTGCACATTTTAGCTTGTTTGTGTATGGCCCTACGTTTCATCACTGTTTTCTTTGTTAGTACACAGTGTTCTCATTATAACGCCATTACTTTAAGGTAGGGGGTCCCTTTGCCAGTGCAATAGGGCGGGCATTATGAGTACTCTTAGACCAAGAACTTGAACTCTACCAGTTCAGGCTCCTGTTAGTTTTTCCAACACCCCCTCACCCCATCTCTTGTGATTAAAAGCATGCCAACCATTCCACAAAATTCTTTTGTCTCTCATCTCATAATTTTTGGTCATCTGAATGGTTTTACCTTAGTTTATTTCTACTGGCTAAATGCAAAGCTTTTCCCTCTTCTGACACACTAGATTCCCTATCCGAATTATCCTTTTGAACATCCTAACACTCAAATACACTGCATTCTAAAAATATTGTCCGTCCTTCAGTGTATATTTATTAAGCTATACTATGTTCAGGGCTCTGTGCTAGCCATATTTTGGTAAATTTAGATAATTATTAATGCACTTAAACTATTGCTTATGCATGTGTGTTGTTCTGAATTGTTAATTCTAAGTTTTAAGAAGCAAATGGGATTGATTTATTTAGCTGCCTAACTAAACAGATAATCTATATATTGATGAATGAAATACTTTGTGCATTTGATTAATGAAGTAGTCTTTACTTAAATATATTTCCCTGAAAAAATAAATATATTTGTGTTTTAGAAGTCCATTGCATATGAGAAAACTTATATTTAGTTACCAAGTAAATAAACATTTAATGATCTGATCTGTACCCTGTTACTGTTTTTAAGACATTTATATTTATTGATCTGTGAGCAGTTCAGGTAAATAATGTTAACCCGAATTTATGTATGCAACCAAAAAATCTGTCATTTGGTTGCTAAGCTGTCTATGGGATTGTGTTAGGCAAATAAGGGAAATGAAGAAATCCTAATGTGTCTACACTTTAGTGGAGTCTCTTTGGAGAATTCTCCCATTAAAATTTTACAGAAAGGTATGGAAATATTAGTAGCATATTAGTAAATTTAGTGCACTGGCAGCTAGTTGACCATACTCAAAGTTGGCTGATCTGGTTCCCCTCAGAAAAGCTGCTCCAGTGATGTATGTCAGGCCTTGCATTCTTGCAGCCTTGTCTACATTTTTATTCTAGAAGTATCTGAAAATACAAAAGGCATGCTCCTCCAATGTGGAAATGACATGACTCTGGGAGCTATTACCATGTTCAATGGGTATTTTGGAAATCAAAACTGAGATTAAAAGTTGTGATAAGAAACTTATCTGTGATAAGAAACTGTGATAATGCTAGAAATTAGGAGGAAAATGTGAGAAAGGAAATCAGGTTTTCTACTCTACCTTCTAATCTATAAAATCAAATATTGATGTAAAAAAGGCAATTAATGCTACAAAAAGCTTTTTTTTAAAAAAATATTTTATTTATTTATTTGATAGAGCAAGCATAAGCAGGGGGAGAGGGAGAACAGACTCTCTGCTGAGCAGGGTGCCCCATTTGGGGCTTAATCCCAGGACCCTGGGATCATGACCTAAACCAAAGGCAGATGCTTAACTGAGTCACCCAGGTGGCTCTGCTTTTCTTAATCATTTTCACCCATGAGATTAAACAGAGATGGTGGTTTGTTAGGAATTGCATTTAGCTAATAATAATAGAATCCTGAGTGAAGAAGAGGACACAGAGGCTTAGATAAATTAGGAACTTCCTCTTCTTTCACACAGTTTGAGGTCAGAGTCAGGCAGCCCAGGGCTGATACAGTAGCTCTGTGGTCATGAAGAACTGAGGCTCGTTCTACTTTTCTGTTCTGCCATCCAGAGCATGTGTTACCTCATCGACAAGACGACTGGTGGGGTTTCGGTCATCACACGCTCTTATTAAGGCAAAGACCCACACATGCAAAGGCCTTCTGGAAGGAAGAAGCTCAAAGAAGTCTACACATGCAAAGACCCACACATGCAAAGGCCTTCTGGAAGGAAGAAACTCAAAGAAGTCCATTTTGGCTGAAGTTTGAAGAAGAAACCTGAAGAGGTACACATACAAGCCTTTACAGCCCAGCTTAAGGGTTTTAGACTTTTTAAAAAACAGCAAGAAAACACAGTGAGTACTTACCATTAAGGAAAGTTTTTCCAATTTATGAGGCCCCACAACTAGTTTGCCAAAACCCACCTAACACTGAGACTGGACAAGAATAATGGAGAAGCCCCTCTTCCCACCATGCACCAAGAACAGCCATCTCCTGTGGAGTTGGGGCGGGGAGCTGGACTGTGGAGAGAGACAGTCTCTGACATGCCAGGAACATAGGGAAGACCTTAAGCTGAAGGTGAACCAGGAACATTGAGAGAAGCCTTCTGGAAAACTAGCTCCAGCATAAGCACAAGAAAACATGGAAGATATGTGAAGACAGCGGTGTACTGAAAATAACCATAGCAACACCAAGTTCAAATCCAGCTCGACTCCTGACTGCATGGGCTCAACCTCCTCCACTAATGTTACAGCAGGAGAATAGGGGTGTTTATTCCAGGCCTAAATACGCTTTACCTCAGTCTCTAGGTCTGGCATTCAATCCAACATTATGAAACCCATCAAAAGTCAAGGAAAAAAAAAAACTAAAAAATGTGTAAAAGGGGCACCTGTGTGGCTCAACAGGTTAAGGGTCTGACTCTTGATTTCAACTCAGGTCATGATCTCAGGGTCATGAGATGGAGCCCCATGTCAGGCTGCATGAAGGTGGTATATACATATATATAGCACCTCTTCTCTGTCCATCTATGGATGGGCACTTGAGTTGCTTCTATACCTTCGCTATTGTAAATAATGTGCAATAAGCATAGGGGTGCCTATATCTTTTTAAATTGGTGTTTTGGTGGTGGTGTTGTTTTTAAGTAAAATACCCAGTAATAGAAGTCCTGGATTATATGATTATATGGTAATTCTATCTTTAATCTTTTTGAGAAAACTCCATACCATTTTCCATAGTGGCTGCACCAATTTGCATTCTGACCAGCAGTCCGTGAAGGTTCCTCCTTTTTCACATCCTCAACAACACTTGTTATTTCTTGTGTTTTTTTTTTTTTTATTTTAGCCATTCTGACAGGTGTAAAGTGAAGATTTAAGCTTCCATGTTATGAAACTATAAAGAGAAGAGCAAATTAAACCTGGAGCAAACAGGAAAGAAAATAATGATGTTAAGAGGAGCAAACACTGGGATTGGAAGCAAACAAACAAACTATATACACATAACCAAAAGTTTGCTCTTTGAAAATATAAGTAAATTTGATAAAATTCTGGATGATGAAGAACAATACGTCTTAAAAGTAATTTCTGGGTAGACCTTTCTCCTATGTGCATAACAGTAATATAATTTTAGTCATTTGTTCATTTAACAAATATTTATTTATCATATATGATATACTAAGCACTAATCAGTGTTCAAAACAAAACAAATTGTTTCTGACAGCCCAGCCAGCAAAATTTTAGTTAAAGGCTACTTTATAAGAAGCTATATATAAATCATGTTTTTTGTGGAATTCTTGTTGAAATTTCTCGTCAAACAGGATTAAATGCTTTCAAAATGTTTTGCACTGTATCCATATGGTCAATTTGGCTTTTGTAGTAACTGGATTTATATGATCTGCCAAAATACACAAGCTTGGACAATTACCATCCCCCCTTCCCAACACACAGTCCTCTTCTAATGTATTGATTCTAAGATGAAGTCCACAAACCCAATAGGATTATCTATTTACTACTAATTTCCTTGCATTTCAGTTTGGGAAGTGTCTCTTGACTTACATTCAAGCTCACTGATTCTCTCCAGTGTTGTCCATGTTCCTATAAGCCTGTGAAGTGCACCCTTCATTTGTTACATTGTTTCTTATTTTTAGAATTTCCTTTGGATTATTTCAGTTGCCATTTCCCTGCATACATTACCCATCTGTTGAACCTATTTTCCATCAGATCCTTTAACATATTAAGCATAGTGATTTTATATTACTGTTTAATAATGCTCCAAATCTGTGTCATAGCTCAATCTAGTTCTGATGCTTATTTTGCTTTTCAGACTGAGTTTGTTCTTGCCTTTAGCCTTGCTGTTCTTTATTGAAAACTGGCTGTGGTATCTTGGGTTATTACCCAAGATTGAGGTACATAGGGATGTGAGGGTTTTTATTCTGTGACTAGGAGTTGGGTTGTGTTTAATATTTGCTGTAGCTTTTCATTCCTGTAGCTTTTAATTCCTCTAGTGTTTTTGTTTTTGTCTTCTGTTGTCTTTGGGTTTCTTTTTTTTTTTTTTTTAAGATTTTATTTATTTATTTGACAGAGAGAGAGAGAGAGATCACAAGTAGGCAGAGAGAGCAGGGGAAGCAGGCTCCCCGCTGAGCAGAGAGCCCCATTCAGACTCCATCCCAGGACCCCGAGATCATGACCTGAGCCGAAGGCAGAGGCTTAACCCACTGAGACACCCAAGCGCCCCTGTCTTTGGATTTCTCTAAGCATTCCTTGTTAGTGTGTGTTTGCGGTCCTTGAAGCTATCCTCAACTGTTATTATATGGGAACACTGATGGTGCAGTGGGAAAGTGTGGGAAGAAAAGTATTCTATCATTTTTTTTTAAGATTTTATTTATTTATTTGACAGACAGAGATCACAAGAAGGCAGAGAGGCAGGCAGAGAGAGAGAGGGAAGCAGGCTCCCCGCTGAGCAGAGAGCACGATGCGGGGCTCGATCCCAGAACCCTGGGATCATGACCCGAGCTGAAGGCAGAAGCTTTAACCCACTGAGCCACCCAGGCGCCCCATATTCTATCATTTTAACATTAAACTTCTTTTAGTGTCCTGTGACCTTCACAAGTGTTTCTTACCTCCCTCCTCTCTACTTATGAGAGACAGAAAGGCTGGAGGAGGCTGTGGTCAGAGAACTGTCCTTGCCCTGGGTGGGATATGGCTTTCCTAAAGTCTTTTCTTCTGGAAAGTAGGCCTTAATTAAGGAGAAGGCTCTGGTTGTATTTGACAATAATTATTAATCTTATCCCCCTGCTAGAGCCACAAGAGATCTTTCTTTGTTTTTCATGGTGAGAACTTGCTGGAACTCCTGGAAACAAAAACCATAGAAGTGTTGGTGCCTCCCAAGACTGCAGTCTCCAGTAGCTTCACTCACCCTATGCCCACCCAGTCTCCAGGAGTTCATCAAAATTACCATTCAAACATTCGTCCATTATGGCTTCAGAGACTTCTGCTCTAAGTAAGTGGGTCTGGGATATGACTGACTCCCCTCATCTCTCCATATTTCAGGGTTGTGGTGTGTCCTGTGACCTCAGTTCTGTGATGACTCCAAGAAAAATCATTAGTTTTTCGTTTGTTCAGCTTCTTCCGGTAGTGAGGATGGAAGGGATAACTTCAAGTTTTTACATTTTGGAGCTAAAACTGGAAGCTCTCTTTATCTCTTTTAATCTTTAAGCAGACATATTGTTGCATATGGTGGACTTCAAATCAGGTAACACGAACTAAATCAGGTTCTCACACTACCTTTAATTGTGGTGGTGGTGGTGTTTTTAAGATTTTATTTATTTGATAGAGATCACAAGTAGGCAGAGAGGCAGGCAGAGACAGAGAGAGAGGAAGGGAAGCAGGCTCCCTGCTGAGCAGAGAACCCAAGGTGGGGCTGGATCCAAGGACCCTGAGATCATGACCTGAGCTGAAGGCAGAAGCTTTAATCCACTGAGCCACCCAGGTGCCCCTCTGTTGTTGTTTTTAAGGGATTTCTCTGTCCTCTCTAAAATGAATTTGTTTTACTAATTTCCCTGACCCATTCCTATTCTTAAATGCTTCCATTTTAAATGGACTTTAGCGTCTACCGGCCAATGAAATAAACTTGATCACTGCTGCCTCCATCTATCTGCTCTCTCACTGGCAGCTGGATCATGTGTTCCACGGTAGAGCGTCCCAGTGACCCATACATTTTATTACCAGAGTTTACCAACATCTGTCGGGGGTTGAGGTGAAGGCGGCTGCAAGTACACGCTACCCAAAAAGCCTCCCAGTTACCTAGCTAGAGGGACGGTGACCGTGCCTCCTCCTGCTAGAGATGCAGCCAGCCCTCAACACAGGCAGAATGGGCATCGAGGGCACAGGATGTTCTGAGTAGAAAGTACTTCGGCACAATGTACTAGACAGGAGTTGGCGTATTTCTGTGTAAACCGTTTCCACAGACCTCCCCTTGACTCCCAACCCCACCCAAATCACAGAATTCAGCCGCTTGAGGGAAATCGCGAGAGCCCCTATGCACTGCAAAGTGCTTGCGCCAGGATCCGGGATCTGAACTTCCCGCCTGTCTCGGAGAGCTGGAGAGGTGGCCTCCCAGCCAGCCTCCCAAGAAGCTCAGTGCCGATTGGCTCTTGCTGCGCCCAATGGGAGACCGCACCCTGCGCAGGTGGGCCCTGCGCGCTCTGGGGAGGCGGCAGTTGCCAGGAAACCGCGTAAACATCGGAGCTCTCAGCCCGCCGTCGCTTTTGCAGCGAGCGGTGGTGGCGGCTGGATCCTCCGAGCGGGATTTTCCTCTGCCAAGATGGTGAGCCTGTCGGGGGTCTCGAAACTACTTGTTTATCTATTGATCTAATTGGAGTTTAGAGCCAGGCTGCATCTAAAAATAGGATTTGGAGTGCCTAATCCGAGAATTAAGTGGGAGAACTGATTCAATTTGCTTTCAGAAGCCTCTTGTGCTATTGTTTAAGCAACGCTCGCGGTGGCTTCCAGCCTTTTTCAAATTTTCCCCAGACTCTATTAGATCTGCCCGATGAAAATTTTGTTTGGCAACCCCCCCCCCCCCCCCTTTTTTTTTTCCACATTTCTGGAAATTTGGGAAAAGATTAAGAACCTTGAACAAATAAGTGGGAAAGAAAGTCCAGGAGAGAGCAGATGAATTAGGTAGCAGCAGATTGACCTGTTAAATCTGTATTAGGAAAACCTGACCGGCTTCTTTCTGAATGATACTTTCTGGCCAAGGGGTAAAGGAGGTGCGGGGGTGGGCGTAGCGGGGAATGAGGAGAGGAATTCCGCGTGTTGTGGTAAAGAGCTAGGTCTATAGAGCTCACCTGCGTGTCTTTGAATACTAGTACTGCTATTTATTTAAGCCGAGGAACCTTGGGTAAAGTTGCTTTTACTTTTCATGTCTCAACTATAAGATGGGGAATAATAAAAGTAATTTATTGATTTATCAATTATGTTTATCTACCGTATGTACTTTTTTATTGTGTTACATTTCTCTGAATTTAGGAAGGAAGCCAAAGGACCTTTGTTTATTCTGTTATCTGTTTTTGTGCCAGGGGCTTGCAGCGGTATACTTTTAAAAATTAGATATTGGGATACCAAAGTATGCGTACTTCCCCCCCTCCACCCCCCCATTACAGGCTTCTAGAAGGCGAACTTTGAGCTTCAGTGAAAGGCATCAGAAACAAGTAGATACAAATTACTGCAAACAATTACATGTCCAGTCAGTAAGAAAGATACAAAATCAAATCAGGGACCAAATGGTGCAGAATGAAAATGATGACCTCGTGGAGCGCAAGAGATTCCTCAGATTATTACAGGATGAACAATTTGAGTTGGATATGGAAGAGGCCATTCAAAAGGTACATTTTACTATTCATTGACATTTTTTTTCTTTGGAAATGGTTAAAACAGCTGCTGATGCTGGAATTGAGTAGATAATAAGATCAGGTAAAGGATGTCTCATCATAAGTCAGACCAATGTAGTGGTAAAGAGCTCGGTTTTTGGAGTTAGACTGTATGATTTTAAATCCTAGTACGGCTGTATGTAAGCGTGCTCTGGAGCCCTAGGTAAACTGACTTTACTTTAATGCCTCCTCTATAAAATGGCAATTATAATAGTATCCGCTTTGTAGGAGTTTTAATAATTAACGAGTTAGTACATGCAAAGCACTTGGAATTGTGCCTGTAACAGAGTAAGACTCAACATTTTTTTTGTTTTTTAATTTTTTTTCACAAACATGAAACCCATGATTACTGACTTCCACAGTTTTGTTCATATAAGTAAAATTCAATTACTTTACATAAAATTCGAAAGACAAAAATTTAAGAGTACCTTTTTTGAATTTACTGAGATTAAACATGTACATTATTCAGTGGTAGAAAATGAACATGTATGTATTAGGTATGATTTACTTATTTTTGATTTTGAAATACTGCCTTGAAGAATTCAAGTACAGTATGTATATAATTCCTAAAATGAGATAATTTTTATATGGAAGCTTCTAAATATTTTAAAGAATGAGTGTGGTAAAAAAGGGAAACCAATTAGAAATGAGTTCTCATAAATGAAAAAGTTTCTCTGATATTTCAGAATTTTTTGAGTTCCTGCTGATGTTCAACATTTTGTAGACTATTGTGAGGAATAGCAAAAGCAACTTTTTAAAAGTGGTATCCATTCCTCTGAGTTCGAAATTCATAAGGCTTAGATATGATTTTTCAACTCTGAGCAATAAGATCCTAGGGATTATATATTTTCCTCTTCTTTTTATTCTTATTTTTTCTTTAATTTTAAAGAAAATACCAGATACCATATCACCTCTTTCATGTATATTTCAGTATACATCTTACAAAATAAAGATACTTTCTTACATAGTAGTAGAATAATGCCACTATCTCAACTACTAAAATTAACAGTAAATTCTAGGTATTATTTAATGCCATTCCATAATCAACTTTTTGTGATTGTGTCAAAATCTGTTTTAACAGTTGGTTTGTTTTAATCAGGATCTAAATAAGGTTCATACAGTATATTTGGTTGTTATGTCTGCTAGGTACCTCTTAATCTAAAACGGTCCTGCCCTCTTTTTTTTTTAAAGAATGGGAGAAAGAGGCTGGGGGGAGGGACAGAGGGAAGAGGTTAGAGAGAATCTTAAGCAGGCTCCATGCCTAGTGCAGAGCTGATATGGGGCTCTGTCTCACAACCCTGAGATCATGACCTGAGCGGAAATGAAGAGTCAGATGCTTAACTGATTGAGCCACCCAGGCATCCCTATCCCTTTTTTTTTTTTTTTTAACTTCATGTTTCTAACTTGTTAAAGTAGGCCAGCTGTTTTTTGATATCCCATATTCTGAATTTGCCTGTTTGCTTTCTCCTTTGTTCATTTAATTTGTTTCCCTAATGTCTATATTTTTTTCAAAATGGAAGTTAATCCTAAAGGCATGATTAGATTTAGGTAGAACTTTCTGGCAATCACTCCATAGGTGATGCTATGCTTGATATTGTACCACATCTGCAGGCACATGATGTGTCTGCTTGGTCCACTTGTATTGATGCTAGTGTTGATAAATATGTACATTCTAGTACCTCTACTGAGGCATTCTGGTTCCTCTGTTGTAAAATTCCTGATGAACCTTTCACCTGTGGTTTCACCAATGAATCTTTCCTTTCATTAGGGGTTGCAAAACACTGATTTTTCTAATTTTGTTATTCCTTTCACATTTGATTAGCTGAAATTCCTGTGTAAAGAACTTTCCTGCAACAACTAGGATTATTTGGTACCTGAAATATAGTTATTACTGGAAAGGGAGACATATACTTAACTTTCAGAGTTGGTGTTCTGGTCACTTCCATTGGTGTCTGTCAATGTTGTTTTTAAAAGTTTTCTTTAGTTTTTGACTTTTTCTTTTTGTAAAAAATCTTTATGGACTCATGGGTCTTTAATACTTGAATTAATTGCCTTTATTATTATTTTTGATGCTCAAATTGTCCCATCTTTGGCCAATGGATGCTTTTATTGGTTTTGTGACCTTTTAACAAGATTCCTTTAATCTGTGATAGCTTCCTTCCTTTCTGTCAGAACAAAATGCCTGGGCTAGTGATGGTTAATTTTGTGTGTGGACTTTCACTGGGCCATGTGGTGGTCAGACAGATAGTTGGTCAAACATTATCCTGGGTGTTTTGGGATGAGATTAACATTTAAACTGGCACAGTGAGTAAAGCAGATTGTTCTCTCTAATGTGAGTGGGCCTCATCAGATCAGATGAAGGCCTGAAGTATCAGATGAAGTATCAGCTTGTTTTGAATTTCAAGCCTGTCAGCCTTCAGATAGGAGCTACACCATTGGTTCTCTTATTTCTCAGGCTTTTCTCCTTAGACCGGAGCTAAACCACTCTCCTGGGTCTCAGGCTTTATGACTGACCCTTCAGATCTTGGGATCACTTGAGCTGACTAATTAATCCCATTTATTTTTCTCTGGCTAATGCAAGGCTCATCTTGTGAATTTCTTGCTTCATACCTAGAGTCAGCCTTCATATCAAAGAGCTCTATTGTTTAGTGGAAATAATATTTAGAAACAATTTCTGAGATAAATTTAGATTTATAATGGAGTTGCAAAAAATTGTATAGAGAATTCCTGTATACCCTTTACCTGGTTTCCCTTTATGTTAAAATCTTACATAACCATAGAAGAATTATCAAAATGAAGAAATCAGCCTTGGTACAATATGTTTTATTATAGGATTTATTCAGATCTCTTCAGTTTTTCCCATTAACTTCTGTTTTCTGTTCCAAGAATACAAACTGCCTTTAGTTGCCTTGTCTCCTTACTCTCCTTATTCACCAATGAATCTTTCCTTTCATTAGGGGTTGCAAAACACTGATTTTTCTAATTTTGTTATTCCTTTCACATTTGATTAGCTGAAATTCCTGTGTAAAGAACTTTCCCACAACAACTAGGATTATTTGGTACCTGAAATATAGTTATTACTGGAAAGGGAGACATATAAGTAAGAGTTTTTTACTTTTTCCTGTCTTTCATGACCTTGACAACTTTAAAGACTACAGTTCATTTATTGTATGAGTTTTCTGTGGCTGTTTAACAAATTACCACAAATCTAGTGGCTAAAAATGTTTATTACCCCACCAAAATCTAGACATGGTATGTCATTGGATTGACTGCTTCGCCTCACAGGGCTGAAATCCAGGTGTTGTCTAGAGTGCATTCTCCTGAAATCTTTTAAGCTTATTTAAGTTGGCAGAATTCATGTTCTCGGAGTTGTAAGACTGAAGCCCACATCTCTGAGAGATTGCTGACATTCCCTGCCACATGATCCTCTCCACAACGTGGTAGTCTGCCTCTGGTTTTCCAGTTTTCTTCTTGGTGTTGATTTCTAGTTTATACCATTGTGGTTGGAAAAGGTGCTTGATATAATATCAATCTTGAATTTATTGAGACTTTTTTTTTTGTGGGCTAACATGTGATCTATCCTGGAAAGTGTTCCATGTGTACTTGAGAAGAATGTGTATTCTGCTGCTTTTGGATGAAATGTTCTGTATACATCTATTAGGTCCACTTGGTCTAAGTGTATCCCCCAGTGTATTTAAGGCTGATGTTTCCTTACGGATTTTCTTATTTCTGTCAGATGATGTAAGTAAGGTGTTAAAGTTCCCTATCATTACTGTCATTTCTCCTCCTTTCAATGTATTAATATTTTCTTTATATATTTTGGTGGTCCTATACTGGGTACATATATACTTATGAACTTTATATCTTCTTGCTTGATTGACCCTTTTATCATTATGTAATGCCCTTCTTTGTCTTTTATTAGTCTTTGTTTTAAAGCTTATTGTGTTCGATATGAGTATAGCTATACCAGTTTTCCTTTCTTTTCCATGGATATTGTTTCCCTTGTGGTTTGTTCTTTCTTTAGTGTTGTGTTTAGATTCCTTTCTCGTTTTCTTTTATTTTCTGTAAGTTTTTGCTTTGTGGTTACCATGGGCTAATTATGTTTATAACATATGTAACATCCTATGAATAGAACAGTCTGTTTCATCTTGATACCAAATGAAACTTGAACTCATCCAAAACTCTACGTTTTTACCACCTCCCCCAACATTTTATGTTTTTTTAAATTTTTTTTTTAAAGATTTAATTTTTTATTTGACACAGAGAGAGAGAGGTCACAACTAGGCAGAGTGGCAGGCAAAGAGAGAGAGAGGAGGAAGCAGGCTCCCCACTGAGCAGAGACCCCGACGTGGGGCTCGATCCCAGGACCCCGGGATCATGACTTAGCTGAAGGCAGAGGCTTTAAACCCACTGAGCCACCCAGGTGCCCCACATTTTAAGTTTGATGTCACTTTTTACCCACTATTTTATGTATCCTTTAATTATTGTAGTTTTAGTTTATTTTACTATTTTTGTCTTTTCATACTAGCTTTATAAGTTGATTTATCCACCACCTTCACTACATTTTTACCTTTCCAGAGAGATTTTTACTTTCATATGTTTTCTTATTGTTAATTAGTACCATTTCTTTTCCGCTTAAAAGGTCCCTTTAACATTTCTTGAAAAACCATTTAGTGGTGCTGAACTCCTTTAGAGTTTGCTTATCTGAAAAACTCCCTCTCCTTCACTTCTGAGTGTTAACTTGCTGGGTAGAGTATTCTTGGTTGGAAGTTTTTTCCTTTCAGCACTTTGAGTATGTCATGTCACTCCCTTCTGGCTTGCATAGATTTGTTGAACAATCTGCCTTGTGGGTTTTGTTTTGTTTTGTTTTGTATTGCTTTTAAGTTTTCTTTTTAACTTTTGACATTTTAATTATGATGTGTCTTGGTGTGGATTTCTCTGCGTTCATTTTATTTGGAACTCTCTGGGCTTTCTAGACCTGGATGTCTGTCTCCTTCCCCAGGTTAGGTAAGTTTTCAGCCATTATTTCTTCAAATAAGTTTTCTCCCCCTTTCCTCTTTCATTTCTGTTGGGAACCCTGTAATGCAAATACTATTTCACTTGACGTTGTCTCATAGATCTCTTACTTTATCTTCAGTTTTTTAGAATTCCTTTTTCTTTTTGCTGCTTTGTCTGGGTGAATTCCAGTGCTTTGTTTTCCATCTCTCTGAGCCGTTCTTCTGTTTTATCCAGGCTGCTGTAGAATCCCCCAGTGTATTTTTCAGTTCAGTTAATATATCCTTTGGCTCTGATTTCTGTTTTATACTTTCTTGTATTTTATATCTCTTTGTTAAAGTTCTCACTGTTCATTCTTCTCCTGAGTTCACTGAGCATCATTATGCCTATTACTTTGTATTTTTTATCCAGTAAATTACTTATCTCTGTGTCATTAAGGTATTTTTCTGATGTTTTGTCTTATTCTTTCTCTTGGAACACATTTCTCTGTTTCCGTGTATTGTTTGGCTGTGTTTGTTTCCCTGTATTAGGCAAAACAGCTACTTCTTTCAGTCCTGGAGAAGTGGACTTATGTAGGTGGTGAAACTTCTCATTCACCATTGATTAGTTCTTGGTTGTCTCTTGAACCTTTGTGATTGTCCAAATAGCCTGATTTATTCTTGATATCTCTCTGTTGTCGAGGGTGTGTCAAGACCTGCCAGTGTTCAAAGGAGGAGGAATGGTATTCAGCACCTAATTTCAGGCTGAATGGAAGCCAGACTCTCAGGCAGCAGCTTTTAATATATGCAAATATATGCAGTCTTATGGGGCCACAGCTGTAAACCCTGCTGGCCTCCAGGTCTAGAGACGGAGGTGTGCCCTGGGCAATAGTTGCAAAACTCAGGACTCCAGATGAGAATATAAGCTCCTTTCTGGGAGGTCTTGTTGAGCTGCAGTGAGCCAAGGGGAGGCGCGATCATAATGTCTCCCCACTTATGATCCCTGGGGGAGTGCCTGCATAGCTTTGGCTTGTGTGGGAAACCTGAAGCCTGTTTGTTAGGCTGGAACTCTAGGATAAGGCAGCCTTTTTCACAGGGAGACTAGGTATGTCTTTCATTCTGAGGTCTGTGCAGTGCCCTGAGGGTGTTGGCCTGCCAAGTACTGTCTTTCTGATTGTTACAGTCCTTGGAGCTCAGAACTCCAGCCCCTCGACCCTGGTAGCCTGGTGAACAAGGGGCAACCCTGTTGTACTTGGCATGCTTCTGCCCCGAAAGTGGCACTCACCAGCTTCAGCAAGGCAGTGGGAAGATGCCTGGACTGCAGGTGTCTGAAGGCTTCAATGATTACTGCGGGAGAGCGCCCTGTATCTGTGCCTATACTGGCCCCAGGTTGGTGGCAGGAGAATGCCACAACTGCTCCTACTTGTCAGCGCCGGCCAGGGAGTTAGGGGATGGCTATGACTGCCTCCATTGTCTAGCCTGCCCCCACTGTCCAGCCTGGGGACAGTGCTGAGACCACTTGCTCTCAGCAGCCTCAGTGAGGTGGTGGGACGGTGCAGTGCCCGTGCCCTCCTACTCTGGGGGGAGTGGTAGAGAGCACACAGAAGGAGTCTGTCTGCCTTGCGTCCATCCCTGCTAGAGCACCAACTGTCCCTTGCTGCTTGAGCAGATTCCCCCAGACCAGCAAATGAATTTCCTTTACATAAACAGCAGATGATTTTCAAATTGGTGCTTTTGTGCTTGATTCTGGGATGAGTGAGACTGCAAGTGGATCTTTAAAAGGAGATTCTCAGTTTCCCATAGTACTTTGGGTCCCTTGGATGTCAGCCCTCTTTGTTTTCTAAACCAGACATTTTTTGTGCAGCTCTGAAATGTTGGGGTGCCTAATGTAGGCAGCAACCCCCCACTCCTCTAGCAGAAGTGCTGGACTGGTGAGATCCCTCTCTACGTGTCTCCCTGCCTAGAGGAGGTGGGGTTTTTTTTGTTTTTGTTTTTTGCCAGGACCATGTCTCTGTCCCTTTACCCCTCTCCATGTGGTCTTTTAATCTTTTGTTGTAGGGAAGCAGTTCTTTAGTTTTCAGATCCTTTTCAGAAAGAAATTGTTAGAAGATGCAGGAGAGACATAAAGTGTCCCCCAAAGTGAGAAGGCACTTTGAGACTGAAAATGAAGTAGGCCACTCCATCCAGTTTATGCAGTTTGATTTGAGATAACTTACTGAAGGGGGATTTGGATGGAGGACTAGTCACAGCAACTGCATAGTTACTCTCTGCCAAATCCAGACCTTGGTCCATAAATTTTTTTAGAGCAAAGGGCACATAGAAGGGCACTGTAAGATCAAAGGGTCCACACACACCTCAGAGGGAGTATATGCATCTAATTGACAGCTAACTTTTAATTAGATCAGGTGGCCCCACCTGTTCATCAGAAAAGGGAAAGACTATGTTATCTCTAATAGATTCTTAGCCTTTGTGGACATTTCTAAGGTATGTATATTCATTTCCAAGAGGCCAGAACACGTAGCCCCAAGAGAGGTCATTGAGCAACCATGAAAGATGGAGGGCCAAAGATGGAGTATTGTCAGCCTTTCTACAGAAATGATCCATATGTAGCTGTAGATTTTGTGCATCCATGAGAGGAGATGAGTTCAGGATCTTCCTATGCTGCCATCTTGGACCCTCTGATTTTTAATACAGTTAATTTGACATATTGTGTGTTCTCTTATTCCCCCCACATCTAGTTGGTTTCTTTAAATTTTTTTTGTGTTGAAATAATCACAAATTCTTGGAAAATTGCAACAACAGTATGGAGAGGTCCACTTGTGCCCTTACACAGAAGCTTCCCCCAGTGGCTATATCTCGCATAACTGTAGTACAATATTAAACCTTAGAAAATGACAGTTGTACAATATGCGTGTATAGATTTGTCTGACTGCCATGTCATTCAAGATCCAGAACCAATCCATCACCACCAAGACCTCACTTCATGCTGCCCCACTGTAGTCATATACTTCCTTTAGCCCCCACTATGTCTGATTTGTTTTCCATCTGTATAATTTTGTTCTTTCAAGACTGTTATATCAATGTAATCATGTGTGAATCCATATATGTGTGGAATTATATGTCTGTGACCTTTAGAGAAGGTTTCTTCCATTCAGCATAATGCTTTGGAGAGTCATCCAAGTTGTTGGATTTATCAATAGTTAATTCTTTTTTATTAGTGAATAGTAGTGCATGGTATGAATGTACTGGTTGATTTCTTTTTAAATTTGCATGTTATAAAATTATTCTCTTTGGTATATACTATGGATTTTGACAAATGAATAGATTTCAGTTTCTACCATCACAGTGTCATGCAAACAATTCTATCACCTCAAAAGTCCCCACATGCTGCTCCTTTGTAGTCAACCACTCACTTACCTCTTTCCCCAGTCCCTGGAAACCACTGATTTCTTTTTTGTCCCACTAGGTTCATCTTTTCCATAGTGTCATATTATTGGAATTATGCAATATGTCACCTTTTGGGTCTCACTTCTTTCACTTAGCAAACCAAATGTAAGATTCCATGTTGTTGCATGAATTACTCCTTTTAGTGCTGAGTGGCATGGTCAGACTCTAATGTATTGATGTACCAGTTGTTTATCCATCTGCCTGTTGAAAAAAATCTGTGTTGTTTCCAGTTTATGGCAACTGCAACTAAAGCTGCTATAAGCTTTTATTACAAACTTTAATATGAAAGCAAATTTTTATTTCTCTTGCCTAGATATCTGGGAATAGGATGGTTGGGTCATATGGTAGGTGTTTGCTTCATTTGGTGAGAAACTGCCAAACCATTTTGCAAAGGCGTTGCTTTATTTTGCATTTCCTCAAGTCATGTATGAGAACTCCAGCTGCTTTGTGTTATCACCAGTACTTGCAGTTGCTTTTTGTTAATTGAAATTATTATTTAGATAATTATGGAGTCATCTGCAGTTGTAAGAAATAATACAGAGAGTCCCAATATACCCTGTACCTAATTTTCCTAATGGCACACCTTGCAAAGCTATAGTATAATATCAGAAGCAAGACATCAGCAATGTCACAGTCCACCCACCTTATTCAGATTTCCCTTTTAGTTGTGCTCATTTGTGTGTATGTGTGTGTGTGTGTAGTTCTGTACAGTTTATCACATGTGAGGTTTGTATATCCAACACCACAGTCAAGATCCGGGGGAGTTCCATGACAAGGATCCCTCATTTCATCCTTTCATAAACATCATCATCTCTTTCTTGGATACACCTACCTCATCCCCGACTCTGGCAACCATTAATTTTGCCATTTCAAAAATGTTATCTATATTACTCAACAATAACAGACAAAAAAAAATCCTTTAATGGGTAGATGATTTCAATAGCCATTTCTCCAAAGAAGACACACAAATGGACAATAAGCACAAAAAAAGATGCTCAACATCATTAGTCATTAGGGAGATGCAAATCAAAATCAGTTAGGTGCCCCTTCAGAACCATGAAGATTGTGTGCACGTGTGCTCGCTTGCTTTCTCTCTCTCTCTCTTTCTCTATTTTTTTTTTAAAGATTTTTAAGAATTTTATTTATTTGATAGAGATCACAAGTAGGCAGAGAGGCAGGCAGAGAGAGAGGGGAAAGCAGGTGCCCTGCTGAGCAGAGAGCCTAATGCGGGGCTCGATCACAGGACCCTGAGATCATGACCTGAGCTGAAGGCAGAGGTTTAACCCACTGAGCCACCCAGGCGCCCCATGCTATATATATTTTTAAAAATTTAAAAAGGACATTAAATGTTGACGAAGAGGTAGAGAATCTGGAAGCCTTATACATTGCTGTGGAAATGGAAGATGCTGTGGTGGCTGTGGAAAGCTGTCGGGCAGTTCCTCAAAAAGTTAAATGTAATTGCTATGTGACCCAGCCATTCTGCTTCTAAACATACAGCCGAGACTACTGAAAACATGTTCACACAAGAACTTATACATGAATATTCAAAGCAATACTATTCACAGTAGCTGGAATTTGGCTGTTGACCATGACGCAAGTGCCCATCAGCTGGTGCCTAGACAGACCACATGTGTTCTAGCTATACAGTGAGTATCATACCGGCACAAAAGGGAATGACGTTCCCATACATGCTGCAACATGGTTGAACCTTGAAAAAGTTACACTAAGTGAAAGAAGCCACAGGCAAGATGGCCACAGATTGTATGATTTCATTTAAATGAAATATCTAGAATAGCAAATCCATAGAGACAGAAAGTAGATTAGTGGTTGCCAGGGGCTAGGAGGTAGGTGGACGGGTGAGTGACGGCCAACAGGTATGGAGTTTTTCTGGGGCTGAGGAAACCATGCTGTAATGTTAAAAACTTAACACAAACCCACACGCAAAATCCCACAAGTAGATGTTTATAGCAGCTTTATTCATAATTGCCCAAACTTGTAAACTACTAAGATGTCCTTTAGTAGACGAATGGATCAGTAATCCAGACTATCGAATATTATCCTGTGCTAAAAGAATGCACCATCAAGCCATGAAAAGACATGGAGAAACCTTACATGTGTATTACTAAGTGAAGCAAACCTGAAAAGCCTTCAGACTGCATGATTCCGACTATATACCAACCTGGAAAAAGCAAAATTCTAGGGATTGTAAAGAGATCAGAGGTTGTCAGGGATTTGGGGGAGGGAAGGATGAATAGGCAGGGCAGAGGACTTTTTAGGGCAGTGAAACTACTGTGTCCTTAAACGTTTCTCATAGCCACAGAATATACCACCAAGTTAAACCTACTGTAAACCATGTACTTTGGGTGATTGTGTCAATGTAGGTTAGTTGATTTTAACAAATGTACCACTTGGTGGGGAATATTGATAGTGAGGCGGGGCAGAGAGAGAGAGAGAGAGAGTGTGTGTGTGTGTTTGTGTGTGTGTATGCGCGCGCATGCACGGGCGCAGCAGGTATATGGGAACTCTGTTAATTGTGCTCAGTTTTGTTGTGAACCCAAAACTGCTCCAAAAATAGTCTGTTCAAAAAAAGTCCTGAAACTAGATAGTGATGATTGTTACGCAATACTGTGAATATACTAAAAAACCACTGAGTTATGAATTGTGAAAGGTGAATTTATGCTATGGGAATCAAAACTCAATTTTAAAATAAGGAACATGTTCCAAGAACATTATATAAATGGGATCAGACAATCTACAACCTTTTGGGATTGGATTGTTTTCACTCAGCTTAATTCCTAGGAATTCATCCAGGTTATTGCTAGTGTCAATACTTCATTCCCTGTTGTTGCTGAGTGCTCTCTGTGGTATGGAGGTACCACAGGTTATCTGCCTAGTCACCTGTTGAGGTATGTCTTTTTCCAGTATTGGCTGTTTTGAATGAATCTGCTGTAGACATTTGGGTGCAGGATCTTAAATAAACATAAGTTTTCATTTCTCTGTGCTAAATGCGTGAGTGCAGTTATTGAGTCATATGGTAATTGCATGTTAGCTTTATAACAGACTACTGAACTGTTTTCCAGAGTGGGACTACCAATTTACATTCCCACCCAGGAATAGGTGAGAAATGCAGTTTCTCACCAACATTCGCCTTGCCACTATTTTTTATTTTAGCCATTCTAATAGGTCTGCGGTGGTCTATCATTTTAATTCGCAGTTCCGGATGGCTAATGATGTTGAACATCTTCTCATGTGCTTATTCTTTCTAAACACAGAATTTAGTTAAGCCTCTAGATCTTTCTACCACTTTACAGGAGATACAAAAGAGAAGCAAGTTGAATGGTATCCTGGGGAAACAGTCAAATTTAGGATGTTTTGGGACATTCTATGGGCTACATATACTAATTTCTACAACAAATCAATGGTTTGAGGAAAGAAGTATGTATATGGGACAACTGTTATGGAATGAAAGAGACATAAGAGAAATAATAGCTAGATGCAACATGTGGCACTTGTTTGGATTTTGATTTGAAAAAGCAAACAAAAAGTACCTTTGAGACAATTGGGAGAACTTGAAAACGGACAAGGCTTTAGACCTTACTAAGGAATTACTGTTTGGACATGGTAAAGGCATGGTTGTTACATAAAATGAAATTCTTTTCAGATAGAGATCAACACTGAATTGTTTACTTGGTAATGACGTATCTAGCCTATGTTTTAAAATAGTCTAGCAGAAAAGAACAAAGGAAAAAATGAAATTGGAGTGGACAAGTAGAGAAAGAAGACTGGAAAATTATGATAGTTATTAAAAGTGAGTGATGGCTAGCTGAGCGTATATTTTAATATTCTTCTTACTATTGATTAAAATTTCCAGGGTAAAATGTTTGGAAAAGCACTTATTGAAATAGTGTTTTGTATTTTAAAATAAAACACAAATGTTTGTTGCTCTGAAGCTTTGATGAAAAACATCTGATTCTGGAGGACAAATAACTGAAGTTACTTTAAAAAAAAAATTCAGGCAGAAGAAAACAAAAGATTGAGGAAACTCCAGCTTGAACAAGAAGAAAAATTGGCTATGGAATTGGCGAAACTAAAACATCAAAGTCTAAAGGATGAAAAGATGAGGCAACAAGTAAGAGAAAACAGGTATCTTGGTTTATATAAATTTCATTTATTTTCTTTGCCTTTAAACTTTTATCTAATGAAAAAAATTTTTTTCTTTATGTCATTGCACTTTGTTAATATTTTGTCTGGAAATACTTTGTTTTAAATGCTATGTATATTCATTTGGGAAAAGAAGTCGTATTCAAAGAAGTGAAGTATTTAAGGTGAAAATAAATAGTAATTGTTTCTTTTTTTATAATGACCTAAAAAATAGACTCATGAGGGGCACCTGAGTGGCTCAGTCATCTAAGCATCTGACTTCGGCTCAGGTTATCATCTCGGGGTCCTGGGATACAGCCCCACATCAAACTTCCAGCTCAACAGGGAGTCTACTTGTCTCTCCCCCCACCCCCCCGCCAACCCATGTGCTCATGCTCTCTTTCAAATAAATAAAATCTTTTTAAAAAATGATACATGAATCTTACTCTTAAGTGAAACCTTAGGGGATACAAAATTTAATTTTCTACCCAGACATAAGTTTTCTACAGTATTTCTGGCAAGTGGATGGTTGGCTATGGCTCAATACCTCTAGTAATTGGGATAGAAACTTCTTTTTTAATTCAGGCCTCAATTTGAATAATCTTTTTTCCCATATTGTTTCAAAACTAATTTCCCTGTAACTTTCATGCATTTATTTCAGTTCTGCTCTGATGAAAATCATATTTAGTTCTTATTTAGGATATCCTTTCATATTTATGAATTCCCCAAATGTTTTCTTCTATAAGATAAATATCCTTCATTTGTTCCATATATAATATGATTTCAAGTTTCTTCACCATCTGGTTTTTCTCTGTAGATGTAATTTACACAATTATTGTTCTAAAATATTGCCCTCATAATTGTGTATAATGTTGCAAGATAGTGTTTTCTAGTAGTGGGACTGTTAACTACATTGTTCTAGAATATATTTCTTAATATTGCTTAGAATGGAATTGCTTTTTGAAGCAGGCATGCCACACTGTTGACTAAAACTCAGGGCTAACTAAATGCTCATTCTATAGTTATATAGTTGAATATATTAGAAATTTACTTTGATAATTGTTATGTATTATCTTACCTGAGCTGGACTTCCGTAGGATATTATATGACCTGTGGGTGAGCTTCAGGGATTTTGAGCTTCACCAAAGTATATTTATGTGTTTGACAAATGTACCCATTGTATTTTTCTGTGTTTATAACTTTGATCACATTCTTTAAGGGATTACTAATATATTTTTTTTAATATTTTATTTATTTATTTGACAGACAGATCACAAGTAGGCAGAGAGGCAGGCAGAGAGAGAGAGAGGAGGAAGCAGGCTCTCTGCTGAGCAGAGAGCCCGATGCGGGGCTCGATCCCAGGACCCTGAGACGATGACCTGAGCCGAAAGCAGAGGCTTTAACCCACTGAGCCACCCAGGCGCCCCAGGGATTACTAATATTTAAAGGTTTAAATATGAAGACTTACGTCTTCATATTATTCTAGTTGCAAAGTGTCTTTTTGGACATTAAGTCTCTAATCATTGTTAGCTGTTCCTCATGGGTTTATGTTGTCTGGAGATGAAATAACTATTTCATCATGTATTTGTCTAATTCACTGATCTAAAAATTAAATAGAGGAATTTTCTACTTCTAGCAATTTTTAGACAAGGTGATTCAAATAAAGGCTTTTTCTGAGAACAGAATATCTGGAGAAAGTATAAAAGTAAGATCTGAGAGAGGAAGGAAACCAGAATGGTAAGCTTGGCATTTGTAGTTACATTTCCCCTGGAGGTTCTGCTGATTCCAAAAGGATGGCTGAGAGGTCAATAAGCATATTGCATATTGCAAGGTGTCCAACATCATTTTACAAGTTTTATGCTTAAGATTTGTACACTGTAGTGTATGTTTTACGTCACTAATACAGAATTCAATTAGATTTTATTAGATAGATACAGATGAAGAGATAATGTTAGTGGAAAATATCCAGAATAAAGCGCAGAGAGACAAAAGGGTAGAAAGATAGAAAAGAAAACTTAAAAGAGGTAAGGTCTATGATGGAAAGTTCTAACAGATGTATAATTTTAGTTGTAGGAGTAGAAATAAAAGAGGATGATGCAGAAGCAGTGTTTGAAAAGACACTGGGCAAGAATTTCCAAATATGATAAAGGAAATAAAGCCACAGGTTAAAACACAAAAAATGACGAAAAGATACTTATACTCATCCTACTCAAACTTTTGAAAGGAAACAATAATGAGAATCACAAAAGCAGCCCCACAAAAGACGATTACCTTCACAGGAGCAGCAATCAGAAGTGTGACTGAATTTGAAAGCCAGCAGTGAATATGAGAAGACTGGAGATTGAAAGGGCAAAGGAAAGTAATGGACCATCTAGAATTCTGTATTTTGTGAAAAGTTTCTTCAAACTTAAGGCAAAAGTCATTCAGTTGAGTACTTTTTCAAATAGAATATGCTGTTTCTAAGCAGTGTCAAGACTTCTAAGAGTTTTTCACTTTGTGCATAAGCCATGATAGAATTTTGACTGATACAGAAATGGACCATTATTCCAATTAGTGTTTTCATCTGTGGATTGGCAGGTCTAAATTCAAGAAAATGTTTACTGTGGTACTCAAAATATATCCTAAGTTATTGAAAGTCATTTATAGTAAGATTAAGCTCCTTAAATTAAAGAATTTTTAAAACCTAGGGTCAATTTTGAAAGCTCATTGAATTTTTTTTTAAAATAACTGAGTTTGAAAGTTACAAGATTATTTTGTTATTTGATTTTTGAACACGTGATTTTTTTTTAATCCAAGAAAATATTTAAGACACTTGCTCAGTGCTTTTAACTTGAAATGCTTTAACTCTCTATTTTTAGAAGTCTCTTTTTTTTTTTAAAGATTTTTAAATTATTTATTTGACAGAGATTACAAGTAGACAGAGAGAAGGGGAAGCAGGCTTCCTGCCCAGCAGAGAGCCCAGGACCCTGAAATCATGATCTGAGCCAAAGGCAGAGGCTTTACCCACTGAGCTACACAGGTGCCTGAGAAGTCCTTTTTTTACTTAAAGCATGAATCAATTAATAATTACACATGTGATTAACAATTTTAGTCAATTATTTAAAATTATGATTAATTGTATAATTATAATTACACAATTTATAATTACATAATTGGCAACTGTACATTTGTCACATTGTTAACACATAGTTTTATGAAAGGAAAGAAGTATCTCATGTATAATTTGTATTTAAGTTCAGCAAAAACTAGCTCAAAGAGAAGATAAGACAGTCTTCCCTTATTAAATACATAACCAGTTCCTTGCTGATGCCAGTACAATTAAAACAATCAAAGGTTTATAGCAACCTAGTGAATGCTGAATCAAGAAAAAGGCAACTTAGAAATGGTAGCAAAGTTTGTGGTATTATTTGTTTTACTTGTCCTTGCTTCTTCCCCTCCCAGCTCTGAGGCAGTCTAGAAGGCAGTAGTAGCTCATATTGTATCTATCCGTGGTTCTGGAGAGAGCAGAGCAGATCTTATTAGAAAATTATTGTATATGTATGTTTAACCTACTTGGGAGCTGCCTGAAGGATTGAACACAAGATGCCTATCTCTATTTCACATAACTCCTAACTCAGGCCAGAAAAGCATATTGTATCTCTGATAATATGTATCAGAATATGTAAGGGATCCCTACAATTTAACAACAAAAGACAATGCAGTTCAAAAATATGCGAAGTACTTAGAGATTTATTCAAAGTAGACAGACAAAAACACTCAACATCCTCAGTCATTAGGGAAATTGCTAGGATAGCTGTAATAAAAATAATGGAAATTGGAACCCTTGGACATTGCTGGTAGGAATTTAAAATGGTGCAAGCACTGTGGAAAGCAGTTCAGCGATTTTCAAAAAGTTAAATATACAATTACCATATGATTTAGTAATTCCAG
Organism: Mustela nivalis; assembly: GCF_964662115.1. Lineage (NCBI taxonomy): Eukaryota > Metazoa > Chordata > Mammalia > Carnivora > Mustelidae > Mustela > Mustela nivalis. The sequence continues at coordinate 109,559,785 of NC_139025.1, forward strand.
GCCTTGGTGGGTATCCACAAGGATTAAGTCTGAAAGCAGACTTAATCAGATATTTTTACACTAGTGTTTAATGCAGCATTATTATTATTCATAATAGCCAAAAGGTTGGAACAATCCAAATGTCCATCAATAGATGAATAGATAATCTTTGATATAAATAATATCATTCAGTTTTGAAAAGGAATGATGTTCTGATACCTGCTACAATATGGTTGAACAATAAAAGCAATATGTTAAGGAAGTAAGCCAGACATAAGAGGATAAATACTGTATAATTCCACTTATGTGAAATACTAGTACAGGTAAATTTATAGAGACGAAAAAGTAGTTAGACGTTACCAGGAGTTAGGGAAAGGGAAGAATGGGGAGTTATTTACTTAAATGAGTACAGCATTTCCATTTTGAATGATGAAAATTTCTGGAAAGAGTGATAGATGGTTGTAGAATATTGTGAATGTAATTAACATCACTGAATTGTATACATAAAATAGTTAAAAATGGCAAATTTTTGTTTTGTGTATTTTACCACAATAAAAGTTATAGGATTAAAAAAAAAAGCTTATAGCTTATAGGGTTTAGCTAAAACTGTTACTCAAGAGTCATTTATAATCTGAAATGACTACTAGAAATGAAGGCTCCCTCTGGAATTATTAGAAAATGAACAGCAAATTTCCATCTGGAAGGATTACAAAAGAATATAGAAGAACAATAAGAGCAGAAACAAATACAAGAGGGTGTAAACATAAAGTAGAATCAAAGCCAAGAATTGTGCCTTAAAAAGGCTAGTAAAATTGATAACCCCTTACAAGAATGATAAAGTGTAACAGAATTCATGAATAACCAATTTTTTTTTGAATGGATGATAGGATATCACTATAGATCATACAAAAATTTGCTAGATTATAGGATATTGTGAACAATTTGATACAAATATGGAAATTTAGATAAATTCATAAATAAACATTTTACCAAACTGGCACAAGTTGTAACAGAAACCTAAATGTTTCTATAACTTTTAGACTTTTACATCGATAATTAACCTTGTTCACAAAGAAACCTATGTGGTTAGGTGGTTGATGAATTTTACCAAACACTCAATAACACCAGTCTCACATAGTTTTGCTGAATGGGAAAAGAGGGAACACTTCCCAATTGATTTTTAATCAGGTCAGTACCTGAATAGGGTTAAAAATTATAGACTAATTTTTCTCTTGAATTTAGCTATTGTAATTAGAAATTAGTATCAAATCCAGTGGCAAGTGAGAAAGATATTATTACATCTGACCAAATTTTAACTTATCCTAGGGAATCTAAAGTGGGTTTAACTAGAAAATCAATACATGCAATTCATCCCATTAACAGAATATCATAGAAAAACTATATGAGCAGAAAAAGCCAATTGATATAAATCAATTTTAAAAAACTTTAAAAAGGATTAGGAAATGAGGAATAAAATGGAGTTTACAGTAACATCATACTTAATGGCAAATGTCAAACACTTTTTAAGAAGACAGGGATGCTTGCTATAATACCTTCAACTCATCTTTGTATGGACATACTAGCCAGTGCAATAATGCAAGAAAAGTAAATGAAAGGTGTTAGGATTGGCAGTAAAGAAATAAAACTTTAATTATTCCTAGATGATATCACTGTGTATGTAGAAAATCCAAAAGAATCTATGTATAAATTATAAGTTCAGCAGTGTTTTTGGATGTGAAGTCAATATTTGTATTTCTTCATTAATTGTATTTCTATAGATTAACAATTAGAGAACAAAATTTTAAAAAATAATTTGTACAAGAGCATAAAAAATAAATACCTAATAAAAGAGGTATAAAACCTCAACACTGAGAGAAAACAAAAAAATAAACCATTATTGTAATTTTTTTTTTTTTTTTTTTTAGTTTATTTATTTGAGAGAGAGAAAGAGAGCATGAAAGGGGAGAGGTGAGAGGGAGAAACAGACTCCCTGCTGAGCAGGGACTTGCCCCCCCCCATGTGGGGCTCCATCCAGGGGATCCAGGATCATGACTGGAGCCAAAGGCAGTTGCTTAACCAACTGAGCCACCCACTCACCCCCAAAATAAACCATTATTAATAGTTTTTAAAACCTAAATAATTGGAAGGATATACCAGCTTAACTGAATTAAAAACTCAGTATTGGGAAAATGTCAATACTCATTCATAGATTCAGTATAGTCCTATTCAGAATTTCAGCCAGTATTGTTTATAGTGACACTTGAAGAGCTGATTCTAAAATGTATATAGAAATGCAAAGTACCAAGAATGACTAAGATGATCTTTAAGAAGACCAAAATTGGAGATTTATTCTCTAGGGTGTGAAAAATTATAAAGCTCCAATAATCATGATAATATTCTGTGGTTTTAGCACAGAATAAACAAATGGATCAATGGAATGGAATGGAGCCGATCTTCTCACCCAGAAAATTTAAACCCTAATGGCCTAAGGCATCCTTTATCTGTAGTGAATTAACTAACCTCCTATCAATCTAAAACAATGCCAACTATATACGACCTATGAGAAAATTAATATACAGTTACTCAGTCTTCCATGGGGCTAATTTCTTTTAGGGAACCCCAGCTGAGGAAGGATGGGATATATTCAACAACGGATCCATGCATAGATGTACACTTGAACTTTATGACATTGCAGAGAACTGTCACTGTTCTGGTACTGCAGAGCAATCAGAAATGGAGAGTTTTATAAAATGGTACTGGATCAATTCAATAGCTATATGTACAAAAATGAACTTGATTTTCACCTCACACTACATACAAAAATCAATTCTTGAATGATTGTAGTCTAAAAGTCAATAGTGAAACAAAGTTTTGAGAGACTAATATAAGAAAATGCCTTTATGTCTGTGCAGTAGGCAACATTTCTTAAAACATGACACAAGTCATGGACAATGAAGAAAAAGATTGGTGTATTAGAATACTTCTCTTCATCTAAAGAAACTGAGAGTAAGTACAGACTGGAATGATACATTTGCAGTGCATAGAAGCAACGAAAGACTTATATCAAGAATTTATAAATAACTTTTATGCAGCAGTAAGAAGTAGACAATGTAGTCTAAAAACAGGCAAAAAAATATTGAACAATAACTTCACAGAAGATGTAGGAATGACTCAAACTTATGGGAAGGTCTCAGTTTTAGGAAAACAAATTAAAACCCTAATGATATATTACACACCCACAAGAGTGGTTAAAGCGAAAAAGAATGACAAGACTAAAGAGTGTTACTAGGATGTGTAGCAGTGTAAGCACTAGGAGTATGAAGCTGTGCAAAGCATTAGAAAGCTGGCATTTTCTACTGCATTGGAACACAGCCTACCCTGTGATTCAGATGTTTCACTTCTAGGTAAATATCCAATAGAAATGTGTGTACTTGTCCTTCAAACAAAAGTCACTTATTTGCATGTTAGTTTTCGGAATTTGATGGACTTTGCCTCAGAGAGGTAATTTTATAAATTGTGATTGGGTTCATATGTTGGTTTACAGATACTAATACCTAATTCCAACAAAACTCCTTATAAATATATTGCAGTCTATTAGAGTAAAATATGTAGATTAACCTAGAAACTTAATCCTCATTTAAGTTATTATTTTTTATGAAAGAAAGCGATCTTGTGTCATATACATTTATACCTACAATAGTAAGGGCAAGAAGGACACATCACAACACCAAGAATAGCTTACCCATGAAGACTGTCTCTTTGGAGGTATAGGGTACTTATAAGTTGTTTATAATTAGGTGAGTGCCTTTGTTCTAGAAAGAATTAAGATGTGTTTGGGGCATCTGGGTGGCTCAGCTCAGGCCATGATCTCAGGGTTGTGAGAGCAAGCCCTGCACTGGGCTCCAGGCTCAGTGCAGAGTCTGCTTCAGACTCTCTGTCCCTCTGCCTCCCCACAACTCTCTCTTTCTAAAATAAATAATAAATTTTTTTTAAAAAAAGAATTAATTTGTGCATCCAAGTAACCATCTAAGGACCCTTCCAACTCAGAATTCTCATGTTCAGAATTCTGGCAGAAGAAGAAGTTATATATGGCAGATTGTTTTCCACTAAAGCTAGGGAAAGAATTCATTCAAAAGCAGTTTAGAGATTATCTGAGGGCAATCCTCATTTTTAACAGATAAGCAAACAGAGAATTGAAGCAAACTTGCCCATGGTCATTCCTCTTCATCATCGTTATCAAAAAATATTCATAGAATGTTTATATTCTATATTCAATTCATAGAATGTTTACTGTGTAACAGGTACTTTTCTAAGCTTTTTATACACATTAACTAATTCCCATAGCTAACCCTTCTACGGGTAACAAAACCGAGGTATAAAATTTAAGTCATTTGCTTTAAAGCACTCCACTATAGTTCTTTTAGCTCAATAGCATTAGTGGCTGGACAGAAGTTTTAACAAATATTGATAAACCATCTTCTCTAAGTGACTCTGGCAAAAGGATTTTTAGTGATGATTATTGGAAATAAAAGGGTTGTTTTGTCTAGAAAATTAATTATAATACGTCACTTCATATGCATTCTGAGTTTTCTTTGGGTGAAGGGAGGAAAGAATATTGTTTTCAAGGTATTTAATAATATCTTTGACATTTAGGAAAAAAGTTCTTTTAAACTTCAGATCTAGACTTCTAAAATAGGAAGAAATATGGTCCTCAATTTTATATTTCTTTTTTTTTTTTTTTTTTTTAACAGTATTGAGCTCAGAGAATTGGAGAAAAAATTAAAAGCCGCTTACATGAATAAAGAAAGGGCAGCCCAGATTGCAGAGAAAGATGCCATTAAATACGAGCAAATGGTAATCATGTTTCTGGTCATTATGTTTTCTGTATTTTTAGCTTCATTTAGGAAACCAAAAATAGACCAATTTTGTGAAAATTGTTATATATGATAAGGAATTTACACTGCTAGTTTTCTTAAATACTTTTATACTTTTCAGATCCTTAAGGTACAGGAACTCCTAGATTATTTAATAGTGAGCCTTGTTTAATTTAATATTAGAACCTTTCAGAGACCCAAAGAATGAGGTTACTGTTTAGAATGGTTATACTCAGTCTGAGCATTCCTATGGTCTCACTGATTATTCTTTGACAAATCAATATAGTACAAATTGTTAGTGTGATCAATATATTTTAGAATGTTATTAAATTTTTTATGTGTTAAATGTTTTAAAAATTGAAGTGTTTCATAATTTTAGGCAGGAAACATGCCTGTTTTTTAAGTAGCTCCCTCTTCTTTTTCTATTTTTATCCTCCTTTTAACTCCTGACATACTGCCAAGTTAGGGCAAGAGTTATTCTTGGGCAAAGGAGTTTCAGACACGCTTACCAGTGGTGTTATACAGTAAATATAGAATAGGGTTTACTGAGTTAATACTTCCAAGCAGGGTGCACACCATCATTTGAGCCCTTGGAAAGGCTAGATGGTAGATGAACAGGTCTGACTGTTGATTACATGGTTTTGTAAGTTCCTTCTGCTTGTTTCTCTATTATTTAGAGCATTTTGGTGGTAGAGTTCCTTCTCTCCTAGATCCCTTTCAAAGATATTATACAACTATTAAAGAGAAGAGGTAGGGTAAATAGGCTTTTAAAGTTGGTCTGAATATATTTTAGGCTAAAAAGAAAAAAAGCTACAGAAAAATCGAGTTGGACAATAATACATACCACAGACCATTTATTTAAACCTGTATGTGTACATCAGCCATGTGTGGATCTCAACACACATATATGTTCACATACACATACAATTAGAGGAATAATATCAAAATACTTAACCAGCGCCATGTGATAAAGTCATCTACTACGATGAGATGCTGGCCCCAGTGATCTGTGTGTGCGTGTGTCGGTGCGGGAGAAGTCGGGAGCTTTGCACGGCAGGCTCTCGACTGGCATCGCTTTTGTTGAGACAGGTTGTAGGAGAGCATGAGGAGACTTCATTTCCTAAGCCACATAGTTCTTTTCTAAGCTTGAAGAAATAAAGTAGAACATAAACAATGTACTCTTTGGCTAGTAGTTTGCAGTTTTACCCCAATACTTGAGGTTTATCAAAGCAACTGTACCTTTTAATCTGACTCCTTAAAGAATTTTCTCTATTTTCTAAATAAAATTGGTTCATAAAGATTAAACTCAAATAGTCCTAGAACTTGACTATGTGTATGGCACCTACGGCAATGTGTACATAAATGTTTTTATCATTTCACATTTTTTTTTAAAGAACCTAGTACAGCATGTGGTAAGAAAATAGAAGCAGAGAAAGAGTTTTGGTCAAGTCCTATTAATAGTGCATTTGGTGTGAAGGCATCAGTTGGATCAGGAATAGCATTCAGCATTCATAGTTTAATCTGCTTCTTCTTGTCTGTTTGATGCTATTAACCATTCTAGTGTTTGGATTGTGATCATAATGGTAAAAGGTAACAAAAATTGCCTCAATATATTTAATTTACAATTTATTTGGTTACTGATTTCAAAATGCTCAAAATCAATAAGAGGTTTAACCTAGTTAAGAAGCAAGATTGTCTCCAACTCAGAGGGAATTGTCTTGAGTGAGTGAATTAAAAGCCACAGAAAACAGACACAGTAATATATAAGGCTCTTCTAAGTTAAAGTGATTATGAAGGGCATTTAATAAACGAGAGATGATGGACTTCAAGGGCCAGAGGCAAGAAGGAAAGTTTAGGTTGGGAAAATAAGAGTTGCTCAGAGCTGTTTAATAGCAGACCTCTATGAAAAAGAGTACCAACCTTGTTGTAAATGCACCTGATACACAATGACGTTAAGAATTGCCTATATGCTTTTAAATAAAAGAAAAAGGGGACTGCTGCTTTTTAAACATAGTATTGATTAGGTACTTCTAATTTTATTTGCTGTTTGTAAAATGTGGAGTTACTAGTTATCCTTTTCCTGTATTTCCTTGAGACCTACTTGAAGGAATGGGAAAGCCTCTTTAAGGTTTGACTCATCATTCAAACCCTTCAGGTGACAGTAACTTCCCTTAGATGAAAATGTTTTATGCAGTAGGCTTTATAATAATCCATTACATCTGTTTTGAAATATTCTATCATACTGTGCTCACATTTGAAAATGGAAAGATGAATCTTGTTTTAATAACAGAAACGTGATGCTGAAATAGCCAAAACCATGATGGAGGAACACGAGAGAGCAGTAAAGGAAGAGAGTGCTGCGGAAGACAAACGGAATCAAGTAAAAGCACAGTATTATCTTGACTTAGAGAAACAACTTGAAGAACAAGAGAAGAAAAAACAGGAAGCATATGAGCAGTTACTAAAAGAGAAACTCATGATTGATGAAATTGTTAGGAAAATTTATGAAGAAGATCAATTGTAAGTTTATCCCAGCTTTTTTCCATGTCTAAACATTGAGATTCAATTGATCTTAAGCCCGTTTTGAAGACATAAAGCAACTGAACAGTGCCTAGTACGTAGTAAGTCCTCAGTAAATGTTATAATCATATAAACTAGAACTCTTGTTTATCTTTGTAAGCATGACAGTTACCTGATAACAAATGTTCATTAAGTAACAAAATGATGAAACCTTTGTTTTTCTTAAATATGCACATATCGTGTCAGAGGACTTGTATTCTGATCATTTCTTGGCTAGACCGTGGAAGTGCAGGTTGTTGGCCTTTCTGAAGTGAGATGCATAAAACTTCATTAATAGTTTAGAAGAGAGGTATAAGTAGTATTTCACTCAGAAGATTCATACCTGTCATTATATTTAGTGGTACACAGTGGATACTCAAAATGTTTGTGGTATTAATGAATGAATAAACTGTAAGTAGAAAAGCTGTGGGGCGCCTACTTGGCTCTGTCATTTAAGCATCTGACTCTTGATTTCGGTTCAGGTCATGATCTCAGGGTTGTGAGACTGACCCCATGTCAAGCTCCAGGCTCAGTGGGGGGTCTGCTTGAGATTCTCCTCCCTCTGTCCCTCGCTCTGTTCATCTGTGCGCACGTGCGCGGCGCTCTCTCTCTCTCTCTCTCTCTCTCTCAAATAAATAGGTAAGTAAATAGAAAAGCTGTTTTTGCCCATGTTATTATCAACTGAAGGAAATGACACGTTTTCCAATATTATTTCTATTACTATAAAACTACTCATTATTGCTTTTTAGGGAAAGACAGAAAAAGTTAGAAAAAATGAATGTAACTCGAAAGTATATAGAAGAGTTTCAGAAAGAGCAGGCTCTCTGGAGAAAGAAGAAACGTGAGGAGATGGAAGAAGAAAACAGAAAAATTATAGAATTCGCCAACATGCAGCAACAAAGAGAAGAAGATCGGATGGCAAAAGTTCAAGAAAATGAAGAGAAAAGACTACAGCTTCAGAACATGGTAAGAAAATAGCCACTTCTTTAACACTAGAGAAATTCTGAAATACTTGTTATAGAATTTGTTTCCTATTAACGTTTGTGTGTTTCTTTAAAATTTAATAGTTGACTCAGAAATTGGAAGAAATGCTGCAGCAACGTGAAGATTTGGAACAAGTGCGACAAGAATTATACGAGGAAGAGCAAGCTGAAATACATAGGATGAAACTAAGAGTAAGTTTTGGAAATGGAAAGAATGATTAAAATAGAGCATATCACTTTGGGATGAAGCAGTAGAAAAATGGTAGATCCAAATCCAACTATATTGGTAATTATAGTATGTGTAAATAGTATAAACACTAAAATTAGGGGCACCTGGGTGGCTCAGTTGGTTAAGCGTCTGCCTTCAGCTCAGGTCATGATCTCCAAGCCCTGGAACTGAGCTCTGTATCAGGCTCTCTCTGCTCCCTGCTTCTCCCTCTCCTTCTGCTCCTTCCCCTGCTTATGCTTTCTCTCTCACTCTCTGTCTCCTTCTCTCTGTGAGATAAGTAAATAAAAGCTTTTAAAACAAAACAAAACACCACTAAAATTAGAAGAATTTTCAGGCTGGATAAAAAAGCTAGTCCTAGGCAGCAGTTAACAGCGTAAAAGGTGTGATTCAACTGTCTCCCCTGTGAGAAACACAATTTAAGTATGAAGACATATAGTTTAAAAACAGAAGGATGGGGAGAGATTTACTAATCACTAATCAAAAGCAAGTTAGGGTGGAAATCATGATGCCAATAGGATAAATTCATCTAGAGGCTGGAACAGCCCTACAGGTGGCTGAGCCTAAATAAAGCTTCGAAATGGATGAAATAAAACTGAAAGGAGAAAGAGACAAATCTATAATTATAGTTGAAGATTTCAATATTCCTTCTTATTAGTGTATAGAATAGTCAGAAAACCACAGGAAACAGGGTTGAATAATATCGTATTCTGACCTCATGTCAGGATGACGTGCCAGTTTTCTAACTGAGTTGTTAGTTTATTGTAGAGTTTTGAGAGTTCTTTATGTTATTCTAGTTACTAGTCCTTTGTCAGGTTTGTAGGTTTACAAATTTTCTCTTACCTGTAGCTCGCCTTTTCATCTTCTTACAGGGTCTTTCTCCAAGCAAATGTTTTCGGTTTCTATGAGGTCCAGTTCACCAATTTCAATTTTTATAGATCATAATTTGACATCAATTCTAGGAAGTTTTTGTCTAAATCCTGACGAATTTTTTTTCCTAAAACTTTTTACTCTTACATTTGTATCTGTGATCTGCTTTCAGTTAGTATTTCTTATAGGGTATGAAACTTGGGTCATGGTTTTTGCTTTTAGATGTTCCGTTGCCCCTACCAATTGTTGAAAAGATTTTCTATCTTACATCAAATTGCTTTTAGAACTTTATTGAAACAGTTAAGTATATTTGTATGGGTCTGTTTCTGGACCTCTGTTTTGCTCTATTGATCTATGTATCTATCCCTCCACCCATACCACACAGAATTGGATTACTGTAGCTATAGTCTTCAAATTTACTTTAGCCTTTCCATATATATTTTAGAATAATCTTATCTCTATCTACAAAAACAGCCTTCTGGGATTTTGATAGGAATTGCATTAAATCTGAGTATCCATTTGGGGAGAATTGACATGTTCACAATGTTGAGTCTACCAGTCCATGAACATAATACGATTCCCATTTATATTATCTTTGAATAGTTTCCTCAGTGTTTTATAGTTTTTAGTATATAAATCCTGTATATGCTTTATAGATTTATATTTAAATATTTCATTTTTTTGAGCAATTATAAATGGAATTTGTTTTAATTCCAGTATCCATGGACTCATTATTAGTGAATTAACTTTATATTGATCTTGTATCTCATAACCTTCCCGTATTCACTTAGTAACTTGTAGGAGTTTTTTTTTTTTCCCCTACATAACCAGTCATGTTTTCTGCGAGTAGGGAGTCTTCTTTTTTCTTATCTTTATCTTTTTAATTTACTTTTCTTGCTTTATTGTACTAACTGAAACTTCTAGCTTTGTCTATCACTATGTTGAATAAGAGTGACGAAATAGACGTCAACTCTCTTTGTTGCCTATTTAAGGGGAAAGCATGCTGTTAACTGTACTTTTTTTTGTAGACAGATGTTCTTTATTAACTTAAAGTTCTCTTCTATCCCTATTTTTCTGAAGGTTTTTATCATGAAGGTTTTGTCAAATGCTTTTTCTACACTTATAGATAAGATCATGTGCTTTTTCTTCTTTATCCTGGTGGATTACATTGATTTTTTTTTTTTTTTTGAATACTGAAACAGTCTTCATTCACTGGAATAAATCCCACTGGTATAAAATTCTTTTAATGTATGGCTGGATTCTATTTTCTGATATTATGCTAAGGATTTTTTTCACTCATATTTATGAGGAATATTGGTTTTAAGTTTTCTGTTTTTATACTGGTGTCAGGATAATACGATATTCATAAAATAAAAAGGAAAGTTTTCCCTCCTCTCCTATATTCTGGAAGATTGTATAAAATTGGTTTTAATTCTTCATTAAACATTTGGTAGTATTTTCCAATGAAACTATCTGGCCCCGGAGTTTTAAATTATTAATTCAATGTCCTTAATAGTTATAGGGCAATTCAAATGATCTTATTTCATATTTGGTTAGTATTAATGACTGGTGTTTAAGGAAGTTATCCATTTTCTCTAAGTTGTCAAACTTGTGTGTGTAGAATTGTTCATACAATTCCCTTATTATCCTTTGGATGTCTGCAGGGTCTCTAGTGGTATCCCATGTTTCATTTCTGATATTGGTAATGTGTTTCTATTTTATGGTCACTCTTGCTTTTGGTTTTTCAAGTTACTGACTTTTAATATCGGCTTTCATGAGGTATAACTAACATATACACTTGTAAGATATTTAAAGTATACAGTATACGGTGATTTGATAAAAGTTTACATTGGGAAATGATTCTCTCCATCTACTTAATTAATATCTATCACCTCACATGTTTATCTTTGTGATGAGAGCATTTAAATTTTGCAAATTTTGTTATACAATACAGTGTTATTTAACTATAGTCACTATGTTTTACATTAGCTCCTCAGAACTTATTCATCTTATAGCTGAACTCTGTACCCTTTTACCAACCTCTGCCTATTTTCCCTGCCCTCCAGCTTATTATTTTCTGTCTTATTATATACAAAAATTAACTGAAATGAATGAGACAAACAAAAAAACTGAAACTACAAAATCTCTAGAAGAAAACACTGCAGAAAGACCTTATAACCTTTAGAAGGGTGAAGATATTTTAGTAGTTTAAAAAGGCAAGACCCATAAAGGGTCTTTTCCATAAAGGAAAAAGTTGAATTGGGTTTCATCAAAACTAGTAACTTCCTAACACTTAGGAAAATGTAAATGTAAGCCACAGTCTGGGAAACAGTATTCCCTACATGTATCTTACAAAACCTTTTCTTCAGAACATAGAATGTTTATAACTCAATAATAGAATACAAAGAACCCAGTGTTTATTAATGAACAAGAAATCTGAACAAACATTTCATTAAACAAATATATGAGTAGCCAATATAAAATAAATTGTTAGCTTTTAGTATTATTTTTAATATTTTTCAGCTATATTAAAACAGATCATTTTAGATACTGTTTCATCAGTGAGGAGGAAACCAAAAACCACGTATTGATATAAAAACCAATTGCATATATATTCTTAATGACTAACTGCATAGAAGAAATGTAAAATATGTACATTTCTTTTTAAAAACAATGTAATCGATTTATATATATCTAGTATCAAGTTACCCAAAAAAGTTAAGGAACTAAAGTGTGGTGGAGTTGGTGGGGGCTGGGAGTTAACACCCTTGGGGTAATTCCTCAGCCAAGAGGGGACAGAAATTAAGGGATGAATGCTTCTTCCTGTCAGCCTTGTGGACAGACCTGAAAGGTGCTCCATGCATTCCTCACAAGGTCTTGGCAGGATTAAGCCACAGTTGCCCACATAGTAACCAGTTAACTGATGTACCCATGTGTTGGCTTTTCTTCCTTCTCTATTTCTCTCTGCTTTTCTCTCACTGATGCTTCCTGAGATCTTCTCTCATAAAATATGTATACACAAATATTTGTGTAAGGCTCTGCTTTCATAGGAGAACCCAGACCAAGATACCTCTAAAAGTTTCCAGACTCAGAGTAGTTTTACAGCAAATTATTTCAAACCTTCAGTAAAAAGCTATTTCTTAAACCACATTATGGGTTGTAAAATTATGCAGTCCATATTACTTATATGTATAAAATCCTGATCCAAACAGATCTAAGAGTACAGGAACACTTTTCTAGTAGAAAAAAGCAGAATTGTGTTTTGTTTTGTTTTGTTTTGCTAACACTTCCCTGATTTTTACCCAGATGTCTTTACCATTACTAAAATTTGTATGGGAGATGGGTCCCAGGAGATGTCATCAATTCATTTGATTCAATGTGTGTTTTCGGTGTATTAGGTATTATGATAAGCTCTGGAGGAATTCAAAGCTGAGACAGTATCTGCCTTCACTGAGCCTTCTGACTTCTATATCATACATGGCAGATGAACACAAACTGTAATATTATAACACCGTGCCCAGTATCATAAACTAAAATAACAGATATGATACATAAAATTTTTTTTAAAATGCCCTCTAGAATTTATAGTTAGTGAGGAGATAGGGCACAGGCATATCAAATAAAATTAAATGTTGGGAAAATTGAATGGTATCAAAGGCCCAAAAGAGAATTCTAATTCCTAAAAGGAATTAGAGTGATTAGAAAAGACTTTCTGGAGGTGAGATCTGAACAGATTAGATAGAGGTAAGTGAGGACAAAGAGGTTGAATATTCAAGATAATGAACAGAGTTACCATCACTGATATTACAGACTGATTCACTTAAAACCCACTCCTACCCTTTTTGTCTTACTTTATTATAAAGACTATAAAATTAAAAACACATTTCTCTTCTTGTAGCCATAATTCTTCATACGACCTACGTAATCTCCCGAGTTATCCTTGCACTTAAAGGTGTGAAGACAGAAGTAGGCGAAGTGAGGTTGCAAATCATACATAGAAGACTGGGTCGTTGGGAATAGTTTTGGTAGTTACCATCATGGAATTTGAGCCATGATGGTTAACTCTACAAAAAATAGATGGTAACCAAGATGGCAGCTGGTTCCCTGGCCCTCTATGCCATCTGCTGGCCTGTAGTAAATCCCTTATAGTTTGTGTTACATGTAAAGCCCTGCTCACACAGCTGTTGTTAAGGCAGTATTTTGAATGCCTTGAGGATATGGCTTACCTCCTGGAAATTGTGTTAGAATTAGGCAAGGCTGGTTACAGTTGAGAAGGAATTAAAATTTATATCAGTCCTAATTGGATAACAATAAAGCAAAAATAGAATCTAGATGTTAGATGGATGGTCACTGTAAACATTTTTCAGTTATGTTTAAAATTTTTTATTAATAAAATGTTAGGAAAATTAAAGCTTGTAGGAAAAGACTTTAACTGTGCCAAGTAATTTTGAATTTTCCCAAAAAACTTGTGATTGTCATTTCTAGATTGTTATTCTGAAAAATATTTACCAGTGATTTGAACCACAGTTTCAGGCAAGATTCTAGAATGATTCATAGTGGGTAAATAATATTTCACAGATTTAATAACCTCAGGTGTGTAAAAAAGTTTTTATATCAGTTCCTTCCAAAATATATATAAATTAAAATTTAAAAAGAAAAGAAGGCAATCCATAGGTAACATGTCCTTTATCCAGTGAGTCTTAAAAGGATGGGGAAAAGTGTTATCTTGAAAAAGTTAGTTTTTCAGTTTTATTTCTTATTTTAACACTGCACTCAACCAAACTCTATCCACCCTTTCTCTGTAAATCTGCTGTAAAGAAACAGTTACCGAATTAATGTTTATATGGATTGTTGTTTAGGAGGAAGCAGAAGAGAAATTGAGAAAGCAAAGGGAGTTGAAGCAAGATTTTATAGAACAAATGGCCCTGAAGGAATTAGTACTCCAGGCTGCGAAAGAGGAAGAGGAGACCTTCAGAAAGGCTATGCTAGCTAAGCTTGCTGAGGATGATCGGATAGAACTGATGAATGCTCAGAAACAAAGAATGAAGCAACTAGAACACAGGAGGGCTGTGGAAAAACTCATTGAAGAGCGTCGCAACCAGTTCCTTGCAGACAAAGTAAGAAAGTGTTCTGTTTTTTTAATTATCACTGAACCAACAATCAGCTCATCTGTTCCTCCACTAAGCATTTAACTGAGACCCTTGCTGTTAGGTTATCTGTTTACTAACATATGGTATAGACGTTTTCTGACCAATCATTCCTTAATGCATCTAGAATATATTTATTGATGCTTTCCATTGTGCTAGACACTGGTTGGCTGGTGTTGAGAACATAAATACAACTAAGTCCATGATATCTATGAGTTTATGGTCTTGTATAAAAATATATAAAAGCAATCATTATAAAGATAGGCCATGTACATGTGATAATAATTATACAGGTATGGGCATCTTGGTATGGTAGAGGGGACACAGATCATGAATGCCCTGGATGCTATTTTAAGGAAAGTGTTCTTTATCCAGGTGGACCCACTGAAGAATTAAGTAGGCTACATGGTTAAGTTCTGCACTTGGAAAGATGACTTGAGTAGGGATATTGGGGTAGAGTGAGGGGAGTAAGACTGGAGACAAAGAGACCAGTTAGGACATTACTATGGTAAGTCAGTGAGAGGTGGGGAAAACCCATGCAAATGGAGAAAGGGGGAGATATGAGGGAGATAGCTTTGATGGGGCTTGGTGACCAGTTAGGTCTGGAGAGGTAAGAGCAGGATTATGGCTGCTGCTACTACTACTAAATAATACTACTGCTACCATCTTCAGTGAATGGGTGAGGTCCTAAAGAAAACAAGGAAAAATGGATTTCAAGGGGATATATAATTCCATTTTGTCCACATTAATTCTTAGGCCCCAGGGGGAGATTTCTTAGCTGGCAATGTAGATTTCAGAGTTGGAGAGGGAACTAGATTTGTGCCTTTGGACACATATGTTTCATTCATAAACCTGAAATAATACTTAAATAATCTGCCTTACTAGAGTGTTGAGCTATAAGAACCAAATAATATATAAGTACTCTGTAAGTACAAATAACTCTAAATATGAAGAATACAGATTAGGCATATGGTAAATATTTGATTAATGGAAGTGGTAGCAGTTAACAATGGAAATTTATTGTTTACATACATCATTTACTATTCTAAGCTCATTATAAGCAAAGTGATAACTTTAAATTTTCAACCCTGTGAGTTAGGTATTATTCTACCCCCATTTTAAAGATGTGGAAACTAAGGCATAGAGAGATGACATATATATTGCTCAAGGTTTCACAGCAAGTAACTAGCAGAGCAGGGATTAATAAAGTTACTTATGGTAATGATGATCTCTTCCTGTATGGGTGGGCAGGAAGAAATCTTGAGATATTCTTGTAATCAACAGATACTGACCTGTTAGGCATGCTGCTGAGTGTTGGTGAAGGAAACAAAATAAAAATTAATTCTGGTAGCTTCTAGGGTAGTGCAAAAAATAGGGTACAAATTTGTAAAAGACTTGATTATATATAAAATTATACTAAGAGTACATTTCCTAAATGTACTATGTAAACATTTATAGAATTTGGTAGTTGTAATTTACTAATTGTGCAATATGGTTGACCCATGAACAGCACATGGGTGAGGGGTGCTGAACCATCCCCCTCACCCAGTCAAATATCCACAATTAACTTCTGACTCCCCCAAAACTTAATAACCTACTGAGGAACAGAAGCCTTACTGATAACATAAAGATTCAATTAGCACTTATTTTATATATGTATTACACCCTACATTCTCAAAGTAAGCCAGAGAAAAGAAAATGTTATCAAGAAAATAAAAAGAGAAAATACATTCACAGTACTATATTGTATTTATCGAAAAAAAAAATTACTGGTAAGGGGACCTGTGCAGTTCAAACCTGTGTTATTCATGGGTCAACTGGACATTTCTGGCAGAACTATGTGGGTTTACCTGGAAATACATAAAAGATGAATAAAAGCAGAAGGCTATTCTAAGTTGGCAACATATAGAAATACCACAACCAGAAACTTGAATGATAGGCAGAGGAGTCTAGATAAGATACAATAGGAAACTGATGATCTTTAGCAAGAGGAGAAGGTAGTAATTCAAGAAAGAGGTGATGAGGACCTGGAATAGGTTCACAAAGCAATGGAAGCAAGAAAGGGAAGAGTTTAAATATTTTTAAAGTAAGATGAGACTGGTATAGCTTTTTTGGACCATGAAGGGTAGAGTGGAGGAGGGAGTCAAAATAACTCCCAAGGTTTTAAATATTAGAAACTCAAAGACTACCAAATGCTGTTGTGTTATGAGGTAGAACAAAAAAGATATAATACTTCAGTTTAAATCATGGTGTGTTTGAAATGGAAATGCAAATTGAAAATATTCTTAAGGCAGTTGACCCAGAAGAACAAAGCTTAGGTCAAATTTTCCTACAAATACATATCTCGCATTAAGCAGCACAGAGAGAGGTTCAAGCTAAGATGATTCCAGTAAGAAGGGCCAGTCAAGTCTTGGTGAACATTCTTACTTGATGGTAGGAGGAGGAGGAAGAAAACAATGACATGACCAAGAGATGGTTAGAAAGGCAAGAGAATCTGGATGGTGTATCACAGAAAACCAAGAGAGATCAGTTCTGTCTTTTGCCTGCTCCATGAAGTGTTGAGATACTTTGGCTCACCTCTCTTCTTACTTAACGTCACACCACAGTTCTGTTGCCATATTTCCAGATGTCTAAATGACAAAGTTGGAAACAATTTGTCTTAATTTTCTTTAATGTAAATATTCCTAGTATGAAGCTGTGTGCTTCAAGTGTCTAAGATTGGGTCACATCCCAAGGCAAGGGTGGATTTTCATTATCATGGAACATGATAATCCTTTCCATTATAATCCTATGAGGCTCTAACTGATTTCTAGATTTTGAAGATATTCCTAAATAGGTATCTATAATACTGTCTAGCTTTTTAAGAAATCATATGTTTAGGCAGACAAAAATCTGAAACTCCCCAGGAAGCAGTTTCCTACTACCAGCTATTCAGAATTTGTCCTAAATTTCAGAGTTTTCTAAACTTTTTATCCTAGTTTAGTATAAAAATGTTTATTAGGATATTTAATGTGTTTACCACATCCTAAGAAGAGAAATCTTGTATTATACCCAAATTAGAGACTATACATCATTGGACAAAAATTTAACAAGTGAGTTTTTCTCACAACATTATAGAACTTTCTTGTATCTCCTTTTTATAAGGAACATATCAGTTAGAATTAGGTTTGGCTACAGGTACAGAGACCAAATTTATGGTGTCTTAGTAGATAGGTCATACAGACTTTTATGAGAAAGAATAAACTATCTGCTTATATTCCGTTGGCAGAAACCAAGTCCTATTTTGACCACACCTGACTGTAAGGGAGCCTTAGAAATGTAGTCTTCAAAACAAACAAACAAACAAAAAACAACAACTCAGATGTAACAATTCCATGGCAGATTCTGTTACCCTATTTGATCTTAGAGGTAACATAAATAAGGGCCACTCAACTCTTTGATTCAAAAACAAGATGGATGAGAATGTCTTTTCTCAATTAGCTGTTATCAATGCTATGTCTGATTCTGTAATGCAGATAGTATTATAGTAGATGAAATACTTTCATGAGAAGCAATTACATGTTTAAGTGGCACTGGAAATGGCTGTGTCCTAGCATTCCCGTTTTTCTTCATTGGTAACTATGAAGAGTTATTAGGTTATGTAGAAGCTGGTCTCCCATTGTAGGAAAACAGACATACTCTTTTCTAGTTCACATGACTTTGATAAGGACTGGTCTGAAAAAATAATGAGCCTAGGAAACGATAGTTACTACAAAGACACGCTTAACATTAACATTACTTTAATTCTAGGTGGGAATTCACCACTTCAGTGGTCTGCCTTTAGCACCCTACCCTTTCCAACAGGATTATTTGGGTATGGCTCCATAAGAGTTCTTTTAAGCCCTAAAACTTTTTTTTTTTTTTTTTTAATTTATTTGGCAGAGATCACAAGTAGGCAGAGAGGCAGGCAGAGAGGAAGGAAAGCAGGCTCCTTGCTGAGCAGAGAGCCTGATGTGGGGCTCCATCCTAGGACCCTGGGATCATGACCTGAGCCGAAGGCGGAGGCTTTAACCCATTGAGCTACCCAGGCGCCCCTAAGCCCTAAAACTGTTAAAGCTGGTCCTCTCTTCCATAGTATATGGTACAGAAGTTTGATGTGGTTATATAAGAGCATTCAAAACTCTCTCCTGAGAAACACCAGTTTTTGTTTTTTTTTTTTAAAGCTCAGCAAGTCCCAAGATTGGATTTTTTTTTTTAAGATTTTATTTATTTATTTGGCAGAGATCACAAGTAGGCAGAGAGGCAGGCTGAGAGAGAGGGAAGCAGGATCCCCACTGAGCAGAGAGCCCAATTCGGGGCTCAATCCCAGGACCCCAGGACCATGACCTGAGCCAAAGGCAGAGGCTTAACCCACTGAGATACCCAGGTGCTCTGAAACACTGATTCTTCTGTTGGAACTATTTACCTTTTAGATATCCCTGTTTGGTTTTTGTTGTTTTTTTTTTAAAGATATTATTTATTTATTTGACAGAGAGAGATCACAAGTAGGCAGAGAGGCAGGCAGAGAGAGAGAGAGGAGGAAGCAGGCTCCCCGCTGAGCAGAGAGCCCGATGCGGGACTCGATCCCAGGACCCTGAGATCATGACCTGAGCCGAAGGCAGCAGCTTAACCCACTGAGCCACCCAGGCGCCCTGGTTTTTTTTTTTTTAAGTTTTATTTATTTATTTGACAGAGATCACAAGTAGGCAGAGAGGCAGGCAGAGAGAGAGAGAGAGGAGGAAGCAGGCTCCCTCCTGAGCAGAAAGCCTGATACAGGACTCGATCCCAGGACCCCGAGATCATGACCTGAGTTGAAGGCAAAGGTTTAACCTACTGAGCCAACCAGGTGCCTCCCTATTTTGTTTTATACAGTAAACTGCCTTCAGCACTGGGCATATGGTTAACATTATATAAATATCTGAATAAATTAGGAGATCCCTTCTTTGAAAATGTTTTCCTTGGTAATGAAGGTATATTGTCCTAGAAATATATACTTGCCTCCCTAAAAACCCAGTCATGACTACTGTTTTCGTAACTTTAAAAGATAGATGTTGTATATATTGTATATATAATAAATATAAGATATATCTATCTTCAGAATATGGTATATTCTGAAGTTAGTATCAAAAATAGTTCATCAATTTTGTCTAATTCATTATGAGAATAGGTTTAATGACTTCTTAAAAGATTAATGTATGCTGTGACAATAAAATTTTATTTACATTTCCAGCAACGTGAACTAGAAGAATGGCAGTTGCAGCAAAGAAGACAAGGATGTATTAATGCAATTATAGAAGAAGAAAGACTAAAACTTCTCAAAGAACATGCTACAAAATTACTAGGCTATCTCCCTAAAGTAAGTGAGATTTAACTCAAGGTATAATCTTCCTGACCTCCAATAGTGGGGAAAATTACATGGTAACTAGGATTTCAGAGAGTCTAGGTTTTGCTTAAAGCAGCAGTAGGATCTTAAGCAGTCATTGACATCTGTCTCTAAAATGAGAGAGTTGGTCTTGGCACATTCTTAGAAGCAGGTGCTAGATTTTCTGAATTTCAATTTTAGAAGTCTAAAACTAAACTACTTGAAATCAGTTGTGATACTTTGTACACTAAAGCTGATGACATACAGGAAAGTCTTGTAATTGGTAACACTGCTAACAGACACATGCTTGAACCAAGTCTGAGACAGATCTGCTATCTAATGGGAAGTTTTAAATAAGTACTAGGGAACCTGTTTTTGAAAGTACTTCCAAAAGATAAGATTTTCATGTATAAGTGAGATACATTCTGACTATAAATGAAGTAACAACTGAGTTTCATAAGCCATATAAACATCTGGATGCATGTAAATAAAATTTCCATCTTTTAAATTTAGAAATGTCATTCAATTTATTCATCTGAAAGAATCAAGTGCTTATTTTTTAGTGCAGTGCTAAGGAGGGAGAAAGGGGATTGAGTAATTATTGCTTGTCCAGAGGTTGTTACAGTCTAATTGGTTGATAGGATTAATTTAGTCTTCTTTTTAAATTAATACATCACCTTATAAGTTCTGGAGAGTCTGGGATTTAGATATTTTTTAAAAGTAAATGTGGAGATGGGGAGAGCCTAACAAACCTGATATATCCCCAAAGGACCTAAATTATTCTTTAGGTCCTTTAAATTATATAAGCAAATACTTAAGAGGCTTTTACTGTATAGTATAAGGGAAAAGAAAAGTAAATAAAAGCATGCAGAATTTCAAAGGGCTTGGTTAAATGGTCTAATTCCAAACTTGGAGCCTTTCCTGCAAGACTGAAGGTTTGCTGATCAGCCACAGAATGGAGGCAAAAGCCAGTCTCATCCATGAGCCTGGCAAAGCTCAGTCTCTTCACCCTGACCTCTCTCAGACCTTATTAAATTCTTTCTCATTCAGCCAATCCTAGCAGTCGTGACCTGCAGTAGTAAGGGAGAAGAGCCCAGATTCCTATTACAAATTCCTACACTGGAGCTGATAGATAAGTCAGGAAATCAAAGAATATTCAGTATATATATCAAATCATAATTTTAGAGAACAGTGATTTTTTTCATAAATGCATTAAATTACAATATCTTAGAGCTTTAACTTCATAAATTTGTAGTCTATATATTTGTTAGCATTTGGTGAACTACTCTAGCATTTGAAGTAACCCACAAAATATTTTTCTTGTAGGGAGTATTTAAAAAAGAGGATGATATCGATATGCTTGGTGAAGAGTTCAGGAAAGTATATCAGAAAAGGAGTGAAATTTGTGAAGAGAAATGACACCATCAAGATTAGGTAAAAACTAGATTGTTTTCACCACTAGATGTCATTGTAACTTTTGTTTTACAGTTAATACTGAATCTTTAATCTACTTGGATTTTCTAAAGTGTCTCTAATTCATAATTACTCTTAGTCAAACTCGTTCTTGTACTGATAATTTGAAGATCTGAGTTATGTACCACATCACAACAGTCCATGTATATATAAGTACGTTACAGGCCAAACCCAGGAGACTAACTTCTTCATACTACTCCTGCTGCTCAGAACTTTTTCTGCATCTCCATTCAGACTACAGTTCCACTGGTATTTTAGGAACTTTACTTCCAGGATTTGGCCAGCCAAAGTATCTTTTTCTTTCTACTATAAGGAAAGAGAATAAGAGTGAGGAATTTCAAAGTGCTTTATTGTCAATGAAAACTTAAAAACAGAATTTCTATAACATAAACTTACCATTTATGAACTAGAGCTGAATCTACAGTACTTTAATATAAAGTACTTTATATTAAATGGCAAGTGGGTCACAAGAAAGAAACAAATTCCTATTATTTTACATATCAATTTTGTATCCCTTAAATCTGAACAGGGAATTCACTGGAATTACTTTGATTTCATTACCAAATGTCTTCATTACTTAGAGTAAAAATAGTGCATTAAAACTTAAAATAAAATATATATGGGTCATACAGTTAGACATACAAAGTCTATATAAAGTAGATAATTTATGAATTTCCCCATTCAAGTGCCTTCATAAATTCCTCTTCGGTGAAAGACAACATCTTGGCAGCTTCAATATGCATCTGTTTGTAACAAATCAATATTGTTTTAGTATTAAGCGTAGACCACAGAACAACAGGAAATTGATAAAAGTGTGTACATATATATGCTATCAAATTGATAAGGTCTGTTGGAATGTGTACTCAAATTCTAATAAACATGATATTTGAAATTACATTCAGTGGTCAGCTTGTAAAAACTTATTTTGTCCATGGTTGTTACTGAACCAACATGTTGAGAGAATAATAACATTTTAATTCCTAGCCTTGGCAAAAAGGGAGAGTGGCAGAACCATGACTCCGTATCTTTTCACCACCATGTAACTTTGTGGACAGAAGGAAACAGTAGTTGGGATTCAATTTTGTCTTCCCTGTTTCAAGAGGCAAACTAATCCCCTAAGATAATAGTTATTCTTGTACATACTTTCTTTAATTAAAGAGTATCCATACAGTATTTCTAGTCGCATTTGCAACATTACTAATATACTTGCATGAAAATATCCATTTGCTTGGATGACACATTGTATATAAATCTTATTATGTATGTTAATAGATAAAATTTTGTGCCTGGGGTGCCTCGGGAGATCGAGGGATCTCTCGATCCCTCAGTGTGGGTTAGGGCCTCTGCCTTCGGCTCAGCTCGGGATCCTGGGGTCCTGGGATTGAGCCGCACATTGGGCTCTCTGCTCAGCAGGGAGCCTGTTCCCTCCTCTCTCTCTGCCTACGTGTAATCTCTCTCTGTCAAATAAATTTTTAAAAAATCTTTAAAAAATTTTGTGCCTACGTGTGTCAAAAAACGTATCTAAAGTAGAAATAATAACTGTTTTAGTAGAGTGGCCCAAATAATACCCATGATTTAACTGTGTTTTTTAAGGACAGACTCACCTTCTGCCTTTTTAAAACATCAATTAATTTTAACTGTTTCTTGAACCCTATCATTAATTCTCCTTTTTGTTTTTCTAGCTTCTTGTTTTCTGATTTTAGTGCTTCAATTTTTTTGTGTTCTTCATTGGCTATATCCTGCAAAAAGAGAAGAAACTTCCATATAGTCTTCAGTCTTTACTGGAAAAAATTATTAAAAATATTGTCACATTAGTAATAAATATCTTTAACTAAAATATAAAAATTTTGCAAATTTTCTTCTTTGCATTACTGAATAACTAACATTGATAACTTAATGATCTCTCAAACATTTTAGAAATAATTTAGTTCTAATTCCAGTAATGCCAGTTTGTAGTAGACCAACTCTTCTGGGGTTAACAAAAACATATTTGAAGGTATAGATGAATAATCAGTAGTAAGCAGAAACTGGAGGTGATAATGCTCCTTGAAAAAAGGGAAATATACTGGCTGAAGTCCATAGTCAGCTGGCTTTTTTTTTTTTTTTTTTCTTCTTCTATAGTCAGCTGGCTTCTGAGAGCACTTTCTACTTCATGGGTTCACAGGAGATGGACCTCGAGGAAAAAGTAGCAGTCTTACTGGTTTGAGAAATGAGAAAACAGGGTTGCCAGGGTGGCAGAAATTTTCAGTTGACAAATCCTAGAAAGAATGGAGCCCTCAAAATTTCCTCAAATCCCTGGTAGACACTTAAATACCCCAAATACCCCGTGGGCAGGGTGAGACCCCTAGGAACACATGAAAGGCAACAGCTATGGTCTAAAGAGCTGAGCAGAGAATTCAGCCACAGGCCTGACAAGGGAGAGAGAGTTTGTGATCTTAGCAAAATTTATCCAAATGGGCTCAGCATCAGTTTGGACAATGGAAAAGAAGGACAATGAACTTTGGTCATTAGAATTTAACAAAGTACAGGAAGACCTTATACTTAAATAAATGTTAAGCCTTTCATGCAAAATGGCAATGATACCAGGAGGAAATCTGAATCTACATACATATATAAAGTAACAGAAATAATAACATAAATATTAGTAGACTTCTTATTAAAATAAATCTCTTTAAAAGATAATTGATAGTGATGTCACGAAGATGGCAGACTACAAAGTTCCGGGCCCTTGTCCCCCAACAAACACACATGCACACACTGAAGACACTGTAGTGTTGTGAGCAGTATAGAAGCCAACTAAGCAGTAACAGCCAAGCAAACACCTAAAAAGCCATATTCAAAAATGATAGGAAATTTCATGGCATTTATGCTCACCCTTTTCCCCCTTACCCTCCTGGCATAATGGAAGGAAGCTTTTCAATTCGTGGAAAGAAGAGTAGAATTTGCCTGTAATGGTCTGACTTGTTTGGGGATTGCCTGAGGGACTGTCTCACCTGATTCAGAGCACTGATGGAATGGTGACACAGTTTATGTATCAGGCTGGAGGCTGCTGGAAGCAGTGGTGGGAACTGCTGCACATAGGGCCTACAGAGGGTCTGCATAACCATGAATGTCTAGGTACAAGAGATTATGGGCTGAGGAATAAAATGCAACATTGAAGGCCCAGAGAAGAAGCAGGGCTGAGGCTCCTAGGAAGTTAAACATTTAAATGACAGGGTAAAGAGCTTTAAGACATACAGAAAACAAATCAAAACGGTAATGGGAAGTTCTTCCCCATCAGCAATAACTGGAAATGTAAATGAATTAAACTTCCCCTAGATTGTATTTAAAAAAATAAGATTGAACTGTATATTGTCTACAAGAGATATAAGGACTTACATTGGAAAAATGAAAAAAGACACTGCATGCAAATGGTACCCAAAGGAGGACAGGGGGGTCTATAATAGTATCAGACAAAATAGACTATAAGTCAAAACAGTTATGAGAGACAAAAAGGCCATTATGTAATAAAATGCTTCATTCACCAAGAAATTACAACAATTGTATATTCACCAAACATCAGTTCCTAAATATATGAGGCAAACATTGACAGAACTGGTGGAGGAAAAAAAACCTCGGTGATTATAGTAGACTTCAATATCCCACCTATGGATATAACAACAAGAAAGAAGGGCATTAAGAACAGTACATGAACAACCCAGCAGACCAACTGGGCCCAAAAGATGTATATAGTACATTCCACCCAACAAAAGCAAAATACACATTTTTCCTTTGTTTCACCCCTAAAGATTTATTTATTTGAGAGAGAATGTGAGCATGTGCAGGGGTGAAGGGCAGAGAGAGAGGGAGAGAGAAACCCAAGCAGACTGTGCTAAATGTGGAGCCCGACAGGGCTCAATCTCACCACCTTTAGACTATAACCTGAGCTGAAGCTGAAACCAAGAGTCAACACTCAACTGACTGTACCACCCAAGTGGCCCCAAATACACATTTTTCTTAAGTGTACATGGAACATTCTCCAAAACAGATCATAGGCCACAAAACAAGTCTTAGTAAATTCTAAAAGACTGAAGCCATACAAACTTTCTGTTCACACTAAATGAAACTCAAAATCAACATCAGAAGGAAAACTGGAAAATCTATAAATATGTGGGGATTAAGCAATATACTCTTAACCAATGGATCAAAGAAGAAATCATAAGGGAAGTTAGAAATTATCTTCAGATAAATGACAACTAAAACACAATGTACCAAAACTTACAGGATATAATGAAAGCAATGCTAATGTGAAAATGTATAGCTACAAATGTTTATGTTAAAAAAGAATAAAGATCTCAAATCATAACAACTAAAGAACTAAACTATAGAACTAAACCCAAAGCTAGCTGAAAGTAGGAAATACTAAAGATTAGATCAGAGATAAATAGAGAATAAAATAATAGTAGAGAAAAATCAATGAAACTAAGAGTTGGTTCTTTGAAAAGATCAACAAAATTTACTTTATCTAGGCAAAAAAAGATAGACTCAAATAACAGCAGAAATGAAAGGGGATATTAAAACTGACTTACAGAAATAAAATTGTAAATGGGACAGTAGACATTACAACTAAAACCACAGAAATAAAGAGGATAAGAGAATACTCTGAGCAATGATACACCAATAATTGGATAACCTAGATGAAGTAAATTCCTAGACACTACCAAACTACTAAAACTGAATGATGAAGAAATAGGAAATTAGTTCAGGCAATACAAATATGTAACTAGTTAGCAGACTGAAGGAGCACTCAAAAACCTCTCAGCAAGGAAATCCCCGAACCAGATGGCTTTACTGGAGAATTATACCAAATATTTTAAGAAAAATTAACACCAAGAAGAGTCCAAGATAGCAGAGGAGTAGGAGACTTTAATTTCATCCGGTCCCAGGAATTCAGTTAGATAGCTATCAAATCATTCTGAATACCTGCAAACTCAATCAGAGATCAAAGAAAAGAGTAGCAGCCATTCTATGAACAGAAAAGTGACCAGTTTCTGGAAGGTAGGTGGTACGGAGAAGTGAGTATGAGGTGATATATGGGAAGACACACCATAGCGGGGAGGGAGCTTCCATCAGCTGGCTACTGGCAAGTGACAGAGCAGCGGAGCACAAAATCAGAACTTTTAGGAGTTAGAGCATAGGGTGCAGCCAGAAACCAGGGAGACAGGAGTGACTGACTGCTTTTCTCTGAGGGCTCACTGAGGAGTGGGATCCCAAGTTCTCGGCTTCTCTGGGGCCAGAGATTGGGAGGCCGCCATTTTCATTCTTGTCCCCTAAAGCTGAACTGAATGACCAGAGGAAAGTTGGAAAGAAAAATACATGGAGGCTAAAAAGCATCCCACTAAAGAACCAATGGGTCAATCAGGAAATTAAAGAACTTTAAAAATCATGGAAACAAATGAAAATGAGAACACAACTGTTCAAAACCTTTGGAATGCAGCAAAGGCAGTCCTAAGAGGGAAGTATATAGCACCACAAGTCTTTCTCAAGAAACCAAGTCTCAAATACAGAAGCTAAACTTATATCTAGAAGAGCTGAGATAGGACAGCAAATAAAGCCTAAACCCAGCAAGAGAAGAGAAATAATAAAGATCAGAGCAGAAATCAATGAAACAGAAACCAAAAGAACAGTAGAACAGATAAATGAAACTAAGAACTGGTTCTCTGAAAGAATAAGATTGATAAACCCCTGGTCAGACTTATCGAAAAGAGAAAGGACCCAAACAAAATCATGAATAAAAGAAGAAAGATCAAAACTAACAACAAAGAAATACGAACAATTATAAGAACACATTATGAGCAACTATATGCCAGCAAATCAAACAATCTGAAAGAAATGGATGCATTCCTAGAGACTTATAAACTACCAAAACTGAACCAAAAAGAAATAGAAAAGATGAACAGATCCATAACCAGTAAGGAAATTGAAGCAGTAATCAAAAATCTCCCCCCCCCCCCAAAAAAAACAAGAGCCCAGGACCAGATGGCTTCCCTGGAGAGTTTCACCAAACATTTCAAGAAGGATTAACACCTATTCTTCTGAAGCTGTTCAAAAAATATAAATGGAAGAAAAACTTCCAAACTCTTTCTTTGAGGCATTACCTTGATCCGAAGACCAGACAAAGACCTCATCAGAAAGGAGAATTACAGACCAATGTCCCTGATGAACATGGATGTAATAACTCTTACAAAATACTAGCCAAAAGGATCCAACAATACAGTCAAAGGATTATTCATCACGACCAACTGGGATTAATTCCAGGGCTATAAGGGTTCAACATCGGTAAATCAATGTGATACACTACATAAATAAAAGAAAGGACAAGAACCATATGATCCTCTCAATAGACACAGAAGAAGCATTTGAGAAAGTACAGCATCCTTTCTTGATTGAAACTTTTCACTGTGTAGGGATAGAGGGAACATACCTCAATACCATAAAACCGTCTACGAAAAACCTACAGTACATATCATTCTCAATGGGGAAAAACTCAGAGCTTTTCCTGTAAGGTCAGAAACACGGCAGGGATGTCCAATATCACCACTGCTATTCAACAAGTACTAGAAGTCCTAGCCTCAGCAATCAGACAACAAAAAGAAATAAAGGCATCTGAATCAGCAAAGAAGTAGTCAAACACTCTTAGCAGATGACATGATACTTTATGTGGATAACCCAAAAGATTCCACCCCCTAATTGCCAGAACTCATAAAGGAATTCATATGAAGTGTCAAGATATAAAATCAAGGGGCACCTGGGTGGCTCAGTGGGTTAAAGGCTCTGCCTTCGGCTCAGGTCACGATCCCAGGGTCCTGGGATTGAGCCCCACGTCGGGCTCTCTACTCAGCAGGGAACCTGCATCCCCTCCACCCCCACCTACCTCTCTACTTGTGATCTCTGTCAAATAAATAAAAATCTTTTTTAAAAAAAAGATATAAAATCAATGCACAGAAATCAGTTGCATTTCTATACACCAAGAATGAGACAGAAGAAAGAGAAATTGAGTCGATCTCATTTACAGCTGCACCCAAAGCCATGAGATTCCTAGAAATAAATTTAACCAAAGAAGCAAAGGATCTGTACCCAGAAAATTATAGAATACACATGAAAGTAATTGAGGAAGACACAAAGAAATGGAAAAAAGTTCCATGCTCATGGAATAGAAGAACAACTATTGTTAAAATGTCTATGCTAGCTAGAGCAAACTACACAATGCAATCCTTATCAAAAAACCATCAACTTTTTTTCACAGAACTGTAATAAATAATCCTAAAATTTGGATGGAACCAGAAAAGACCCCAAATAGCCAAAGGAATGTTGAAAAAGAAAACCAAAGCTGGTGGCATCACAAATCTGGACTTCAAGCTCTATTACAAAGCTGTAATCATCAAGACAGTATGGTGCTGGCACAAAAACAGACATAGATCAATGGAATAGAATAATGAACCCAGAAGTGAACCCTCAACTCTATGGTCAACTAATCTTCCACAAAGCAGGGAAGAACATCCAATGGAAAAAAGACAGTCTCTTCAACAAATGGTGATGGGAAAACTGGACAGCCACATGCAGGGATCTTTACTAAGATAAAAAGCTTTTGCACAGCAAAGGGAACAATCAACAAAACAAGACAATTGGCAGGATCAGAGAGGGTATTTCCAAATGACTTATCAGATAAAGGGCTAGTATCCAAAATCTATAGAGAACTTACCAAACTCAACACCCAAAGTGCAAATAATCCAATCAAGAAATGGGCAGAAGACCTGAACAGACATTTCTTCAAAAAAGACATCCAAATGGCCAACAGACACATGAAAAAGTATACAACATCACTCGGCATCAGGGAAGTACAAATCAATACTACAGTGAGATACCACCTCACACCAGTTAGAATGACTAAAATTAAGTCGGGAAATGACCGATGTTGGCGAGGATGCAGAGAAAGGAGAACCCTCCTACACTGTTGGTGGGAATGCAAGCTGGTGCAGCCACTCTGGAGAACAGTATGGAGGTTCCTTGGAAAGTTGAAAAGAGAGCTACCCTACAACCCAGGAATTGCACTACTGGGTATTTATTTACCCCAAAGATATAAATGTAGTGATCCAAAGGGGCACCTGCACCCTAGTGTTTATACCAGCAATGTCCACAATAGCCAAACTATGGGAAGAGCCCAGCTATCCATCAACAGATGAATGGATAAAGATGAGACAGACAGACAGACAGACACACAGACAGACACACACACACACACACACACACACACAGGAATATTACGCAGCCATCAAAAAATGAAATCTGGCCATTTGCAATGATGTGGATGGAACTAGAGGGTATTATGCTAAGTGAAAGAAGTTAATCAGAGAATGATACTTATCATATGATCTCACTGATATGTGGAATTTGAGAAACAAGGCAGAGGATCACAGGGGAAGAGAGGAAAAAATGAAACAAGATGAAACCAGAGAGGGAGATAAGTCATAACTGACTCTTATCTTAGGAAACAAACTGAGTATTGCTGGAGGGAGGGGAATGGAGAGATGGGGTGGCTGGGTAATGGATACTGGGGAAGGTATGTGTTGTGGTGAACACTGAGTGTTGTTTGAGACTGATCAATCACAGAACCATAGCCCTGAAACAAATAATACATTATGTTAATTTAAAAAATGAAATAAAATTTATATTAAAAAATAAAGAAAAATTAACACCAATCATGTTCAAATTCTTATCACAAACTGAAGAGACCAAAACTCATTCTGTGAAAGTCAGCATTAGTCCATTACCAAAGCCAGAGAAAAACATGAGAAAAAAACCCACAGAACAATATCCCTCAGAAATACTGATGTGAAAATCCCCAACAAAATAATAGCAAACTGAGTTCTGCAGTACATGCAAAGGTTTATACAGAACAACCAAGTGGGATATATTCCTGGAAGCAAGGATGGTTCAACATATGAAAATCAATCAACGTAACACTCCACATTAACAGAAGGAAGGGAAAAAAACACTCACAATCCCTTCAATTGATGTAGAAATAGCATATGAGAAGATTTAACACATTATCATGACAGAATGATACTACTTCAACATAATAAAAGCCATATAGGAAAAGCCCACAGCTAACAGACTCAGTGGTAAAAGACTGGAAGCTTTAGCTCTATGATCAGGAAGAACACAAGTTACCTCCTTTTGGACTGATTGATTGATTTCTTTGTTTGTTTGACACAGAGAGAGAACCCACAAATGGGCAGAGAGGCAGGCAGGGAGAGAGAGGGATGCAGGCTCCCTGCCAAGCAGAGAGCCCGATGCGGGGCTCAATTCCAGGACCCTGAGATCATGATCTGAGCTGAAGGCAGAGGTTTAATCCACTGAGCCACCCAGGCACCCCAAGTTACCTACTTTTGCCACGTTCATCCAACTTAGTCCAGAAGTCTTGGTCAGAGCAGCTAGGGAAGAAAAATAATTAAAAGGCACCCACATAAAAAAAGAAGAAAGCTTATTTTTATTCACAGATAGCACATAAATGTAGAAAACCCTAAGGATTCCACAAGTAAACTGTAAGAATAAATTCATTTGGTAAAACTGCAAGATACAGAATCAATTGATTCATAAGAATCAGTTATATTTTCATATACTAACAATGAACATTCTTAAAAAGTAATGACCATGAAAAAGAATAAAATACTTTAGAATAAACATAACTTAGGAGGTGGAAGACTTTTACACTGAAAACTTCAAAACACTGCAGAAAATATTTAAACACAAATAAGTGGACAGAAATTCTGTGTTTGTGGATTGGAAAGACTTAATATTAGTTCTGATACCAATATTACCCAAAAGATAGTTATATATTAAACATAATCTCTATCAAAATTCCTATTGTGTTTTTTACAGAAATAGAAAGATCTACCCTAATATTCATATGGAATCTCAAAAGACCAGAAATAGGCAAACAATCCCGAAAACGAATAACAAATTTGGAGGTTTCACACTTCCTGATTTCAAAATTTATTACAAAGCTACAGTAATCAAAACAATATGATACCTTCATAAAATATAGACCAATGGAAAAGAAATCCCAGAAATAAACATATGTACACAAGGACAAATAATTATTGACAAGGGTATCTAGCCATTCACTGGGAATAAACAGTGCTAGGAAACTTTATCTCCAAGCAAAATAATGAACCTATACTCCCTATATCATACCATATACAAAAATTAACTCAAACGCCTTGGTCTTCGGTCAAAGACCTAAATGTAAACTCCCAAATTATGGAACTGTTAGAAGAATACACAGAGGACATGGTACATGATATTGGATTTGGTTGTGATTTCCTGGATAGGACACCAAAAGTACAGGAAACAAAAGGAAAAATAAACTGGACTTACATCAAAGGACAAAATGAACAGAGAGAAAGCCAACCTATAGAATGGTTTGCAGATATTTGCAAATCATGTATCTGATAAAGGGTTAATATCCAGAATATGTAAAGAACTCCTCCAAATCAGTAATAGAGAACAGTCCACCAACTGTTTAAGTACACTGTATATTTTTTTAGGTATTTCTCTAAAGAAGATATATAAATGGCTTACTTCAAGCATATGAAAAGGTGATCAAATCACCAGTCATTAGGGAAATGCAAATCAAAATCACAGAGAGAATGATCTAATAAACACAAGGATGACTACTATTAAAAAAAACAAAACTCAAAACATGCACACACACACAAACAAAAAACAAGTACTGGTGAAAATACAGAGAAACTGGAACCCTAATGCACCATTGGTGAGGATGTAAAATGATGCAGTTGCTGCAGAAAAGCAGTATTTTTTTTTCTTAAAAAATTAAAAATTTAATTTAATCTTATGATTAGAGCAATTCCACATGGTATGATCCAGCAGTTCCACATCCGGACATACACCCCAAATAACAGAAAGCAGGGTCTTAAAAAGATTAATTATATACTCATGCTCATAGCAGGATTATTCATAATAGCCAAAAGACAAGAGCAACCCAAGTATCCACAGACTAGTTGATAAACAAAATGTGGTATATACATACAGTGGAGTATATTCGGCCTTAAAAAGAATGAAATTCTGACACATGATACAACATGGATGAAAGTGGAGGACAGTATACTAAGTGAAATAAGCCCATCACAAAAAGAGAAACATTGTATGAATTCACTTTTATGAGGTACCTAGAGTGGTCAAAATAATAAAGATAGAAAGCGGAACAGTGGTTGTCAGGAGTGGGGAAGAAGGGAATGGGGAATTGCTATTTAATAGACACAGAGTTGCAATTTTTGTAAGATGAAAGAAGAGTTCTGGTGTTTGGCTGCATAACATTGTGCATGTGCGTAACACCATGAACTGTACATTTAAAATACAACAGGGTAAATTTTATGTGTACTATGCCAAAACTATTTTTTTTTAATTTTAAAAGATAATTCTTTAAAGCAAAAACTAACCATATAGTGTGGAATTTGTGTATATGTAAAATGTATGACAACAGCAAAAATGGCAGAAAAGAGTAAATGGAATATACCACTAAAAGGTTCTTAAATTATTCATAAAGTGCTGTAATATTTCTTGAAGGTAGACAATGATAAAGAACTGTATGAGGAATGCTAAAATGTGCATAGAAAAGAGTTGAGAATAAGGAGATAAAATGGAATCATTAAAAGAATATCCAAAAGAAGGAGAGAGAGAAGAAAGGGAAAGAAAGAAAATATGCAAATAAACAAACAGGAAGTTAACAGAATTAAACACAACCATATTAATAATCACATTAAATGTAATGTTCTAAATATCCCACTTGAAAAGTCAGAGACTGCATTAAACAAATGAATAAACAAGTGAGAAAATAAGTACTCAACTATACGCTGCCTACAAGATATAAAGGAGTTACAAGTAAAGGGATGGCAAAAGATAAACTAATGCTAACACTAATTAAAATAAAGCTTAAGTGCGTGCCTGGATGGCTCAGTTGGGAGAGCATGTGACTCTGAAACTAAGGGTTGTGAATTCAAGCCCCTTGCTGAGCATGGAGCCTACCATTAAAAAAAAAAAAAAAGCTAAAAAATGCTATAGTTACTTAATATCTAAGTATATATCACAACAAAGTCTACTATGAGGAATATAAAGTGTGTCACAATAATAAAGGGTTCAACTCAATATGAGGACATAACAATCTTAAATATAGACCTCCAAAGTATATGATGTAATAAAAACTGACAAACTGAAAAAGGGAAAATAAACAAATCCACAATTTTATTTGGAGATCAATATCCCTCTCAGTCACTGATGGAACAAGTAAACTAAAATATGTAAAGATAAAGAAGATTTGAATGATACTATCAAGCAACTTGACATAATTGATATTTACTGAATGCTCCTCCCAACAAAGGCAGAATATACATTCTTTTCAAGGGCACTGGGAACATTTACCAATTTAAATCACATTCCAGGCCACAAAACGAATCTCTATAAATTTATAGTGGTTCAAATAAGAACAAATGGTCCAGGGAAGATTGAATAGGAGGTCCCTAAACTAACCTGTCCTGCAGATACAACTAGATTACACTCACATCAGTACAGATAACCCAGAAAATGACCCAAAGACTGGCAGAACAAACTCCACAGAGAAAGCAGAGAAAAAGGCCACATCAAAAAGGGTGGGAAAGGTAGAGATGCAGTTAGAAGCTAAACCCCACAGGTCTGGCCACCAGGGGAAGAAAGACACACGCATGAAGGAGATGAGAAACAGGAGCCTGAATAAGGAAGACAAAGTCCCATGGCATTTGGCTGTGAAATCAGAGGGATCAAATTTCATGAGTTCTTACAACCAGTGGGTCTTTAAAGCCTGGAACTTTAAAAATTGGCAGGCTCAGCTATGGGAGAGCCCAGGGAACAAAAGGAAGTTGAGTCCCCACCCTTAAAGAGACAGCACAACAAACAGCACCAGAGATACAGCTTAGAAGCAGCAGTTTGAAAAACATCTGGGGGCACCTTAGTGGCTGAGTCAGTTATGTCGTCTACCTTCGGCTCAGGTCATGATCCCGAGTGCTGGGATAGAGTCTCACATCAGATTCCTTGCTCAGCAGTGAGTCTGCTTCTCCCTCTGCCTCTGTGCTTCCCCCTAACTCATGCTCCCTCTCTTGCTCACTCACTCTAATAAAATAATAAAATGAAATTGTAAATTAAAAAAAGAAAAACAAGTGGGAGAGTTAGTTACTAATTTCAGAATTCCCTGAGGAACTTCTCTAGGAACAAAGGAGTGGCAGGCTCCATATCCCTCCCCTGCCCCCAAGCATTATCACATGGCTACCTGTGGGAATCAGCTCAGCATAAGTGTTCACTATCTAACTTGCTTACACTGTGCCCTGCCACCTCCAGCCATAAATGGATTCCCTTCCTTGCAGGTCCTCTCCCCCAGGAGAACAGTGCAAACTGCCAACACTGCATCTTCCAACCTCCCATGGAGGACACACATACTGGTAAAACTGCACCCCTCACCTGCCTGACCCTCTCCAACTTGCAGAGCAACCCAATTGCCTAGTCTCCCCAGTAGCTGCACATCCCCTGTAGAAGAATACTGACATCATGTCATTAAAAGTACACACCCTGTCTACTACATTCAAGAGCAATAGAAATAGTTGAACTTTGTAACACACAAGAACAAAGAGTTGGGCAAAATGAGGAGACAGAGGAATATGTCCCAAATGAAACAATAGGACAAAATCACAGCAAGACCCCAAATGAAATGCAGATAAATATGCCTGACAAAGAATTTAGTAATGATCATAAAGATATTCACTGGATTTGAGAAGAGTGAAGGACATTAGTGAGATCCACAACACAGAGATAAAACAAGAACTGATTAGACATGAAGAAAAAAATAATTCAAATTTAAAATACTCTTGATGGAATAAATAACAGGCTAGAGGAAGCAGAGGAACAAATTAATGACCTGGAAGACAGAGTAATGGGAAGTAATCAAGTGGAGCAAAGGAGAGAAAAAAAAATATGCAAAATGAGAATAGACTTAGGGAACCCAGTGACTCCCCATGTATAACATTCTCATTATAGGGATCCAAAAGAAGAAAGAAAAAAGGAAGCGGAATATTTAATTAAATAAATAATAGCTGAAAACTTCCCTAAAGTGGGGAAGAAAACAGATATCCAGATCCTGAAGGTACAGATATTGCCCAACAAAACTGACCCAAGGAAGTCCATACCAAGACACACAATAATTAAAATGGGAAAAGTAGGGGCATCTGAGTGGCTCATTCAGTTAAGTATCTGCCTCCAGCTTGGGTCATGGTCCCAGGGTCCTGGGACTGAACCCTGCATCTGGCTCCCTGCTCAGTGGGGAAGTCTGCCTCTCCCACTCCATCTGCATCTCCCCCAACTCATCAGCTCTCTTTTTCTCTGAAATAAGTAAGTAAAATCTTTTAAAAAATAAAATAAATGGCAAAAAGTTGTGATAAAGAAGAAAACTTAAAAGCAGCAAGAGAAAAGAAGATAGTTATATATAAGAGGAAAACCCCTAAGGCTATCAGTAGATTTTTCAGCAGAAACTTAGGCCAGAGAGAATGGCATGATATATTCAAAGTGCTGAAAGGGAAATATGTGTAGCCAAGAATATTCAATCCAGTAAGACTCAGAACAGAAGGAGAGATAAAGAGTTTCTCAGACAAAAGCTAAAAGAGTTCATAAGCACTAAACCAGCCCTACAAAAAATATTCAAAGGGACGCCTTGAGTGGAAAGGAAAGACCATTTGTGAGAGCATGAAAAGTAGAAAACACAAAAGCAATAAAATTAAGTGTATCTATAAAACTCAGTCAAGGGATTCACAACATGGAAGGATGTAAAATATAAAACAGGGTAGGAGAAAAGAATGGATTCAAATTTAAATGACCACCAACTTCATATAGACTGTTACATGCTGAAGATGTTATATACACACCTAATGGTAACCATAAACCTAAAAACATTAATAAGTATGCAAAGAATAAAGAGAAAGAAATCCAAGTGCATCACTAAAGAAAGTCAGAAAACCATGGAAGAGAGCAAGACAAGAAAGAACCAGACAAGAACTACAAAAATAACCACAAAAAACAAGTAATAGAATGTTAACAAATACCTATCAATAATTACTCTGAATGCAAATGGCTTAACTGCTCCAAGTTAAACACAGGGTAACAAAATGGTAAGAAACAAAATCCATTTATATGCAGCCTGTAAGAGACTTATTTTAGAACCAGATACCTCAGATGGAGAGTGAGGGGAGATGGATGAATGGAGAAACACTGACCATGCAAATGGGTGTCAAAAGAAAGCTGGGGTAATAGTACTTAAATTGGAAAAAATAGACTATAAAACACTGTAACAAGACAAAGGACAATATATAATAATAAAGGGGACAATCCAACAAGAAGATACAATTATTTGTATTGGGTAAATATTTATATACCCAACATGGGAACACCCAAATAAATAAAACCGTTAATAACAAACACAAAGGACTAATCAATAGTGACACAATAATAGTAGGGAACTTCAACACTCCACTTATATCAATGGACAGATCATCTAAACAAAATCAACAAGGGAACAGTGGCTTTGAATGACACACTGGACCAAGTGACTTAACAGATACATTCAGAACATCCTAAAATAGCAGAATACATTCTTCTTGGGTCCCTGGGTGGCTCAGCTCAGATCATGATCCTGGAGTCCTGGGATCGAGTCCCACATCGGGCTCCCAGCTCCATGGGAAGTCTGCTTCTCCCTCTGATCTCCCCTCTCATGTGCTCTTACTCTGTCTCTGTCTCTTTCTCAAATAAATAAATAAAATCTTAAAAAAAACATTCTTTTCAAGCACGTATGGAACATTCTACATTCTCAGAACAGAACACATTTAGGTCACAAAACAAGTCTCAAGAAATTCAAAAAGATCAAAGTCATTCCATGCATCTTTTCTGACCACAGTCCTATGAAACTAGAAATCAACCACAAGAAAAAAATCTGGAAGGAGCATAAATACATGGAAGTTAAATAACATGCTACTAAAAAATGAATGGGTCAACCAAGAAATCAAAGGAGAAATAAAAAATTACATGTAAACAAATGAAAATGAAATCACAATAGTCCAAAATCTTTGGGATGCAGCAAAAGCAGTTCTAAAAGGGAAGTTTATGGCAATACAGGCCTACCTCAAGAAATAAGAAAAATATCAAATAAACAACCTAACCTTACACCAAAAAAAAAAAAAAAAAAACTAGAAAGGAAGAACAAACAAAACCAAAAGCAGCAGAAGGAAGGAAATTATAAAGATTACATCAGAAATAAATGATACAGAAACTATAAAAACAATAGAACAGATCAATGACACCAGGAGCTGGTCCTTTGAAAAGATCAACAAAATGATAAACCTCAAGCCAGAATTACCAAAAAAAAAAAAAAAAGGAGAGAGAAAGGGAGAGAGAGAGGACGCAAACAAAATCACAAATGAAAAAGAAATAACAACCAACACCACATAAATACAAGGAATTTTAAGAGAATATTATGAAAAATTATATGCCAACAAATTGGATATCTGGAAGAAATAAAAAACTTCCTAGAAACATATAACCTACCAAAATGAAACAGAAAGAAATAGAAAATTTGAAGACACTAATTACCAGCAATGAAATTGAATCAGTAATCAAAAAGTTCCCAACAAACCAAAGTCCAGGACCAGAGAACTTCACAGAAAAATTCTACCAAACCTTTAAGAAAAGAATTATTACCTATTCTTCTCAAACTACTCCAAAAATAGAAGAGGAAGGAAAACTTCCAAATTCATTCTGTAAGGTCAGGATTACTCTGATACCAATACCAGATAAAGATACCATGAAAACAAACAAAATAGCTGTAGACCAATATCTCTGATGAACACATATGCAAAAATCCTCAACAAAATATTAGCAAACCAAATCCAACAAT
Source organism: Mustela nivalis (assembly GCF_964662115.1). Classification (NCBI taxonomy): domain Eukaryota; kingdom Metazoa; phylum Chordata; class Mammalia; order Carnivora; family Mustelidae; genus Mustela; species Mustela nivalis. Next base: position 109,598,299 of record NC_139025.1, read on the forward strand.
CCATCAAAAAAAAAGATCATTCATCACAATCAGTTGGGCTTTATCCCTGAGATGCAAAGGTGGATCAATATTTATGAATCAACCAACATGACAGATCACATTACTAAGAGAAAGGATACAAACCATATAATCATTTTAACAGATGCAGGAAAAAGCATTTGACAAAGTACAGCATCCATTCATGATAAAAAAACAACACCTCAACAAATTTAGGTTTAGAGGGAACATACCTAAACATAATAAAGACCTTGTATGAAATCCGACATCATACTCAATGGTGAAAAACAGAGCTTCTCCCCTAAGGTCAGAACCAAGACAAGGATGTCTACTCTTGTCACTCTTATTCACTATAGAACTGGAAGTTCTAGCCAGAGCAATCAGGTAACAAAAAGAAACAAAAGGCATCCAAATTGCTAGGAAAGAAATAAAACTTGCACTATGTGCAGATGACACAATACCTATATATAAAACCCTAAAAACTCCATCAAACAACTACTAGCTGGTAAGTGAATTAAGTAATGTCAAAGGATACAAAAATCAATGTACGGGAATCTGCTGCATTTCTATACACTAATAATGAAGCAGCAGAAAGACAGATTAAGAAAGCAATCTCATTTACAACTGCACCAAAAGCAATAAGATACCTAGGAGTAAACCTAAGCAAAGAGGTGAAATACCTATACTCTGAAAACTATGTAACACTGTTGGAAATAACTGAAAACAAAAAGAAATGGAAAGACACTCCCTGCTCATGGACTACAAAAAAATTGTTAAAATGTCAATACTACCAAAGCGATCTACAGATTTGATCCAATCCCTATCAAAATACCTCCAGCAAGGGCGCCTGGGTGACTCAGTTGGTTAAGCATCCAACTCTTAATTTTGACTCAGGTCATGATCTCAGGGTCATGAGATCCATCCCAGCTTCGGGAATCTACACTCATTCAAAGGGAGTCGGCTTGAGATTCTTTCCCTCTGCCCCTCCCCCGGCTCTCTCTCTCAAATAAATAAATAAATATTAAAAAGAAAAAATACCACCAGCATTTTCCACAGAACTAAAACAAACAATCCTAAAATCCATATGTAACCACAAAAGACCCCAAACAGCCAAAGTACTCCTGAAAAAGAAAAAAACAAAACTAGAGGTATCACAATTGAAGACTTCAACGTACTAGCACAAAAATAGACAAACAGGTCAACAGAACAGAGAGCCCAGAAATAAACCCACAATTATATAGTCAAACTAATCTTCAACAAAGAAGGAAACAATATGCAACGAGGTAAACACAGTCTCTTTAACAAGTAAAATTGGGAAAACTGGACAGGTACATGCAAAAGAATGAAACCTGAACTACTTTCTTATGCCATACACAAAAATAAATTCAAAATGGATAAAGGCCTGGGGCACCTGGGTGGCTCAGTGGGTTAAGCCTCTGCCTTCGGCTCAGGTCATGATCTCAGGGTTCTGGGATTGGCCCCCATGTCGGGCTCTCTGCTCAGTGGGGAGCCATTCCCCCCCACCCCCCGACCCTTCTATACCTACTTGTGATCTCTCTCTCTTTTTCTCTATCAAATAAATAAATGAAATCTTTAAAAAAACAAAAAACAAAAATGGATAAAAGGCCTAAACTTGAGACCTAAAACCATAAAAATCCTAAAAGAGAGGACAGGCAGTAATTCTGACACTGTCTATAGCAACATTTTTAGAGATAGGACTCATGAGGCACAGGAAATAAAAGCAAAAATAAACTACTGCATAGTGAAGGAAACAAAATGCAAACTACTGAATGGGAGGAGATATTTGCAAATGACATATCCTATAAAGGGTTAGTATCCAAAATATATACAGAACTTCTACAATTCAAAACCCCAAAACCAAATGAGCAGAAGACATGAACAGACATTTCTCCAAAGAAGACATATACGTGGCCAACAGAACATAAAAGGATGCTCAATATCAATCATTATCCAGGAAATGCAAATCAAAGCCACAGGAGGTATCACCTCATACATGCCTGAATTGCTAAAATTAAAAAACACAAGAAACAAGTGTTGCTGAGGATGTGGTGAAGAAGGAATCCTTGTGTACTGCTGGTGAAAACGCAAACCGGTGCAGCCACTGTGGAAGACAGTATGAAGGTTCCTCAAACATTCTAAAACAGAAATACCATATGATTCAGTAATTCCACTACTCAGTATTTAAAGAATATAAAAAGAGTAATCCAAAAAGATATAGATGCATCTCCTTATTATAGCATTATTTAAAATAACCAAATATAGAAATAGCCCAGCTACCATCAACTGATGAAGGATAAAGAATAAGTGGTATAGGGGCACCTGGGTGGCACTGCTGGTTAAGCATCTAACTTCAGCTCAGGTCCTGATCCGAGGGTCCTGCGGTTGAGCCCCACAACAGGCTCCCTGCTCGGTGGGGAGCCTGCTTCCCCCTCTTTCTGCAGTTCCCCCACTTGTACTCACTGTCAGATAGATAAGTAAATAAAGAGACAAATATCTTAAAAAAAAAAAAAAGGTGGTATACACACACACACACACACACACACACACACACTGAAATTCATCCACAAAAAGAATGAAATCTTTTGGCAAATCTTGCCATTTGCAACAATATGGATAGAGTTAAGAGAGTATAATGCTAAGTGAAATAAGTCAGTCAGAGAAAGACAAATACCACATGATTTCACTCATATGTGGAAAGTCAGAAACAAAATAAATGAACATGGGAAAAAAGAGAGAATGACTGAGAGAAAGAGAGAAACCAAGAGTTATCTATAGGTTAATGATGTTTTCTAGAGGGGAAGTGAGTAAGGCAATGGGTGAAATAAGTAATGAGGATTAAAAAACACTTTTCATGATGAGCACAGAGTAATGTATAGGATTGTTCAATCACTATATTGTATACTTGTAACTAATATAACCCTGTATATTACTATGTTGGAATTTTTAAAAAATAAAAAAAAAAACAAATTTATTATATGTCCACTATGGAATTAATAGTAAGGCTCCAGTAAAACTGAATAGGAAAATATGATACAAATGACCAATATCAAGAATGAGGGAGAAAAGGAAACCCATGAGAATGCGGGAAGAACACTATAGATTCTACAGTTATTTAAAGGGCAATAAGAGAATAACAAATAAGAAAAAAGTGAGACCATAAAAATAAATTTGACAACATAGATAAAATGGACAGAGTCCTTGAAAGACTCAATAAGGTATAGTTAGTCTCTATATAGACTAGAAATCTGATGAAAAATATGCCACCAGGATCATATGTAGCCCACAAAACTTAAAATAGTTATTAGCTAGCACTTTATAAAAAAAAGTATGCCTACCTTTGGCCTATGTAGAATCTTAAGGATTCCAGAAAAAGTGACTTTAGCAAAGTTTCAAGAATAAATAAAACTCTATTTCTATCTTCTAGCAACAAATAATTGGAAATTGAAATTTTAAAAAATTATAAGAACATGAAGAAAGATTAAATACTAAGGACTAAGTTTGAAAAAAAAGATGCATGACCTGTATACTTTTCAGTATGTATGTATTTTTTTCAGTATTTATGTAGTTTTCACTACAAAAAAACTGCCTACTAAAAATGAAAAAGGCTTACAAAGTAGATAGGCTCTATTCATGATGTGAAAAACAAAGTATTGTTAAGGTGTCATTTTTTTTCCCCCAAATTGATCCATAGATTCAGTGCAACTCCAAACATAACTTCAACAGGATTTTTTGTAGAAATAGGCAAGGTGATTCTAAAATTTATATGAAAATGCACAGGACCTAAAAGAGCCAAAGCAATTTCTGGAAATAACAGAATCATACTACATGCTTTCAAGATTTTATTATAAAGATGTAATAATTAAGACTGTTGTTAGTGTAAAGAAAGACACAGACATCAATGGAACAGAAGAAAGATTCCAGAAATAGTGCCACATGTATCTGGGCAATTAATTTTCAACAAAGGTGTCAACGCAATTCAATGGTAAAAGATAGTCTTATCAAAAAATAGTGCCCCACATATGCCAGTAATGACCCTTGACCCTTATATTATAAACAAAAATTCTAAAAGCTCTAGCTATGCAACTTCTATAACAATACATAAGAGCAAATCTTAGTGACCTTAGATTGATTGGCAAGGAATTCTTTAACAGGACAAAAGAAGCACAAATTATAAAAGAAAAACAATAGATTAGGCTTTATCAAAATTTAAAACTTTACTCTTTAAAACAAATGTTACAAAAATAAAAGGAAAGGGATAAGGTACTTGCAAGGCATATATCTGATAAAAGACATGTAGTTAGAATACATAAAACTTTCATAATTCATTTATAATAACAAGTCAACTCAATTTTTACTCTTATAACTCACTTACAATAAGTCAACTCAATTTTTTTAAATGGACCAAACTAATAAAAACTAAGGAAAGGTGAATAAAATATACTCCTTAGTTAATAATGTTATTAATTCATTCATTAACCATACTAAATGTACCTGCTAATGTATATGTTAGTTTCAGAGGAAACTGTGTTTGGAGATTACAGAAATGTTCTGTACTAGCTTTCTAATTTTAATATTAATCTAAAACATTTTTTTAAAGATTTTACTGTTATGTTATTCACCATAAAACATATTATTAGTTTTTGATGCAGTGTTTCAAAATTCAATGTTTATCTAAAAATTAAACTTCATTAAAAATTGTTTTAAATGAATAAAAAACTTGTTACATATACTTCTCCAAATAAGATATCCAGACTCTGCTGAACCACCAATAAATCAAAGAAGAAATCAAAGGGGAAACAGTATCTTCAGACAAAAAAAATGAAAACACAAAATACAGAAACTTACAGGATATAGCAAAGCAGTTCTAAGAGGGAAGTTCACAGCAATAAATGCCTACATTAAGATACAACAAGATCTCAAATAAACTAACTCTATGATTCAAAGAACCAGATAAAGAAGAACACACTGAGCCCAAAGCTAACAGAAGGAAGGACAAGATTGGAGCAGAAATAAATGAAATAGAAATAGGAAAATAGAAAAGATGAACAAAACCAAGAGTTGTTTCTTTGAAAAGATAAAACTGAGAAACCTTTAGCTAGACTAATCAGGGAAAAAAGAGAGAAGTCCCCAAATCAGCAAAATTATAAATGACAAAGGAGACAACTGATATGACAGAAATACAAAGGATCATAAGAAACTACTGTGAATAACTATTTATCAACTGGATGACCTAGATGAAATGGAGAACTTTTTTAGAAACATACCACCTACCAAGACTATATCAGGAAGAAATAGAAAATCTGAACAGATCAATTACTAGTAAGGAGATTGAATCAGTAATCAAAAATTTCCCAACAAGAGCAAAGCCCATGTCCAGATGGCTTCACTGGTGAACTTTACCAAATGTTTAAAGAATCATGCCAACCTTCTCAAACTCTTCCACAAAAATAAATAAATAAATAAATAAATAAATAAATAAATAAAAAAGGATTTATTTTACAAGGCCAGCATTATTCTGATACTAAAACCAGAAAAGGACACTATAAGAAAACTACATACTAACAATGTCTCTAATGAATACAGATGCAAAATTTCTCAATATAATACAGACCAAATTCAGTAGCACATAAAAGGATTATTCATCATGATCAAGTGGGTTTGAACCCAGGGATGTAAGGATAGTTCAACATAAACAAATCCATCAACGTGATACATCACAACAGAATGAAAGAAAAAAAGCACATGATCATCTCAATTAACACAGAAAAAGCATTTGACAAAATTCAACATTCATTCATGATTAAAAAAACTCTTAATATATTAGGTTTAGAAGGAATGTACCTTAACATATTATAGGCCAGATATATGATAAGCTGCAATAGCTAACATCATAGTTATGGTGAAAGGATAAAAGAGTTTCCTTTAAGACTAAGAACAAGGCAAGGGTGCCCGTTCTCACTACTCCTATTCAACAAAGTACTAGAAGCCATACCCAGAGCAATCAGGCAGGAAAAAGAAATAAAAGCTACCAGAATTGGAAAGGAAGAAGTAAAGTTATCTCTATTTGCATATGACATGATTTTATATATAGCAGCGTTATTTATAATAGCCAAATTATGGAAGCAGCCTTGGTGTCCATTCATAAATGAATGGATAAAGGAGATATGCATGTACACATGATAGAGTATTATTCAGCCATAAAAAAGAACAAAATCTTGCCATTTGCAATCACATGGATAGAGCTAGAGAGTGTAACCCTAAGTGAAATAAGTCGGTCAGAGATAAACATCTTATGATTTCACTCATATGTGGAATTTAAGAAAAAAAAAAAACCCAAAACCAAAAAAAAAATGAGCAAAGGAGAAAAACAGAAATAAACCAAGAAACAGACTTAAAAAAATATTTTATTTATTTATTTGACAGAGATTTAGATCACAAGTAGGCAGAGAGGCAAGCAGGCAGAGAAAGGAGGAAGCAGACTGCCCACTGAACAGAGAGCCCGATGTGGGGCTTGATCCCAACACCCTGAGATCATGACCTGAGCCAAAGGCAGAGGTTTAAACCACTGAGCCATCCAGGCAGCCCCAAGAAACAGACTTTTAAGTACAGAGAACAAAGTAATGGTTATCAGAAGGGAAGTAGGTTGGGGGATGGGTAAAACAAGCAGTGGGGATTAGGGAGTACACTTGTGATGAGCTTCGGGTGATACATGGAATTACTGAATCACTATATTGTAACTATCACCTAGTAACTAGTATAACACTGAATGTTAATTACACAGAATTTAAAATAAAAAAGAAAGGGGAAAAAGAGAATCCTGAAGACTCCACCAAGGAACTGTTAGATGTAATCAATAAATTCAGTAAAGTTGTGGGATACAAAATTAACATTCAATCATTAGTAATGTTTATATACACTAAAAAAAAATTATCTGAAAAAGAAATGATCTCATTTATAATATCATCAAAACCAATAAAACAGTTAGGAATAAACTAAACTGTACACATGTACAATGAAAACTGTAAGATACGAAGGAAATCAAAGATACAAATGCATGGAAAGGTATCCTGTATTCATGGATTTGAAGACTATTTTTAAAATTTCCATACTACCAAACAATCTATAGATTAAGCGCAATCTTCTCTACCGAGATTCCAATAGCACTTATTACAGAAATAAGCAAAACAATCCTAAAATTTATATAGAACCACAGAAGATTCCAAATAGTCAAAACACTCCCGGGGTGGGGGGGAGAACACAGTGGGAGGCATCTCACTTCCTGATTACAAGCTATAAAGCTGTAGTAATTAAAATAGCATGGTATTGGCATAAAAGCAGACACTTGGACCAGGAGAACAGAATCAAGGGCTCAGAAATTGACCCACACACGTACAGTCAACTAATAGCTCACAAGGGAGGAAGAACACTCAATGGGAAAAGGATAGTCTTCTCAATAAATGGTACTGGGGAAATTGAATACTCACATGTAAAAGAACGAAACTTGGTTCCTATCTTACACCACTCACAAAAATTAACTGGAAATGGATTAAAGATTTAAATGTAAGACCAGAAACTCCTACAAGAAAGTATAGGAAAACAACTCCTTGACATGGGTCTTGACTATTAGTTTTTCGATAGGACACATAAATCATCAGTAACAAAATGAAAAACAAAGGGAACTGCATCAAACTAAAAAGCTTCTGCACAGCAAAAGAAATAATCAACAAAATGAAAACAGAATGGGGAAAAGTATTTGCAAACCATATAACTGATAAGGGGTTAACATTTAAAATATGTCCAGAAATCATACAACTCAATAGTAAAAATACTCCACAAATAATCCAATTTAAAAAATGGGCAAAGGACGTGAAGGTATTTTCCAAAGAAGATAAAATACAAATGGCTAACAGCTACATGAAAAGGTGCTCAACATCACTAATCTTCAGGGAAATGCACATTGAAACCACAATGAGAAATCACCTCATGCCAGTTTGAATGGCTATCATCAAAAAACAAGAGATAACAAATGATGGAGAGTATGTGGAGAAAAGGGAATACTTGTGCACTGTTAGTGGGATTGTACATTGGTAAAACCACTATGGAAAACAGTTTAGAGGTTCCTCAAAAAATTTAAAATACAACTATCATATAATCCAGCAATTCCACCTCCGTGAATGTATCTACAGGAAATGAAAATACCACATCAAAGAGATATCTGCAACCCCATGCTCACGGCAGTATTATTTACAATAGCCAAGACATGGAAGCAACCTAAGTATCCATCAATGGATGAATGGATAGAGATGTTGTGGTATTGGTGCAATATTATTCAGCCACAAAAAAAGAAATTCTGCCATTCTCAACATGGATAGACCTTGACGGCATTATGCTAAGTGAAGTTAAGTCAGACAAAGACAAATACTGTGTGGTCTTACTCATATTTAAAAAAATCTTTTGAAAAAGTATTCTAAAAAATGCATTAGAAAAACAGAAGCAGGGGATGGCAGGGGGCAGAAGGAGGGGATTGGAGAAAAGTGATCAAACGTTACAAACTTCCAGTTAAAACATAAAAAAGAACTAGAAATATAATATGCAACATGGTAACTACACTTAACTGTTACATAGTACATTTCAAAGTTGTTAAGTAAGTAGATCCTAAGAATCCTCAATACCAGGGAAAAAAGCTTTTCTTATTTTTTTGTGTCACTATGAGATGATGGATATTAAATAAACTTAGTGTGGTAATCATTTCACAATATACATAAATCAAATCATTATACTACACACCTTAAATTTATACAATGCTGTATACCAATTACATCTCAATAAAACTGGGGGGGAAAGAAGATATCAAGATAGCAAATAAGCACATGAAGATGTTCAGTATCATTCACTGGTCATTATGTAAAGTAACCACATAAGATACCATTAGTCACCCACTGGCACAGTAAAATGTCAAAGCCTGACTACATATATTTTTTTAAAGATTTTATTTATTTATTTGACAGACAGAAATCACAAGTAGGCAGAGAGGTAGGCAGAGAGAGAAGAGGAAGCAGGCTACCTGCCGAGCAGAGAGCCCGATGCGGGGCTCAATCCCAGGACCCTAGGATCATGACCCGAGCCGAAGGTAGAGGCTTTAACCCACTGAGCCACCCAGGCGCCCCAAAGCCTGACTATATTAAATGCTGGTGAAGATATGGACCAGCTAAAACTTTAATATGCTGGTGTGGGGAATATAAGTTGTTAGAGACATTTTGGGAAAACGGTTTGGCATGAATGTACATCTATAATAAAACCCAGACATTTAATTCTAGATATTGACTCAAGAAAAATGAAAACAGATGGCTACACAAAGACTTACATGTGAATGTTCATGGCAGCTTTATTTGTAATAGCAAAAACTGGCAAACAACACTAAGTCCATAGATAAGGTGGTATTGCTTGGTCTATTTATACCTTGTGTAAAATTATTAAAAGTGAACTACTGTCACATGCAACAATGGGATCAATCTCAAGATATCAAAAAATAACTCCATCTTCTTTCCTAACCTCTTCCAGTGAATGGCAATATCTATCTGGTTCTGAAAATTAAAAATCAAAACATCCTCTTGAAAGCTTCCCTTTCCCACAATTCCATATCCAGTCCATCACCATGTCCTAGTGATTTTTTCTTTGATGTATTTTGGTACTTATTTTCTTTCCATTTTTACCAATATCAGTTTAGGCCAAGCTACCTCATCATCTCTCATACTGCTATTCTTTTTTCCCCCCCTAAGATTTTATTTATTTATTTATTTATTTATTTATTTATTTAACAGAGAGATCACAAGTAGGCAGAGAGGCAGGCAGAGAGAGGAAGGAAAGCAGGCTCCCTGCTGAGCAGAGAGCCCTGTGGAGCTCAATCCCAGGACTCTGAGATCATGGCCCAAGCTGAAGGCAGAGGCTTTAACCCACTGAGCCACCCAGGTGCCCCTCACACTGATATTCTTAACCAAAATCCATTCTTGCCTCCTTCCAGTGAATTCTCTACAAGAAACAAAAATACTTTCCAGGTGCTCATATGATCACGGCATGGTCTCACCCAACTTTGTTCGAAATAACCATGCAGTGGCTTTGTACTATTCTTTTGACAAAAGCCAAAATGCTTAACACCGTCTAAAGGATCTAAAAGGTTTGGCCTCTACTTGGCAATACTCCCTTCACTTCCATCCCCTACTTTCATGACCTTGTCTTTTTTTTCCTGCCACAGAGCCACACTTCCTGCCGCATTTTTTACACGAGATTCCTTTTGTCCATAATCTCTTCCGAGCATATAACTTGTTAATATTATTCAGATCTTAGTTTAAAATTGCATTTTTAAAAAAGCATTCCTTGAATGAACGGTTGTCCCTCACTTTTGCTTGAATTGTCTAAATAACACATAGCTTCTCCACTACAAAATGCATGATTACACAGACCACATTAATTTATTTATTTTTTAATCACCTTTATATCTCCAACCTCTAGTAAAGATCTGGCAGGTACCTAGAAGGCCCTCATAAATATTTCTTAATGAATTAAGGAAGAATTAGAAATTATCTATTCCTAAAGAAAGTGACATGGGCTTGGTGACATATTTTAAATGGACCTCAACCAAACCATATAATCAAATGCCCTGTTTTTAAGAAGAATTCCAATTAAAGCATCACATAGTTGTCTTTCCACATTCCTTCCTGCAGCATGCTTCAGAGGCAATTACTATGTTCAAGGCACTGAGACACAGCAGTGAATGAGGCAGTCAGGGTACCTACACTCATGCAGCATCTGGTTAACTTGACTTTTTGTTTCAAGAGTTACTCTTACTCTAAGGCCAAGTTACTTAATTCCTAACCTCTGTGGAGAATATTATCATTTTAAAAAATAAATCCTTAATTTTCTAAACACTGTGAGGCAATCTTACTCTATTTTAAGAAAGACTTACTTTTTCTTAAGCATACAGACATGAATAATTTTAATTATCTACCTAATTATGTTTGATTAGAATGAGAAGCAAGGCACAAAGAATGAAAATAGAAAAAAGTATACTTCCTCACAAAAAACTTATATACAGAGTAGACTATAAGGAAAAACTTATAGCATATCCCCAAAACATCTTTTAAAGACAGAAATTAGAAATGAAGCAAAATAATTGAAAAATTAAAAACTGAAGACTCGCAGACATACTTTTTCAGAAATCTGAAATAAGTTACATCTAAGAACTCTGATCTCAAAATGTCCACTTGATTGCAAATAGTTACACAAAATGTTCTCCCACTATGTTTAAACTGATCATCCATAATGCAGACTTGGGATCAGAAATTTGTCTTGAACATATTTGTTTTTACAGTGTTGATGATTTTAAACTAAGTAATGAGGACTTGGTATGTCAATTTGTAAAACAGTTGATTAGGATTATTGTTGTCATGGAAACAAATTTTTCCTTCTACTTCTCTAAGGTGTGTGCTAAAACAGAGATCACATCTACAACCAAGAATTAGCAAATTCTGACATATACGTGGTTATTCCATTTGATCTGCTTCAAAATCCCTTCAGAGTGAACCAAACTGGAAGTACTATTCCAATAGCATACTAGTTATTGGCAAGTTATAAAGATGACTTCCGAACTTGTTCATTTAGTAAGTTCTATTAATAAACTCCCATCATGCCATCATTGATGTCTCTTGAACATGAACACAATCTGATCGCTCAACATAAACTATCTCACAGAAGAGATCACAAAACTCTGTAGTCTCTGTAACATTTTTGCATTTGTTAAATGTTGGAGGATTTATCAAGTTCAGTTTATTTCTATGTCCTTTTAAGTGTTATTAGTTTAATTCGAAATGTATCATTTGTGTATGTAATGAAGGTGGCTGCTAACTTCAACATCCAAGCCACTGTTAAATTATTCAATATAATATACAATAAGGGGGAGATTCCAATGGAGCATCACTTTGAGGTTGACACAGAACCAAAAACTAATAGCCAAAATTTATAGAGTATACAAAATGTTTTCATACACAATGATCCTTAAGCCTTCATTTATTCAACAGATATTTCAGGAACCGAGTGCTAATTCTATGCCGATCACTGACTAGATATTGGGATACCACAGTGTTCCTTACAACTATGTAACAGTGAATATTAAATGTCATCTCAGAACCAGTGGCTTCAGCATCACCCGGGGAACTAGTTAAAATGGGCCTCACCCCCGGATCTATTAAATCTGAAACTCTGGGGTTGGGGCCCAGCAACCTATGTTTTAACAAGCCTTCCAGGTAATTCTGATACTTACTCAAGTTTGAGAACCACCTCCCTATAAAGTAGTCCTTTGCATTCTATATTAGAAAAGTGGGGCTCAGAGAAGGAAAAAGACTTGAGATACCAAAGAGACTTTTTCCTATCATTTATCCCCAGAGATTAGAAAAATGTCTGGCATGTCATATGGGCACAAAATAAAAATTTGTTGGATGAAAAAATGACTGAATCCTCCAAAGAGTTGGGCTATCACCCAGTTATGCTAATAGACCAAGCAATATAATTTTAACTTTTGAAAATAGACATATCAATAATGAATGCACATCTTCTGAAAAAAGAAATGTTCACCATGACATCAAAAATTATAACTTAAAGGGGCGCCTGGGTGGCTCAGGGGGTTAAGCCTCTGCCTTTGGCTCAGGTGATGATCCCAGGGTTCTGGGATCGAGCCCCGCATCGGGCTCTCTGCTCAAGCAGGGAGCCTGCTTCCCCCTCTCTCTCTGCCTGCCTCTCTGCCTACTTGTGATCTGTGTCTGTCAAATAAATAAATAAAATCTTTAAAAAAAATTATAACTTAAAAACTGTATTTTTTACTCTTGCATAAAAGAAGGTACCAAAGGTGACCACTACCAAAACTATTCAATATTTCCATACCTTATTATTTTGCCTTGATTTACTTAACTCCAATTTATACTTTTCTGCCTCTTCTAGAGCTCTGTTCAACCGAACTTCTGTAGCACTTTGGTTACTGGCAGCCTGTTTTTGTTGTCTTCTTTTACTCTCTAATTCCTGTATGGTAAAAGATATATGGAACATTTATAAATATATCATAAGTTCCCTCTATTATTCTACAACATTTTCCGTTTCCATATTCCTTGCTTTCTCCCAAATTTTATACACACATATACCAAAGGCTAGGGTCTGAGCACTGAATGACAGAGGTCTCAGGAAATTCTTACCCTGAATTGGTATTAGAAAGATATATCCTTAAAGACATAGTCATGAATTAGGCTTTCAAATTACTTTTTGTTTAGAATTTTCTATCTCTTTTTATATAGTATAGAGGTCCTCTATATTTATTTTATAAGCAACTCTTTGTCACTATAGTTCTTCCTTTGGGAACCTCCCCCAAAACAGCTATGTAAGGCACGAACTCTATTAAATACTGTGCTTGTATAAACCTAACAAAGTATATCATGTAAGAAATATTTGTTAAAAACAGAGCATTCTACATTAGCCTTAAACGGAAAATCCCAACTCTGAGCAAAAACAATAGACCTTATGGATTCATGTTCCATGTCTTGGGGTAGGTTTAGACTTGCATTTCTGTAAATATTCTAAGAGATGCTATTGCAGAGAATCTACAGAACAAACATGAATATGTAGGATAAACTCCAAACTCTACCATAATCTGGCACTATTATCTCATCTCCTGCAAGCTGTTACCTTCAGATATATCTCCCAAATAGCTATGATGTTTCTTGCCTCTGAACCTTTGCTTATCTCATGCTCTTCCTTCTGCCCTGATCCCTCCTCCCTGCTCCTCATTTTAACCTAGCCAACATCCATCCATCCTTTAAGACTCAACAAGGGGTGTACAGGAAGGTTTTACCTCCTCCAAGAAGCCTTCCCTCATTCTACTCCCAGGGTAGATTAGGTACCCTTTTTTCAGAGCTTCCACAACACCTTAACACACATATGTCACAGTACCTGCTGTGCAGAACTGAAACTATCAGTTTACTTCATTTTCCCCACAATTAATATAAGCTCACTGAGGACAGAAACGGTCTTAATTTCTGTATTCCTAGAACTTCAGTGGCATAGAAGAGGCACTAATGACATATTTATTCACCTGAATTTTTTTTGTAATATTTAACTCACTCTTTCTTTGCATCCCCTACAGTGCCTAGTACAGAGCCTTATATACAACAGATATTCAATAAATATCATGGAATTGAAATGATGCAGTTAAAAATACAGTTGTCTGTTTTCTTCTTCTATAATTTTTTTTTCCTCCTGGCTGTATCACTGTGTTTTATTTGAAAACGGATCTCCCTGGCCCTAAGTAATTAAGGGCAAAACAAAACAAAACACAACAAAACACATGCTGCTCTTTATGTGGGTTTTTAAACAAATCAAACTGTGTATGAATACCATCTGCTATCACCAGCCTTCTTCACAGCTTTGTGGGTGGTAGCTACAGTAAGAGCAAGCTTGATTTATCTCACTGTTCACATGGAAAAGGCAGAGATTCTCATTAGCTACAAAGTCCACAGTTCTAGCTGCCTCATTTTAGCCTCCACCCATAAGAATAGGAAAATAAATCTTTGCCCTTCTCTTTCCTGCTGGTGACTTTATAACCTACTTCGTAGAAAAATGAAAACCATCCAACACCACATTATGTTCTTCTACCCATTAATCAACATGGCCCCCTTCTTGGGAGAAGTGAAAAAGAAAAAAGATAAGCATTAGAAAAGTAAAATACAAAATAAAGTATTCCCATATGAGCAAACCCACTAAGGAAAGGGAAAACCTCACCAAAAAACTTGAAAACATTTCTGTTTTCAATCACACTCAAGTACTTTTTACAAAGCGCAAACAAGATACCAATATTTTTTATGAGAGAGGTTATAAACTGAAAATAATAAAGTAAATCTATTGTTAACAAAAAAAATTAAGCAGTCTACGTGTTGTTAGAGAAAACTTTTAGGAAAGATTTCAAGCCCTGAATTTTACATTAGCTTTAAAAGAAAAATCTAGATCGCCTAAAGAAATTAAAATCTCACTTTAAAACTTAAATCCTACGAGATGCAATGAGAAATAACTTGCCACTCTCTCTTAACTTTCAAAGCATTCATAAGGAACTGTGAGAAGGCAAGAACAGACAGAGCTATGTATCAGTAGCCACAGCACTGACAAAATGATAGCAAACGCTTTAAGAGTAACACAAATTGCCACAGTAATTCAGAAGAGGAATAACCAGATGAGAACAAATAAGTGATCGGAAATTCTAGAAATAAGTGGCTAAGGTACAAAAAGCAATAAACTTGGACTCAGAGAACCTATGAGCTGTGGTAGACAGTTTCTGCATCTGAAATTGGTAGTAATGAGATCTATACCTAATTACTTATTCATATTTATCGAGGATTTGCTATGTACCAGGTACCATTCTACATGAACGATGGGCACACAAAATTAAGAATATATATAAAATGGGCGCCTGGGTGGCTCAGTGAGTTAAGCCGCTGCCTTCGGCTCAGGTCATGATCTCAGGGTCCTGGGATCGAGGCCCGCATCGGGCTCTCTGCTCAGCAGGGAGCCTGCTTCCCTCTCTCTCTCTCTGCCTGCCTCTCCATCTACTTGTGATTTCTCTCTGTCAAATAAATAAATAAAATCTTAAAAAAAAAAAAGAATATATATAATAGATAATTAAGTAGTACACCATGAAATGTAAGCTGGGGGAGAAGGGAATAAAGAACAGGGTGCAGATCTATGTAATAAAAACATATGACTACACACAACTATCATATGTATGTGATAGCAATTTGTAAACTATATAATATTAATCAAAGATAAGGGCCACTAATATCATGGCTTTGCAGGATACATATAATAAAAAATTTAAAAGCTTTCTTTGCAAGATAAAGACCTGAAGAAATTAGCAAAATGCTTTTGAAGAGTTTTGCTACAGAAACAAAGAACAAAAGCATCTTTAGGAAATGATACAAACCTCAATTTTAACTGGAGTGAAAGATAAAAAGAGAGCAGACTTTTTTTTGTGTGTGAGTTACTAATGATAAGCATTGTGTGACATAACCCATGGTTAGAGAAACTTGTGGAATGTACCTACTGACTTTAATTTGACCAAAAACAAAACAAAACAAAACAAAACAAATCAGAGATTAAGGATTCCACCCATTATGATACAGTAAGAACCCAACATAAAACCACATTGTAAACAACCAAAAAAATAGTCAAAACATGTAAAATAACTATTTAGAGATAAAGGAAGATAATAGGATTATGAATCCTGAGAGAAGAGAAATAAATGGAGTAGTCCTACAATCATCCCAGCGCTCTGCCTGGAGGCAATATCCACACTGTGGGTATGAGGAGGAGAAAAGAGCCAAATCTGCCAAGCTGAGGAAATAGCAATGGAAGCTGGAGAAGACTGAGGCAGCTGGAATTCTAAGAAGAGTTCAAAGGAGGAGGAACTCCATTAGGAGAGAGCTTTAGGAATCTACACAGTATATCCTTTGAGTATACTGAGAACTAGGTCTCACCTAGTGACTACTCTAGACACACCCAAGCCAAACTTAAAAACAGGCCTCAATGGGACTAAACTGGCAAAAAAAATGACTTGTTTTCAAAGAGCACATTAAACACAGATACTCAACAATACAATATTCACAATGTCTAGTATCCTGTATAAAATCACTAACTAAACCAAGCAGCAGAAAAATGTGATTGATATCCAGAAGAAATATTCAACAGAAAGAAATCCATAAATGAGAAATACAATGGATCCAGCAGACAAGACAGTCAAAACAGCTATTTTAATTATATATATTAATATAATGAGGACATAAATTAAGAATATAAAAAAGAATCAAATGGAACTTCTACAGATGAATACTATATCAAAATGAAAACTTCACTTGGTTAAGAGTATACTACCCACTGCAAAGAAAAGATCAGTAAGGGTGCCTGGGTGGCTCAGCGGCTTAAAGCCTCCGCCTTTGGCTCAGGTCATGATCCCAGGGTCCTGGGATGGAGCCCCGCGTGGGGCTCTCTGGCCTCTCTGCCTGCTTGTGATCTCTGTGTCAAATAAATAAATAAATAAATAAAATCTTAAAAAAAAAAAAAAAGATCAGTGGACTACTGAGGACAGCAACAGAAATTATTCAAATAAAAAATATAAAGAAAAAAGGGCTAAGAACATCAGTGACCTAATGTCACTGATATATTATCAGTGGGATAATATCAAGTATTCTAACAAAAGTATAGCTTAAGTTACAGATTGGGGGAGGGAAAGACAGGGTACAGAAAAAATACTGCAAGAAATAATGGTCAAAATTTTCCAAATTTGATGAACACTTATAAACCCACAGATTCAAAAAGTTCAACAAACTTCAAGCAGAATAAACACTTCCTACACAAAACTGAGAAAACACATCATTATGAAATTGCTGGAAACAAGTAACAAAGAGAATGTCTTAAAAACAAAGATAAAAGACATAAAAATGGAAGGGTAGAAAGAAAAGAATTACTGTGAACTTTCTGTCAGAAATGACATAACCCAGAGGACAATGGGATGATATCTTTAAAATACTAAAATAAGACAAACTTTGAATTGATAATTCTGTATCTAGTAGAAAATATCCTTTAGGGGCACCTGGGTGGCTCAGTGGGTTAAAGCCTCTGCTTTCGGCTCAGGTCATGATCCCAGGATCCTGGGATCGAGCCCCACATCGGGCTCTCTGCTCTGCAGGGAGCCTGCTTCCTCCTCTCTCTCTGCCTGCCTCTCTGCCTACTTGTGATCTCTGTCTGCCAAATAAATAAATAAAATCTTTAAAAAAAAAAAAAAAGAAAGAAAATATCCTTTAAAAATTTAAGGGGACCCAAACACACACAATTGCATCTGAAACTGGTGAAATCTGTCAGTTTCTAGATTTTAATACTAACCTATTAATATATTAGATGCTACCAATGAAGGAAACTGAGTGTAGGGTCCACAGGACCTCTATTTTTGCAGCTTCTGTGAATCTGTAATTTTCAAAATAAAAAAAAAATTAATAAGGAACAGTCTTTTTTCAAGGAAACAAAAACAAGGAATCAGTGACTAGCAAACTGGCACTACAAGGATTAAATGGGTAGTTATTTCAAGCAGGCATATAGAAAAACAGATCTAAAGAATGAAGAATACCAGAAATGGCAAATATAAAAGGCATTTCATATGTTAAGCTCTTTAAAATATAACTATTTAAAGAAATATTGGGGTAAGACCTCAATGTGAGGCAGGAATCCACCAAAACCCTTGAGAAGAACACAGGCAGCAACCTCTTTGACCTCAGCTACAGCAACTTCTTCCTAGAAACATCGCCAAAGGTCAGGGAACAAGGGCAAAAATGAACCACTGGGACTTCATCAAGATCAAAAGATTTTGCACAGCAAAGGAAACAGTCAACAAAATCAAAACACAACCGCCAGAATGGGAAAAGATATTTGCAAATGATATATCAGATAAATTCCAAAATCTATAAAGAACTTATCAAACTCAACACCCAAGAAGAAATAATCCAACCAAGAAATGCACATACTTGTGGAACATAAGAAATAACATGGAGGACATTAGGAGAAGGAAAGGAAAAGTGAATTGGGGGAATCGGAGCAGGAGATGAACCATGAGAAACAAACTGAGGGTTTTAAAGGGGAGGAGTTTGGGGGATGAGTGATCCTGGTGGTGGGTATTAAGGAGGGCACGTACGCATGGAGCACTGGGTGTTGTACATAAACAACGCATCTTGGAACACTGCATCAAAAACTAAGATACATCATTAAAAATAATGATGTATTTTATGGTGCCAAAAATAACACATAGACACACACACAAAGAAATGCACAGAAGACATGAACAGACATTTCTGCAAAGATGACAACCAAATGGCCAACAGACACATGAAAAAGTACTCAATATCACTAGGCATCAGGGAAAAACAAATCAAAACCACTGTGAGATACCACCTCACACCAGTAAGAATGGCTAAAATTAACAAGCCAGGAAATAACAGGTGTTGTCGAGGATGCAGAGAAAGGAGAACCTTCCTACATTGTTAGTGGGAATGCAAGCTGGTGCAGCCACTCTGGAAAACAGTATGGAGGTTCCTTAAAAAGTTGAAAATAGAGCTACCCTATGACCCAGCAATTGCACTACTGGGCATTTACCCCAAAGATACAAATGTAGTGATCTGAAGGGGCATGCACGCCAATAGCAGCAATGTCCACAATAGCCAAACTATGGAAAGAGCCTAGATGTCAATCAACAAATGAATGGATAATGATGTGGTATATATATATATATATATATATACAATGGAATACCATCAAAAAACTGAAATCTTGCCATTTGCAATGACATGGATGTAACTAGAGAGTATTATGCTAAGTGAAATTAGTCAGTCAGAGAAAGACAATTATCATATGATCTCTCTGATAGGAGGAATTTGAGAGGCAGGGCAGGTGTGGGGAGAAGGGAGGGAAAAATGAAACAAGGTGGAACTAGGGAGTTAGACAAACCATGAGACTCTTAATCTCGGGAAACAAACTGAGAGTTGCTGGAGGGGAGGGATAGGGAGGGATAAGGTGGCTGGGAGATGGACACTGGGGAGGGTATGTGCTATGGTGAGTGCTGTGAACTGTTTAAGACTGATGATTCACAGACCTGTACCCCTGAAGCAAATAATACATTATAATGTTAATAAAAAAATAAAAAATAAAATAAAAATAAAATAAATACAAATTTTAAAAAACAGAATACTAACCCTGAAGTCAGGTTGAATTTACAGCCATAATATCTATCTTTGGATTTGGTTTTATGTTTTTACCCTTGATTTATGTGCATGCCTTCCTCAGCATCCCATATCTCAAGCAACATAAATGTATTAAAGTAATGAATTGAGAAAAAAAAAAAAGTAAAAGCATAAAGGAAAAGAGGCAGAAACAAAATATACTGTTGTGAGGGTCTTATATGTGAAAGAATATAACATGATTTGAAGGTAGACTGTGATATGGTAAGTATGCTTTTTGTGTTTTATATAATTTATGCATGTAAATATGTTTTATGTTTTTTGAGTTAAATATATCATAAAAATATAAGAGACATAGCCAACAATGGGAAAAAAAATGAAATACTAAAAAAATATTCAATTCAGAATCGAAAAAAAGTAACAAAGAACAGTTAGAAAAAAACAAGAAACAAACAGCAAGATGATAAATTTAAATAAGAACATCAAAAATTGCATTAATGTGATTGGTCTAAAAACATGCCAATAAGAGAGAGAGACCATCAAAGTAGATGAAAAACCAACACCCAATTTATACACTGGCTAAAATAAACCCATTGTCAATATAAAGGCAGATGAAGAGTAGAAAGTTGGAAAAAGATATACCAAGCAAACATGAAGCACAATAAAGCTGGAATTCCTACACTGATATCGGACAAAGCAAGCAGATTCTGGAACAAGGAATGTTATTAGAGATTTTTTTAAAAGTATTTCGTAATTATAAAGACGTGTTAATCAAAAACACTATAATCCCAAATGTGCAGGCATTCAAAACAGAGACTAAAAATACATCTGAAAGAGAAATAAGACAAATCCACAATTCTTGTCAGAGATTATAGCACCAGCACCTACCTCTCTAAATAACTGACAGAACACTTGAACAACACTATCAACATATTTGCCCTAATATTTATAGAACACTCCATCCAACACAGCATACTATATATTCTTTTCAAATTACATGAAGTATTCACCAAAAGAGGCCAAATGCTGGCCTGTAAAACTGGTGAAGACAAATTTTAAAAGAATGAAATCATAAAATGTAGGTTCTCATACCACAGAATTAAATTAGAAATTAACAGAAAGACATGAAAAATCCCCAATTATTTAGAAATTTAAAAATATACTTCTAAATAATCTAAAAGTTCAAGAAAAATCATGAAGAAAATTAGAAAACACTCTGAACTTAATAAAAATAAAAAGACAACATCAAAATTTATGGAATACAGATAAAGCAGCACTTAGAGGAAAATTTATAGCTTTAAAATGCTTATGTAAGAAGAAAAGTAGAAAATCAGTTGTCTAAACTTCTGTCTTAAGAATCCTGAAACAAGGGGCACCTGGGTGGCTCAGTGGATTGAGCCTCTGCCTTTGGCTCAGGTCATGATCTCAGGGTCCTAGGATCAAGTCCTGAATCAGGCGCTCTGCTCGGCGGGGAGCCTGCTTCCTTCTCTCTCTGCCTGCCTCTCTGCCTACTTGTGATCTCTGTCTGTCAAATAAATAAATAAAATCTTAAAAAAAAAAAAAGAATTCTGAAATTAAATTAATCCCAAATAAGAATTAAGGAAATGCTAAAGGGTAGAAATCAATGAAATAGAAAACTGACAAAAAGAGCCCAGAAAAGTCAATGAAGCTAAATGCTAACTCACAGAAAAGAGAAATTATTAATATCAAGAGTGAGATAGGTGTCATTAGAACAGATAACACAGGCATTATAAATATAATAAGGGAACATTAAGGACAAATGTATACCAATAAATTTGATAACTAAAATGAGATGGAAAAATTTCTTAAGAAACACAAATTACCAAAACTAACTCAAACAGTAATAAAAAATCAAAATAGACTCATCCACTAAATAAACTGATCATTAGAATCCTTCCAAAAAGAAAACTCCACTCCACATGGTTTTATTGAATGATCACGTGTATCAAACTATAGATCAATGAACATATAAATCGATGTAGCAGAATAGTCTAGAAATTGACTCACATATATGTTCAATTCATTTTCTACACAGGTGCCATGGTAATTAAATTGAGAAAGACTAGTATTGTCAACAAATGCTGATTGTATGAAAAATACAATAAATTTTGACCTTTATTCTCATGCCATATAAACAAAATTAACTTAAAATAGATTACAGATTTATCCATGTACTATATATATGTATACAAACACACACACACATACATAAAGGCTAAAACCATAAAGCTCCTGTAAGAATACATGAAGATTTTCTCTCATGGGGTGGGCAAAGATTTCTTGAATAAGATGAAAAAAGCACAAACTAGAAATAAAGTAAAATAAAATATTGGAGTTCATCAAAATTTAAAACTTTTGAAAAACACTGTCAAGAAAATAAAAAAAAGTATGATTGGAAGAAACTATTCACTATATATATTCTAGCAGAAGAGTTATAGAAGGAAATATAATTAAGTCCTACCTCAACTCAATACATTTTTAAATGGGCAAAAGGTTTGAACAGACAAAAGAAGATATATGCATGGCCAATATGCATATGAAAAGATGCTCAAGACCAATAGTTATAAAGGAAATACAAATTAAAATAATAATGACATACTAATCTAGCTAAAATGGTTTAATGGTAAAAATTTAAAAGACTGACAATACCAAGTGCTAATGAAGACACAGACTAACTGGAACTCTCATATATTGCTGATGGGAATGAAGAATGGTACAATTACTTTGGAAGAGTTTAGCAGTTTCTTATTAAGTTAAACATATACTTTCTGTTATACCCAGAAATCAGGAGTGATGTTGGATGTCCCTGTACAAAAACATGTATCTATATAAAAATTTGTATATGAAAATTCATCGTGGCTTTATTTCTAATAGTCCAAAGTTAAAAACAGCTCAAATGCCTACCAAAAAATAAAGTACATCTATAAACAAACACTACTCAGTAATATAAGGGAATGAACCACAAAATATGCAACGTTAACGAATATCAAAATCATTAGGCTGAACAAAAGAAGCCAGCCATAAAAAAGTATATACTTATGATTCCATCTAAATGAAGTTCTAGAACAGGGAAAACTAGTCTGTAATGAAGGAATGCAGATCACTGGTTGCGCCATGGTTGGAGGTTGCAGAATTAGGGGAAGGGAGACAAAGGAAATTTTGGGGAAGTGATAGAAATTCTATCTTGATTGCAGTGGTGGTTATAAGGATACACTATTTTGTCAAAGCTCAATGAACTGTACAATCAAAACAAGTATATTTAATTGTATTTATTTCTCAGAAAAGTTTTAACTGAAAAACAAAATTCAAGGCTGAAATAAAATGTTTTCTGTTTTTATGTTTTAGAAATAACTCCACCTGTTAGTGTAATATGTATAGTAATTTTTCAGATAGTTGGCTTTTATACGTTTATAGAAGTAGTTCCATCAAACTCAAGCTCTGTTTTGCATTTCTATCAACTGTACATTGAGGTTTGTTTTTAGAGATATATAGTGAGCAGAATTAGCAAAAAAAAAAAAAAAAAAAAAAAAAGATTCATTCTTGAGTTCCACACAACCCATGAGAGTTGTTAGACCTCTCTTCCTGGTAGGTAGATAAGGATTCAGATGAGAAGTTCAGAGCTAATGAAAGTCATAAAAATCTTCAGATAGTCAATGTATCATAACAGCTTAGAATGCTCACTGAATCAAAGGTTTCAAATATTTAACTCTAAACAGCCTGTGTGTTTAAGACACTTAATTTTGAGAGCCTGGAGAAAGAGTCTACATGATTTGTAGGAAGAACAGAGACTTTGGAGTCAGATGAACATGGTTTGAATCTTATTCTGCCACTACCTGTATGACCCTGGGCACTTTGTTTCACCTCTCAGACTCAGTTTCTTTTCTGTAAAATGTTTTGCCTGACACATAGTACTAAAAAAAAAAAAAGTTAGTTTCTTTTCTGCCCACACAAAGGTAGAGTTATAATCAATGTAGTCTTTTGGGAACATTAATCTATTGCTAGAGTACAAGATACAATGGGTAAGGAAAAAAGAGAGGACATAAAATAACCAGTGAGGAGGATTCAGAAACAAGATAATAGCCTGAATCAAGAAGGGACAATGGAAATTGAAAAGAAAAAATGAATGCAAAACATTTGAAGAATGCATAGGTTGGATATAAAGGCCAGGAACAAGAAGAGAAAGATGTAGGTAAGGTTTCAAGATTATGTTAAATGGCAA
The DNA here is from genome assembly GCF_964662115.1 of Mustela nivalis. Classification (NCBI taxonomy): domain Eukaryota; kingdom Metazoa; phylum Chordata; class Mammalia; order Carnivora; family Mustelidae; genus Mustela; species Mustela nivalis. The sequence goes on from NC_139025.1 coordinate 109,622,362, forward strand.
TGATGAGATGACCAGAAACTTGGTAGCATGTTGACAAATGATAAAAAAATAAAAACAATGGTTTCCCAGATACAACAATTTTTTCCTTAGAACACTTGTCTATATTTTTTAGACCGACATATGAACCACATAATATGAATCACATATGTAATTTTAAATTTTCTAGCAGATACTTTAAAAAGAAACAAGTAAAATTTTAATACTATACTTCACTTATCCCAATATATCCAAAATATTTTAGTATGTAATCAATATAAAAATACTTTTTTTATTCTTCATTAAGACTTCAAAGTCTGATATTTACTTGAAACTTACAGCATGCTACAATTTGGACTAGTCACATACAGTGTGCTACCAACTTGGATAGTACTGACTTACACTATTAGATACTATAATTATTTGATTTCCAGATATATAGGTACTCAAAATGTGGTATATCCATCAATGTTACACTATTCAGTAATGAAAAGGAATAAACTACAACATGGATTACCTCAACTGCCTTACACAAGTGAAAAAAACAGACTCAAAAGCCTGTTGATTCTATGTGATTCTATTCACATTACATGCTGGAAAAGACCAAAATGTAAGAACAAAAACCAGATCAGTGGTTGCTTTGGACTGGAAGTAGGAGGAAGACTTGACTAAATTCACAAGGGAATTCTTAGGGATGGTGGAACTGTTCTGTATCTCAATTATGGTGACAGTTAAATAACTATTGGTTGAGACTCACAGAACTGTATACTTAAAATGGGTTTTTACTATACACAAATTTTATCTCAATAAAGCCAATGTTAAGAAATTTATTATCAGAGATAATGCTAATTATACAAGACCAAAATGGTCAGAAACATACTTTTTCATGAACATGCTAAAGAAAAATACAGTAACGACGGCAAAATTTCTTACTCCTTAAGTCTCTTATATGGTATTTTTATCATAAGTCTTACAAAGTAATACTGTACAGTATGTTTTGTTTTTATTATCTCAATGGTACACTAATATAAGTTTTTTAATGAGACAGCTTATTTAAAATATATTATCCAGTTAGATTTGACACCAAAAGCACAAACAACCGAAGAAAAATTAGATACACTAGATTTCAAAATTTAAAAATTTTATGCTTCAAAGGACACTGTAAAGAAAATGAAGAGACAACCCTAATAATAGGAGAGGTATTTAGAAATCATATATGTGATAAGGGACTTGTATTTAAAATATATTAAAAAACATTTACTACTCAGTAATTTAAAAATTCCAATTTAAACAGTGGGCAGAGGATTTGATCAGACATTCTCCAAAGAAGATATACAAATGGCCAATAAACATATGAAAAGATGCTCAATATCTTTAGTTATCAGAGAAATGCAAATCAAAATGATTCAACCACCTCACATGGGCTATAACCAAAAAGATAATCTAACATGTGTTAGTAAGAATGTATAGAAAATGGAATCCTTACACACTACTGGTGGAAATGGACAAATCATATAGCTAGTTGGAAAATAGTCAACAATTTTTCAAAAGGTTAAACACAGGGTTACCATATGATTCAATGATTCTACTCTAAGGTATATACCCAAGACAAATGAAAACATATGTCCACACAAAAACTTGTATGTTAATGTTCACAGAAGCATTATTCAAAATAGCCAAAAAGCGGAAATGACAGAAATGTCCATCAACTGATAAACAGATGTTTTATATCCATAGAATGGAATATTACTTTATAAAAAAGAATGAAGTATTGATATGTACTACGACATGGGTGAACCTCAAAAACATTCTTAAAAGATGTCAGTCACAAAATACCTCATATCATATGATTCTACACATAGCATGTCCACGTGTCCAAGAGGCAAATCTACCAACAGAAAACAGATTAGAAGTTGCCTAGAGCTGGAGGGGACTGAGAGAAGACTGGGGGGTACAGTGGCTAAAGGGTATGGTGTGTCTTTTTTGGGGTGATGAAAATGTTCTAAGACTCATCATGGGGACAGCTACATAGCCCTTGAATATATTAGAAGCCACCGAACTGTATATTTCAAAAAGGTGATTCATACTGCATGTGAACTGTATTTCAATAAAGCTATTAAAAATATTCTTATAGGTGAAAGACTTTTTAGTAAATATTAACAAAATAACTGAACAAAAGTGGTGCCCACACAAACATGTAACTTCAATGTTTTATAGTATATTTAACATTAGGTCCAGAAAGCAAGCAAAATTATTACCTTTTCTACTGAAGACAGCTGTTGCTGTAATCCATCACATTTTTTATTCAGCTCTTCAAAAAGAGTTTTATATTTTTCTGTTTGAGACTGTTGCAAATTAATTGTTCGTTGCTGTCTCACACGATCTTCTTCAAAGTTTTTTATTTGAGACTTTAAATCCTGAATTTCATTTTCCTATATGTAGGAAATTATAGATTATATGAAAAAATGCAAAAGGTTTGGTATCACAACATAAAGCAGAAAACAAAATGGAGCGTCATATGATTTGAGATATTTATATACACTCCACAAAGAAAAACAAACTGCATTCCATTTTCATCCTCAAAAACGGAAGTCAGATGTTTTATTTTTATTTAATAGCTTACATTTGTAAATCTTATACAGAAAATTCTAACTGCTAACAAGTATTTAACTCTAACTCAGAAAAATTCAACATCTCAAAATAGAATAAAATTCAGTATTTACATACAATTAATTCAAAATTTAACTGTAAATTACATCTCAATGAATACATTTTAAAAATAATTGAAACTGCTCCTAAAAATCTTTGAATATTAGAGAATTTATTTTGAGAGGTTTTTACCTTTTTATTGCATTCATATACAACATTATCCAATTCTTCCTGCATAACACGGAGTTTGGCCTTTAGAAATCTGTTCTGGGCTTCTGCAGATTTAAATAATTACATTTATTGTCTTTCACTGAATTTAAGATCAATTGCAAGACAGACCATTATTTTATGAGGAAAAAATGTGGAAGATGGGGAATTTATCAGGAGATCCCTCTCTGCGAACACTAAAGGCACTAAACACCCATACTATAAAGATAAATGAAAAACAAATCCACCCAACAGAGAGGAACTGTTCACATCTCAGCCTGAAACTGAGTAAAGAAAGAAAAAACAACCAAAAACTCTCCTGAGAATCTGAACCACAATCCAGTACTCACATTAAGTCTGCAGATTCAATGTGTACTTTACCAACATGATTCAAAATACCTCAGTCAGAATTTAAAGGGGTTTCAGGCTGGTAATGTCCCTAGGTGTTTGGCAGAAACAAATATAAAACCTCTCTAGCAAAACTCAACTTCAATCTCAGCCATTGGGATTACAAAATACCAGTGACCACAACACATATCCCGATTTCACAGAAGTTAAAATGTAGTCTATGTGCCTAAGAAGCAAAGAAATACCTTACTGCTGAAGCTTTCTCCCACAGTCCCTAAGATCTACCTTTGGTATTTCATTGCTACCTAAAAATCTTTATTCAGTGATATCAGCAATAAATCTTTGATATTTCCAGAACTATATAAGTAAATAAAGTGAAAAATGAACTCAAAACTCACTCCATAATTCATTTAATCATTTATCTAAAAAATATCTATTAAGTCTCTGTAATGTCCCAGGCATAGTAGGGAAAAGACAAGCTTTGCCTTAATGGATCTTATCCTGAACAAACACTCTGAATTGTCTCTGAAGAGTCATTAGGATATATCCCAACAGAGCACAAAACATCTCCATACACACTTCCCACTCCAAAGCTCTTCTTACTAAATGCTCCCAGTGTTACCATGGAGCTAATTAATGGTGACTGGCTCTAACCTACCTAGACCTCTTTAGTCTCAAATCTCCCCTCAAGCCTCTCATGTACAGGATAGAAGGGAAATGATACATTTAAAAATGTGTAGTTTGCAGTAGCAGATCTGCAAAGGAGGAAGGAGGAAGAATGGGAGAGCATGACTTGACCATCTCTTTCTCTCCCTCAACTACCTCAGTGTCACAAAGGAGCTGAACGCTCTCACCTCTGCAGGCCCAGAGCATTAACTTCCCATGCCCATCTCCCTCTGACTTTAGTCCTAGAGAGCAGCATGTGCTACTAAGCTACTTTTGATCTTTTCCTCTTGCCTATATAGCTATTCAGGCAATCATATGGAGTAAGAGAAAACTCCCCCAGAAGGGGCGATACCTTGGCCAAATAGTCTGGAAAGGGAAGGCAGGGAGGCAAAGTGGCCAAGAGATGCTTCAGCAATAAAAAGGAAGTAGCAATTTAAGGTAGTTTGTACTGGTTCTATGTATCTAAAAGCAGGAATAATTCTAACAGGGCCATGGGTGACTGTTTCCTGAAGAACAGTCAAGGTGTGACCACTGTGTCCTTGAAGGCGTCTTGACAGAGACATAAAGGCAACTTCCTGCTTCACTTAACTTCTCTTCTGAAAAGTACCCCCAGAAAGCTTAGATAAGTCAGTAAATGTAATAAATTCATAAATAAGTTGCTCATTTATGACTAGCATGTAGCAAAATAATCATTACACATATAAATTGTTATGGTTTTCACAGAATCAACAGAATTTTAAAGATAATCTTATGACTATCTCATACAAACTGCTATATTTTGAAATGAGGAAATTGCTATTATAGAGAGGCTAAGTGACTTGAAGTCACAATATAGTTCAGTACTAACCATGTTCAAATACAGGTAATTGTCTTATTCTGTTTATAAACACATGGGTAGCTCCTCACAAAATCAACAGTTCTAGAGGTATTACTGGTAACTAAATTCTGTTTTTAGATGATCTAAACTTAGTATTATTTTTCAAAGTGATATGCAGAGAATGAGTTTATAAGAAAGAAAATTACATTTACTAGAAAACTAATGTGATTATTTTAATTGATGCCACATCAATCATTCATTTATCCTTTGAACATGCAGTAAGTAAAATATAATATCAATAAATGAAAGAAATTCAAAGAAATACTGGATTTAAAAAATTATTTTAATGTGGGGCGCCTGGGTGACTCAGTTGGTTAAGCATCTCTTGACTCTGGCCATGATCTCAGAGTTGTGAGATGGAGCCCTGCGTTGGGATCTGCACTGGGCATGAAGCTTGCTTAAGATTCTCTCTCTCCTTCTCTTTTTGCCCCCCCCCCAAATTATTTTAATGTTTTAATAATAAGCTATGGGGCATGTTAACCTTAGTTGCAATGTTATTAATGAAACTGATACCATATAGCCTTTTTTGTTTTTTTTTAAAGATTTATTAAGGTGGGCAGGGCCAGGGAGAGAGAAAGAGTCTCAAGCAGACTCCCCTATGAGTGTGGGAGTCTAACACAGGGCTCAATCCCAGCGCCCTGAGATCATGCCCTGAGCTGAAATCAAGAGTTGGTTCTTAACCAACTGAGCCATCCAGACACCCTCCATATAGTCTTTTTCATTTTTACTTTTTATAATGGAAAATGTCAAACATATGTAAAAGTAGAGAGATTATATCAAAGAAAAAACCACTTTCCCATCACCCATATTCAACAATTATCGACTCAAAACCAATTTTATTTCACCTATAATTCCACTCAGTCTTCCTACCATCATGTCCCACTAGAGGATTTTTTAAACAAATGCAAGTTATCACAATACATTTTTTAAATGCAAAAAAAAATTGATCCTAAATACCTTTTTCTAAGTAACTGTGATATAAGGATAAAAAGAAAAGAAAGCTTACCTATTCCAATGTCGTTACTAACACCACAAAAAATATCATCATCTATACAATCAGGCAAACCTTCTTCCTCGAGTTGCCCTTCAATTTTGCTAATTGTTTTTGCAAGAGAAAAGTCTGAGAAATCCTCTGGAATAGCAACATCATTGGCAGTCTGTACATCAGAGTATTTCAACTTTATACTATAAATAAACACACACATATATGTACACATTCATATATTATATACAATGTCAATATATAAAGGAGATAGGACTTTTTTATTCAAATAACAAAGCAGATCAGAATTATTAATTTTAAACTTATGATAAAATCTACAATTGACACCTTCAAGGATGATATTATAAAAGACTTATTCGACTTTCAATTTTTATGAATCACACAGCTAACAGAGTTAGAGAAGGCTTATGAAGCCAGTTTGTCTAGACATTGCCTCCAAACAAGTAAATGTTAAAACTCAAGAGTGCTGAACTTAGCCTCCCAGGTCAAATCCATACTGTCGCTTTTATATTACACGCTGCTCAAGAATAACTACATAAATTGACATTGCTTCTAGCCATCATTCTGCAAACACTGAATAATACCTCTTAAGAAAAAAATTAGAGTGAACAGCTATTTGCTCAATCAAAATCAACTCTTTTTTTCCACCTAAAGAAACATAGCCCAACCAGAATCAAAGCCAACAAAAAAATTAGATTAGATTTTTTAAAAGATTTTATTTATTTATTTGACAGACAGAGATCACAAGTAGGCAGAAAGGCAAGCAGAGAAAGAGAGAGAGGAGGAAGCAGGCTCCCTGCTGAGCAGACAACCTGAAGCGGGGCTGAATCCCAGGACCCTGAGATCATGGCCAGAGCCAAAGGCAGAGGCTTAACCCAATGAGCCACCCAGGTGCCCCTAGATTTGATTTTCTTAACAAGGAAAGAAATATGAAATAAAAGTCACTAGTAAAGGCATTAAGGAATGGGCCAGCCCTAATCCATTAAGTTTATGGTTCTGAAAACCTTATTTTTAGCTTTTTACTTAAAGCCTAACTTACTTTTACAACATAAGCAAAGCCTTCAGAATTTTGTTCAGAAAAACAATCTTTTATTTAAAAAGTAATTTTGAAGTCTGAAAATAAGATAAGCAGTTCTGTTCTCTTTTCTTCTATTTTAGATTTATTTTCTCTTAATAATTGCTTCATTCTTTTTTCCTTCTTTTATTCAAAAAACAAAAAAGTTATTTAGCCAATTAAAAGACACAAACATTAACAAAGAGTTTTCTAGGAGTGTAATGTAAATTATCATTTTGGGTAAGTTACACATTTAATAAAAAGAAGCTGGTTGGTATAATACATGGCATGTGTGACCTTCCTTTTTTAGGTCTCCTATTCTAAAGAGTATCTTGGTCCCCTTTACAACTTAAAATACTAAGAACAGTCTTGAATTATTTCTCACCAAAAACAACAGAATGTAAATTACAATGATACGATAGTCTTACTTAGAGCACACTAGATCATTCTGTATGTCAATATATGCAATAATGTACAGTGTTCTATTAAAAGCTCATAAAAGTACACTTGTCAGAGAAGGACACCTATGTTCTAGTCTAAGTTGTAAGAAAATATTTAACACTTAAAATTTTGAAATGTGGTGATTTTGCTTAAGAGAAAAACATGAAACATTTAATAACTGTTATAAGACATTTCTGAGTAGAACATGTTTTAAATTATTCAATGCAGATAAGATAAACACGTGTAAGGTATAAAAAGATCTGGAGAAACCAATAGAGCTTAATAATTAAAATGATGGTACTGTGAATCATCAAACTAAAAAAGGAAAATAATTTTAAAACTGTACTATACCTTGAATTTGTTTTTCTTCCTTTATTTGTAGAGCGCAGTTTGTTTGGAACCTTGTTTACTGCATCAACATTTTTGGTCTTTGGCTACATCAAAAGAATTAAATTACTGATTAATTAGATTATAATCATTTGTCATGAAAAGCAATTTTGTAATATACAGAACTGTGAGTTTACTACACAGAAGAATTGCTATTTTCATGTTATTAATCAAATTATATTTTAAAGAATCCCAGAAATGTATAGCTGGAAAAGACCTAGATATCACTAGCACTAACAGATTCAATGATAAGGAAAATGAGCCTCCAAAATTCAAGGATATTCAGCTAGCTAGTGAACATTACACTGGATGTTCTGGCTCACAGAATTTAGTTCTCCTCACTGATCATTTCCCAGATTGACCCGCACATATACCATTCCGTTGGCCTAGATCCCAGCAGGTGGGGAACTTGTAGATCCCAATTTGCCTAGCACCTGCAAGAGTGTTCTATCTATGCACTGTAAATATCTAAATGAATAAATAAACCTCTCAAATTACCACCTTTGTATAGAAATACTTTTCTTTTTTGGGTGGTGTATGTGGTAAATTTGGGCTTCAGAGAGAAAACTAAAAATGCTTAGGTTACAGATTCATTTTAATTAGAATTTTTTCCAATATATATCCAAACTGTTCAGTGAAATTATGAGGCAAAAAAAAGCATTCAAATTTATTTTATGAGCAACATGAAGGCATCTAAGTATCAAGGCTTATACTCTATTTCTATAGTCATACTCCTCCGTTTTATTCTAAGAAAAGTCTAAAAAATAACCTAAACTCTACAGAATGTAATTATATTTATAGAAAGTTTAATTTTTTAAAAACATTTTATTTATTTATTTGAGAGCCCACAAGCAGGTAGAGCAGGAGGTAGAGAAAGAGGGAGAAGCAGGCTCCCCACTGAGCAGAGAGCCCAGCACAGGGCTTGATCCCAGGATGCTGGATCATGACCTGAGCTGAAGGCAGAGGCTTAACCAACTGAGCTACCCAGGTGCCTCAAAAGTTTGATTTCATACCTTAGTTTCTGAATGCAGATGAACTATCTCTTCAGACAACAGATCTCTACAGACCAAAAATAAACATTATACATTAATAATAGATGTTACTAAACAGAGACACAATAAAATTCAACAGTAATTATATCTAAAAGGGAAAACAGATAATTGGCAAGTAGACATTTCTATGATTCTAGTTATGCACATGTCAACTAATTTTGATAAGTGTCACAAACAAAAGTTTTTGGTTAAATAATTCACTTTGGAGAAGATATACTATGAGTATTTTTGTAGGGAAATAGAGCACAGATTTTAACAAATAAAAATCCTAAGGAGTGATTATTGGTAACCCACAGGGATTATTGGTTTTACAAAATGATTCACTACAAGGCTTTTAGTGTGAGCTCATCCAATGTTATCCTTTGAAATGTATTTAAGTACGTGGTCACTGTCTGTTTTCCCCATTACACTGTGAACTCCATGAGGGTAGGAATCATTTCTGCCTTGTTTGCTCTATGCCTAGTACTTGGCATGGTACCTAGCATATGAGCTCTTAAACGGTCACTGGGTATTTGTTAAATGCATGAATAAATGTATCTAAAATATAACTCATTTTTTTAACATTTCACATTCCTTTTTTATTGAAGTGTAATTGACATACAATAGCCTATTAGTTTCAGGTGTATGTCATAGTGATTCAGTATTTTTATATATTACAAAATGGTCCCCAAAACAAGTCTAGTTACCATCTCTTACCACATAAAGCTGTTATATTATTACTGCCTACATTCACTGGACTGTACATTACATTGCCATGACTAACTCATTACTGGAAGTTTGACCTCTAAAATACACTCCTTTTTGTGCAGTTTTCAAAATATGTTTTTATTTAAAACAAAGAGTGTTTATGGGGTCTTGCACTTTATGGCCCGTGGGCTGAATCCACCCACAACCATTCATTTCACATTCATTTTCTCACTGTAACAGCAAAGTTGAGTAGTTATGACAAAGACTGTAAAGCCCACAAATACAAAAATATTTATTATCTGGCTCTTTATTGGAAGAGTTTGCCTACACCTGATCAATTGTCTTGACTATCCCTATTACCTGTATTAGCATTTTTGAAAATCTACCATGTTACTATCTATTGTTGCTGTTAAAAACCAAAAAACCAAAACCAAAACAAAACCAAACAAACAAAAAACTCCATCATATCCCCTGAGAATTCATAACCATAATAAGGACACAAAAACAAAATTACTTCCCATCATATGCCACCTACTCAACTAGTAATACATAAGTTATTTCAATATTAAACACAAACAGATACTTAGAGAGTATCATATACAACATTTTAAAGAACTAGAAATAGCTCTGGAAAGAAAAAAAGGCGGCTTTCAAAATACCTTAAAATTACAGACTTAATCATTCTCACATACAACATTAAAATGTTACCAAATCTCTGCTCAGCAGGGACCCTGCTTCCCCCTCTCTGCCGGCCTCTCTGCCTACTTGTGATCTCTCTCTCTGTCAAATAAATAAATTTTTAAAAATAAAATAGAAAAATAAAGTTACCAACTTTTCTACAAATTTTAAGTGTCCTCTTTAATGGCCTTCATATCAAATTAATATTTGCCACTTCCTTACTTTTCTGCATCTTCCACCTCCCATCCCCGATACACATATGTATCAGCCAAAAGACATTTAACGGTTATCAGTCTCCCTCAGGGTTAGGAGAGTGACATTATTTTGTCAGTGTAGTTCCATGAATAATCAACTAAAACACTGTATTCTACCTATTTTTGTTACACTTCTCCAGGAAAGGTTTGTGTGTAACATAGCAAATGATTTGTGTGGTAAATCTTGCTTCCAGCAGACTGAAGGATATGTATGTTGTGCTATTAGGAAACGAGATTCTGGTTTCCTGACCATATTGTTTGGCAGAGTAACCTTGAATGTTGAAGATTTATTATAATATATACTGCCTGACCACCATCATTTACACAAATGATTGTTCTAAGCTAAAATGGATTGCCTCTTTACAGAATTACCTCCATCTTCAGCAACTTCCAACTAATAGTCAAGGGGCATGTTTCACGTGGTAAAAGCCAGCTGTTCAAATAGTAGCATTTCTTTAAAAAGCCACCTGATCAAGGTAAACAGAGGTGTCATCACCACTCTGCACTTAAGGAAAATTTAGTGAAAGGAAACCAACAGATTTATTTTTATGCTTGTGAAATCAGTCTCTCACTTGCTTCAATAGAATCTAGGGATTAACTGTTGTTACCATCATTTCAGTCTTTCACTTTACTTGATAAAATGTATGCTTAATCTTTGTAATCCAAATTTTGGAATCTTAATAATTGCTAAACATCATTTGTCATAAAATATCAGAAAGCATTACATGTAATAAGGATATGTAGTTTCATGTGTATAATGATATAAAAAATTTAAAATACACTCTTTTTAGATTTATAGTTCTATAAATGTTTTTAACGATTTATTCATTTTTAGAGAGCAAAAGAGGACGTAGTTGGGGGAGGGGCAGGGGAACAGAAACTTTCAAGCAGACTCCCCACTGAGCAAGGAGCCAGATGAGGGGCTCAATCCCATAAGCCAAGAGATCATGACTGAGCAGAAACCAAGAGGACATGCAACCGACTGAACCACCCAGGCACCTCTACAGTTCTACAGATTTTTTTTAAGGTTTTATTTATTTGTCAGAGAGAGTGAGAGAGACAGAGACAGAGGGAACACAAGCAAGGGGAGTGGCAGGCAGGGGAGAAGCAGGCTTCCCAGTTGAGCAAGGAGTCCAATGTGGAACTTGATCCCAGGACCTGGGATCATGACCTGAGCCGAAGGCAGGCACTTAACCCACTGAGCCATCCAGGCGTCCCAAACAATTCTGTAAATTTTAACAAATTTTATGGTCATGCAGCCACCACAGCAACCAAGACAGAGAATATTTCCATCATCTCCAAAAGTTCCGTTGTGACCCTTTGTAATTTCCTCCCCTCCATCACACACAGCCACTAATCAGATTCCGTTCCTATAGTTTTACCTTTTCCAGAATGTCAAATAAATGGAATACAGGGGGGAAAAGAGAGGCAACCCAACCAGAGAATAGACTTCTAAAGCTAGAGAACATACTAATGGTTATTGGAGAGGAGGAAAGCAGGGGGATGGACTAAATGGGTGATGAGTATTAAGGAGGGGACTTGTGGTGAGCACTGAATGTTGTATATGTGATGAATTACTGAATTCTACACCTGAAATTAATATTACACTGTATGCTAACTGGATCTTAAATAAAAGCTCAAAAAACAAAACAACCCTTGAAAATAATGGAATCACACAGTACACATATGTTTTAATCTGTGTTCTTTCACTTAGCTTCCATGTTGTCACTGCATCAGTAGGTCACTGCTTTTTACTGCCAAGTAGTTCCATTGCATGGATATACCATAATCTGCTTATCCTATCTGTTCACCACTTGATAGCTGAGCTGTTGCCAGTTTTTGGCAATTATGCATAAAAGTGCTATAAACATTCGCATACAGGTTTTCGCTTGGACATGTGTCTTCACTTCCCTTGGGTAAATACCTAAAAGGGAACTGTTGGATCATATGCAGTACTTTTAAGTAAATAATGTCCCAATATTTCAAGTATGAGCTAAATACACTGCTGCTTAAGTAACACATTCCTTTTTTGTTTGTAAGCCCCGTAAGGTGTTAAACGTTCTATCCTGCTACAGCCTGCTTCTTCATCTTAGAAGACTGGGAGGACCTACAGCTGTTTTGAGATTTAAACAGTCACAGTTTCAGTCTATCATTCAAAGTTTATTAGTGGGCACAACTCCCCCCAAAATTAGTGGATTTCACATCTGATTCTGGTCAGTTCCATGTGCCATTACTCTAGCCACAGTTCCTTCCAAGACTATATTTCTTTATACTGAACATCTCACCCACTTTAATAATGGCTTACTTTGAGATTGTGAGGCTTCTATGGGGAGACTATACCTTTAGGCAGAGCTTTGCCTGGAGCCATTTTATCAAATTGGAAGTTTCACTAGGTGCCATTCAAAATGATCCTTGCCCTGAAGAACCTTAATCCATTATAAAGTTTTATTAATAGCATGAAGACCACATCTTTAGTCTCATCTTTGCTTCAAGGCTGAGCTTTAATAGACTTTTGTTCCTCAAAGACTTTCTCAATTTTATCTCGTAATTTTTTTGGCCGAAAAGCAGATAATCCTACAAAGCAACGGTAATCAAGACCATGTGGTACTGGCATAAGAACAGATATATAGATTAATAGAATAGAATTGGGAGTCCACAAATAAAACCACATGCCTCTGGCCAGCTAACTTCTGAAAGACTGGCAAGAGCATTCTGTGGGGAAAGAATACAACTAATAATAACAGCACATCCTACTCATATTCTGTTTTCCAACCTCTTTCTCTGAGAGCACAAGTTCATTTGACATCTGTCCTGCCTTTACCAAAGATGGCAGTTTTACTAAACCCATTGTCATGACATTAATAGTGCTTCTCTACCTTTCCTGCCTCCAGGATCAATTTCCTTGCTGGCTACAACCTAACTACAAAGCAAAAGCCACACTTTCCAAGTTTTTGTCATATGCCACCTGATTCTCAATACCAGTTGCTCTATTATTAGGATAAGTAGGAAATCAACCCCCAAATTTTGGTGGCAGTAAAGAGGGATAGAGAGCCCTTTTTTCCCCATAAGTTCCACATGGTCACCCAGAGACTAGGCTGGGAGGTTTCATCAACTACATTTTCACTGATCATGGCTGAGAAAGAGTCAGCTGGAGGTTCAAAATACAACTCCTATCTGCTGGCTTGGAAGAGAATAATCTGACTTTAGCTCATAGTAAGAGACTTAGAATGTAGACTAAACACCATTGCCTATGCTGTAGGATTTTATAGTAATATTCACACAGATCCTTTGTTTTCCTAAATACATCTTGATACCCTATTTTTTGGGAAGGTTTTATTAATTTATCAGAGAGACAGCCCAAGGAGGGGGCAGTGGCAGGCAGAGGGAGAAGCAGGCTCCCTGTCGAGCAAGTAGCCCAATGTGGGACTCAATTCCAAGACCCAAGGATCATGACCTGGGCCGAAGGCAGACACTTAACTGATTGAGCCACCCAGGCATCTTGACTCCTTTTTTTTGACATACCTGAAGTTCACATGAAATTCAAGGAAAAAAAGATCTATTTTATTTTTACTAACATTTTAATCTAATTTTCATATGAAATTTTAAAAGAAAGGCAGTATACTATTTAAGAACAGGTTCAGAAATCTTTACCAACTATGGTTTGCATCTCGGTGAAATCACATATAACCTATATATCCTTGGGCAAGCTACTGAGCTTTGCTAAGCTCCAATTACCTCATTTGTAAGATGAAGACAATAATATTTGTATCAAAATAATACTTCGAGGACTAAATGACATAAAGTAGGTAAAGGGTTTACATCATGTCTGGTTCATATAAGCCTCGATTCTATTAGTATATTATATATTACATAGATTTCTAATACATGCAAAAAAGACTTTACATGACAAAAGATCCACATACATCATCCAAAAATGGTGTTTTGAGAATTTAAGTTACTTACCTTAAACTGCAATTCTCTTCCTTTTCATAGGATTTAATTTGTGTTGAAACCGGCCTTGATTGTACTTCTTGGTGATCTCTCTAGTTAAATGAATAAAGATAAATAATATAGAGAGAAACCACAAAACCAGGATATTGTCAAGTCCCTTTCTGATCATTAATCATTTCAGAGTTGTCCACAGCTTCCATGAAATCAAGGCGTAGAACTCAAATGCTATGTATGGTATGAGTATAAGGTCTGTAACAATGTAGTTTCACCTTTCATTCATTCTGGATTCAGAAAGTCAATTCTAAGGGAAAAATGTATCAATGCCTTTATCTGATCTTATCAACCTCCTGCTTGCCCACTACATCAGTCTTCCAATTTGTGTTAACACACAAAGGAAATTAGACTCACAAGAAATTAGAGCATAAGTTCATTTAATGGGTGGAAAAACTGTCTTAAATTGGGCAAAGCTCAATTTTTTTTTTTTTAAAGAGAGAGAGAATGCACTTGGGTGGGGGCAGAGGGGGAGGAGCAGAGGGAGAGAGAGAATCTTAAGGACGCTCCACACCCAGTGCAGAGGCCAACGCAGGGCTCGATCTCACAACCCTGACATTATGACCTGAGTAGAAATCAAGAGTCAGATGCTTAACTGACTGAGCCACCCATGCCCCAGAGCATCAATGTGAAGACCATGAAGCACTAAAGCACCAAGAGCACTAAGAGTGAAAGCTTTTGGCAATGATACTGAAGTGAACTAAAGTGAAAATGAGTGAACAAAAATTCAATGCAGCAAAGTTATATCCATTAGCTTCTGTGGGGCAGGAATGTCCTCTCCCTTTACCCCACACTTCCCAGGCTTCTACCCTACTCTTTTAGGAAGTGGAAAGGGAATCATCCTTATTAGAGGATTCTCGGAGCAGAATGTATAATGAGTCCTTCATTCTCCTCTAACACTGGGTTTGTTAATTATTTTCCTGCTCTTTAACACTGGCAAAAACTAAAAGATATAATAAAAATTTATTATTTATTTTATTTATTCTATTTTTATTTTTTATTTTTATTAACATATATTGTATTATTTGCCCCAGGGATACAGGTCTGTGAATCATCAGGCTTACACATTTCACAGGACTCATCATAGCACATATCCTTCCCAATGTAAAAATTTTTAATAAAATATTTGATTATAAATGAAACTAGCAAATCTGTAACCATTATCTATATTACCTGAAATATTCTTATTACAAAACTAACAAATAATGATGGATCTGTAAAAGGCATTAAAACAAATTTTTGCCTATTTTTCACTACCACCTCCAAGAAGGATGGGTGGAGAATTTAAAAGAAAAAAATATAATTTTTTAGGGTAAAAAAGTAAAAATTGAAAAAAGTTTGAAAACAGCTACTTTCTTTGTCTAAGGAATACTACTATAGCCTATCAATAAATAATGGGAATGCTAATTCTTAAATTGCTGCTTAAAGTTGGAACAACCAATCTGGCAGCCAGAATGGGGCAAAATACACTGACTTTGTCTAGTGATATAA
Organism: Mustela nivalis; assembly: GCF_964662115.1. Taxonomy (NCBI): domain Eukaryota; kingdom Metazoa; phylum Chordata; class Mammalia; order Carnivora; family Mustelidae; genus Mustela; species Mustela nivalis. Next base: position 109,638,134 of record NC_139025.1, read on the forward strand.
CTTCACTACATTTTTTTCTAACTATAAATCTGACTAGTCTAGCCCTAAAAATTTGAATTAAATCCAACTGCAGAATTTAAGAAACAAATTATCATGAGTATTAGTGATAATTGTTATCCTTTATTCAACTTTTGTCCTGAGCCCATTTTATGTCTAACCTTACTGAATTACCAGCATTTATTCTATACATCTTCTCTCAAATATTAATTTTAAAGTAGTGGGAAAGATTATTAAATATCAATGTTCTTACTAATTAGATGGTTGGGACATCTAAATGGAAAACACTTTTTCAGTGGCTTTTAGGAAATGTGTGCATATCAGAAACACAAGTGCATATATGCATCTATTCATATGTTCATATTCAATCTGTGATAATTCATTGACCTAAAAATTTATGCTTTGGGCACTTTAGAAAGTTAAAAAAAAACTAGCACTCGTAGGAAATAAGTAATAATCGCGCATTCACTTACTATTACTTCCTCAGCTTGTCGAACCAGATCAGCTGTTTTTGCCTCTAATTCTGCATTCAAGCGCCTAAAAGCAAAAAATAATTTAGTATTTGAGATATACTGAAGATTCTAACAAAAATAAAAGTAATTAAATTTTAATAACTACACTTTAACTGATCGAGAAATGCCAAAACATTCACATGACCTTTTTACTCTAAAATTACCATTACTATTAGAACACTTACCTCCAACTCATGATCTTTTGTGGTAGAAATTCAAACACTAACTCTTGGTCTCTGGCCCTCACTTCAAGTGTAATGATTTATTTGGGTAGAATAAATTGGGTAGGTTGAATTCAGTTCCACTATTCATCTTCATGGGATTAACTCCAAATGGGGGCAGGAATGAGGCAGGATGGGGGAGAGGCCTACTTTGGTGTGGGGGTGTTGCTGCAACTGGGGAGGTAAATCTGGGGTTTAGTGAGCAGGGCTAATGTGGCCCACATCTCAGTTACTTCAGTATCAGCTTCAGAAACAAAGGTGCTTGTCTGAACCACCACCTGCCACTCCTTTTCCTCCCCTCTATCTATTTGGAAGCTGGCAAAGAACAGGAGTACTATATGGCCCAACTTGAATGGAAGAATGGCAGTATCACTAAAGGAAATGGTTTTTAAAGATAAAATTGCTCATAATCCTATCACCATCATCTAAATGTTCCTAGTTTTCATATCCCTTCTAATTTTCACCTATACTATGTTTTCCCATACTAATATAGAAGGAATTGTTTAGCTCTGCATAATCTATAATCCATGCATTAAACAGCTAAACAATATTGTAATGAGTTGCACTTAATATAATGTACTCAACTGTTCCTACTGTCAAAGTCCTTTTTTCACTTTTAAAGGTTAACATGATAGTAAACATCTTCAACAGCATAAAACTTTTGAGTTTTACTCATAGCTCACATTTCTAGACCATCTAGGCTCTTTTGAAATTATATGAAAGGAACATGTAGAGCAATTTTTAAAACATCTTGTTTTACTTAAATAGGTGAGTCAGAAATAACAAAAATCACTGACAATCCCCACTCCCAGGGGAAAAAAAAGTAACACTATATCCCTTCTTAAAACAGCCTAATGTTCTAAGAAATATTTTACATCTTAGGATGAGTTAATCAAAAGAAAAATATTTAATAAAGACTTGAAGTTGCAGTTAATATGCCATTACTTTCTTTTTCGTATTCCCTTAACAAGAATCACAAGAACTTAAATAGAAGCTTCTGGTCAATACAGTATTCTGAGGTGACACAGAACACTATTCTGCTCCAAACCAATGGACGTGTTGGATAAAATGTAATGTAGGAAATACTGCTAATCTCCAGCTCAGGCAAGGGAAATACCCTGGCACTAAAAATAAAGCAGCAACTCAAAGTGAGAGCAGTAAACAGGAACAGAAGCCAAAAGTATCTAACAGCTAAAAACTGATGCATGTGTGGGAGTCATGAAAGGCTACACCTGTGAAACACAGACTACAAAAACACTACCCCTAACCTTAGGTAAACGGAAATGAAACTGGAGCCATGGGTGGAAAAGACTCTTGTGAGCAAACACAGCAAATTCATTTACTCAGATGGTATAGAGACCCTATGCCAAATTTTAGTACAGAAAGCCACACCAAAACCACACCACACCAAAACTCTGATAAGCCCGGAAAAGTAAATGTGAAATCAACCTACAAGGACACTTACCTAGAATATATGGAACTCTCTCAGAAAGCAAAGCCTGCTAAAAATGACTTCACAAAGACAACAAATTGCATAAAGAAAGCAATCACGGAGGCAGAGAATTAGTAGACACAACAAAATTTAGACCACAGTAACAGGATCATCTAAATCTAAAATCTATTTTTTTTTTTTTAAAGATTTTATTTATTTATTTGACAGATCAGAATTAGGCAGAGAGGCAGGCAGAGAGAGAGAGAGAGGAGGAAGCAGGCTCCCTGCTGAGCAGAGAGCCCGATGTGGGACTCGATCCCAGAACTCTGGGATCATGACCTGAGCTGAAGGCAGCGGCTTTACCCACTGAGCCACCCAGGCGCCCCTAAAATCTATTTTTAAAAGATTTTTAAATCAGCATTTTTCATTTGCCCACTCCCTCAAAAGCAGGAATAGAAACCATGAGGCAAGAAGAAGTATTTATTACAAAAGAACACTGAATTTAGAAAAGAACCAAACAGAATTACATAAATGAAAAACATAATCATTGCACTTAAAAACTCAAACTCAATGGATACACTGAACAATACCATGAACTGGAAAGGAAATGAGTGAGAAGACAGGAGAAAATTCACCTAAAAGAGATAGAGAAACAAAAAGATAAAAAAAAAAAAGAGAGGTTAACATGCATTGAAGAGAGACTATAGGACAAAGACAGATGTCTAATTACCTAATAGAAGTTGCAGAAGGAAATTCCATAGAAGAAGGGAATGTCAATAATGAATACTGAGAGTTTTCTTAAATTGAGGAAAGATATGAATCTCAAGTAGAATTAAGAAAACAGGGCGCCTGGCTGGCCCAGTTGGTAGAGCATGTGACTCTTGATTTTGGGATTGTAGGTATGAGCCCCGCACGTAGAGATTACTTAGAAATTACATCTTTAAAAAAAGAGAGAGAGAAAGAAAGAAAACAAGCCCACAGCTGTATACATCATAGTGAAATTGCAGAGCTTCAAGGACAAAAATAATTTTCAAGTTACCGAAGAAATTATTATAAAAGAACCAAGAAAAATAGTCTACTGGCATTATGTTCTAAAAACCTAAGATGGTTTTTCAACATCTCTAGATTCCAATGGACAAATAAGTGTTATCTTTAATGGACTGGGGAGGAAGAAAACAGACCATTTAAAATCCTATGTGCAGCAGGGTACCTGGATGGCTCAGTGGGATAAAATCCTATGTGCAGCAAAACTCATTGAAAAATAAATGTCATGTAACAAAATTTTCAGAAAAGAGGAGACTCAAAAGTAATGAAGGGTCTATACTTCAGGAAGGAAGAAGCTGAACCTGCAAAAAAAATCATGATGAGGAAAAAAACCTGAAAATATGATAAATCCAAATTAGTACATAATATAAAAATGTTAATGATAACCTGGATAAACAGGAAGTAAATCATTACCTAACCTAACAGATGGGAAAACCAAGTTCAAGTATTTTAAGAGCCTTCCAAACCAGAAAAAGAAAAATAAAAACATAGCAAAAATTCCATCAATCCAACAGAAGACAGAAAAAATAAAGAAAAGCGGTAGTAAAAAGAAAACACAAAAAATAAGATTGCTCAAATAACTTCAAATTAATAACTCAATAATATAAATAAACTCACCTATCAGAAGGCAGAAATGATTAGACAGGACATAAAAAGGATGCTGTTAAAGCTAAATGACATAAGAAGCTTGTAAATAAAGGAATAAAAAAATGGCTGTGAATAGTAAGGAAAAGAAGAATTCATCTAAAAGATTTAAGTAAATCCAGCAATATAGCATCCAAGCAAAAATGGACACAATTATAAGGAGAATTTTTTAAACTACAGTTATAGTTTATTTTAATTCACCTCTAATAGGAATCAGCAGAGCTAGCAGGGAAAAAGGTGAGGATACTGATGTTATGGACAGCCAAATTAATTAGCTTGAGCTAAGAGATTCATCAAATAGTAAATATCCTTCCTATGAAGAATACGTGAACATTTACAAAAGTTGACTATGTACTGCTCACAAGTTTCAATATATTTTTAAAAATCAGTAGTAAATAATTCTCTGATCATAGTGCAATTAAAAATAAATTTAGAATAACAAAAATAAAACAAGCAAATACCCAATATGCTTGGGAACTAACAAAACTCCTAAATAACCACAACGAAAATCATAAATTATTTAAAACTAAATAACCACAAAAGAAATACATATCAAAACAGCTCCTGAAATACAAATAAGCTGTAGTTGGAGAGAAATTTACAGAAATTAAATGTATTTATTAAAAAATAAGAAAAAACTAAAAAAAAAAAAATAAAAGTAAACTAAATATAAATTAGAACTAAACTAAAAAGTAAAAAAAAAAAAAAAATCCACCATAATTAGAAGAGCTAAAGACCAATGAAGTTTTAAAAAACTACATAGATTAGCAACAAAATCAAAAGCTAGTTCTCTGAAAAGACCAATAAAATAAACCTTCCAGCAAGATGGATAAAAAGACAAAAGTAAATAATACTGGAAAGCTTCAAAAAGATGTGTATAAGGTTACAGACAAGACTTAAAACTTATAAGGTATACACACACACACACACACACACACAGGAATATTATTCAGTCATAAAAAAAAGAATGAAATCTTGCCCTTTGCAAGATCTGGATGGAGCTAGACAGTATTGTGCTAAGTGAAATTAAGTCAGTTAGAGAAAGACAAATATCACATGATTTCTCTCATATGTGGAATTTAAGAAACAAAACAAATAAGCAAACAGGAGAAAAAGAGAGAAAGAGAAACCAAGAAACAGATTCTTAACCAGAGGGGAGGGCGTGGGAGGATGAGTGAAACAGGTGATGGGGATGAAGAAGTACAATTGTTGTGATGAGCACCAGGTGATATATGGAATTGATGAATCACTATATTGTAAACCTGAAATGAATATAACACTGTATGCTAACTATACTGGAATTTCAAAAAGCATTAACTATTATTAAAATGAAAAAAATTAGCATATTAGAGCATATTTATGCTATTACCTTTTAAAACCTACATGAAGTGGACATTTTTCTAGAAAACTATCAAATAACCAAAATTTATTTTGGAAGCACTAGTACATTTAAAAAAATGAATAATCTTTAATGAAACTGAATTGATAGGCAAAAAAATTCTATCAAAAAAATAAATCATACTCAATTTCACAATTTTAACCAAAATGTAGATGATCCCTGGTTACAAAAAGCTTCCAAGAACAGAAAAAATCAAAAAGGAAAACTATTCGGTTATTTCATGTGGCTAGGAGAATAACCAGAAGGAAAAGAACAAGATAGAAGTATAAGGCCAATCTCACTTTTGTTCAAAGATGCGAAAAACCTACATAAAGTTATAGCAATCAAATCCAGCAGTCTTTAAAGGAAAATTAAAAATCTGCTTGGTAGTTCAATATATTAAAACATTAAATGTGTGTGTGTGTGTGTGTGAGTGTGAGGGACAGGGCATTTAATCACCTAAATTAATTTGGGAAAAAAGTTTTGATGAGATTTAACATTCTTCAAAATAGGAATTAAAGGAAATAATGTCCTTGTAAATGTAATTGTAAATTGTAAATGTAATTGGCATTTATGGGCATGGGCTATAGGGAGGGGTGGGGCTTGCCCTATCAGCTATCAGGACATTTAAAACAGATGACACATAGTCTTATTGTTTAGCTTTCAGGTTTTAGAACATAGGCATGAAGCATGGAAAACCTACTGACTTGAGCCATCAGCATATTCTGTAATCTATCCTCTCAGTGATTATTTCCTCCAAATATTCGACAAGAGCTGATTATAGAAGATTTTGGATTGGGATTCCCAAGAAGTGCTGTGTTCTGCTGAATGAAGACATCCCATATATGCTTACTACCAAGAACATGTGGCTTAATACTCTCTTATTAACTCATTTCTGCCTGGCACAGTAGTAGTCTACAGCTTCAGGCTGAGTCTGGGAGCTCCTCTGTTCATATATGCCTCAGATCTGCACACCCCAGTAAAGATAACAGAACAAGTAACAACTGGCCACCTTTACCACAAAATGATTTCTGCTGAAATAGAACAGCTTCTGTAGATGTCTTTAAGATGATTTTAAGCAGGACCATAACAACACACCAGAGCCAGGTGCAAAATATACCCTTAAGTAAGTAAATGATTTAACCTAACCAGTACAGGCATTTGGTGCTATCTGGTATATGATAAAGAAAATAACCATTTGTGGTTGGGCAAGCTAATTCAGACCTGAGCAAGGACAAGAGATCAGTTGCTTAGGTACACTTTTGAGCTCATTTTATTAAATAGAGGAGAATGATTATCTTCCTATTTGCAATGGCAAATTAACAAGTGCCTAGTTTATCAAAAGACAGTACAGTTCCATTTTAACTTTAAATATGCTTTAGTTTTATAAAATAAGATAAAAGCAGAGAGGGAAGCAAAGCATAAGAGATTCTTAAATATAGAGAACAAACAGGTTTGCTGAAGGGGACGGGCTAGGTGGGGGAATGGGCACTAAGGAGGGCACTTGTTGAGATGAGCATTGGATGTTACGTATAAGTGATGAATCACTAAATTCTATTCCTGAAAGCAATACTACACTGTATGTTAACTAACTTGAATTTAAAAAAGAGTAAACTGGTCACCTGTTTAGTGCCCAGTTTAGTGGTTCAGTGGGTTAAAGCCTCTGCCTTATGCTCAGGTCATGATCCCTGAGTCCGAGGCTTGAGCCCCGCATCCGGCTCTCTGCCCCACATCCATCTCTCTGCTCCGCAGGGAGCCTGCTTCCTCCGCTCTCTCTGCCTGTCTGTCTACCTGTGTCTAACAAATAAATAAATAAAATCTTTTTTAAAAATTTAAAAAATAAAAATAAAAAAGAGTAAATTGGTCAGAAAATAAAAATAAATATGCTTTAAGTATAGATCATGTGGTAACTTTATGTTAAACAATATGAAGTAGTGCTACAATGTTTCTCAAATTTTAATTTAAATTAGGTAAATTATAAAGAAAAAGAGTTGTTAAAATAAGGGTATTTTATAAGGGTATATGCAATGACAATAGACTTGGCCTCTGACTTGAAGAATTTACAGACCAGTGGAGGAAACAGACAAAAAGTACACTAACAAATTAATGTGTAACCATTATGCTAACTGCAAAGAATATGAAGTCAGTAAAAAAAGAGTAACTAGGAAGCTTAACATAATTCAGGAAGACCACGCTTAGCATTACAGGTGGAAGGCTGGAGTATGACTGCCCTCAAGGGAAAAGCCTGAGAAACTCAGAAGGCCTGTGAGGCAAAAAAAGAGAGGGCACCAGATCAAACAAGATACAGGAGTCAGATCTAACCGACTTACTAAAGTGCAGCAGGGAACCACTGCAAAGCTTCAGGCAAAAAACTGACTTGATCAAATTAAATGATTACTCTGGTTTCTGTGCGAAAACTGTGGGATGAAGAGGGAACTAGTCCAAGAACGAAAGCACGTGTTGTCAGAATAGGTGCAATTACACGGAGAGACGAGAAGGAAAGGACAGCCTCCTACCACCACCAATGTGGAGAGAACGGGAATGCCAACCGGGAGGAGGAGGAGTACACTTTCAGTTTAGAAACCAAGCCTAGGAGAAAGTCACAAAATTAAACTTCCAAGAGCTCCCAATTAAATGGATTTTCTTGAACTGGAAACGATTTGGCAATTCCTGCTAGCCAAATCACCTCTAGCAGTATCATTTTGCTGATGAACACGTTTACTTGGGCTAAATTTTCACCCCTTTCAAACACCTAGGAAGTGAGCTAAGAAGAGATGAAGACGAGCGAACAGGATGGTGAAAGGAGAATGGTGAACAGTGAGTGATCCCAAATACCCAGTCAGTCACCACGAAAGTACTTGTAAGCAACCTCATTTGGGTAAAAGAAAGAAGGAAAAACTGAACGGCCTAATTTCTTACTTATATTCTTCCTCCCTGGCTAGGAGGTCCCGTCCAGACGCTGCAGGTTGCTGAACGCGCGGCGGGAGCGGAGCGCCTGAAACGCTCCGTCTCTGTAAAAGAGAAAGAGACTTTCAGACCCGAATTTAAATGAGGTTCCGCGTTCTCTGGCCGGCTAAGAAGCTGGTCGCTACCCCGGAGTCTGTTTGAACTGACCCGAGGACCAACACTTCGCCCCGCCATCTTTCGGGACCACGGACGCTGTAACCGAGGCAACGAGCGCATCTTCCCGCGAGATTTATCACATCCCGGACAGCACAGCGCCTTGAGCGCAGACTCCAAACTCTCCTGGGCTCTCGACCGAAAGCCGCTTGAGGATGGGGTGGGGCCTGGGGGCAGGGGAGTGGGCGGACCGCGGGACTGTGGGCGGAAAGAGCGACCGCACCTGTGCACTGCCCCAGTAACCAGAGAAGCCTCCCCGGTGCTTCCGCTTGGAAATTCTTAAAGCTGGGGTTGGAAAGGTTTCAACCAAGGCAGGCAGATTCGTTTCTAAAACTAGCTAGCTAGTAAAGCCTCTACTCTTGTGCTTTTCCAAATATATTGACCACTTCGACCTCCATCTGTTGTTGTTGTTGTTGTTGTTGTTTAAACAAACTCTTCGTTGGAATTCTAAGTTTTAATTTCTCACATTTATTTATAGCATGATTAAGGGCTCGGTCTCTCAAATCAGTCATCCTAAGTTCAGGTTGTAGGACCTAACAAGGTCCTGGCTCTGCCACTTACTAGTTGTTTAGTCTTGGGAAAAATCACTCTGTATCTTGGCTACTTCACCTACAATATGGGGGTAAGAATAGTGGCCATCTCATAGAGTTACTAGGAGAAGTGGATTCATGATTAGGATTGTGGCTGAAACACAGTAAGTGGTTAAATTTCCCAGCTCTTTTGGGATAAAATTGAGAGCTCAGAAGTAAACCTTCACATTTAGGGTGGTAGCCTTAAAAGATAAGACTGTTTTATTTTAGGAAAAATGGGTTTATTTGGGAATAGCAGAGAACTGCAATCTGGAACAAGTAAACTGAAGCAGAACTATAGGCCAAGTCCACGGAACAAAAGCGAGAACTGCTCTCATACAGGAAAGGGAGATGTTGAGAAAGCTATTACAAACAACAGTCCATTGACATAAACTGGGAGTTTGCAGTATAATGGCTTTCCATTGGCTGAGCAGTGACAGCCTCTTATTGGCTGGGCTGTTGCCAAAGTATGAGGAACACCCTTCCTCCTACTGGGATAGTAAAGAATATCCACGTGCAAGTAGGCCTCTTCCTGTTGGAATTTGAGAGCTCCCCCTACTGGTCTCCTGACTCCATTCTAAACAAAGTTTCCTTTTATTAATTTTCACAAAAGTTAACATTTGGCAAGGGTGCCAAGACCATTCAGTGGGAGAAAGAATAATGTCAACCAATGGCACTGGGATGAGTGGATATGCACATGAGAATGAAATTAGACCCCTACCTCCCAATGGGTATAACAACTGGCACAAATTGGATCAAAGACCTAATCTTAGATAATACTATAAAACTCTTCAAAGAAACCATGGGTGAAAATCTTCATCTCCTTGAATTAAGAAATGCTCTCTTGGGCGCCTGGGTGGCTCAGTGGGTTGGGCCACAGCCTTCAGCTCGGGTCATGATCTAGGGGTCCTGGGATCGAGTCCCGCATCGGGCTCTCTGCTTGGTGGGGAGCCGGCTTCCCTCTCTCTCTCTCTCTGCCTGCCTCTCCGTCTACTTGTGATTTCTCTCTGTCAAATAAATAAATAAAATCTTAAAAAAAAAAAAAGAAATGCTCTCTTAGCTATAACACCAAAACCAAGCCACAAAAGAAAAATCAATAAACATAATCAAATCAAATACATTTTGTTTCAAAGCATACCATAAATAAAGTGAAAGATGAACAATAACAAGAGTTGGGAGAAATTCAAACCCTCATACACTGTTGGTGGGAATATAAAATCGTGGAACCACTGCAGAAAACGGCCTGGCAGTTGCTCTTAGAGTTACCATATGATCTAGCAACCTACTTCTACGTATATACCCAAGAAAAATGAAAACATACACCTTCACAGAAAGTTGCGCACAAATATTTATATAGAAGCATTATTCAGAATAGCCAAATGGTAACCCAAATGATCATAAACTGATTAATGGGCAATAAGAGTGATATAATCATAGAATGAAATACTATTCAGCACCAAAAAGGAATAAAGTACTGATACATACTACAATACGAACATTGAAAACATGAAGTGTGAAAGAAGCAATTCACAAAAGACCAAATATTATATTATTCCATTCCAATATAACCACCTATTACAAGAAATGTCCAGAATAGAAAAATACATACAGACAAAAAGTAGATTACTGGTTGCCTAATTTGAAAGATGATGGGGGATTGGCTAAGATATTGCAAGGTTTTTTGGTGGGGGTAACGTAAATGGACTAAAATTGATTGTGATGATGGTTGCACAACCTTTTGACTATATTAAAATCCAATGAGTAGTACACTTTATATGGGTGAATGGTAGGTATGTGAAATACATCAAGTTATTAAAACATTTAAAAAAATTATTTTTTTTCTAAAAGATTTTATTCATTTATTTATTTGACAGGCAGAGATCATAAGCAAGCAGAGAGGCAGACAGAGAAAGAGAGGTGGAAGCAGGCTCCCCACTCAGCAGGGAGTCCAACGCGGGGCTCGATCCCAGGACCCCGGGACCACGACCTGATCCGAAGGCAGAGGCCTCAATCCACTGAGCCACCCAGGCGTCCTCCCCAGAAACAAGTTATTAAAAGGAAAAGTTAAAGGGATGGACAAGAGTACACCATACCAATGCTAGTCAAAGGAAAGTTGGAGTAGCTGTATTAATTTCAAGCAAAGCCGACTTCAGAACAAGGAAAATTATCAGCAACAAAAAAAAAGCATTACATAAAGAGTTTAACACCGCATGGAGACATAACAATCCTTAATATATGTGCACCAAACAATTTAGTGTTAAAATACATGAGGCAAAACCTAAAAAGACTGCAGAGTTAAAAATAAACCCACTAATATATTTGGGGATTTTGGTACCCTTTTTCAATAATAGAGAATTTAAAAAGGGAGAAAATCAGTAAGGATATAATTGTCCCAAATAGCACTATCCATCATCTTGATCTGATTGACATTTAGAGAATACTCCCTTCAACAAGAGCAGAATACACATTCTCCTCAAAGTCACAGAAAACATTTACCAAAATAGACCACATTCTGGACCATAAAATGCATATTAATAAATTCAATAGAATTTATATCAGTTTCCTTTGGCTGCTGTAACAAAGTATTGCAAACTGGGTGGCTTAACACAGGAGAAATTTATTATCTCACAGTTCTAGAGGACAGAAGTCCAAAAGGTGTTGGCAGGGCCAGTGCTCCTTTTGAAAACCATAGGGGAGAATCCTTCCTTGACTCTTCCCAGCTTCTGGTGGTTGCTGTCACTTCTCGGCATTCTTTGGGTTGCAGGTGTGACACTTTAATCTCTGCCTCTGAAATCACAATGTTCTCCCCAAGTGTCTCTGTCTTCATGTGGCATTTCTTCTCATAAAGACTGTAGTCATACTGGCTAAGGACACTGTCTCATGTCAATCTCAGTAGTGATGTTAGCCTACCAGTAGTGATGCTATTGGCTAGGAATGCCCGGGGACACTACCTACGCTTGTCACAAGCCCGTACAGATATGGGAAGTGTGGTTTAGGACTTCAGCATATCTTTTGAGGGGACACAATTCAATCTGTAACAGGATCTTACCAACTATGTTCTCAGCCCACAATAGAATTAAACTAGAAATCAATAACAGAAAAGTAACTGAAAAATCTCAAAATATTTGAAGATGAAATGCATACTTCTAAATAATACATGAGTCAAAGAAGCCTCAAGAGAAATTTTAAAAAATATTTTGAACTAGATGAAAAGGAAAATATAACTTATTAAAATTTGTTGGATACAGCAAAAACAGTGCTTAGAATACTTAGCATTAAGTGCATATATTAGAGAAGAAGAAAAACCTAAAATTGGCAATGAAAGTTTCCACCTCAGGCAGTGAAAGAAAGAAGAGCAATTTAAGCTTAAAGAGAAAAAAAAAAAAAGAAATACAAATTAGAACAGAAATCAATGGAACTGAAAACAGAAAAACAATAGAGAAAATCTCAGAAACCAAAAATCTGGTTCTTGGAAAAATTAACAAAATCAATAAACTTCTAGCCATGCTAACCAAAGAAAAAGAAAGAAGACATAAAATTACCTATTCTGTGTCATTTTATGTGATGGTCAGTCAGGTATGACCACAAGCAGAGACACAGGAGAGAAACAGGAGGCATAGTATACCACATAGAACTACATAGGAAAGCCTCAGGTGGTAAGAAGATAGAAAATATAGGCAAGGGGAAAACCTAGCTAGATATTGGGGTTTCTACAGAAAAGGCAAGGCAGTTTAGGATTGGCTAGTTTCAATAATTTTAGCAGGCTTTGGGGCATAGAGGCTGTCCCTATTTTGTGGAATCTGGTACCGGGACAATTAAGGCAGAGGAATAGTCCCTCTTGGGGTGTACAGTACAGGTAAAGGAGATATGACTCTGGATTGGTTAATTTGCATACCAAAGTCATGCTCCTGGCTGAGCCCTTTGGTATCTCTGAGAATTGGCTAGCCCCCGAAGAGACAGTCTCTCACCAGGCAGAAAGATTTTTTTAAGATGTCAAAATGTCATAATCCACAGAAAATTTAAAAATATAAGCAATACAATACCAGAATCAGAAATGGAAGAGGGGTCACCATTATCCCAGGAACATGAAAAGTATAATGAAAGCATACTATAAACCACTCTATACCCAGAGACTTGATAAATTAGATGAAATGAACCAATTCCTTGAAAGGTGCAACTACCAGAATTCACACAGGGAGAAATGGATAATCTGAATAGTCAAGGACTGAGTCAATAACTGAGAAAGAGCACCAGGCACAGATGGTTTGATTGGTGAATTCTACCAAATCTTTAAAGAAGAATTGGTACCAATTCTCCACAATGTCTTCTAGAAAATAGAAATAGAGGGAACACTTCTAAATTCATTCTCTTAGTCCAGCATTACCTTAATAATGAAAGTAGTTTAACACATTATAAGAGAAAACAATGCACTGATATCTCTCATGAACATAGATGCAAAAATTTTCAACAAATATTAGCAAATAGAATCCAATAATGTACAAAAAGAATTAAACAACACAACCAAGTAGGGGATTTATTCTAGGTATACAATAATGATTCAACATTCTAAAACTGATGAGATTCAGCACATAAAGACAATAAAGAAGAAAAAAATCATATGATCATAAATATTGATGCAGCAAAAGCTTTTGAGAAAATCGAACAACTTTTAGGGTAGGAAATTTCTCAGCAAAAATTCTTGGACGAAAACATCCTCCCTCAACTTGGTAAAGAATATCTACAAAAAACCCTACAGCTAACATCATACTCAATGGTAAGAAACTGAATAGTTCCCCTAAGATCAGGAATAAGGACATCCTCTCTCACCATTCTTATATATCATAGCTAAAGTCCTAGCTGGTAATAAGACAAGAAAAGGACATAAAAGTTATACATTGGGAAGGAATAAATAAAATGTCTTTGTTCAAAGATGATATAAGTATCTATGGGGAAAATTCCAAAGAATCAGCAAACAAACTTCCTGCAATTAATAAAACTTTTAAACAAAATGTGATATATATACACAGAGAAATTTGGATCCATATTTTAACATGGATGAACTCTGAAAACATGTGAGGTGAAACAAAGCAGACACAGAAGGAGAAATATTAAATGATTCTAATCTATATGGGATACCTAGAATAGGCAAATTCAGAGACAGAATATGGACTAGAGATTAATGGGGAATGGGAAGAGAGGGACTGGGTCCCTCTTATTTTTTAATGGGACAGAGTTTCTGTTTAGGATAATGAAAAAGTTCTGAAAGTGGATAATAGTGACAATTGCACAACATTATGAATGTACCTAATGCCACCTGATGATATATGTAAAAAATAGTCTATAATATATATAATTTATATATATATTTATAATATATATAATTTTATATATTTATTATATATAATTTTATATATTATAATTTATATATGTTATAAATATATATTTTTATGTCATATATAATGGTACACAAAATATATATAATTTTATGTCTCATATATAATGGTACACATAAAAATAGTTAAAATGGTAAATTTTATGTCATATATAAATATGTGTATATATATATACATATATATATATATATATATATATATATATGTATATATATATAATTTTTTAAACCACAATAAAAAATTTCCAGTTGAGGGGCATCCTGCAAAATACCTGATCAGTACTTCTCAAAACTATCCAGGTCTTCCATAACAAAGAAGGCTTAAGAAACGGTCACAACCATGAGGAGCCTCTGGAGACATGACAACAAAATGTGAAGTGGTATTCCATATAGAATCCTGGGACAGAAAATGAATTAGGTAAAAAACAACACAGAAATCTGGATAAACTATGGACTTTAGTTCATAATAATGTGTCAAAAATGGTTGATTAGATCTAACAAGTGTACCATACTTGTGTAAGATGTTAATAATACAGTAAACTGGGTTCAGGGTATATGGAAACTCCCTATACTAAATTCTCAATTTTTCCTTAAACCTAAATCTCTTCTAAAAAATAAACCATATTAAAAAAAAAAAAAACAAGCTAAAAGAGACTTCTTTAGCAGAATTGTGAGCTAGGTCATCTGGCACACCCTCAACCTGTACAACCACCAGATTCTGTCAAACAAACAAACAAATATATGCATTGCTCAGTCTGCAAAGGTAAGGAAAATTTCTGTGTCCTCCTGACATATCTTTGGCCCCTCAAATACACAAAACTGACTCTGCAGATAGGCAGTTAAGAATAAAACGGACTACCTAAGAAAATGCACATAAAAGAACTGTGCTCAGAAAAGAGGGTTTAGCTCAACAGTAATATGGAGGAGCTGAATCTGAGACCCTTGCTGTAAGCTACCAAACTAGCTGATAAAGGCTAAAATAGTTCCACATTGGTAATGGACCTAGGCTCCCAGCAGAATCAAACACAAAACCTCTTCCGAGAAAATATCTCTAATTAAGCCCAGGTTCTTGGATTAAGATCAAGAAAATGTGAATGCACCATCAGAAATCACCAGGCATAAAGGAAGCAGGTCACCATGAGTAAGAAATCAAAAGAAATAATAAATATAACCCCTGAGAAACCCCCAAGAAAGTGAGATATCAAAATTTTTATCATATGTGAAATACAGGATATCTATTTAGAAAATTTTTTTAAAAATAAAGGATAAGTTACAGTGATGAGCAAGCATGAAGGACTATCGGGAATGATCAAGCAGATGTGACAAATAATCCTATGAAGTTTCACACAGTAAACATGTATTTGTTGAAATAAAAACACTCAGTGGATGGGTTGAATGTCACACATTACGCAGATAATTTGTTAACTGTATAATATCTAAGAAAACTATCCAGAATGAATAGAGAATAAAGACACAGTAGATAAGAGAAATGTTAAACAATTATAGAAGTTAGGCTGAGAAGATCTGACGTATAAATAATCAGATTTTAAATGCTGAGAAGCAATATTACAAAAGTTAATTGCTCAGAACTTTTGAGAATTTAAGAAAGACAGGAATGTATAGATTCAAGAAGCACAGACTATCACAAGGAGGATGAAATTAAAAATCTATTCTCAGGGGCGCCTGGGTGGCTCAGTGGGTTAAGCTTCTGCCTTCGACTCAAGTCATGATCTCAGGGTCCTGGGATAAACCCCCGCACTGGCTCTCTGCTCAGTGGGGAGCCTGCTTCCCCTTCTCTTTCTGCCTGCCTATGTCTACTTGTGATATCTGTGTGTGTGTGTGTCAAATAAATAAATAAAATCTTTAAAAATCTATTCTTAGACCTGTTATAAAATCCAAAAGATTTTTTTAAAGGATCTTTAAAGCATCCAGAGAGAAAAAAGACAACCTACAAAGAAGGAATTAGACTGAAAGCGGGTATTTTAATAGAAATGGTGGAACCCAGAAGACAGTAAAATAATGAGTGAAATCCCAGAATAGTAAGCCTCATTATAACGAGAATTGGATGGCGTACTGATGGATGACTAATCACCAATTAATCATTAATGATTGGCTGCCTTCTCTCTAGCCCCCATTTTCAAACGGGGTGGGATAAACTTTTATCTTCTGAGTGGAGCAGATAGAGGATGTGGAAAGAGAAAGAAAGAGGATGTAAAGGCTGGAGAGAAATAGTAAGCATGCTGTGTCAGGACACAAAGGAGAGGGTGAGTCCTTCATTGCCTGTATTCTTCTAGACCATTCCCCTTTGATTAGACTGAAGAGAATATAGGGCCGCAGCTATATCGGAGATTACTACAAATGACTATAAATGCTGTCACTGTCCTGCAAGTTCTAGCCAGTGAGATGGGATCCAGAACTGGCAACACCACCACCAAGCTGGTGTTTATTTTGAATCAGACAGCCACCTCCAAGTAGTGCGGAACCACAATCAGGATAAGCAAAGATTCTGGGGCGCCTGGGTGGCTCAGTAGGTTAAGTGTCCACCTTCCGCTCAGGTCATGTTCCCAAGGTCCTGGGATCCAGCCCAGCATAGGACTCCCTGCTCAGCAGGGAGCCTGCTTCTCCCTCTCCCTCTGCCTGCAGCTCTCCCTACTTATGCTCCCGCACTCCCTCTCTCTCTGTCAAATAAATGCATACATAGATAAATAAATAAAATCTTGGGGAAAAAAGGAGGAGCAAAGATTTTAATTGTAGAACCAGACCACTAAAACTTCTAGTCAACCAACCAGACAGACTCAGGTGACTCATTTCTCAAGTTTCCACAATAAGCCCTCTCTTCTTTTTACACAGTTAGAAATTTTCATCTTCATTAATCATATTCTGAGAGGATTTAATTGTATCTTCAAAGTGATAAAAAAGAACTTCCGTCTAGACCTGTGCACTCACTACTAATACTACACTGCAGGAGTGAGGGGGAAATGGAGACATTTTCAGATAAATAACACCAGAGAGATTCACCACCCACATACACATACTAAAGGAACTTCTAAAAGATGTGCTTCAGGAAGAAAGAAAATCATACCAGAACACTTTGAGATGCCAGAAGAATAGTAAGCATATAAAATGGTAGACATGTAGTAGGTCTAAAATAAATAATGTCTCTAAAATTCCCATTAATAATAATGTCTAATTTGTGGAGTTTTTTTTAAAGGAAGACTAAACATTGCATTCTCATCAAACTAGGAATAAAAAGGAACTTCTTCAACTGATAAAGAGCATCTCAAAAAAATATATATCTAACTTCATATTTAATGACCAAAAAGCAAAGGCTTTCCCCCTAATATGAGGAATAAGACAAGAATTTCCATTCTTACCACTCATTCATAATCATACTGGAGAACTGAAGCTCCCAACCTGTGCAATAAGGTAAATTAATCCATCTGTTTCAGAAAGGAGAGAATAAAATTGTCTCTATTCACAGATGACACGATTATCTATTTGAAAAACTCCAAATAAGCTACACACAAAAAAGTCCATGGAACTATTTGGAGATGTTAGCAAAGCTGTAAGATATACAAAAACTAACTGTAGTTGTAAATACTAACAATGAACAGTTGGAAATTGAATTTTGAAATGCAGTATTATTTACAATAGCACCAAAAGAACGTGAAATGCTTAAGTATAAATCTATGTGTGCAAAATCCATATGCTGAAAACTGCAAAACCCTGGTGAAAGATACCAAAGAATAACAAATAAATGTAAAGATATTCTTTTTTTTAATGTAAAGATATTCTAAATTCATGGATTAGGAGACTCAATATTAGGAATATACCAGTTCTTTCCAATCAACATCCTAGCAAGATTTTTGTCAAAATTAACAAATTGATTATAAAATTTGTATGAAATGACAAAGAAACTACACTAGCCAAAAGTTTTTTTTTTAATTTTTAAAAAAATTTTTTGTGTTCCAAAATTCATTGTTTATGCGCCACACCCAGTGCTCCATGCAATACATGCCCTCCGTAATACCCACCACCAGGCTCAACAGTTTTGAGAAAGAACAGCAATGTTGGAGGACTCACAATACCTGACATTAAGACCACAGTGATCTTAATGTCACTGTGGTCTTAAGACTGTGGTCTTAATGTCAGGTAATGTCCTACCTTAATGTCAATGTAGTACTGGGGGTGAAAAAACTAGACATATAGACCAATGGAACAGGAAAGAGAGCCCAAGAGCAGACCAACAGATTTTAATAAAAGTACAAGGGCACTAAATGGAGAAGTAATATTTTTTTAAAAAGTATTCCTGGAGTAATTATAAATCCATATAATAGAGTTAACTTTGATTTCTCCTTCATACCCTCTAAGAAACAATTTGAATGTGACTTATAAATTTCAACCAATAGTTACCATATAACACAACAATCTAGATAATTAACCAAGACAAATGAAAAACATATCAAACACAAAAGACTAAATACTATATAATTCCTTTAATATTAAATTCTGCAAAAAGCAAACCAAAGTGACTGAAAGCAAATGAATGGTTGCCTGAAATTGGAGTTGGGAGGAAGGCATTGACTGGAATGGGCCACAAGGTACTTTTAATTGTTGGAAATGTTCCTAACTGTGGTAGTGGATATATAGCTATAGATAATGCCCAAACGCATTAAGCTACACAAATTGGTGAATTTTATTGTGTGTAAATTATTTCTCAAAAAAACTGTGGGGGGAAAAAGATTGGTTAAGATATTCCAAAAAACTCCTCCAATTTGGTTTGACTTATTGGAATTACTTTTCATCTAAGAGTCATCAATGTCCACGCTTCTCCATATAGTATTATCTCCATATAATATCATCACAGTGTGGGGTATGCAGCATTTATTAAGAGTGGTCCACTATTTTGTCCAGAATTTTCTTTCATGCCTCTGACACCCATTCTGCAACTTTAAAAATTTATTTTTTATTTTTTATTAACATATAACATATTATTAGCCCCCGGGGTAGGTCTGTGAATCGCCAGGTTTACAAACTTGACAGCACTCACCATAGCACATACCCTCCCCAATGTCCACATCCCAACCACCCTTTCTCCACCCCCCTAATTCTACATCTTTTAATATGAATGGTAATTATAAGCAAACCTTTTTTGTTTCTGCTGCTAATCTGACTTTAACTACAAGATGCCTTTTTTTTTTAAGATTTTATTTATTTATTTGACAGATAGAAATCACAAGTAGGCAGAGAGGCAGGCAGAGAGAGAGGAGGAAGCAGGCTCCCCGCTGAGCAGAGAGCCAGATGTGGGGCTCGATCCCAGGACCCTGGGATCATGACCTGAGCCGTAGGCAGAGGCTTTAATCCACTGAGCCACCCAGGTGCCCCTACAAGATGCCTTCTGACTTCAGATACATTAAAAAGTGAAAAAAGGAGGACGTTTTGGAATTTAAATGTGGAGAAGCAAACAAAGTTTAAGTCTTGGTGAAACAAACCTTTTATTATTATGTAATAATCTATCTTCAATAATGCTTTCTAGTCAATTTTATCTAGTAGTATAACTAACTTGACTATTTTTTGATTAGTCACTTTCCAGGTCTATTTTTTACTTTTCGAGCTCAGCCCACCTTTTACAATTCACGGGCTCTAGAAAGCCAAAGTTGGTGTTCCGCAGAGTCCAGGATGCTGGATGGGAGGGAGGTTAGATACCCCACAGAACAGTAGCGGCACCTTTAAGAAAAGACTTGTTTGTAAATATAGGAAAGACACCCCCTAAGAGCCCCCAGAAATACTTGAAGGACATTGCAGAGTGGGTACTATCTTCTGTAAGCAGGTGCAGCAAAAGCCAGAGACATCTGATTAGTAAAGAAGGAATGACTCCTATATCTGACCCCAACAAACCTAACTCAGGATTCAAATATGCCAAGTGTATAAATGGTATTTAAAGCTAGGAAAGATTCCACTAAAATGAAAATAAAAACAAAAACAAAACCCAACAACAACAACAACAAACGATTCCACTAAAATGTTTATGGAAATTGAGTATCTTAAAAAAAAGTCTGTATTTTCTAACTCACTACAAAGAACACATATTACTCTTACAATATTTAGAATTCAAACGGTGAAACAAACATGGGGTTACTCATCTGAAATGCCATGGAAAAACTGAGCTATAGGCAGACTGAGAAGAGGCCTCTGGATTTGGCCAGACAGAAGCGACTGGCCTCAGGAAGGGTATTTACAGTGAAGTGGAAGAATTAGAAGCCATGTTAGAAGGGAATGAGTGGAAGGCAATTACTGCCAACAGCATGCTGGAGGAGCCTGGTGCCAAAGGATGGTTGTATACTTCTCTTGAATCTGAAAACCCAAAGCTTAGGCCTGACCAACTGAATTGATTTGTCCAGCTTTCTTCATCTATGCCACTTTAATTTGTACCACATCATCTCTCTCTGTTAGAATTTTTCTCCACTTTTTATTAGATTTTCTTTTAAATAAGTAACTTTAGTCACCATTTCAATCATGGTCAAAAACTTCTTTTAATAATTATTTGATCCCCTTTCTATTAAGGTGAATTATAAAGAAGCTGTTATTCATGATTTCTAAGGCATAGATTGTATCTTTCAAAAGCGCCTTTTATTAATTTAGAGTGCTGATGTGATTTTATATTTTATATTTTCCCCAGGAGTGCTATATTGAGCAATAATTGCTGGTTTCATTTTTTTCATTAAAAATATCCAGAGCTCAACATTTCTTTTTGGCATCCTTAGGATGTGACTGTTCATTTTTCAACAGACTTTCTTTAAGGTAAACAACCAGAATGAAAAACAGCATGAACATTAATTTCATTAAAATAAGCTTATATATTCTGAATCCTTCTCAACAAACAATAAAATTTTATCGCAAACAATAAAATAAATCAAATATACATTAAAATGTATAAAGTAGTTACAAGTGGATAAAAAGAAAACAAGGCCAGTCTAGTCAAGACAAGAGGAGGATTACACAACCAGTTTAGTCTTAATTTATCTCTTCTTGGTTATAAGTTTACTAGAAAGGCTTTAAATGTGCTTTCCAGCTTGTTATCAAAGAACTTTATAACATACATTCATATAGGGAATTTCCACTTTTTCTTCACCTATAGAAAAAGCTACTGTTACTAAAATAGGGATTATCTTTTTAATATTTTATGATAAATATAGATGTCTAAGCTGTTTGTTAAAATGATTTGCCTTAAAATTATTATCAGAAAAATATTTTTTAATTTAAGCTTTAAGAAACAGACTAATCTAATGCTATATAATAATCACTGCTGAACAGTCAACTTCTTGTGAGAGTCACGTTTAAAAAAAATTAAAAGAATCAAAAAAATTAAAAGAATCAAAAAAATTCTTTCCATCTCACTAGGGTCCCTAAACATGTTATATAATCTATTTTGGGAGGGAGATATAATTTCTGGATGTTTTTCCTCAACAGACTGACAACTGGCACAAGCAACAAGACACAGCCACACCCCTTATTCTCTGTTACATAGTTTTCAGCAGCTGTCCCCTACCTTCAAATATTGTGTAATTCAGGTGAGATTAAGTCAGACAAGAGTGTGTTAAATCCATAACTTTTCCTGAGAAAAAGCAGAGCATTACCAGTATTTATTAAAAATCTTCTTTATGTCAATGTTTATATGCAATAATTATTAGATCTCGTTGAAAAGTTGCACCATACTTTGATATGTCATCCCTCATGTGACAGAGATCTCCTCAAGTCCTTCCCTGAAAAAACCAATCTTCTGGTGCTTTTCAGTAATACTTGCTTTCTACTAAGTGATTAGACTCAGCTACAAGTCAAGTCACGGATGGCACAAACCGTCTCTCCCCGTGTCACTTTTAAATGGGATGTACTTTGTGATAAATTTTTCAAATAAACAGTGCTTGTGATTTATTCTACTTTGGATGGAACTTGAAAAGTCACAACTAGTCCTCTATAATTCAATTCTGCAATTATTTGAGAAAAAAATTAGGAATGTTTAGATGGTTAATGTAGCTACCACATCTGCTTTGAAATAATGTCTCACAGTAATGAAAATGTGTAAAATATAGCATTTTGCTACGGAAACATTGTGAAAACAAACAGGAATTTAAAGGGTGTTGTGAAATTAGGATCCTTATACAATAAAGTTAATCACTTTGAGTGTGACCTGAATAAATATTTGTAGTTGATTCAATAGTATGGAGCTAATAAGTACATAGGGATACATAAAAGTCTTATGGGGATGGGTAGGAGGAAGCTAACGGGAATTTAGTTAAATGTATTCACGAAGCAAAAACAACTTGGAAATTGTGTCTAAGATATCATTATTATTAGCTAGAACAGAATGCCAATCTACTTAAAATAAAGTATTTTTAAAATTCAGATGAAATTATACTACAGAATCATATTATTTTAGGGCAGTACATAATCTGGTATAGGCCCTTCATTCTACAGTAATAAGGAAATCAATCTCTAGAGAGATTTAAAAATTCATTCAAGGTTATGTGGCTCCTAAGCAGTAGATTTGGGATTAAAGCTAGGTTTTATGACCCAACCCCATTTCTGTTTTTACTACAAAAAATTTTTAATTAGAGTAGTATTTTAATTTTATAACCAAGATAATCATGTATTTTCTCTAACATGCTTCACAATCAAAATTTCACCCTTAGAAATGACAAAAATACAAAGTTTAAGGGGGAAAAGAACCCTATTCTGATGTTATGTGTATAGCCAAAAAAAGTGTACCAATAAAATACCTGCCATTTCAGGGGTTAAAACCAGGCTGGATAGGAAAATCCGTTACATATAAAGCTGTGTGTTAGCAGTTCATAAAATGTTTAAAATGATGTTGGAGGAAATGAGACTGAAAAATTGTAGAAGTTAAGACAACAATATGATTGACTATGTGATTAAGGAAAGGCTAGAGCATGTAATCGACACTGTAGGAGTTCCAGAAGGGAACACTCCTAGAATTCCGGAGAAACAAGACAAACTTCCTGGGTAAGAAAACATTTGGTCTGGTCCATAAGGGACCTATAACATTTGGCAAGTGCTGAGAAACAAAAGAATCATGTGGATGTAGAGTGAAAGGAAGAGAAGTCTGATATGCCCAGAACGGAGGTCTATGGTGGGGCACAGTGAACAATAAGGTGCAAATATTAATCAGAAAACACTGAAGGGGGACACCTGGGTGGCTCAGTTGGTTAAGCAGCTGCCTTCGGCTCAGGTCATGATCCCAGCGTCCTGGGATCGAGTCCCACATCGGGCTCCTTGCTCAGCAGGGAGCCTGCTTCTCCCTCTGCCTCTGCCTGCCACTCTGTCTGCTTGTGCTCACTCTCTCTCCCTCTGATAAATAAATAAAATCTTTAAAAAAAAAAAAAAAAAGAAAACACTGAAGGTTCTGGAACTGGGAATGGTATGATAATTAAAAAAGTTTTTCTGAAGGAATAATTCACCCAACAGCAGTGAATAAAATGAATAGGAGGAGAGAAAGTGTATGCAGGGGTCTTAGCTAAGAAACTATTTTGGTAATCCAGACCTTTAAAGTATTTGAAAGAAACAAAAGTATATTTTAAAAGACAATATGGTATTGTGCAAAGAACATCCTCTTTAGACTCAGAGAGATCTGAGGTTTCCTGGATCTGCCACCTAATAGCTGTGCAATCTTTGGAAAATAACTTACCTACCCTGAGCCTTAATTTCTTTATTTGTAAAATAGGAAAACCCAGATCATAGTGTTATGACAATCAATAGGTGGTAGGTATGATTATTTTTATTTTTTATTTTTTTAATTTAATTTTATTTTTCCAGTGTTCTAAGATTCATTGTTTATGCACCATACCCAGTGCTCCATGCAGTAGATGCCCTCCTTAATACCCACCACCAGGCTCACCCATCCACTCACCCCACTCCCTTCCAAAACCCTCAGTTTGTTTCTCAGCGTCCACAGTCTCTCATGGTTCATCTGACCCTCTGATTTCCCCAATTCAGTTTTCCTTTCCTTCTCCTAATGTCCTCCATGTTATTCCTTATGCTCCACAAGTAAGTGAAACCATATAAAAATGACTTTCTCTGCTTGACTTATTTCACTCAGCATAATCTCCTCCGGGCTGGTCCATGTTGATACAAAAGTTGGGTATTCATCCTTTCTGATGGAGGCATAATATTCCATTGTATATATGGACCATATCTTCTTTATCCATTTGTCTGTTGAAGGGCATCTTGGCTCTTTCCACAGTTTGGTGACTACAGCCATTGCTGCTATGAACATTGGGGTACAGATGGCCCTTCTTTTCACTACATCTGTATCTTTGGGGTAAATACCCAGGAGTGCAATTGCAGGGTCATCGAGTAGCTCTATTTTTAATTTTTTGAGGAATCTCCACACTGTTTTCCAAAGTGGCTGCACCAACCGGCATTCCCACCAACAGTGTAAGAGGGTTCCCCTTTCTCCACTCCTCTACAACACTTGTTTACTGTCTTGTTAATTTTGACCATTCTAACTGGTGTAAGGTGGTATCTCAATGTGGTTTTGATTTGAATCTCCCTGATGGCTAATTATGGAGAACATTATTTAATGTGTCTCTTAGCCATTTGTACGTCTCCTTTGGAGAAGTGTCTGTTCATGTCTTCTGCCCATTTTTTGACGTGATTATCCATTTTTTGAGTGTTGAGTTTGAGGAGTTCTTTATAGATCTTGGCTATCAGCCCTTTGTCTGTAGTGTCATTTGTGAGTATCTTCTCCCATTCCGTGGGTTGCCTCTTTGTTTTATTGACTGTTTCCTTTGCTGTGCAGAAGCTTTTGACCTTGATGGAAGCCCCAAAAGTTCCTTTTCACTTTTGTTTCCTTTGCCTTTGGAGACATATCTTGAAAGAAGTTGCTGTCGCCGATTTACTGCCTATGTTCTCCTCTAGGATTTTGATAGATTCCTGCCTCACGTTGAGGTCTTTTGTCCATTTCAAGTTTATCTTTGTGTACGGTGTAAGAAAATGGTCAAGTTTCATTCTTCTACATATAGCTGTCCAGTTTTCCCAGCACCATTTATTGAAGAGACTGTCTTTTTTACACTGTATATTTTGTCTTGCTTTGTCAAAGATTATTTGACTATAGAGTTGTGGGTCCATATCTGGACTCTCTACTCTGTTCCACTGGTCTATGTGTCTGTTTTTATGCCAGTACCATGCTGTCTTGGTGATCACAACTTTGTAGTAAAACTTGAAATCAGGCAACGTGATGCCCCCAGTTTTGTTTTTCTTTTTAAACATTTCCTTAGCAATTTAGGGTGTCTTCTGGTTCCATACAAATTTTAGGATCATTTGTTCCAGCTCTTTGAAAAATACTGGTGGAATTTTGATTGGGATAGCACTGCAAGTATTGATTGTTCTAGGCAGTATAGACATTTTAACAATGTTTATTCTTCCAATCAAAGAGCATGGAATGGTCTTCCATCTTTTTGTGTCTTCTTCAATTTCTTTCATTAGTGTTCTGTAGTTCTTTGAGTACAGATACTTTACCTATTTGGTTAGGTTTATTCCAAGGTATCTTATGGTTCTTGGTGCTATAGAAAATGGAATTGATTCTCTAATTACCCTTTCTATATTTTCATTGTTATTGTATAAGAAAGCAGCTGATTTCTATGCATTGAGTTTTGTATCCTGTCACATTACTGAATTGCTGTATGAGTTCTAGGAGTTTGGGGGTGGAGTCTTTTGGGTTTTCCATAAAAAGTATCATGTCATCTGCAAAGAGAGAGAGTTTGACATCTTCTTTGTCAATTTGAATACCTTTTATTTCTTTTTGTTGTCTGATTGCTGTTGCTAGGACTTCCCGTACGATGTCGAACAACAGTGGCGACAGTGAACATCCTTGCCGTGTTCCTGATCTCAAAGGGAAGGCTGTCAGCTTTTCCCCACTGAGGATGATATTTGCTGTGGGTTTTTCATAGCTAGATTTTATGAAGTTAAGGAATGTTCTCTCTATCTCTATACTTTGCATCTTTTTAATCACGAATGGATTCTATATCTTGTGAAATACTTTTTCTGCATCAATTGAGAGGACCATGTGGTTCTTCTCTTTTTTCTTATTGATTTGTTCTATCACATGGATTGATTTGTGTATGTTGAACTGCACCTACATCCCAGGGATAAATCCCACCTGGTCATGGTGGACAATCCTTTTAATGTGCTGTTGGATCCTATTAGCTAGGATCTTTTTGAGAATCTTGGCATCCATATTCTTCAGGGATATGGGTCTGAGATTCTCCTTTTTGATGGGGTCTTTGCCTGGTTTGGGGAACAGGGCAATGTTGGCTTCATAGAAAGAGTCTGTAAGTTCTTCTTCTGTTTCTATGTTTTGAAAAGCTTGAGGAGAATAGGTATTATTTTTTCTTTGAATGCTTGGTAGATTTTCCCGAGGAATCTATCAGGTCCTGGGCTCTTCTTTTTTGGGAGGTTTTTGGTTACTGCTTCAATCTTGTTACTAGATATTGGTCTATTTAGGTTGTCAATTTCTTCCTGATTCAGTCTTGGAAGTTTATAGGTTTTCAGGAATGCATCCATTCCTTCTAGATTTCTTAACTTATTGGCATATAACTATTGATGATAATTTCTGATGATTGTTTCTATTTCCTTGGTGTTAGTCCTGACCTCTCCCCTTTCATTCATAATTTTATTAATTTGGTTCCTCTCTTTTTTCTTTTGGATTAGTTTGGCCCATGGTTTATTGATCTTATTCTTTCAAAAAATCAGCTTCTACTTTCGTTGATGTGTTCTACTGTATCTCTAGTTTCTAACTCATTGTTCTCTGCTCTGATCTTGATTATTTCCCTTCATGGGCATGGGGTTGGCTTAATTTGTTGTTGATTTTTCCAGTTCGTTAAGGTGTAAAGAGGGTAGGTGTATTTGGGATTTTTCAATTTTTTTGAGTAAGACTTGCATGGTTATGTATTTCTCCCTTAGGACCACCTTTGCTGTGGTTTTGAAATAAAGTGTCTTCATTCTCTTTGGTTTCCATAAATTGTTTAAGTTCTTTTTTGATTTCCTGGTTGACCCAAACATTCTAGAGCAGGATGGTCTTTAGCTTCCAAGTGTTTGAATTCCTTCCAAACTTTTTCTTGTGGTTGAGTTCCAGTTTCAAAGCATTGTGGTCTGAGAATACAGGGAATAATCTCAATCTTTTGGTATCAGTTGAGCCCTGATTTGTGACCCAGTATGTGGTCTATAGGTATGATTATTTTTAAACACTCTACAGTTCATAGTTTTGTACATTTAGGTCCTTCCTCTCTGAGGCCTCATAATCATATTGTTAAAATGGACTGTCTTGTAGGCTAGTTAATTCTTCATCACTTTATAAGCATTCACACAGAGGTCAAATGAAAACACACATTAGGAATATTACAGAAGAGATTGTGGCGTTCATCGATATATTTACTATGGACTGTTTGTGTCCTCCCAGAATTCATATATTGAAATTGTCCCCCTCAATGTGATGGTATTTAGGAGGTGAAATCTTTGGGAGTAACTAGGATTACACGAAGTCATGAGAGTGGAGCCCTCATGAATGGAATTAGTGTGCTTAAAAGAGTCCTGGGATGGAGTCCTGCATTGGGCTCCCTGCTCTGCAGAGAACTGGTTCTCCCTCTCCCTCCATCTGCCACCCAGCCCTGCTAGTGGGGTGCTCTCTTTTACTTTCTCTCAAATGAATAAATCAGATTTTTTAAAAAATTTTTCCAGTTTCATAAAATCATTTTGAATTAGTCACAAAGTTTGGATTAATAATATCCTACATGTGAAAGAACTGCTATGTTATTTGGCATCATGTATTTCTTTAATTCAGAATTTTTTTTTCTTCAGCTAAAGTACCAAGGGGAGGTATTTTAAAATGCTTTCTTTAGATTTCTCTAAGTCACTTTAGACACTATTGTTATCCTCCTTAGTACTTGAGATGAATAGGAGAGGATTTATGGTAAGTATGTAACGAAGCTCTTGGTCTGAATGTATCCCTGTAGTAGAGCTTAAAGCTATTCTAATGTGGACAAGATTGAAAAGGAAGCAACTTCAATACTTTGGGGAATGAACTTGATTTCCAAGAAGTTAGCATGCATAGGTTTAAAAAGAATCTGACAGGAGTGAGTTGGAAAATGTTGAATAACTGGGTGTAAAAGGCATACCCAGATGTTGATTGCTGCATTTCTGTTTCAAGCTTTGCCATGTGTCTTTCATTAGTATAAACTTTTAAAAATAATTTACTCTTGGGCACCTGGGTGGCTCAGTGGGTTAAGCTGCTGCCTTCGGCTCAGGTCATGATCTCAGAGTCCTGAGATCGAGTCCCACATCGCCTGCTTCCCTCTCTCTCTCTCTCTCTGCCTGCCTCTCCATCTACTTGTGATTTCTCTCTGTCAAATAAATAAATAAAATATTTAAAAAAAATAATTTACTCTTCCTTTGGCAATGCAGAGGTTGATGGCCCTTCTATTTTTGTTTATTATTTCTGTTTTTAGTATTCTTACCATATCATACTTTATATCAGGTTACTGGAAAGCAGTAAACATATTTGTTGTCACATCAGAAATTATATTGCTTCAAAATTAAATCCTCTTATAATTACTTTTTGGGATGAAATGTTCAACAGTGATATGTGCTATCCTAACTCCATTATCTCATTTGAGACAGATTATTCAGCAGGTCTTTCTTTGTCCTTTACAGGAGATAATAAACTGCAACCTGGCATAAATTTCAGTTACTTTGCACCAATGGTGTCCTGTTCATCAATAAGACTTACTCACGAATCATGATCTACAACCACAAATGATTTTCATCTTTTTATCAAAGAGAGGAAAAAAATTCATTGTACCCTAAGTGTCTTGGATTTGGAATCCTATGAAGGGAAAATTGACTAATGATCTTCTCAAATAGTGACCCTCCATAAAGCTATGGAAATGTTTTATAGTTTCTGTTCTTCCATCATACCCACTCCATTGCCATACATGCTATACTCAGAATTGTTTTATCTAAGAATAATTAACATACAACATTATATTAGTTTTGGGTATATAATATAATGATTCAACAATTATATACATTTCTCCTATGTCCATTTTTTAAAATTTATTTTTTATTTATTTTCAGCATAACAGTATTCATTATTTTTGCACCACACCCAGTGCTCCATGCAATCTGTGCCCTCTATAATACCCACCACCTGGTACCCCAACCTCCCAACCCCCCCCCACCACTTCAAACCCCTCAGATTGTTTTTCAGAGTCCATAGTCTCTCATGGTTCACCTCCCCTTCCAATTTCCCCCAACTCCCTTCTCCTCTCTATCTCCCCATGTCCTCCATGCTATTTGTTATGCTCCACAAATAAGTGAAACCATATGAAAATTGACTTTCTCTGCTTGACTTATTTCACTCAGCATAATCTCTTCCAGTCCCGTCCATGTTGCTATGAAAGTTGCATATTCATCCTTTCTGATGGAGGCATATTACTCCATAGTGTATATGGACCACATCTTCCTTATCCAAATAATCTTGACAAAACAGTAAAAAATATACAGTGGAAAAAAGACAGTCTCTTCAATAAATGGTGCTGGGAAAACTGGACAGCTGTATGTAGAAGAATAAAACTCAACCATTCTCTTACACCATACACAAAGAGAAACTCAAAATGGATAAAAGACCTCAACGTGAGACAGGAATCCATCAGAATCCTAGAGGAGAACATAGGCAGTAACCTCTTCTATATCAGCCACAGCAACTTCTTTCAAGATATGTCTCCAAAGGCAAAGGAAACAAAAGCGAAAATAAACTTTTGGGACTTCATCAAAATCAAAGGCTTCTGCACAGCAAAGGAAACAGTCAAGAAAACAAAGAGGCAACCCGCAGAATGGGAGAAGATATTTGCAAATGACAGTACCGACAAAAGATTGATATCCAGGATCTATAAAGAACTCCTCAAACTCAACACATATAAAACAGACAACCATATCAAAAAATGGGCTGAAGATATGAACAGACCTTTCTCCAATGAAGACATACAAATGAACTTCCCTATGACCCTGCAATTGCACTCCTGGGTATTTACCCCAAAGATACAGATGTAGTGAAAAGAAGGGCCATCTGTACCCCAATGTTTATAGCAGCAATGGCCACGGTCACCAAACTGTGGAAAGAACCAAGAAGTCCTATGTCCATTTTTGCCTGATCTTGGCATCAGCTAGATATCAATTAATTAACTATCTTTAACTATTAACTTCTTTTAACTTTTAAACTATTACCCTTCCCATGGGTATTTTCACTCTATTTAGGGACCTTTTAAGGACCAATACAGGTTCAAGGCCTAATGAAATGAATAAAATTTATGACATTTGTGGGACCAGGATTGATGTGTCCCCTAGCAGAGTAAACTTTAATCATTGAAGATCACTAGATTAAAGGTCAGACTCATTTAGTTTTAAGGTTATTCCAGACTAAGTGAATAGAATTTTGAATTGGCTGGTGTGAATGGAATGAGAAAACTCCAGGCACCTATAGATCCATAATGTGGCTGCCTTCTTCTCTGACCCCTGCCACTAATGACTGCTGGACAGGATAGATTCTGTAACAGTTCTAGTTTTGTCATTCCCACTGCTGGTTCTGGAACATTTTTGTCTCCATAACCTTCCTAAGATTACTAAGCTTAAGAGTTATATTGGACATGTCCTCTTGGACTCTGGTTTGAATATCTGGACACTACACACTTACCAACATGAGGAGAATCACAAAAATAATGTATATATAAATTATATATGTATAAAAATTTATGTATAAATTATATACAAACACACAGTTGACCATTGAACAATGTGGAGGTTAGAGGCAACAATCTCTCACAAAGTTGAAAATCTGTGTATAACTTTCAAAGTTGAAAATCTGTGTATAACTTTTGACTCCCCCAAAACTTAACTACTAATGCCCTACTATTGACTGAAAGTGTTACCAGTAACATAAACAGTCAATTAACACACATTTTGTATGCTATATGTACTATATAATGTATTCTTACAATAAAGTAAGCTAGAGAAAAGAAAATGTTATTAAGAAAATCAAAAGGAAAAAACATTTACAGTACTGTACTGTAGTTATCAATACCATACGTTTATAATGTCTATTAATAAAATGACTTCTTTTTCATTTCTGTCAGTACCTACACTGATAGTGTCTTATTTATTATTAAACACTGTAGATGTTACACATGTTGCTATCACTAGACATGACTACTGAAAAAGATAATATAAAAAAAATTTGTATTTATTTACAGGGATAATGATTCATGCTTTGATTATGAAGAAGCAGCAATATGACTGCTTCATGGCAGCCTAAACTATACATTAATGAATAAATTGTTATAAAATTTTTATGACATACATGTATTACAGTCCCATTCACGACAGTGTATTAGAAAAGTTGCTACATTTTATTTTATTTTTTTAAGATTTTATGTATTTGTCAGAGAGAGAGAGAGAGTGCACCCATAACCAGGCAGAGTGGCAGGCAGAAGCAAAGAGAGAAGCAGGCTCCCCACTGAGCAAGAAGCCCAATGCAGGGCTTGATCCCAGGACCCTGGGATCATGACCTGACCCGAAGGCAGTGGCCTAACCAACTGAGCCACCCAGGTGTCCCCATGTTGCTACATTAAAACAACAACAGCAACAACAAAAAACAATTACCAACAATGATTGGCTGATATGCAGCTTCTCCAACTATGAGAGAGAGAGAGGCATAGTGTATGGTAATGTAAATCTTTGAAAGTAAAGTTATAAAACAGTAAGAGAACAAACACATGATTAATTTTATGTTAACTATCACTTATCTTACACTTATGTGTGTATAGGCCATCCACTTCCATACCAGTCTCATATGGAATGTTCTACATGATGAAATCTTGGGCAACAGTGGTAATGGTAACACAAAAACGTCTCACACAGTTCTTGTCATATAATTATTAGGTTTTCATATGAGGACACATACACAACAGAAAAGTTTATTGAATTTACAGCATAATGATTATTACTATTCTTTAAGTGGACGTGGATCATCATAAAGGTCTTCATCATCATCATCTTCACACTGAGTGGACTAAGGAGGAAGATGAAGGGTTGGTTGTTGTCTCAGTGGTGGCAGAGGGGAAAGAAGTGCAGGAGGTGGGAGGGGACACATTTGCTGTGATTTTATGGAAATACATTGTAATTTCTGTCTGACCTTTTTTTTTTTCATTTCTCTCCAATGTTTCTATATGGTACGAATTCTTCCACCATTTGCTTTAGTTTCAGTGTCTGTATCATAGAAAGGCCCATGTTGTAGAAGAAGCCAAAGTGCTCTTCTTCTTCTTCTCCCACATTCTCTAATATCAGTTTATTCTCTGACACCACTTCTCCTACATCTCCCTCATCATCCGGCACTGGCTTGGAAATACTTGTCTCCATCAAGTGGTTTTCTGTTAATTCCTCTGGTGAAGTGTCTATTAGCTTTTGAATTTCTCTAAGGTCCATATCTTGAAATCCATCACCCCCACACCTTTCCCCCCACCCCATATCCACAATCTCCATAATTTCCTTGATTGGTTCTGTTGTAATCCTTGTGAAGTCATGTACTGCATCTGGAAAGCTTCTACAACAGGGATTTATTATTTAAGGCTTGATGATTTTTCACAGCTTTTCTATAAATGATGGTATTTTCAATGGTGTGATCCTTGAGGCTTTCATAATATTCTATCAGTCTCTTCAAAGACTTTGACATTCCTTTCTATAGAGGACCATGTGTAATACCCTTAAATGTCCTTATGACCCTCTGATCTACAGACCGAATTAGAGATATTGTATTTGGGGGCAAGTAAACAATTTGACACCTTCAGTGTTGAATTTTTGGGGTTCTGGGAGGACCAGGGGCCTTGTCCACTATCAAAAAAAACTTTGAAAGAGTGTTCCTTACTGGTAAGGTACCTCCTGACTTCAGGGACAAAGCACTGATGTATCAATCAAGAAATAGTGTTCTTGAGGTGCCTGGGTGGTTCAGTGGATTGGACCGCTGCCTTTGGCTCAGGTCATGGTCCCAGGGTCCTGGGATCGAGCTCTGCAAAGGGCTCTCTATTCAGTGGGAAGCCTGCTTCCTCCTCCCTCTCTCTGCCTGCCTCTCTGCCTACTTGTGATCTGTTTGTCAAATGAATGAATAAAATCTTAAAAAAAAAAAAAAAAGAAATAGTGTTCTCATTGTCTAGACCCTCTTGTTATACAAGCAAAAGACTGGTAGCTGGTGTTTACTTTTTCCCTTCAAGGTTTGGGATTCGCAGCTCTGCAGATGAGAATAGTCCCCATCGTAAATCTGATTGCATTGCACAAAATAGTAGAGTTAGCCTATCCCTTCCTGCTATAAATCTCAGTGTTCACTTCTCCTCATTACCAATAAATGTCCTTCATGGCATTTTTTTTCTAGGGCAGGGCACTTTCATCTGCATTAAAAATCTGTTCAGGCAGATATCCTTTCTTCTCAATGATTTTCTTAATAGTATACTTAATAGTATATGTGAACTTCTCTTGTGCCTCTTGTTTGGCAGAAGTTGCTCCTCCTTTAATTTTAATTTTAAAAAATTAAACCTCTTTCTAGAATTATAAAACCATCTTTTGCTGGCATTAAATTCTCCAGATTTAAAACATTCACCTTCCTTTTGCTTCAAGTTGTCACATAATGATTGTTTTTTCCTGAATTACATCAGAGTCTATAGGTATGCTTTTTTTTTTAAGATTTTATTTATTTATTTATTTGACACACAGAGAGAGATCACAAGTAGGCACAGAGAGAGAGGAGGAAGCATGCTCCCTGTTGAGCAGACAGCCTGATGCGGGGCTTGATCCCAGGACCCTGAGATCATGACCTGAGCAGAAGTCAGAAGCTTTAACCCAGGCGCCACTATAGGTATGCTTTTCTTATACCAATGCTGCACCTTCAATATGAGATTAAAAAGTATTTTGCAAAAATTGCAAGGTTTTTGCACCTGCTGGTATAGCTTCACTGATGGTTTCATGCATTTCCTTTTCTTTTCTTACAATGATCCTCAGTGCTGGATTAATTTATTTTGAAATGGTGAGCAACCACAGC
Source organism: Mustela nivalis (assembly GCF_964662115.1). Taxonomy (NCBI): domain Eukaryota; kingdom Metazoa; phylum Chordata; class Mammalia; order Carnivora; family Mustelidae; genus Mustela; species Mustela nivalis. The sequence continues at coordinate 109,672,596 of NC_139025.1, forward strand.
TGCAGACCTCAATCTATGGTACATATCAAGGAGCTCAACTTTTTCTTGTATTGTCATCACTTCCCTCTGTTTCTTAGAAGGACTTTCAGTACCACTAGTGACACTTTGTCTGGGTCCCATGGTATTACTTAAGGTCTATGTATTGCACTAAACGCAATGAAAAATATGTGAGAACCACAGGTCATTTTTTGCTGTAATATGCAGCTTACTGGAGAGACAAACTGCTCACACAGAGATGATTAGCATCACATGGCATTTTAAGCAAATACTACCAACATCTGAGTTCACTGTACCAACAACAGGAGGTGGCTATGAGATTATTACAGTAGTACACTATGTACTACAGTCAATTTTATGAAGTTATGATTTAATACTGCTTCTTAAGTTTGTTAACAGTGAATGGTGCCATGTACACTCTGTAAATGTATACATAGATTCTGATAACCTTTAACTTCTTATAATAGATTTGTGTATATGGTGGTAAATAATAGATATTTTATGGTAGTAAATGACAGTATATTTTATGGTAGTAACTGATAAAATGGACTACCATCTACATATGTTTGATGCACTCATAACATGCCTTTTGCTTAATTTTTTCAACATTTCAAAACTATGTGGTCTGTCTGCAAGTTTTTTCAACTTGTCACAAATCTCTAACCAATTTCCAGTATACTGGTTGAAAATAATCCATGTAGAAGTACACCCATGCAGGTGAAACCCGTGTTGTTCAAGGACCAACTCTGTGTGTGTGTGTGTGTGTGTGTGTGTGTGTGTGTGCTGATAAGTAAAACAGAACATTCTGTACTGATAAGCCATTATATGTATAGATAGGTAGATCTGTGTATCTACACACACACACACACACACACACACAGTAGAGTATTGTAAATGTATTTTCACTTCCTTATGATTTTTTCTTTTTTTGAAGATTTTATTTATTTATTTGACAGACAGAGATATTAAGTAGGCAGAGAGAGAGGAGGAATCAGGCTCCCTGCTGAGCAGAGAGCCTGATGTGGGGCTCAATCCCAGGACCCTGGGATCATGACCTGAGCCAAAGGCAGAGGCTTTAACCCACTGAGCCACCCAGGTGCCCTCTTATGATTTTCTTAATAACATTTTTTCTCTAGCTTACTTTATTATAAAATACAATATGTAATACCTATAACATACAACATATATTTTAATGACTATTCATGTTAGTAAGGCATCCAGTCAATAGTAGGCTATTAGTATTTAAATATGTGGGGGGGTGTCAAAAGTTACATGCAGATTTTAGACTATGTGGGGAGTTGACACCCCTAGTCCCCCTGTTGTTTAAGAGTCAATTGTATGTGTGTATATATCTCTACCTCTATCTATCTATTTCTATCTATCTAACTATGTAGTATGACACAGTGCTATAAGATGCATAATATATCTTATTAATGCAGAATTTTTGAAAAATAGCTATCTTATGCACCAGATCTTGTACAACACACAGGAATATAAAGATAAATAGGTTCCTTGAGCTCAAATTCTTATAGTCAGTTGAAAAATAAATACATACATCAGTAACTTCATTAAAATATAAGTACTATAAGCAAATTTGACACAAGTTCCTCTGAAAGCCCAGAGGAGAGACAACTAATCAACTCTCATGTAGCTAACCAACTTTCAGTCTGAAGGAGATGAAAGCAATAGTGGATTTCTGTGAGGAGTTAATGTCTTAACTATTCTTAACTGATGAAAGGATGTTCTTTTGGTAAAAAAGAGAAGAAAAGAGTTCAATTCTCATATGGCTGAGTAATCTATAGGACCCAAACTTCTGCAGATAACAATAAACTCTGAATACAATAAATAAAATCACCTATAGGAACTGGATAGTGACCAAACCAGACAATTTATGGGAGAAAAAGTATACTTGAGTATAGGGAATGGCATAGAGTGAGCTTCCTGTTATTATAGCTTTTAACATAAAAGCAAGCTGAAGTTGACACAGCACAAAATGGCTAAAACTCTGATAGAAAACCCACAGTCTTTTTGGTCTAAAGAACCAGACAACAGGTTGGAACAACTTGAAAGAGCATCAGAGAAGAGCACAAAAATCTATGTATAAATTATACCCAAATCTCTAGCTGACCAGTAAATTGCACATGCATGCATGGGAAGATTTTAAGCAGCTCAGCTAATAATGGCTGTGAGATCTGAGGTGTTTCCCAAGAGACAAAGTTTTCACGGCTTGAGGCTGACCAACTAAATTTCATTCTAAAGCAACTGTTTGGGGGAATATAATAAGATCCAGAATCTCTACAACGTTAGTATTAAGATTGTTCAAGGCACAAACCAGAATAACTTGACATATGCAGAAACAGGAAAATGTGACCCATTCTCAAAATAAAAGCCATCAATGGTAACTGACCTTGAGATGACCCAAATTAGGAAGTAGCAAACAAGGAATTTAAAGTTGCTATCCTAACTATTAACAGTGAAATTTTGAAAAATTCATTAGATGGGCTGAAAAGCCCATCTGTACATCAGAAACCATGACTGCATTAGAAGAGTAAGAGAAGTACCTATACACAGACAATATGCCTCTCCCCCAGGCCAGTGCAGCACCATGAAGAGAGGTCTCCCCTGAGCCTCTGGTTCCTTCAGTGGGAAGAAAACCCAGGAGAGACAAACTGTGTCCCCAACATTGCAGGAGTCCCTACTCTGATCCCACTCCTTGTGGACTGCAAGAAAATTTGGAATGGAAAAATGGAATCTGATTGTTACAGAAAAGAAAGGAGGGGCTTGCAACCGCCAGCATACTGATCCTGCTAGACTGAGTTCATACCTGTAGTAGCCAATTAGTAATACCAAGTAGTAATTCCTTTGTTTTCCAAACCAACTCGGGGGTGTACTCTGACCCGGGAACTCAGTGGAGTGCAGATCTTCTTTATTTGAATCCTCAGATGAGGTATTTTGCTGGCTTTAGAGCCCAATTTGCTGACAACCAAGCAAGATGCTGTGTCACAGCCTCACCCACTGTGCAGAGTATTTTATAGCCCCATCTAAGCAGTGGGGCTAATGACAACTCATGGAAACTGTCTATCACAATAACACATAAGCCAAAAATTGGATAGGAAAAGCTGATTACTCCTAGGACAAACCAGGCATGGAGGGTTCAAATGCTATGCACAGAACAGTCATTAATTCATAACCAAGGCTCAGGGTAGCTGACCAGGAAGTGGTGCATACTCTGGCCTGATTGAGGCCCCAAACAATGAGCTATACAGGTCCTGGGCCCTAGGCTCTGACCTGCTGTTATGCCAAGGTAGGGAAGCTAATTCATATCCCCACCTATTACTAAATATGACATGCAGCCCCAATCATCTACTTAGCCTGACCAGATTATTTAGATAGCCGTGGAACCCATACTGCAAACACACTTGGGCAGGAAACAAAGACAGCAGTTTTATCTAAAAGTTCTCACCAGTGGCACAGCCCCCCAATACCTGTCCTCAGAGCTCAAATAGTTGCTTCATTGAAAATTAAACCATAAAAATTATGACATAATATTAGACAACCTACCAAAACACATTACCAGCAGACATATCCAGAAGCCCAAACTGAGCTGACTAGTAAAGAACTGTTTCTGCCAAAGCAAACCTGTGAAGTCTGGAAGAGGAGCCCCATTTTTTGAATGCACAGATGCCAAAATAAGAAATCAAGGATCATTAAAAAATCAAGTGCATATGAAAACAACAAAAAAATGATTAAAGCTCCAATAACATACCAAAAGAAATAGAAACATATTAACTGTCAGGCAAGTAATTCAGAATAATCCTCTAGAGGATGTTTAGTGAAATACAGGAAAACAAACAACTAAACAAACTTAGAAAAACAATGCCTAAACAAAATAGGTGGTTTGACAAAGAAATAGCAAATATTAAACATAACAACAACAGCAAGCAGAAATTCTAAACTTGAAAAATATAATAAACAAATTTAGGAATTCACTAGAGTTTCAAAAGTAGACTGGACTATGCAAAAAAAAGAATCACCAACATAGAGGATGGGACATTGGAAACTATCCAGAGAAGAAAAGGAAAGAAAGGAAGAAAGAAAGGAAAGGAAAGGGAAAGAAAGGAAAAGAAAAATAATGAAAGCTTATAGGAATCATGAGATACAATGAAAGAAACATTATTCACATTATCGGAATTCCAGAAAGAAAAGAGAAAGAGAAAGGGACAGAAAGTATATTTACAGCAATAATAGTTAAAAATTTACCAAATCTGGGGAAAGAGACATCCAGATCCAAGAAGCCCACAAAATTTCAAATAGGTTGAACTCCCAAAGGACTACACAAGACATTTTAAAATTGGAATATCAAAAGTAAAAGGCAAAAAATTTTAAGAGCAGGAAGAGAAGAAAGAGAAGTCACATGTAAGGTAACCCCCATAAGATTACTGGCACATTTCTTTCTTTCTTTTTTTTTTTTTTTTAAGATTTTATTTATTTATTTGACAGACGGAGATTACAGAGAAGCAGGCAGAGAGAGAGGAGGAAGAGGCTCCCCGTTGAGCAGAGGGCCCAATGCAGGGCTTGATCCGGGAACCCTGAGACCATGACCTGAGCCGAAGGCAGAGGCTTTAATCCACTGAGCCACCCAGGTGCCCCCTGGCACATTTCTCAATAGAAACTTTTCCGACCAGGAGAGAATCAGATGACATTTTCAAAATATTGAAAGAAAATAACTTATCAACCAAGAATTTTATACCCAGAGAAATTTTTTTTCAGAAACAAAGAAAGGGTTAGACCTTCCCAAACAAACAAAAGCTGAGGGTATACATTATCACCAAACCTGCCATATAAGAAATACTAAAGGGAGTTCTTTGAGTGGAAGGAAAAACAATGCTAGTTAGCATTATAAAAACACAAAAAGATAGCAAAACTCTAACTGGTAATGATAAATATGCCGTCATAATTAGATTCTGCAATATGGTAATAGTGGTGGATAATTTATTTATAACTCTAGTTTAAAATTTTTCTAAATTAATGTAGTAAAAATACCCACAATAAATAAATAATCTGTTGGGATTTACACAACTGTGGGGCACCTAGCTCAGATCAGTTAAGTATCCAACTCTTGGGTTTGGCTCAGGTCATGATCTCATGGATTGTGGGATCACACCCCACATCAGGCTCCATGCTCAGTGGGGAATATGCCTGATGATTCTCTCCCTCTGCCCCTTCCCCCTCTTGCATACTCGCTTTCTCAAATAAATAAGTAAATCTTTTTAAAAATATGTAAATTGTAACAGCAATAACTTAAAATGGGAGGGGTGAAAGTAAAAATGTACAGTTTACAAATACTATTGAGGTTAAATTTATATTAGTTGAAAATAGGGTGTTAAAAGTTTAAGACATTTTATGGAAACCTCACAGTAACCACAATGAAAATCATAGTAATTATATAAAAAAACAGGAGAAAGAAGTCAAAGCATACCTATACTGAATGACATCAAAACACATGAAAAGACAGCAGGATAAGAAACAATGAATCTAAAGAATAACTAGAAGATAATTAACAAAATGCCATTAGTAAATAGTTCCCTGTCCACAATTACTTTAAACATAAATGGATTGAATTCTCCAATTGAAAGACACAGAACAGCTGAATGGATTAAAAAATATATATATATCTAAAACATGCAGCCTACAAGAGGCTCACTGTAGCCTTAGAGACACATATAGACTAAGAGTGAAGGGATGGAAAAAGACAACAAATTGTAGCCAAAAAAAGAAGGAGGAGGAGAAGGAGAAGAGGGAGGGAAAAAAGGAGGAGGAAGAGGAGGAAAAGGTGGGGTTGGGGAGGAGAAGAAAGGAGGAGGAAGAAGAGAAGAAGAAAAAAAGGGCAGAGGTAGCTATACTCATACTAGACAGAACAGACTTAAAACTAAAATGGTAAGATACAAAGAAGGTCATTATACAATGATTAAAGGGTCAATACATCAAGAAGGCATAACTATTGTAAATATACATGTGCCAAACATTTGAACATATAAATATAGAAAGGAGAAACTAACAGAACAAAAAGAGAAATAAACAGTAATACAGTAATAGTTGGGGTCTTAAACACACCACTCTCAACAACAGATAGATCATCCAGACAGAGAAACAAGAAGGAAATCCTATAGACCAAATGAACTTAAGAGACATACAGTTTGTTCAGCAGAATACACATTAATCTCAGGCATAGATGGACTGTTTTCTAGGATAGACAATCTGTTAGGTCACAAAACAAGCTTTAGCAAATTGAAGATGATTGAAACAATCTAAGTATCTCTCTGACCATTGTTGTATAAAACTAGAAATCAATAATAAGAGGAAAACCAGACAATTCACAAAAACATGGAAATTAAACAACACTCTCTTTTTAAAGATTTTATTTATTATTTGACAGAGACAGACACAGTGAGAGAGGGAACACAATCAAGGGGAGTGGGAGACAGAGAAGCAGGCTTCCTGCTGAGCAGGGAGCCTGATATGGGGCTCAATCCCAGGGTTCTGGGATCATGACCTGAGCCGAAGGCAGATGCTTAACAACTGAGCCACCCAGGCACCCCGACACTCTCTTTTAAAAAAAAGATTTTATCTATTTATTTGAGATACACAGAGAGAACACAAGCATGTGGTGGGGGTGGGACAGAAAGAGAAGCAGACAGCCTGCTAAGCAGGGATTCTGACATAGGGCTCCATCTCAGGACCCTGGGATCATGACCTGAGCCAAAGGCAGATGTTTAACTGACTGGGTCACCCATGCACCCCTTAAACAACACTCTCCTGAACAACCAATACATGAAAGAAGAAACCAAGAGCAAAGCAAAAGTTTCTTGAGACAAAGGACAATTGAAACACAACAAATCAGAACTTGTGGGATACAGCAAAAGCAGGTCTATGGGAGAATTTCATAGCAATAAATATCTACATAAATATCTAAGAAAGAAAGAAAATCCCAAACAACCTAATCCTATGACTTAAGGAAGCAGAAAAAGAACAAACTGAGCCCAAAGTTAGTACAGGAAACAATATAATAAAGATTAAGCCAGAAATAAATGAAATAGAGAACAGGAAAAACATCAAGAAACATTAAACCAAACTAAGAATTGGTTCTTTAAAAAGACAAATAAGGGGCACCTGGGTGGCTCAGTGGGTTAAAGCCTTTGCCTTCGGCTCAGGTCATGATCCCAGGGTCCTGGATTCAAGCCCCACTTCGGGGAGCCTGGTTCCCTTCCTCCCTCTGCCTGCCTCTCTGCCTACTTGTGATCTCTGTTACATAAATAAATAAAACCTTAAAAAAAATAAAAAAAGATAAAAAGATAAATAAAATTGACAAACCCTTAGGTAAACTAAACTAACCAAGGAAAAAAGAGAAGGAAACAAATTAATAAAATTGTAAATGAAAAAGGAGACTTTACAAATGATACCATAGTAATACAAAGGATCATAGGAGGCTTCTATAAAGAACTACATACCAGGGTGCCTGGGTGGCTCAGTGGGCACCTGGGTGGCTCAGTGGGTTAAAGCTGCTGCCTTCGGCTTAGGTCATGATCCCGGAGTCCTGGGATCGAGCTCTGCATTGGCCTCTCTGCTCAGCAGGGAGCCTGCTTCACCCCCCTCCACCCCCCTTCCTCTCTGCCTACTTATGATCTCTGTCAAATAAATAAATAAATAAATTCTTAAAAAAAAAAAAAAAAGAACTACATACCAACAAACTAGATAACCTAGAAAAATTGGAAAAATTCTTAGGAACATACAACTTACCAAGATTGAATCAAGAAGAAATTTTTTTTTAATGAAAAGACCAATTAATCGTAAAAACATTAAATCAGTATCAAAATATCCCAACAAAGAAAAGTCAGGGACCAGATGGCTTCACTGGTGAATTTACCAAACACTTAAAAAAGAACACCAATCCTTCTCAAACTCTTTCAAAATATCAAAAAAGAACACTTCCAAATTCATTTTAGGATGCCAGCATTGGCCTGATACCAAAACCAGAAAAAGACACTATTAGAAAAGAAAACTACAAGCCAACACATCTGAAGACTATAGATGTAAAACTTCTCAATAAAATACTAGCAAACGGAATTGAGCAGCTCACGATCTAGAGGAATTTATCCCTGTGATATAAGGATGGTTCAACATATGCAAATTAATCAATGTGATACATCGCATAAAGAGAACAAAGGATCACCTGATCATCTTGGTCACAGAAAAAGCATTTGACAAAATTCAACATTTGTTTGTGATAAAACTCAAGAAATCAGGCACAGAGAAACATATCTCAACATACTAAAGGCCATATATGACCAGTTGGCCCACAGCTAACATACTCACTGGCGAGAGGATGAAAGATTTTACTCTACAAATAGGAACCCACTCTGAGAGAGTGCCCACTCTCACCACTCCTATTCAACACAGTGATATCAGTCCTAACCAGAGCCATGCGGCAAGAAAAGAAATAAAAGCGTCAGAATTGGAAAGGCCAAATTATCTCTATTTGCATATGATATGATTTTATATTTAGAAAATCCTGACGACGCCACCAAAAACCTGTTAGATCTAACCAATGAGTAAGTAAAGTGAAGTCCATAGGATACAAAATTAATATTCAAAAATCAGTAATGATTCTGTACACTAACAATGAGTTTTCTGAAAAAGAAATAATCAATTCCATTTACTATGATATCACCAAAAACAATAAAATATTCAGGAATAAATTTGAGGAGATTAAAGATTTCTATGCAGGAAACTATAAGGCATGGATGAAAGAAACAAAAAAAGACACAAATAAATGAAAAAAATATTATGTGTTCAATTATTAGAAGTAATGTTAAAATGTAACTACTACCAAAATCTCTCTATAAACGGAATGTAATCCCTGCCAAGATTCCAATGGCATTTTTTACAGACATGAGAAAAACACTCTAAAATCTGTATGAAACCATGAAAAGACCCTGAATAACCAAATTAATCTTGAGAAAGAAGAGCAAAGTAGGGGCACCTGGGTGGCTCAGTGGGTTAAGCCTCTGCCTTCGGCTCAGGTCATGATTTCAGGGTCCTGGGATCAAGCCCCACATTGGGCTCTCTGCTCAGCAGGGAGCCTGCTTCCTCCTCTCTCTGCCTGCCTCTCTGCCTACTTGTGATCTGTCTAATAAATAAATAAAATATTTAAAATATAGCTTTAGAGCTCTAAAATTTGAAATCAGGAAATATGATTCCTCTTACTTTGCTCTTCTTTTTTTTTTTTAAGATTTTATTTATTTATTTGACAGAGAACACAAGTAGGCATAGAGTCAAGCAGAGAGAGAGGAGGAAACAGGCTCCCTGCTGAGCAGAGATACCGAAGTGGAGCTCGATCTCAGGACTCTGGGATCATGACCTGAGCCACCCAGGCGCACCTATAGAACTATTGTTATTGAAACAGTATGATATAGGCATAAACATAGACAAATGGAACAGAATCAAGAGACCAGTGATAAATCAAGCATATATAGTCAACTAATAGTTGACAAGGGAGCCAAGAATACTCAGTGTAGAAAAGCTAGTTTTTTCAATAAATGGTGCTAGAGTAATTAGATACTCACATATAAAAGAAAGAAACTGGACCCATATCTTAAATCACTCACAAAAATGAACTCAAAATGGATTATGGACTTTTGATGAAGTCCCAATGGTTTATTTTTGTTATTGTTTCCCTTACCTCAGGAGACATATTTAGAAAGATGTTGCTATGGCCGATGTTCGAGAAATTATTGCCTGTGATCTCTTCTAGGATTTCTATGGTTTCAGGTCTCACATTTACATCCTTAATCCACTCTGAGTTTATTTTTGTGTGTGGTGTGAGAAAGTGGTCCAGTTTCATTTTGCATTTAGCTGTCCAGTTTTCCCAGCACCATTTGTTGAAGACACTGTCTTTTTCCCATTGCATATTCGTCCCTCCTTTGTTGAAGATTAATTGACCATATAATTGTGTGTTTATTTCTGGGCTCTCTTTTCTGTTCCATTGATTTGTATGTCTATGTTTGTGCCAGTACCATACTGTTTTGATTTACTACAGCTTTGTAGAATGTGTTGAAATCTGGGATTGTGATACCTCCAGTTCTGTTCTTTTTCAAGATTGCTTTGGCTATTCATGGTCTTTTGTGATTCCATACAAATTTTAGGGTTGTATGATCGAATTCTGTGAAAAATGCTGTTGTTATATTGCTCTTTCTCATAATGATTTTTATAATCCTCTGTATTTCAGTGGTGTCTGTTGTTATTTCAGCTCTTTCTTTTCTGATTTTATTTGAGTCCTCTCTCCCTTTTTTTTTTTTTTTTTTTTTGATGAGTCTGACTAAAGGTTTATGGATTTTGTTGATCTTTTCAAATACCAATCTCCTAGTTTTACTGAACTGAGCCATTGTTTTTTTATTTTTCTATTCTGTTATTTTTGCTCTAATTCTTATTATTTCCTTTCTTCTACTAATTTTGGATTTTGTTTATTTGTTTTCTAGCTCCTTTAAGTATAAGATTAGCTTATATATTTGAGATTTTTTCTTGCTTCTTGAGAAGCATGCTGCATTCCAAAGATTTTGGATCATTGTGTTTTCACTTTCATTTGTCTCTGTGTAATTTCTTCCCCTATCATTTCTTGTTTGACCCATTCCTTATTTAGTAGCATGTTGTTTAACCTCCATGTATTTGTGTTCTTTTCAGATTTTTTTCTTGTAGTTGATTTCTAGTTCATAGCATTGTGGTTGGAAAAGATGACTTCGATCTTTTTTAATTTGTTGTGATTTGTTTTGTAGCCTAATATGTAATCTATTCTTTTTATTTTTTTAAAATTGTATTTATTTGACAGAGAGAAATCACAAGTAGGCAGATAGGCAGGGGAAGCAGGCTCCCCGCTGAGCAGAGAATCCATCGTGGGCTCGATCCCAGGACCCTGAGATCATGACCTGAGCTGAAGGCAGAGGCCTAATCCACTGAGCCACCCAGGCGGCCCTATGTAATCTATTCTGGAGAATATTCCATGTGATCTTGAAAAGAATGTGTATTCTGGTGATTTAGAATGGAATGTTCTGAATATACCTATTAGTTCCAATCTGGTCCAATGTGTCATGCAAAGCCACCTTTTCCTTATTGATTTTAGGTTTGGATTATCTATCCATTGATGTAAGTGGGATGTTAAAATCCTCTACTTTCACTGTGGTACTACCAATTACTTCTTTGTGCTCATTAAAAGCTGCTTTATGTATAATGGTGCTCCCCTGTTGGGTGCATAAGTATTTACAATTGCCATATCTTCTTGTTAGGTTATCCCCTTTATGATTATATAGTACCTTCTTCGTCTCCTGTTACAGTCTTTGTTTTAAGGTCTGTTTAGTTAGATATAAATATTGCTACCCTGGCTTTCTTTTCACTTCCGTTTGCATGATAAATGCTTTCCCATCCCTTCATTTTCAATCTGCAGGTGTCTTTAGTTCCAAAGTGAGTCTCTAGGCAGCATATAGATGGAATCTTCATTCTTATCTATTCCATAACCCTCTGTCTTTGGAGAGGAACATTTAGTCCATTTACATTCAAAGTAATTATTTATTGGTATGTACCTATTGCCTTTTTGTTTCTTGTTTTGTCGTGTTTTTTTTTTTTTATAGTTATTCCCTATTCCTTTCTTCTCCCATTCTTTTCTCTCATAGTTTGCTAGCTTTCTTTAACGGTATACCTGTATTCCTTTCTCTTCATTTTTGAGATATATATCACCAGTTTTTTATTTGTGGTTACCATTATGTTTGTATATAATATCTTCTGCATATAGCAGTCTGTATTTAGTTGTTGGTTGTTTAAAATTGAACTCATTCTTTACTCTTCCCCTTTCCATGTTTTAGGTATACGGTGTCATACTTTACATCCTTTTATTTTGTGAATCCCTTGATTGAGTTTTATAAATATAGTTACTTTTTCTGCTTTTGTGCTTCCTACTTTTCTTACTCCTACTTATGATCTTATCTTGCAACTCAGAGTCCCCTTTAAGTATAAGTACAAGTATAAAAGTATAAGTATAAACCAAGCTGACAACATTTCTTTTCGGCTTAGTTTAGTGGTCATAATTCCTTTAACTTTGTTTGTCTGGGAAATTCTATTTCTCCTTTTATTCTGAATGATAGCCTTGCTGGATAGAGTGTTGATTGCAGACTTTTCCCTTCCCCACTTTGAATGTATCATACCACTCCTTAGATTCTGCTGAAAAATCAGCTGATCGACTTTTGGGGTTTCCCTTGTATCTGTTTTCTCTTCTCTTGCTTTCTTCAAATTTTCTCTTTATTCCTACTTTTTGCCATTTTAATTACTATGTGTATTGATGTAGAACTCCTGGACTGATTTTTTTGGGGGCAATTTTATCATCAGGAGGCCTGAACTACAAAAAATAATATAGAAGTTCTTCAAACAGAAGTGAAATGACACCAGATGAATCTTCAAAAAGGAATAAAGGAATCAGAAGTGATAAATATAGAGCAAATATAAAATATTATTTTTCTCTCTCTAATGGCTTTAATGGTAAGGTGTATTGCAGGCAAAGGAAACAGCATAAATAAAGGCATGAAAATGGGGAACAACATGGTGTGTTAATGAATTACAAACAGTTTATTACTTATAATGTTAAGTGTGACAGGAAGGCAGAAGGGCACACCTGTCATCCTAAGGATCCTGTTCTTAATGGTTATGGGAGGGTTTTCAAGCCAGAAAATGACATAATAGGATCTGTATTTTAGGTAGCTCACTGAGGCTACAGGGGGTAGAATAAATTTGAAGGGACAAAACTGGAGACATCAAACTCAAGCCCTTTCTGTGACCCATGAGAGCTACTGAAGAAAGCATTTTAGAGAACATGATCTAGAGAAGTAATGGTACAGTGGTTTGAGGAACATAGTTGAAAATATTTTAGAAGTAAAATTCCGTATGAATGGGAGATTGTGAATAAAGTAGAAAAATATCACTTGGAGCATTAAAAAAGATTGAGGGACTTTTCCCTCAATATAGATAAATTTAGGGATGCCTGGGTGGCTCAGTGGGTCAGACCACTGCCTTCAGCTCGGGTCATAATCCCAGGGTCCTGGAATCGAGTCCCACATCGGGCTCCTTGCTTGCCAAGGAGCCCTCTTCTCTCTCTGCTTCTGTCTGCCTCTCTGCCTGCTTGTGTGTACTCTCTCTCTCTCTCTCTCTCTGGCAAATTGATAAAATCTTTAAGAAAAAAAAAAGACAAATTTATTACCTAATTTTCTGATAACATTGTATTGGGTACTAATCCATGTTGCCAGTCTCATTCATAGCACTTAAGGCTCAAACCTCTTATTTATTATTTGTACATTTTATTTTAATTCCAGTATAGTTAACATACAGCCTTATATTAATTTCAGGTGTACAATACAGTGATTCAGCAGTTCCATATATTACTCAGTGCTCATCAAGATAAGTGTACTCTTAATCTTCTTCACCTATTTTACCCAGCCCACCATTCACATTCACTCTGGTAATGCAAATCAAAACCACAATGAGATATCAAACCTCCTACTTAATGCCAGGTGAATAATATCCTTCATCCCCTTGGCAATGGCTATTTTGATGAGGCTACCTGGTAGAAAGACGGATTGAACAGTCAATGCATAAACCTACCAAAATCCAATAATGTAGCCAGCACCAAATGATGAAGTGTGTCAGTCAGATTTTCTTCCTCAGAGAGAGACCAAAGAAATCCCAAAGAAATGTATTTATAGATACAGTGGAAGCCAGGCTGAAACGTCATGTCAAAGAGAAAAAGTCAAGTCCAAAAACTGAAAAATAAATATGGAAAGAAGCAGACAGAAATACACACACCCCAAGAGAAAGTGACACTAGATCCAGAAAGAGACAAAAAGAATAAGCTGATATGCTAGCAATGCCTTCGTTTCCTGCCTATTACATAATAGGGATTCAAAAAATACTTTTGTTGTTTTTGTTGGCTGAAAGAATACATAAATGAACAAACAAATTAACAAATGAATGTGACTGATTTTTCCAGTGCCATTTTCTGTGCCATTTTCTTGTGCCTCATTGTCCCATTCCTTTTCCTTTGTTATGCTCATCTCCATTTTGTCACATTTCACAAAGTCCTTTGATCATCTATTCTTTTCAGATTAAAAAGTTGAGCAGAAATGACTACCAGTTTATTGCATTTTCTTAGATTATTTTTTTAAAGATTTTTTATTTATTTATTTGACAGACAGAGATCACAAGTAGGCAGAGAGAGAGAGGAGGAAGCAGGCTCCCTGCTGAGCAGAGAGCTGCACGGGGGACTCGATCCCAGGACCCTGGGATCATGACCTGTGCCGAAGGCAGAGGCTTTAACCTACTGAGCCATCCAGGCATCCCTACTGCAATTTTGTTTTTTTTTCAGCATCTCTAGTCTCTAGTCAGAAATTCTCAGGATGTACCTTTACCAGTGATGGGTACATTTTTGAACAACAGAAATCAAACACTTCTATATATACTAATATTCTCATCCCTTAAGGACTCATGCAGGTTTGATTACTCAAATTTTTTATGCTACACCTTTCTAGAATCACTGTTTTCCTGCTGAAAAACATCTGTGTTCTCTATAGATACCAAGTCCTCAAAGTCTTCCTTGGGTAGCTCTCTGGGCTGCTTCATACCTTTCTTAGACCAGGTGTTCTGTTTGGATCACAGCCCAGGTGGAGTGAGGAATGATGACAGTACCTGATCATCATTGCAGAAAGCATTCCTGAACTCCAGATCTGAAATTTTGCCACACTCATTTCAGAATAACATAGCAAAGGGACTGAGCCTATAGTAGAGACCTCTAGCACAGACCACAAACGACAACAGAAAAGTATTCTCCTTTTTGCACCATTAAGGTTGAATGAAAGAATTTTTAAAAAAATTTTTTTTAAAAGGTTTTCTTTAAAAAAATTTTTTAAACAAGGGAGATGTTTTCTCATTTCTGCTACTTGAAATTGCTTAATGCTACACATTCTACATGGAGGAGTAAATTAGACGAAGAAAGGAACAGAGGTGATTAGCTCATCACTGAAAACAAATATTAAAGGAAGGAAGAACATAGAAAAAATTTGCCAGTTCCTTAAATAACTAATGAAATAATTATAGCTAATTGTCTCTGAATTATCTAGCTAAGACATAAGGTCAATCCTTCCAAAATTTTCTTCCTTCCTTTCAATTTTATCTAAGGTATAGCATCTGAATTCATATTCCTCTTCAACAAGCATGATCTCCCCCGTCACACATCTAGCAGTGTTGAACATACCCTAAACAAATTACATAATTAGCATTTGCTTAAGAGCATGCGAATGGAAGTAAATATAGCTACACACCAAATACTCATCTAAAGAAATTCTATTACAGGGACGGCTGGGTGGCTCACTTGACTAAACCTCTGCCTTTGGCTCAGGTCATGATCCCAGGATCCTGGGATCGAGCCCCTTGTCGGACTCTCTGCTCAGCAGGGAGCCTGCTTCCCCCTCTCTCTGCCTGCCTCTCTGCCTACTTGTGATCTCTGTCAAATAAATAAATAAATAAAATCTTTAAAAAAAAAAAAAAAGGATTCTCTCCCCCTTTAAAAAAAAAAAAAAGAAATTCTATTACATTCTAAATTTTCTAATCTGTTAACATAGCATTTTCATAGCATTAATTTATAATTATCTGTGTTTCCTTGGTATCAGTTGTTAGTTCTCTTTTGTTTTTTATTTTATTTGAGTCCTTTCTCTTTTCTTGATGAGTCTAACAGTTTATCAATTTTGTTTATCTTTTCAAAGAACCGGATTATGGTTTAGTTGATATTTTCTATTTTTCTAAAAATTCTTCATGTCATATATTTCTGCTCTGATCTTTATTATTTCTTTCTTCCTACTCACACTGGGTTTTGTTAGTTCTTTTTCTAGTTTCTTTAGGTGTTAAGATTAGATTGCATATTAGAGCTTTTTCTTATTCCTTGAAGTAGGCCTATATCATTATATATTTCCTCTTAGAACTGCTTTCACGATGTCCCAAAGATCTTGGACCATTGTATTTTCATTTTTATTTGTCTGCATGTATTTTTAAATTTCTTCTTTGATTTCTTCATTGGCTCATTGATTATTTAGTAGCATGTTATTCAGTAGCATGTTATATATTATGAAAGACGCATGGCACAATTTTAATCTTCTTAAATTACTGAGAATTGTTTTGTGGTCTATCACATGATCTATTCTGGAGAATGTTTCATGTACACTTGAAAATAATGTATATTTTCTTGATTTGGGATGGATTAAACATTTCTAGAAACATACAATCTTCCAAAACTGAATAAGAAAAAATATATATATGAACAGACCAATTACTAGCAAAAAACAATTGAATTTGTTACCAAAAAGTACCAGAAAATAAAAATCCAGGCCTAGATGGATTCACAGGTAAATTCTACCACACATTTAAGGAAGCATTAATACCTAATCTCCTTAAACTATTTCAAAAAAGTAGAAGAGAAAGGAAAGCTTCCAAATACATTTGATGAGGCCAGCATTACTCTGAACCAAAACCAGAGAAAGACACTAGAAAAATAAAACTATGGATCAATACCCCTGATGAACATAGACATAAAAATCCCCAACAAAATATAGCAAACTGAATCCAGCAGTACAATAAAAGGATCATTCACCACAGTCAAGTGAGATTTACTCTGGGGATGCAAGGATGGTTCAATATTCACAAATCAATCAAGTTGATAGAACACATCAGCAAAACAAATGACTAAAATCATATGCTCATGTCCATAAATGCAGAAGCACTTGACAAAAATTCAACATTCATAATAAAAAATCTCAGTGAAATGGAATTAGAGGGAACATATCTCAACAGACTAAAAGGCATATATGATGGGTTGTCTGGGTGGCTCAGTCAGTTAAACATCCAACTCTTGATCTCAGGCTCATGAATTCAAGCCCCACACTAGGCTCCATGATGGGTGTGGAATCTCCTTAAAAAAAGAAAAGAAAAAAGGCTGTATATGAAAAACCCACAGCTAACATCAAACCCAATGATGTTTTCAGTTTTGAAAGCTTTCAAGAACATGACAAGATGTCTATTCTCATCACTTCTAGACTCCTATTCACAGCAATTCAACAAGAAAAAGAAATAGGCATCCCTACTGGTAAGGAAGAAACTGAACTGTCAGTATTTGCAGATAACATGACATTATACATGGAAAATCCTAAAGACTCTACCAAGAAAACTACTAGAAGTAATAAATGAATTCAGTAAAGTTGCAGGACATAAAATTAATACCCACAAATCAGTAGTTTTCTATATACCAACAGCAAAGTCACAGAAAGAGAAATTTGTGTCTTGAAGTCCAGAAGTCAGCTTTGCTTTTCTTTTTCAACATCACTTTGGCTATTCTTTTCTGGTTCTATCCAAATTTTAGGATAGTTTGATCCAACTCTGTGAAAAATGCTGGTGTTATTTTGATAGACATTGCATTGAATATGTAGATTGTTTTGGGTAGCATAGATATTTTAAAATATTTTTCGTCTAATCCATGAGCATGGAATGTTTTTCCATTTCTTTGTGTCTTCCTCAATTTCTTTCATAAGTATCTTATAGTTCTCAGAGTACAGATCCCTTACCTGTTTGGTAGGTTCATTCCTAGCTATCTTACAACAGTTTTTGATGCAATTATAAATGGGATTGATTCCATTTGTATCTTTAGGGTAAATACCCAATAGTGCAATTGCTGGGTCATAGGGCAGTTCTATTTTCAACATTTTGAGGAACCTCCATGCTGTTTTCCAGAGTGGCTGCACCAGCTTGCATTCCCACCAACAGTGTAGGAGGGTTCCCCTTTCTCCACATCCTCGCCAGCATCGATTCCATGATTTCTCTTTCTGCTGCTTCATTTTTACTGTATAGAAATGCAATTGACTTCTGTGCATTGATTTTATATCCTGTGATGTTGCTGAATTCCTGTATCAGTTCTAGCAATTTTTTTGGATTCTTTCAGGTTTTCTACATAGAGCATCATGTCATCTGTGAAGAGTGGAAGTTTGACTTCTTCTTTAACAAATTGTATGACTTTATTCCTTTTTGTTGTCTGACTGCTGATGTTACAATTTCCAGTACTATGTTGAACAATAGTGGTGAGAGTGGACATCTTGTCATCATCTTGACCTGAGGGGAAAAGCTTTCAGTTACTCCCTGTTGATGGTGATATTCGCTGTGGGTTTTTTGTACATGGTTTTCATAATATTGAGTTATGTTTCCTCTATCCCTACATCGCAGAGTTTTTATCAAGAAAAGATGCTGTATCGTCTCAATTTTTTTTCTGCATCTATTGAGAGATCATAGGGCTCTTGTCCTTTCTTTCATTAATGTGGTGTGTCATATTGATTGATTTGCAGATGCTGAACCACCCTAGAGCTCAGGAATAAATCCCACTTGATCATGGTGAATAATCCCTTTAATGTACTGTTGGGTCTTATTAGCTAGTATCTTGGTGAAAGTTTTCACCTCCATGTTCATCAGGGATATTGGTCTATTATTCTCTTTTTTAGTGGGGTCTTTGTCTGGTGTGGAGATCAATGTATGCTGGCCTCATAGAATGAGTTTGGAAGTTTTCCTTCCATTACTATTTTGTGGAACAGTTTCAGAAGAATAGGGACTAGTTCTTTAAATGTTTAGTAGACTTCTCCAGCCATCAGGCACCACACTTTTGTTTGCTGGGAGATTTTTGATTACTGATTCAATTTCTTTGCTGGTGATGGTTTTGTTCTGGTTTTCTATTTCTTCCTGTTTCAGTTTTGGTAGTTTATATGTTTCTAGGAATGTATCCATTTCTCCCAAAATTTATAAGGAACTTATCAAACTCAACATCCAAAAATAATACAAAATCCAGCCAAGAAATGGGCAGAAAACATGAATAGACAATTTTCCAAAGAACACATACAAGTAGCTAACAGACACACAACAAAATGCTCAACATCACTCAGCATCAGGGAAACACAAATCAAAATCACAATGAGATGCCACCTCACAAGAGTCATAATGACTAAAATTAATAACTCAGGAAACAACAGATGTTGGAAAGGATGTGGAGAAAGGGGAACCCTTTTACACTGTTGGTGGGCATGTTAACTGGAGCAGCCACTCTGGAAAACAATATGGAGGTTCCTCAAAAAGTTAAAAATACAGCTACTTTATGACCTAGCAATTGTATTCCTAGGTATATATCCAAAGGATATAAACATAGTGATCTAAAGGGGTACATGCACCCCAAAGTTTATAGCAGCAATGTCCACAATAGTCAAACTATGGAACGAGTCCAGATGTCCATCGACAGACGAAAGGATAAAGAAGATGTGTGTGTGTGTGTGTGTGTGTGTGTGTGTGTATTACTCAGCCATAAAAAAGAATGAAATTTTGCCATTTCCAATGATTCTGGTGGAACTATAGGGTATTATGCTAAGCAAAATAAGTCAGCTAGGAAAAGACAAATACTATATAATTTCACTCATACATGGAGTTTATGAAACAAAACAGATGAATATAGGGGAAGGGAAGGGAAGGAAAAATAAAATAAAATGGAAAACAGAGAGGGAAGAAAATCATAAGAAACTCTTTTTTAAATTATTTCTTTTCAGTGTAACAGAATTCATTGTTTATACACCACACCCAGTACTCCATGCAATACATGCCCTCTATAATACCCACCACCTGGCTCCCCCAACCTCCCACCCCTCGCCCCTTCAAAACCCTCAGATTGTTTTTCATAGTCCATAGTCTCTCATGGTTCATCTCCCCTTCCAATTTATCTCAACTCCCTTCTCCTCTCCATCTCCCCATGTCCTCCATGTTATTTGTTATGCTCCACAAGTAAGTGAAACCATAAGATAATTGACTCTCTCGGCTTGACTTATTTCACTCAGCATAATCTCTTCCAGTACCATCCATGTTGATACAAAAGTTGGGTATCCATCCTTTCTGATGGAGGCATAATACTCCATAGTGTATATGGACCACATCTTCCTTATCCATTTGTCTGTTTAAGGGCATCTTGGTCCTTTCCACAGTTTGGCGACTGTGGCCATTGCTGCTATAAACATTGGGGTACAGATGGCCCTTCTTTTCACTACATCTCTATCTTTGGGGTAAATACCCAGGAGTGCAATGGCAGGGTCATAGGGTTGCTCTATTTTTAATTTCTTAAGGAATCTCCACACTGTTTTCCAAAGTGGCTACACCAACTTGCATTCCCACCAACAGTGTAAGAGGGTTCCCCTTTCTCCACATCTTCTCCAACACATGTTGTTTCCTGTCTTGCTAATTTTGGTCATTCTAACTGGTGTAAAGTGGTATCTCAATGTGGATTTAATTTGAATCTCCCTGATGGCTAGTGATGATGAACATTTTTTCAAGTGTCTGATAGCCATTTGTATGTCTTCTTTGGAGAAGTGTCAGTTCATGTCTTCTGCCCATTTTTTGACATGATTATCTGTTTTGTGCGTGTTGAGTTTAAGAAGTTCTTTGTAGATCCTGGATATCAACCTTTTGTCTGTACTGTCATTTGTGAATATCTTCTCCCATTCTGTGGGTTGCCTCTTTGTTTTGTTGACTGTTTCCTTTGCTGTGAACAAGCTTTTGACCTTGATGGAAGTCCCAAAGGTTCCTTTTCACCTTTGTTTCCTTTGCCGTTGGAGACATATCTTGAAAGAAGTTGCTGTGGTTGATATTTAAGAGGTTACTACCTATGTTCTCCTCTAGGATTCTGATGGATTCCTGTCTCATGTTGAGGTCTTTTATCCATTCGAGTTTATCTTTGTGTATGGTGCAAGAGAATGGTCGAGTTTTATTCTTCTACATATAGCTGTCCAGTTTTCCCAGCACCATTTATTGAAGAAACTGTCTTTTTTACACTGGATGTTTTTTCCCTGCTTTGTCGAAAATTATTTGACCATAGAGTTGAGGATCCATATCTGGGCTCTCTACTCTGTTCCACTGGTCTATGTGTCTGTTTTTATGCCAGTACCATGCTGTCTTGGTGATCACAACTTTGTAGTAAAACTTGAAATCAGGCAACGTGATGCCCCCAGTTTTGTTTTTCTTTTTAAACATTTCCTTAGCAATTCAGGGTGTCTTCTGGTTCCATACAAATTTTAGGATCATTTGTTCCAGCTCTTTGAAAAATACTGGTGGAATTTTGATCGGGATAGCACTGAAAGTATGGATTGCTCTAAGCAGTATAGACATTTTAACAATGTTTATTCTTCCAATCGAAGAGCATGGAATGGTCTTCCATCTTTTTGTGTCTTCTTCAATTTCTTTCATGAGTGTCCTGTAGTTCCTTGAGTACAGATCCTTTACCTCTTTGGTTAGGTTTATTCCAAGGTTCTTGGAATTCTTATTCTTATGGTTCTTGGTTCTATAGTAAATGGAATTGATTCTCTAATTACCCTTTCTATATTTTCATTGTTATTGTATAAGAAAGGAACTGATTTCTATGCATTGAGTTTTGTATCCTGTCACATTACTGAATTGCTGTATGAGTTCTAGGATTTTGGGGGTGGAGTCTTTTGGGTTTTCCATATAAAGTATCATGTCATCTGCAAAGAGAGAGAGTTTGACTTCTTCATTGCCAATTTGGATACCTTTTATTTCTCTTTGTTGTCTGATTGCTGTTGCTAGGACTTCTAATACTATGTTGAACAAGAGTGGTGAGAGTGGGCATCCTTGTTGTGTTCCTGATCTCAATGGAAAGGCTGTGAGCTTTTTCCCATTGAGGATGATATTTGCTGTGGGTTTTTCATAGATAAATTTTATGAAGTTCAGGAATGTTCCCTCTATCCCTATACTTTGAAGCATTTTAATCAGGAACGGATGCTGGATTTTGTCAAATGCTTTTTCTGCATCAATTGAGAGGACCATGTGGTTCTTCCCTCTTCTCTTATTGATTTGTTCTATATTGATTTGTGAATGTTGAACCATCCTTGCAACCCAGGGATGAATCCCAACTGGTCATGATGGATAATCTTTTTAATGTGTTGTTGGATCCTATTTGCTAGGATCCTGTTGAGAATCTTAGCATCTGTATTCATCAGTGATATTGGTCTGAAATTCTCCTTTTTGGTGGGGTATTTGCCGGGTTTGGGGATCAGGGTAATGCTGGCTTCATAAAAAGAGTCTGGAAGTTTTCTTTCTGCTTCAATTTTTTTGAAACAGGAGAAAAGGTGTTATTTCTTCATTGAAAGTCTGGTAGAATTCCCCAGGGAATCCATCAGGTCCTGGGCTCTTGTTTTTTGGGAGGTTTTTGATCACTGCTTCAATCTGGTTACTAGATATCGGTCTATTCAGGTTGTCAATTTCTTCCTGGTTCAATTTTGGGAGTTTATAGTTTTCCAGGAATGCATCCATTTCATCTAGGTTGCTTAACTTATTGGCATATAACTGTTGATAATAACTTCTGATGACTGTTTCTATTTCCTTGGTGTTAGTTGTGATTCTCCCTTTTCATTCATAATTTTATTAATTTGAGCTTTGTCTCTTTTCTTTTGGATTAGTGTGGCCAATGGTTTATCGATCTTATTGATTCTTTCAAAAAACCAGCTTCTAGTTTCATTGATACGTTCTACTGTATCTCTAGTTTCTATCTCATTGATCTCTGCTCTAATCTTGATTATTTCCCTTCTTGTGTGTGGAGTTGGTTTAATTTGTTGTTGATTCTCCAGTTCTTTAAGGTGCAGAGATAGCTGGTGTATTCTGGATTTTTCAATTTTTTTGAGGGAGGCTTGGATGACTATGTATTTCCCCCTTAGGATGGCCTTTGCTATATCCCATAGGTTTTGGACTGAACTGTCTTCATTCTCATTGGTTTCCATGAATTGATTAAGCTCTTCTTTGATCTCCTGGTTGATCCAAGCATTCTTAAGCAAGGTGGTCTTTAGTTTCCAGGTGTTTGAGTTCCTTCCAAACTTTTCCTTGTGATTGAGCTCCAGTTTCAAAGCATTGTGATCTGAGAATATGCAGGGAATTATCTCAGTCTTTTGGTATTGGTTGAGCCCTGATTTGTGACCCAGAATGTGGTCTATTCTGGATAAGGTTCCATATGCACTTGAGAAGAATGAGTATTCTGTTGTTTTATGGTGGAATGTTTTGTATATATCTTGAGGTCCGTCTGGCTCAATGTGTCATTCAATGCTCTTGTTTCTTTATTGATTTTCTGCTTGGATGATCTGTCTATTACTGAGAGAGGCATGTTAAGGTCTCCTACTATTAATGTATTCATATCAATAAGACTCTTTGTCTTGATTAATAGTTTTCTTATGTAATTGGATGCTCCCATCCAATACAATTTACAATTGTTAGATCATGTTGGTGGATAGTCCCTTTAAGAATGATGTAGTATCCTTCTGTATCTCTGACTACAGTCTTTAGTTTAAAATCTAATTTATCTGATATGAGAATTGCTACCCCGACCTTCTTTTCAGGCCCATTGGCATGAAAGATGCTTCTCCATCCCCTCACTTTCAGTCTGGGTGTATCTTTAGGTTCAAAATGGGTCTTGTAGACAACATATGGATGGCTCCTGTACTTTTATCCAATCTGCAACCCTGTGTCGTTTTATGGGCGCATTTAGGCCATTCACATTGAGAGTGATTATTGAGAAATACGTTTTTATGGACATCGTGTTACCTTTGAAGTCTTTCTTTCTGTAGATTGTCTCCATATTTCTGTTCTCTGATATTCTTAGGATTTTTCCTCTTTTATAGAACCCCCCCTTAATATTTCCTGCAGTGTTGGCTTGGTGGCCGCATACCCTTTTAAGCCCTGCCGGTCTTGGAAACTCTTAATCTCTCCATACATTTTGAATGTCAGGATTGCTGGATAAAGTAGTCTTGGCTGCATGTTCTTCTCATTTAGTGCCCTGAATATATCTTGCCAGCCCTTTCTGGCTTGCCAGGTTTCTGTGGACAGGTCTGATGTTATTCTGATGGGCTTTCCTCTGTACTTAAGAAGCCTCTTTGTCCTAGGGGCTTTCAAGAGATTGTATCTATAATTATGATTTCTCAATTTTACTATTAGGTGCCTTGATGTTTTTTTAGAATCTATAATCTTCTGCCTCTAGTACATGAACGCTGGTTCCATTCGCGAGATTGGGAAAATTTTCATGGAGAATTTGTTCCAGTATATCTTCTAGACTTCTTTCTTTCTCTTCCCCTTCAGGAATTCCAATAATTCTGATGATGGAACATTTCATGGCATCATTTATTTCCCTTATTCTGCTTTTGTGGTTTCTAAGCTGTTTGTTCCAGGCTTCCTCCTGGTCCTTTCTCTCTATCTGTTTGTCCTCCAGATCTCTAATTCTATCTTCTGTCTCAATTACCCTAGCCTTTAGAGAATTTAGATTAGATTGGAACTCATTGAGAGCATTGTGAATCTCATCCCTGGTGGCTTTCAGTTCTGCCCTAACATTGTGAACATCATCCCTGGTCGCTTTCAGTTCTGCCCTAATCAATTCTGTTTGGTCATCCATGGCTTTCTCCAACCTAGCTATTGCCTGGATAATTGTTAGCCTGAATTCCCTTTCCAATATATTGTCTATGTCGATAGCCATTAGCTCTGATGCAGATGGCCAAGCCTCTGAATTTTTCTTCTGTTGGTCATTTTTGTGACCTCCTGGTCATTTTTGTGAGAGATGGCTGAATGGATGTAGCTGGATATATCGACCGTGGTGCAGTCGAGGTGCACCCTGGAATGCTTCTGGGCAATCAAGAGTCCCCACCCAAATGAAAGAAAAAAGAAGGAGAGAAAAAAGAAATAAAAAGAGAGAGGGGGAGAGATACAGTTAAAAAAAAAGATAAAAGATGAGGCCCAGCCCAAATGGGTCCCCAGATAATATTTATGAGGTAAACAAACAAAAACAGACAAATAAGCTGACAAAAGTAGATGACAAGAGAAAAAAAAAAAAATATATATATATATATATATATATATATATATATATATATATAAACAAGACAAAAAAAGGAACCTCGTCAAAATGAACCCCAAGTATAAGATTTATATACTACCAGGACAAACACAAATACACAGAAAGACTGGCAGAAGAAGATGGGAGTGTGGTTACAAATTCTCAGTATGGGGGAGGAAGATTATTTTGATTCTTCTTGGATGTATCTTGATACCTTTGTTAAGGGACTCAACTTTCCTAAGATTAAGGGGGATTAAAAATTGGTTTACCTATAGGGGTAGCATTGATTGGGGAAAGGGGGACTGCCTTGAAGTTTAACTCTATATGAATATTAAAAAATAAAAATAAAAAAAGAATAAACTAAACTTAACTAAAATGAAATTTTAAAATAGCAAAGCAAAAGAAAAATGTGGGTATATGTATCAGAAAGTTCAGGTTAAAAGGTTATTATGGAGTTTGATGTATTGGACATCTCACTGAGATGGTAAACAGGTTAAAAAATTATCTATGAAAAATGAACCAGAATGGTGGGAATGAATTAAAAATAAAAGTTGTATTTATGAAGTAGTGGTGGTTCTTGGTTCTTGCCCTTTTTTTTTTTTTTTTTTTTTTCTGGTTGGCTTTCTGGGGGAGGGGACTGCCCAGTGAGTTTTCAGTCAGTGTTTCCTGAATTAAGTCCTCCCACCCTCCTCAAGGAGGTGGGCTCTGAGGAAACCGCTTTTTCAGGCTTTTGTTCTCTGGAGGTTTGGTTTGTTTGTTTGTTCGTTTGTTTTCTCTCACCTTCACAGCTTTTGATGGTTTTTAGAGGTTTAGAGGAAAGAAAACTGCACCCAGACCTCCCTCTCAGAGAGAAGCCTCAGTCTGTTCCCCTCTGGGTGCTCCAGAGCACATAAATTCCCCCTTGGCTGCTGGCAGAGCCTGTTCCCAGTCATGGTCCCTGGGGACGCAGGAACTCCTGTTTGTACCCAAAACCATGACCGTGGTTGCTGTCTGGGCAGCTCCAGACCGCCAGAGAGGTTCCAAGCAGCGATTGCACACTGAGATTTTCCCGCCGGCCTGGGCTGGGAGTGCTCAGCCTTTCCAGGACGGAGAGTGCTGGGCTGGCGCCTATATGCACCTCTCTCAGGGGAGGGGGTGGGGCGCGACTCAAACTCTGGTAGCACGGTGCAGTGTGCACGTGGGGACTGCAAAAAGGCTGTGTTTCTGCTGGCTGGGGAGGCTCCAAGCCCCTCATGGGAGCCCATGCACTCTCAGGTGCGCTCACAGCTCAGGGACCAAGATCTGGTTTCTCTGCCGCACTCTCTCTGACTCAGCGCCAAGGGTGGCTATCCTGGGTCCGGAGACTTAAGCCCCTGTCCCTAACCACCTCGTTTCCCATAATATCCCCCCACGATATCCTTTGCTCTTTTTGAGTGCTTTCAACCAGACTCCGAGTTAATGCTGGTCCCCAGGCGCAGGACACTCTCGTATTGGGGTTATTACGTTCCAATTGGTCGCCTCTGGTGGCTCCCTCCCCCTTTTGCTTATCTTCCGGTATCAGTCCGATGTTCCCACTCTGCTTTACCTGCCTACTGGCGTCTTCTGCCCCTGTAGAGATCCAGACGTGTATAATTCTGATCTCAGGCTGATTTCATGGGTGATCGGAGTTCTTTGGTAGGTAATCAGCTCACTTTAGGGTATAGGTTGAAACGGCGCCTCTTCCCAGTTCTCCGCCATCTTGTCTCCCCCACCATAAGAGACTCTTACCCATAAAAAACAAACTGAGGATTGCTGGAGGGGAGGTGGATTGGAAGATGGGGTAATTGGGTAATGTGCAATTAAGGAGGACACTTGGTGTAATGAGTACTGGGTCTTATATGCAACTGATGAATCACTGTAACTAATCTACCCCTGTAACTAATAATACAGTACATGTTGTATAAATTGAATTTAAATTAAAAAATTTTTAAAAAGAGATAAATTTTAAAAATATCATTTATAATCATACCTAAAAAACTCCTAGGAATAAACTTTACCAAGGGGATGAAAGACCTATACTCTGAAAACTATAAAACATCGATGAAAGAAATTAAAGACAATACAAACAAATGCAAAGGTATTGCGTGCTCATGGTTTGGAAGAATCAATATTATTAAGTATCCATGCTGCCCAAAGCAATCTAGAGATTGAATGAAATCCCTATCAAAATACCAAGAGTGGTTTTCACAGAATAGAACAAATAATCCTAATTTTTTTACAGAAACATAAAAGACCTCAAATATCCAAAGCATCATTAAAAGATGCTCAACATCACTAATCATCATGGAAATGCAAACCAAAGCTGTAGTAATCAAAATAGTGTGGTACTAGCACAAACATAGACACTTAGGTTGATGGAAAAGAATGGACAGCCCCAAACTAAACTATGATTATATGGTCAATTAATCTAAGACAAAAAAAGCAAGAATATACCATGGGGGAAAGACAGTCTGTTCAATAAATGGTGCTGGGAGAACTGGACAGTTCCATGCAAAAGAATGAAACTGGAGCACTTTCTTACACAATACCCATAAATAAACTCAAAATGGTTTAAAGGCTTAAATGTAAGACCTGATACTATAAAAATCCTAGAAGAGAACATAGGCAGTAATTTCTTTGATATCAACTGTTGCAACATTTTTCTAGATATATCCCCTAAAGCGGGGGGGGGGCAAGAATAGACTATTGGGATTACCCCAAAATAAAAGGAGATTGAATAGCTAAGGAAACCATCAACAAAAAATTTTTTTAAATCGTCTTACTAAATGGAAGAAGATATTTGTAAATGGTACATCTGATAGGGGGTTAATATCCAAAATATACAAAGAACCTAGACAATTCAGCATCAAAAAACAAACAATCCAATTAAAACATGGGCAGAGGATCTGAATGTACATTTTTCCAAAGGAGACATAGGCCAACAGACACATTAAAAGATGCTCAACATCACTAATCATCAGGGAAATGCAAATCAAAGCCACTATGAGATATCACTTCACACCTGTCAGAATGGCTAAAATTAAAAACAAAAGAAATAAGTTTCGGCAAGGATGTGAAGAAACAGGTACCCTTGTGCACTGTTGGTGGAAATGCAAACTGGTACAGCCCCTATAGAAAACAGTATGGAGGTTCCTTAAAAAAAATTAAAATAGAAATACCATTTGATCCAATAACTCCACTAATGGATATTTACCCAAGAAAATGAAAATACTAATTCAAAAAGATATATTCACCCCTATGTTTACTGCAGCATCATTTTTTTTATTTTAAATATTTTATTTATATTTTTGAGAGAGCAAGTGAGAGAGAGAAAGCACGAGCAGGGGGAGGGGAGGAAGAAGCAGACTCCCCACTTAGCAGGGAGCCCAAGGTGGGGCTCGATCCCAGGACCCTGGGATCATGACCTGAGCTAAAGGTAGCCATTTAACCGAATGAGCTACCCAGGTGCCCCAACTACAGCATTATTTACAGTAATCAAAATGTAGATGGTATATATAAATGATATATATGTATCATATATATATATATATATATATATATACACACACACAGACCATATTATACATACATATGCACCATATATATTGTATATAAATGGTATATATGTGTGTGTGTGTTTGTGTGTGTATGTACACCATATATACACACATATACATAGGAATTCAGCCATAAACAAGGATGAGATCATGCCATTTACAAAAACATGGATGGACCTAAAGGGTATTATGCTAAGTGGAAATAAGTCACACTAAGAAAGACAAATACCAAATGATTTCACCCATAAGGAGAATCTAAAGAACAAAACAAATGAATAAACAAACAAAAAGCAGATTTAGACCTATAAATACAGAACAAACTGATGGCTGCCAGGTGGGAAGGGGGTGGGCAAAATGGGTGAAGGGGAGTGGGAAATACAAGCTTGCAGTTATGAAATGAGTAAGTCACGGGATATAAAGGTACAGCAGAGGGAATATAGTCACTGATATTATAATAGCATTGTATGGTGACAGATGGCAGCTACACTTGTGGTGAGCGTAGCATAACACATAGAGATACTGAATCAGTACATTGTTCACCTGAAACTAATGTAACACTGTATGTCAACAATATGCAGATGAAAAAAAATTTAAGTTAAAAAAATAAGTTCTACTAAATTCTATTGACATGGCTTTACAAACTTTGAGTACCAGGTGTTCCCAAGCTGCAGGCTGGAAAAGAGCAATCAAAAAGAATAATCTTTGGAAAGCCTAGGTAGCTCAGTCAGGTAGGCCTCTGGCTCTTGATTTCGGCTCAGGTCGTGTTATCAGTGTTATGGGATCAAGCCCCATGTAGAGCACCAAGCTAGGCATGGAGCCTGCTTGAGATCCTCTCTCTCCTCCTCCCCCTCCCTCTACTCTCAGTGAACAGCAAAAGAACAATCCTCAATGGTAATAAAATCAGCTGTTTTTCTCCCTAGGTCCCTAACTGGAATCCTATTTCCCCTAGCTCCTACTGTCCAGTAATTTTTCTCCCTAAAGACCGTTTGGAAGAGTGGGAGTACCTCACAAACTCTCCATGACACAACAGGTGCCAGCCCAAACTATCTTAATCCCTCCATCCTTTTTAAAATTAAACTCTTTTATTTTGAGACAGTTAGATCATATGCAGTTATAAGAAATCATATGGAATGATCCCATGTACAATTTACCCAATTTCTCCAACGGCACTATCTTGCAAAACTACAATACAAAATTACGACCAGGATATTGACATTGATACAGTCAAGATATAGAATATTTCCATCACCACAACAATCCTTCATGTTACCCTTGTACAGACACACCTACTTTCCTAGCACCCCCAGTCCCTTCTAAACTCCTGGCAACAACTAAACTATTCTCCATTTCTATAATTTTGTTATTCTATGAATGTTATATAAATGGAAACATGGGATATATAAACTTTGGAGATTGCACTTTTTTCACTCAAAATTCTCTGGAGATTAATGCAGGTTGTTGTAGGTATCAACATTTTGTTCATATTTATTACTGAGTAGTGTTCCTGGTATGGACTTTTTATCACAGTTTTTTTAACCATTCACTGATAGAAGGATATCAAGGTTGTGTTCAGCTGGGGACTATTACCAGAAAAGCTGCTATAAACATTCATATTAGGTTTTCATGTGAACATAAACTTCATTCCTCTGGGATAAATGTTGTATTGAGTGACAGTTACATGTTTGGTTATTAAGAAAGTGTCAGACTGTTTTTCACTGACTGTATTACTTACATTGCCACCAGCAATGTATCACTGATCCAGATTCTCCAACACTGTCATCAACATTTGATGTTGTCACTAGTTGAATTTTAGTCATTCTAATAGCTTCACAGTGATATCTCAGTATAGTATTAATTTACATTTCCCTAATGGTTAATGATGTTGAACATCTTTTCATGTGCTTATTTGCCATCTGTATATGATCTCTGGTGAAATGTCTCTTCAAGTCTTTTCCCTATTTTCTAATTCGCTGTTTGATTTTTTTTCCTGTTGAGTTTTAGGAATTCATTACACAGTCCAGACATTAGATATATCAAATATGTGGTTTGCAAATATTTTCTATCTCTCTGTAGCTTGTGTTCACAGGCGTTTCCTGGAGCAAAGGTTTTTAATTTTGATGAAATCTAGTTAATTTTTCCTTTTAAATCATGTGTCTGCTGTTAAATCTAAAAGTCCTAGATCCTGAAGACTTTTATATGTTTTCTTGTAAAAGTTTTATACTTTTACATTTAAATTCATGATCCATTTTTTAAAAAGATTTTATTCATTTTTTTTTTGAGAGATAGAGAGAGAAAGAGAGCATGAGTGGGAGGAGGAGGAGTTGAGCAGGGAGCCTAACATGGGGCTCGATCCCAGGACCCTGAGATCATTACCTGAGCCAAAGTCAGACACTTACTTAACTGACAGGGCGTACCCAGGGCCCCAAAGTTCATTATCCATTTTTAACTAATTTTTGTATATGATGTGAAGCTTACTTAGGTCAAGGTTCATTTTCTTAAACCTATGGATGTCCAAATGTCCCAGCACCATTGTTAAAAAAAAGTTATCTTGGCATGCCTGGGTGGCTCAATGGGTTGAGCCTCTACCTTTGGCTCAGGCCATGGTCTTGGGGTCCTGGGATCGAGCCCCGTGTTAGGCTCTCTGCTCAGCGGGGAGCCTGCTTCCCCCCATCTCTCTCTGCCTGACTCTCTGCCTACTTGTGATCTCTGTCAAGTAAATAAATAAAATCTTAAAAAAAAAATCTTCCCCCCATTAAATTGCTTTTACACTTTTATAAAAAATCAGTTGGACATAGTTTTGCAGGATTTTTCTCTGGGTCCTCTGTTGTGTTTCAGTGATTTATATGTCTATCCCACTAGATCACACAGTTGATTGTAATAGCTATATAATGTCTTGAAATCAAGTAGAATGATTCCTTCCATTCTGTTCTAAAAACTGTTTTAAAAAATTGTTTCAGCTATTTAGTTCTTTTGCTTTTCCATAAAAATTTTTAGAATAATATAACCTATGTCTACAAAAACTATTGCCAGGATTGTGATAGGAATTGTTTAACCTGTATGCAATTTGGGAAAAATTGATTATTTTTACTATGCTGACTCTCCCAAACCATAAATATATATTTGTCTTTATACTTATTTTGGTCCTCTTTGATGTCTTTCCTCAATTTTGTGTAGTTTGTGGCATACAAATTCTATACATATATGGTTAACTTTACATCTAAGTATATTTTTTATAGATTATAAATGGTACCGTATTTTTATTTTGGAGCTCACCTGTATTTTGCTAGTACATAGAAATATAATTTCCTTTGTCTTTTTATTTTATATCATAAGACCTTGATAACCTCACTTACTAGTTCTAGAAGATGTGTGTGTGTGTGTGTGTGTGTGTGTGTGTGTAATCCTTAGGACTTTTTATATAGAAAAATACCTTACCTGCAAAATGGGACAGTTCTATTTCTTCTTTTAAGATTTCCATGCTTTGTATTTCTTTTTCTTGCCTTCTAGAACTTCTGGTACTATGCTGAATAAGATCCGTAAGACGGGACTAACTCCGGACATTCTCAACTTGCTCCTGATCTCAGAGGTGAAACATTCAGTTTTCTACCATTAAGCCACAGAGTATTTGCAGATACTACTGATCAAGCTGAGGAAGTTCTACTCTTCTTATTTTTCTGAGAGTTTCATCATGAATGTGTGTTAAATTCTGTCTAATGCTTTTTCTGAATCAATGGTTATGACCATGTGATTTATTTCTTGTTGAGCCTGTTAATATGGGTGATTACATTGGTTTTCAAATCTCAAACTAGCTTTGCATCTCAGGAATCCATCCAGAGATGGATTCATCCACTTTTTCACATTCTATCATTCTTTTAATATATTGCTGAATTCTATTTGCTAATATTTTAAGATTTTTGCATCTATATTCATGAGGGACTTTGGTCTGTAATTTTTTTTTTTTGTACTGTCTTTGTCTGCTTTTGGTGTCAGGTTAATACTGGTTTCAAAAAATGAACTGGAAAGCATTGCCTCCTCTTCTATTTTCCGGAAGACATCTGGTAGAATTGGTATTAATTCTTCTTTAAACATTTGTTAGATTCCTCTAAAAAAAAAAAACCACCTTGCCCAGGAAACTTTTTTGGATGTTTTAAAATTAAAAATTCAATTTTTAGGGGCGCCTGGGTGGCTCAGTAGGTTAAGCCGCTGCCTTCGGCTCAGGTCATGATCACAGGGTCCTGGGATCGAGTCTCACATCGGGCTCTCTGCTCAGCAGGGAGACTGCTTCCCTCTCTCTTCTCTCTGCCTGCCTCTCCATCTACCTGTGATTTCTCTCTGTCAAATAAATAAATAAAATCTTTAAAAAAAAATTCAATTTTTAGTAGTTATAAGAGAGTTCAAAACATTAATTTAGCTTGTTTTGGGGGGGGGGAGCAGTCCATTTCATGAAAGTAGTCAAATGTACCTGTATAGAGTTTTTCATATTGTTCCGTTATTATCTTGATATCGGCAGAATCTGTAGCAATCTCCTTTCTTTCACTTCTGATAATGGTAATTTGTGTTTTTTCCTCCTTTTTTCTTTTCAGTCTTCCTAGAAGTTTCTCAACTTTATTGATATTTTCAAAGAATTAGTTTTTGTTTTATTGATTTTTTTCTATTGTTTCTCTGTGTTCAATTTCACTGATTTATGCTATTATCTTTAATATTTCCTCCCTCTGCTTGATTTGGTTTTTTTTTATGTCTAGATTCTGGAAGTAGGAGATTAGATAACTATTTGAGAATTTTCCTCTTTTTATAATATATGCTATAAAGTTGTTATAAAGTTGCTATAAAGTTCTCTCTCAGCCCTACTTTATTTGCATCCTATATACTTTGACAGGTTATATATTCATTTTTTTCAAGATGATGTTTATTACTTGACAGAGAGAAAGCACAAGCAGGGGGAGTAGGATGTAGATGGAGAGGGAGAAACAGAAACTGCTGATCGGCAAACCCAACACAGGGCTGGATCCCAGGACCCTGGGATCATGACCTGAACCAAAGAAGGATGATTAACCATCTGAGCCCCCCAGGATCCCCAATATATTCATTTTTATTCAGTTTAGTGCATTTTAAAATTTTCCCTCTCTTACCCATGGATTGGTTTAATTTCCAAGTGTATGGATATTTTCCTGTAATCTTTTTCTATTATTGATTTCTGTTCAATTTCACTGGTGAAACACACACTCTGCATGACTTCAGTTTTTCAAGTTTCATTTTATGGTTCAAGGTATGATCAATCTTGGTGAACAATCCATGCACACTTGAAAACAATGTGCATTCCATTGTTGTTGGATGGAGTGTTCTAAACATGTCTGTTAGATGCTATTTGTTGATATTATTTTTGAGTTCTTCCATATCCTTGCTGATTTTCTGTAATTTTTTAAAGATTTTTATTCATTTATTTAAGAGAAAAAGAGCATGAGAAGGGAGAGTTCAGTGGGAGAAGCAGAGTCCCTGCTCAGCAGGGAGCCTGATATGGGACTCGATCCTGGGACTCTAGAATCATGATCCGAGCTGAATGTAGTTGCTTAACCAACTGAGCCACCCAGGCACCCCTGATTTTCTGTAATTTTAACAATTGTTGATAAAGGGTTGGTTATTATTTAATAAATCTATCTATAATTGTGGATTTGTCTATTTTTCCTTTCTATCAGTTTTTGCTTCACATGTTTGCAGCTCTGTTGCTTTGTGCATACACATTTGGGACTGGTATATCTTCCTGGTAGATGACCCTTTTGCCAACATGCCTATATCATTTTATTTGAAGTGAGTTTCCTGTTAACATCTTTTTTTTTTTTTTTTAAGTTAACATACAATGTATTATTTGTTTCAGGGATACAGATCTATGATTCATCACTCTTACACAATTCACAGCAATCACCCTGCCCAATGTCCATCACCAAGCCACCCCATACCACCCATCTCCCTCCCTTCAGTTTGTTTCTTAAGATTAAGTATCTATTATGGTTTGTCTCCCTCTCTGGTTTCATCTTGTTCCATTTTTCCCTCCCTTCCCCTATAATCCTCTGTCGTGTTGCTCAAATTCGTCATATCAGTGAGATCATATGATAATTGCCTTTCTTTGACTGACTTATTTTGCCTAGCATAATACCATCTAGTTCCATCCACATCATTGCAAATGGCAAGATTTTGGTTTTTGATGGCTGTGTAATATTCCATGTATATACATACCACATCTTCTTTATCTATTCATCTGTTGATGGATACCCAGGCTCTTTCCATAGTTTGGCTATAGTAGACATTCCTGCATCAGATTCTGCTTCTAAAAAAAAATCCCCGTGACACCTTGATATTAGAAATGGGCTAGGAAGCGGTCTATAAGAATGGTATTCAGCAGTTGGATCACCTGTAGCCAGTGAGGACCTCACTGCAGCTAGTAAGCAGAGTGCTTCCTATTATGCTGAAGCAAAAAAAAAAAAAAAAAAAAAAAAAAAAAAAAAATCACCAAGGTTTTCCAATATGGCTAACTGGGATAGGATTTAGAAGGGGATGCATTAACAAGTCAGGAAATGACAGATGCTGGTGAGGATGCGGAGAAAGGGGAACGCTCCTACACTGTTGGTGGGAATGCAAGCTGGTGCAACCACTCTGGAAAACAGCATGGAGGTTCCTCAAAATGTTGAAAATAGAACTGCCCTATGACCCAGCAATTGCACTACTGGGTATTTACCCTAAAGATACAATTGTAGTGATCCGAAGGGGCATGTGCACCCTAATGTTTATAGCAGCAATGTCCACAATAGCCAAACTATGGAAAGAACCTAGATGTCCATCAACAGATGAATGGATAAAGAAGATGTGGTATATATACACAATGGAATACTATACAGCCATCAAAAGAAATGAAATCTTGCCATTTGCAACAACGTGGATGGAACTAAAGCATATCATGCTTAGCGAAATAAGTCAAGTGGAGAAAGACAACTACCATATGATCTCCCTGTTATGAGGAAGTGGTGATGCAACATGGGGGGTTAAGGGGATAGGAGAAGAATCAATGAAACAAGATGGGATTGGGAAAGAGAGAAACCATAAGTGACTCTTAATCTCACAAAACAAACTGAGGGTTTCTGGGGGGAGGGGGGCTAAGAGAAGGGGGGTGGGGTTATGGACATTGGGGAGGGTATGTGCTATATGGTGAGTGCTGTGGAGTGTGTAAACCTGGCAATTCACAGACCTGTACCCCCGGGGATAAAAATATATTATATGTTTATTTAAAAAAAATTATTAATAAAATAAAATAAAGTACTATTTAAAAAAAAAAGGGGGATGCATTGACTTGTACAATCTCTGGCAGTTGAAAGGTATGGGAGAAGTAGTACTTATAAAGATTGTGGAATTGCATAGCTGTTGCTGAACAACATCAAAGCTTTAAAGTGGAAAAAAATGATAGACTAAAAATGATCACTCATCAATTTAAAGTGAAGTGTCAATACTAAAGACCATATTAGGCACTTAAAGAAGTCCCCATTAGCTTAGGACTTAATCTTGTGCAGAATTTTAAAAAATATTGCATTTTCAAGTCTAGAAAATTTCCTATGCCAAAGTCAGGGCCCTGAGATGGAAGGAATGAGACCCTGAGACCTAGGTTAAGAATTCTGAGTGGATCCAGATCAGAACATTGAATCCCTGGTATGTCTGAATTCTCTGAACCTGCAGAAATGTCCCATTCATTGGTAGAAGATGATTTCTGCTCTGCTTGAATAATATGCAGATGTTTCAAAAATGCAGATGGCTTACAAGACAATGCTTACCCTTCTCAGGCTCTGCCCACCTGCCTACCAGACCAATAAGTAAAGTCAAATCTCAGCATAACTGGGGATTGTCAGGTTTGCTAAGGCAACAGAGAGGTGAACTACGTTGAACACCTCAATAATATGCAGCAGCAAGAACCTGGATTGTTTGCAAGGAAGGTGGTCCTGAAGATGCTGAATCAAGGGGAGCAAAATATAAAGCAGAATAAGACAGAGTTTGCTGATATAGAAACTCTCTTCCATGACATTTGGTTTAACACTCTGGCAAAGATCTTGACATCCAGTTCTAATAAGTTGCTGGCATGGCTCTTAAAAGCTTGGAAAAAGCAGTGGCTTATGTTAAATGAAGTGGAAAATTCAACAGCTAATTATGTTCCTTGGTATGGGCCTGAGGACATTCCATTTACCAAGATAATAAGAAGTGATTGGTGAGAGTGGCCAGGGGCAGTAGGGAGAAGCTCTATTAGAAGGGGCTGACAGAGAATCTGTAACAGAACAGGCTCTTTAATAGCAATGGTATGATCTTGGAGTAGTAGAGGCCAGGTGGAAGCACCTAATTGTCAGAAGCAAGGTAGGTGTAATTCTGTTGTGCAGTGAGGACAGGAAGGCAGCCAGAGGAGTCTGACCCATGGTGATCTATGGTTAAAGATGATGTGATGATTAACAGAACGTGTATATGGGAACAAGACAGACAGGGATCCAACAGAGGTGTTTTTTAATATATATAATAATCAATGCTATATATCACTGAATGAGCCAAAGATTGAGGTCACTTGCCCTAGTGGGAAGATATAATCCTTTGTCCAGTTTCCAGACCTGAGGCAATTGTCAGACTTAGTACCCATCAGTTAAAAGAGAGGCCAGGTCCCTTGACGAAGAATACTGTAGTATGATAGCATATGTATACTATAGTGATTTCCCCAGTCCTTCCCCCAAAAGACTTTCCTCAGGTAATTATAAACTGAGGAAAAGGATGACATATGAGTTTTTGAGGCATGTTGGATACAAGGTCTGAATGAGCACAGAGTTGAATACCCAATGATCCAAAGCATTGTCCTGACACTTCTGTTAAAATAAGGAAAGAGGTCAGGTAATAAGTGAAGTCTTGGCCCAGGGTCCATCTCACAGAGTCCATTAGTTCCAAAAATAAAAATAAGTATACAATGATCTAATGGTCATTTCCCTGGTACCTAAACACGTACCTGGAATGGACATACTCAGCAACTGGCAGAACTCTCACATTAGTTTCCCGAGCTAGGAAAGAAGATGTATTATAATAGAAGAGCCCAAATGGAAACCTTGGAAATTGTCTTTCCTACCCTTGAAACACTGTAAAATAAAAACAACACTGCTTCGGGAAGGGGGGGGATGGCAACAATTATTAACATTCTCAAAGACGAATCATACAAGCCTGGTGGTATCCATCACAACCCTGTGTTTTAAAGTCCAGTCTGGCCTTTAAAACACAAGGCAGATAACACAAGGTGGATAATATCTCAAACTTAACTAGTAGTAACCTTCAATTGTAGTTACTGTGACGATTGTGGTATCTTTGTTAGCAGATTAACACAGCCCCTGATAAGTAGTATGAAGCTATTAATACAGCAAGTGTGTTGTTTTCAATAGGTAGCAAGCAGGAAGAGCGCAAGCAGTTTGCCTTCCCCATTGGAAAGACAACAGTACATTAATAGTCTTGCACCAGAGCTAAGTTAACTCTCCTACACTCTGTTATTACATAGTAGAAAATATCTGGACTATCTGGACATCCCACAGATTATCCTGTTCTATGACATTAGTGATACCACGTTAACTAGACTTAATGACTAAGACATGGGTGAGCACTATATGCACCTCGGTAAGACACATGCACATCAGAGTATAGGAGACAAATCCTATGAAAATTCAAGCCTATTCATGTCAGTAAAGTTTTTAGGGATCCAGTGGTCTGGTGCTTGCTGAGACATCCATCCAAATTAAATATTGATATCTATTGCAGGTATGGGTTTAATCTCTCTGCCCAAAGTGCCTCAGCCACTACCATTATATAAGAGAGCTATTTTACAAATGAGATGTGGCAGCAGACCCATGACCGTGGGATTCCCTGTTTTTTGTTTTGTTTTATTAATCACATAATGGACCACCCCAAATCTGCAGGCCTGATAGGTGGAACAGATTTTGAAGGACATCATCATGTGAGGATGGGGATTATCCTTCAGGATGGGCTTGACACCTTAAATCAATGACCTCCTAATGGTAGTATTTTTCAAACAGGGGAATCCAAGGTTGTGGAAGTAGGAGTAGCTTTTCTCAGGAGCAGTCCAAGTGCTTCCTGTCACTGCAACTACATGCTCTGCAGGCCTAGAGTTTCCAGTTTGCATAAAGGAAATGCTTCCAGAAAGGGGCAGAGTAATAAGAATCTCATTAAACTTTAAGCTACCACCTGGTCATTTCAGATTCCTTTTGCCAAGATGCTAGCAGACAAGAAATAGAGTCCCCAACACTGGCTGGGTAATTGGCTTGGATGAGGTAGAACTAACTGTTAGACAATATAGGAGAGGAAGACTAGTTAGCTGATCCATGGAATGTCTCTTGATAACTTGCCTAACCAATTTTGATGGCAAAAGGACAAATGCAATATCCACAGCCTAAGACAGACATGGCAACCAGAGGCTCAGATCCCTCAAAGACAGGAAGCTGGGTAGCCCCAGCACACGAGCCACCTAGGCCAACAGAAGGGCTAGCTGAATGTTAAGGAGATACAGAATGTGTGCAAGAGGAGAAAAATTATGAATGTCAGGTTCAAATGCAACGTTGGGATTTGGAATTTTTCCCGCTAAACTTCTTATAAATTTCTCCAGGAAAAAAGCGAGTAAACAGAATCCAGATGAGGTGAGGTTATGTTTCTTAGAATGTTTCTGAGACAACTCCCTATTAAACCTCCTGCATACAAATCTCTATCTCTGTCTGTTTCCCAGGAATCTTAACCTAAGACAGTATCACACCCACTGAACAAGTTGAGATCATGGGGCTATGATGTGTAATTTGGTACCACTACAAACTAACAAGTAACAAGTACTCTAAGGAAAAAAGAAAGTGCTCCAACTATATAACTCCACGTGGGAAGCCATGATGGCTTTGGGCCGGAAGTACTCAGCTAAAATCCAAACCAAGATTCATTAGTGTAAAACAATGGGTCCTAAGTTGTGGTAGTGGTGTTAAATGACATACATAAACTGAATCTCTGTAACCTATGTGGATGTATCTTGTGATATAATCACATACCTTGTGTATAATAAGATACATTACAGTATTTTGAATTCAAACTTACCTCTATTAAGTAATATTTCTGAACTGTAAAGCAAACATGAATCACTGGCACTTGAATACACATTACTCTTTCCCACACTGTTTATATCTCGTAAGCATTATCATAATAAACATATAGTCAAGTGTCAACTGGACCAAAAATAAATTCATTGTTCAATGAAACTGAAATAAAGCATTTCCCTTAAGAGTAGCAAAACCCTAGAACCAATCTAAATGTCCAACCAGGGACTTAATTAAATAAATTATGGTATAGTATATCATCATTAGTGATGACATGAGTAGATTTATGCTTATTGACATAGAGAGGTATGATATATGGTATTACTAAGTGTCAAAGCAGTTGTAAATTACTATCATAGAGTGACATTTTTATGATAATTTATATTTAGGTACATATACATACAGGAAAAATTACAAATAGAAGTACATAAAAATGTTAATCATTAATAATTATAATTATCATTATTTTGCTTATTATCCCAGATGCTGTCAGTGTCCCATGCAGTATTCCACTGTATTATTTTTCATGCTTTGTCAAAGATTATTTGACTTCTAATGGTTTCCTTTGTGCCTGAAATCTTTTTATCCCAGACCTGCAGAAACAGTTTGCTTGTAAGCAGGCTAAAAATGCTGAGGTGGTACCTCACCCTTGAGGTAGCATAATTCTGAGGCACTTATTTTGCAGCATTTTCCAGGGGTTTTCCATGAAATTTCTCTCTAGTTTCCTACATTGATAGCTGGCTTAAAACACACCCTTTCTTGGCTGGATTCTCTTTCTTGTATTACTTTCCCATTACCCTAAAATATTCTGCATTTCCCAAATAATCTGCTTGCCCTCAAAATATCTTGTGTTTCTGGGCTCACTCAAACTGCAATATTTGTCTGTAATTTTCAAATAGTTCTATTTAAAACTGATTATATATGTAAAAAGTTAATAAAAGGTTAAAAAGCATTTTAATATCGGATTTTGGGGGGTTTTTTTGTTTTGTTTTTTAAATGCTTCATTTATTTATTTAGAGACAGAGAGAACAAGTGGGGAGCATGGAAGAGCTGGGGGGAAAGGGAAAGAATCCCAAACAGACTCCATGCTGAACATGAAGCCAACCCAGGGCTCGGGGCTCCATCTCATGACCCTAAGATCATGACCTTAAGGGTAGGACATTTAACCAACTGAGCCACTAAGGCACCTCCACATCAGATGTTTTATAAATCAGATGTCTAGTAACATAATCAAAAGAAAGGTAAGAATTCATTCTGTGTTCTTTAATAATAAAGATATTTGTCTTTAAGTTTTTGTTTTAATGCTGTGATTGGGGAGCATGGAAACTATTTTGAAATACCAAAAAGGCTAATAAGTAAAAGAAAAAATTCATGTATTCATCGCAACACCAAAGAAGCCATAGAAAAAGAGGCTAGTGGGTGGAAGTCACGAGGAGAAGGATTTCTTTCAAATAAGAACTTTCTGGCAGTTAAAGTTACCCACAATTGGAATAAATGTTCTCTGGGAAAAGAGCATTTTATCAGTGACAAATGACATTGCATAAACGTAGGCTGGATGACCCCTTGTCAGGGACATTTGGCTTCAAGGATCTTTAACACCCCCTTTAATGTGGACAGTCTCTAATTTTTAATCTAATTCATCAAATTATGTGGCTGTCAGGGAACCATTCATAGTTTCTCAGTAATGACACCAGGTGTGTTGGATTATCTGGGATTCTATGCTCATTCCTAGACCTTCAGACATGAGTGAAGGGATCATGATGGTACCTCATACCAGTGGGCAGTTCACATTCACAAAACACAGAGGTGGGGAAAGTTTAAGACTCTAGATCAATCACTAAATTTGGGTCCAAAAAGTGTTAGTTTAAAAACTGCCATTAACAACACTGGCTGTAGTCAGACCATGAAATGGTCTTGTTTTACGTATTTTTCCAACATTTGAAATATCTTACATGTAAGCCAGAGATCATCAATAAGTGGTCAGTTTGGGTAGATAGAAAAATACATTATGCATCCTTGAAACAAAAGGAAATACAGTTCTTCTGTATGAAGAATGCAGACATGGGAAGAAAGCCAATGTGTAATACCGTTGGATCCTCCAGTTTTACTAGGGAGTAACTTTCTAATATGGTTAAAGGAGATGAGAAAATACAGAATCATAGAAGTGGGAAAATACGTAAGGAGGGAGAGGTAGGATAGTTAAAAGCAATGAAGGTGTTTCGCTAAAACCTTTGGAATCCCAAGTCTTCTGTCCCATCATTCCCATAAGTCATATCAAACTTTCTAGATTATATACCTCATGTGTTTTGGTTTGGAATATATGAGTCTGGAATATATGAGTCTGGTTTGGAATATATGGGTCATAACACCCAAAACATGGTTCTGCCTTCACCACTAACTAGCTTGAAGAATAAACCTTGAGAATGTAACAATCTTTCTGAGCCTTAATTTCTCCATGTGTAACATGA
The DNA here is from genome assembly GCF_964662115.1 of Mustela nivalis. Lineage (NCBI taxonomy): Eukaryota > Metazoa > Chordata > Mammalia > Carnivora > Mustelidae > Mustela > Mustela nivalis. Next base: position 109,714,786 of record NC_139025.1, read on the forward strand.
AGAAGCAGACCACACGATTTTAAGTTTCCGTTCAGGATTAACATTTTGTATTTCCACAAGGAGATATTCAAAACACAGAAGGAGAGATCACATACTCCTTTACCAAACAACCAAAGGCCTTATAAAATAAACTGTTCTACCTGATATATTTCCAAAATGACTTAAGCCAGTGTGATTATTCCTGATCTTGGGCACTGTTGCAAGCTTCCGATAGATAGAGGTTGGTGGGGGTTCTCAGTCTCCTCCTCCACAATTTATCATGTGGTTTTTATATTGCAATCAAGTTGTAGGTCAAATTCTGCCACACTTAGACGTTTTTATTAGTAAGCAGGAGTAAAAATATTCACACAACCTGCAGTGTAAGCTTTCTAAAGCCCCAGCTTTCTGTCCTTTTGAGCACTCGAGCAAGTAACTTGCATGATGCATTTGCTCGTCGCAAATGCAATGTGCTTGAGCTAATCTAGTCAAAGCCAAACCACAAAATCCCTAAGTGGCTTGTATACAGAATCAATTGGAATTCTAAGCACAGAGTGCCATTCCAAAGGGTGGAGAGTAATGGGTTCACCAGATTTTTTATCCTGTCCCTATAACTGTGGAAGGGTTAGTATACTATTCTTAGCCAATCCACATGTCTTGAATTCTACTTATTTTACCAATGAAAAATAATCTCTAACATGCATATGTTAACAAACCCTCTGTACTGATTAAAGATATTAGGAATGCCACGGGGTGCCTGGGTGGTTCAGTCATTAAGCATCTGCATTCAGCTCAGGTCACGACCCCAGCGTCCAGGGATCCCGATGTGGGGCTCCCTGCTCGGTGGGGAGCCTGCTTCTTCCTCTCGCATTTTCCCTGCTTGTGTTCCCTCTCTCACTGTGTCTCTGTCTGTCAAATAAATAAATAAAGTCTTAAAAAAAAGATATTAGGAATGCTGCCTGTGAAATGTGAGTCTGTTTGTTTGGTATTTGATTTTTGTCTACACTACTGACATGCATATACCCAACTCAGTGTTAATTAGCTTGCCTGGGGTGTAAATTAAAAGGAAAAATCATACTGCTCATAATGAACTATTCTAAGATAAATTATAGATGTGTAATGATATAATATGAAGACTAAGGACTACTAAGAAGGACTGTTCTCCTAAAAGACCTGAAGTTGCACCATTCATTATTTTTGTTAGATAGTGTTCTGTGACATTCTTCATGTACTCCTCCTCTCCATCCCCTCTTTACCATCCCTCATCCCATTTTTCTTTACCATTCTTATTACTGTCCTCTCATCATTCTTTCTATCCTCCTCTCTTTGCCATATAACATTCTTTTGTGATAGGATTACATAGCGGACTAAGATATTAAGAGTTTAGTGTAAATCATAGTAGTATTATTTTGGCCCCTTTGTTTATGTCTTACACATATCTGGCAAAACCTTGACTCTTGATTAGTTCAATAATCTCCCTTCTTCATTCATACACCTGAGCTTCTTGCTAGAGAAAATCATATAATTATGTGTTTCGAAGCCACAAAGAACCCTAGACTTCAACTTCAGCTAGCTTTCAAGTTGTCTAAAGGCATTTCTGTATGTACTACAATGTCTATTTAAGGCCCAGGAGAATAAGGAATCCTGAGATAATATTAAGTGTATCACCGCAATGATGAGCCAGTGATGGGGTTCTGGCCAGGCAAAAGAGCAAAGCTTCCCCTCTTATCTTCTCCTTCCATACTAAAGCATTCCTAAGCTACCACCATTTCTATGTGGTTGCAATGGCTTTTTTGCTTCCATACTTACCCCCAAGTGTTTATTCTCCATATAGCAAACTGCAGTGATCTTTTTTTTTTTAATTGTATATTCTTTTTTTTTTTTAATTTTTTATTTTTTATAAACATATATTTTTATCCCCAGGGGTACAGGTCTGTGAATCACCAGGTTTACACACTTCACAGCACTCACCAAAGCACATACCCTCCCCAATGTCCATAATCCCACCCCCTTCTCCCAAACCCCCTCCCCCCAGCAACCCTCAGTTTGTTTTGTGAGATTAAGAGTCACTTATGGTTTCTCTCCCTCCCAATCCCATCTTGTTTCATTTATTCTTCTCCTACCCACTTAAGCCTCCATGTTGCATCACCACTTCCTCATATCAGGGAGATCATATGATAGTTGTCTTTCTCTGCTTGACTTATTTCGCTAAGCATGATACGCTCTAGTTCCATCCATGTTGTCGCAAATGGCAAGATTTCATTTCTTTTGATGGCTGCATAGTATTCCATTGTGTATATATACCACATCTTCTTGATCCATTCATCTGTTGATGGACCACTATTGGGTATTTACCCTAAAGATACAAATGTAGTGATCCAAAGGGGCACATGCAGTGATCTTTTAAAAATGCAGATCGGACCACATAATTCCCCTACTTAGTCTCAATGGCTTCTAGGCATACTTAAACTAAAACCACTTCTTATTAAGGCCTATCAGACCCGCACGATCTGGCGGCTCCCCACTCCTCTCTATTCGCACTGGTGTACCTGCCAGTTGTCAAACCTAAAGCATGTGCCCACTTGCTGATCTCTCGGACTGGAGCACCCCTCCTTAGAGTCTGACCTGGTTTCAGTTCTTTCAGGACTCTGTTCATTTGTCACCTTCCTCTACTTCTATTCCTGTCCTCTTATACCCTTAGTCCAAACACTGAGAAATATCAGTGCTAAGAGGTTCTGTAAGGGAATTTTTGATGCTTCAAATTACACGTTCCATAGAACTATTTCATGTTCTGTTCCTACTGTGTCATTGGGCCTACAACAGGTCAGCATATGGAAAGACAAATATATCTTTGCATCCATCAGAAAGATAGAAACTTGTTAAAGTGATGGTTTAGAATGGCAAGGAGGGTACCGGAGGGGAGGCTGTTTATCTGGTTTTACCTACAAAGTCCTGGATGGTTTTATTTTTAAATCTTTTATTGATTTTAAAATCTACATACAGCATAATTCACTCTTTGTAAAGAACTCTTCTATGAATATTGCTATGCCTAGAGTTATAGATCCACCCCAACAATCAAGATATAATTCAGTTCTATCACTCCTCAAATTCCCTTAGGCATGACTGCTTTGAAATCAACATCTTTTCTCATCCTCCTCCAGCCCCCACAATCACTTAGCTGTTTCCTATCCCTATAGTTTTTAGGCTCTGAGACTTCTGAGTCTAATTGTTATTCAAGGTCTAGCTAGTCCTGATGATCTGCAGTCAAACCTATCCTTGCTTGCAGAATTACTGTTGACCATGACTGAGAGAGTGTTAACTGGATATATTTAATAATTTACACCCAAGCTTTCCTGGAGATACCTTAGCTGGGATGGTAAGAAGAATAATTCCTATCCTGGTCTGCCTTAGCCCAGATTCCTCCCCTCCTATTTTGCCAGATTCTGCCAATTGCCTTCATCATATCAGTTTGGCCCCTCATACAGTCACTTCTTTACGTCATGTTCTTAACACGGGTTACAGTATTTTTCTCCTTGAATTTATAACTGCCCAAAGTTTCTTTTAAGCATAGAACCATTGTCATTGAATTGCAGAAGGTCACTCTCTGATGATGTCTACAAACATTTTCTTCAGCTCCCTGTCTCTTTCCGTCAGAGTCCTGCCCTGAGACTATGCTCCCTGGCTCAAGCAGTGGTTGCTTCTTGAGTGCTTGGTGCTCTGTTGTTAGTTTTCTGGTTTGCCCTATCTGTATTTGGGATGTGTCCTGGAACTGAAGGTTTAAGTGCTAATGTCCAATGTAGAGCCTGGTTACAGCAGCCCTGGTGTATTCTTTTTATTTGACCATTTCATACCTGCTAATCATTCACACCCACTGAGACATCTGGCCCATGAATCACACAGTAGGATTGAATTTCCCAGGAATAGGAAATAAGAAATAGGAACAACAACAAAAATCCACAGGTTAGTTCCTGTGCCACAGATTAGTTCCTATAGCATCAACACCAGGGGTTAACATATCAGGCAGGGTAATGGCAAAGTGGCTTCAATAACCATTGATGAGTCAAACAGTCACGAATCTTTGTCCTGCACATATTAGAAGGACTACACTGGGTTCTAGCTCTAATTTCACCTTGGAGTCTCTTTACTTCCTAGTTCCAGCCATTCCTCACAAGATCCTTGAGGGAGATACACGCCTACGCAGGAGCAGTGGAAAACCAAGCAGCACTTCAATTTCACACTAGTGGCACCAGATGGCCTGGTTTGCTAGGACAGTACTGGGTGTCCAGGTATAGTTATTGGAAGCACTTTTTTTACTCTCAAAATGTACGAGTTTTTATTATTACTTACATGACTACCTCAATTATATACAGCATACATGCAGAACATATAACTCCCCCACTAATCAGGAGGCAATATGGAACCATTGGAAATTAGACAGACAGAGAGAAGGGTACAGGGTCAAAGAAAGAACCAAAACCATGCCTAGTATTGACAAGTAAAATTGGCAGACAGAATTTTATAACACTTCTCAGAGCGGAAGCAACACACCCATAATGGTATTTAAGAGGGAGTTTGAGTTTTTATAAATATAGAGTAATGAGAAATCTGAAAACCCCTGAAACTAGAGAATGACATCACAAAAAAAGAATGTGGTCATTCAGGAAGCTCTTTAGATTGGTCCAGATAAGAGACCAATTCCTTAACTAACATGGTTGAAGGAGGCCCTGAAAGATTATAGCAGAATTAATTATATAGCAGAGGTCCTTATCTTGAGTTTATCGATAGACTTTGGGATCTATGTCACTTCCGTGAAACATAATTAAAACTTCTTGTATATATAAAATTTTCTGGAAGATCTGTCAATAATTTTCATCAGGTTCTCAGAAAGGTCCAAAAACGTAACCACTGCTTTATGATGTTCTCAGTTTGGGTACAAATTTTAAAATATATTAAAAGGTAGCTGGTTCTCATTCCAGTGTTATATACTATTTGGTCATTTTCAAGACATCTACCAGTAGTTTCATAAAATCCCGAGTTAACTAGGCTTCACTGGGCTAGGTGGGCCCAACCTGGGTTTTACAATAATGATTCCAATATCCACAGTGGAAAAAAGAAATGGATAAACAGCACTATTAACAAAAAGCTCTCTTAAAATAGCTTCTTTCTTTCTTTCTTTCTTTCTTTCTTTCTTTCTTTCTTTCTTTCTTTTCTTCTTCTTCTTTTTTTTTTTTCAATAGGAGGGCAGGGCAGAGGGAGAGAGAGAATCCCAAGCAGGATCCATGTCCAGTGCAGAGCTCAACATGGGGCTTGACCCCACAACCCTGAGACAATTAGCTGAACCAAAATCAAGAGTCAGACACTGAGGACACTTTTGTTCCTTGACTTTTAGTTTAGTTTATTCCTTCTCGCTACTGTATTTATGAGCCAGCTGAGCTAGGGTGTAACTGGTTGATATATTTCTTACTTGTAATAAAATACTAAATGGTAGGACCCTCTACCATTATCTACCAGTATCTGGATGCCCTTGTGGAAATAATGTAACTTCTCTGAGCCTGAGGCTCCTTATCTCCAGACATGATGAGAGCACTGGCTTACATTAGAAGTCATCAGAGGTTTCTTCCAGCTGTGTGACTATATGGCCTTTGTTCTTCTAGGAAGGCATTTATGTTTACCATTCTCAAGTTTATACAACAAACTCCTGGGGAGGAGAGGCACTTTATGTTCATTCAAGACAATATCTAAGGCAAAAAGTATATAAAAGATAAAACACTGAATGAGCAGCTGGGGAGAAGTCCTCTCAAGAAAGCCATGCTTCACTAGTCTCCTGGCTCCATGAAAAGATTGCTTGGCCAAATTATAGGAGTCATTTTGGACCACCTACCATAGTGTTCAGAACCATTATATCATGCACTAAAGGTCACACACATGCAGCATGAATTCTCTTACCTATTTATACCTTCAAGGTTTGTCTTTGTGATCTCTTCTGTATCATCTTTCCTACCATGTACAAACAAATGAAAAACTAACCCAATTTCTAGTTCTCAGTGGCAGAAGTCCTGGCTTTCTTGCCCTCTTCCCTCTTCTGGGCACGGAAGTTCTTCTTGCAGAACTCCTATCCTTCCGGCCTGCTTTCTGAAATATGAGAAGGTTCTGGTATTCATAAGTAGGTCACATCCGCTACTGAGAGTACCAGAACATGGCATGTGGTAGGAAGAAGAGCATGTGAGGTTAGAGGGTTATAGCATTATGTCAGGCAACCCTACCCTAGTTGTAGACAACATGTTGTAGACAACATTCCCCAAGGCTGAAAGTATCCCTTCCGGTTGCAGTCAGTATTAAAAATGGGTACCCCTCTCTCTGCCTGCCTCTCTACTTGTGATTTCTGTCTGTTAAATAAATAAATAAAATCTTAAAATTAAAAAAAAATGGGTACCCCAATCAGACAAAATTATGAGGCTTTCATATCACCTCAGTCCTAGCCAAGCAATGGCCACTTATAAGCATTATTATTTAATCATATGCAAGTTGTTTTCATTTTGACAGTTGTGCTGTATCTGAAGAATATTACCACCTTTACTCATACCTCTAATATCTTAGATGATGTCTCCGGAGGTTCAAAATCCAGTATAACGCACTCTAGAAATAAATCTCGTGTATTTCACTCCAGAAAAGCAATTTTTGATATGTGCCCTGCCATACAACATCCAGATCCAAATAAGACCACTGTTCCTCCTTCACAGCTATAATTTTGGTCTTCATGAGTTAGTACAGAATTCTTTCTTCTGACTTCAGCTGGAGTGTAGCAGTTTTCTGTTCTTACACAAATTAGTGATTATATAAAAAACCTGCATATGTTTCTTACAATCTGAATTCTTATTGCTAAGAACCAAGAGCTTTGTATCTGCCTCTAAAATACACACACACACACACACACACACACTGATGTTAACAATGAGGGGGAAAAAGGAAACTTTTTTCTGAAGTGAACAGGAAACATTCTCAAGGAAAGATCGTGTGTTAGACCACAAAACAAACCTCAAATTTAAAAGGATTGGAATGGAGATGTTTCTAAAAAAAAAATTAGAAATCAATAGCAGAAATAAATTTGGAAAATATAAAACTATCTCTATTTTATTTTATTTGTACACAATCTTGTACATAGAAAATGCTAAGGAATTCAAACAATGCGCTACTAGAACTAAGAAAAGAATTCAGCAAAGTTGCAGACCACAAGACCAATATAGAAAAATCAATTTCTTTTCTATATACTAGCAATGAACACTTTGAAATAGAAATTAAGAAAAGAATTCCATTTACAATAGCATTAAAAGGGGTATAATACTTAGGAATAAATTTAACAAAAGAGCAAGACTTATGCAATGGAAATTATAAAGCATTATTAAAAGATATAAGAGGAAGCAGGCTCCCTGCTGATCAGAGAGCCCGATGTGGGGCTCAATCCCAGGGCCCGATCCCAGGACCCTGAGATCATGACCTGAGCCGAAGGCAGCGGCTTAACCCACTGAGCCACCCAGGCGCCTCGATATGAGATATAAATAAATGGAGAGACAGCTCACATTAATGAATTAGAAGACTTAATATTGTAAGGATGGCAATACTCCTCCCCAGGGTGATCTACAGATTCAACACAGTCACTATCAAAACCCCAGCTAGTTTTTTTTTTTTTTAAGAAATTGACAAGCTGATCTTAAAATTCATATGGAAATACAAGTAATCTCGAGTAGCCAAAACAATCTTGAAAAAGCACAAAGTTGAAGGATTCATACTTTCCATTTTCAAAACTTATTACAAAGCTACACCAATGAAAATAATGTATTTTTGGTATAAAGACAGGCACACAGATGAATCAGATAGAATTAAGAGTCCAGAAAATAAAAATCCTCTATTTATGGTCAATTGATTTTTCAAGGGTCCAATATAATTCAATGGGAAAAGGCTCATCATTTCAACAAATGGTGCTGGGACTAAAGGATATCTATGTTCAAGAGAATAAAGTTAGACCCCTCCCTCACACAATATATAAAAATAATTCAAACAGATGTGGAATATTTGTCATAAATAAATAGCAAAAACCCAAATAAAATAAAATTTAATTTTTAAAAATTTTTAAATTTTAAAAAAAGTGTGAATTTTATGGCATGTGACATATCTCAATAAAGCTGCTATTTTTCAAATGTCTGGCACAAAGCAGACATTTAATAAATATTGTTTGGTCTCATTCCCATAAGCCTAAATTCAGAATACAGAGCTGAGGCTATTTCTTGCCCAGGATTTAACAACTTTTTTCTCCTCTTGCAGGATCAGGTAGGAGTGCCTGAGGGCTGCCAGTGAAGGAAATTGGAAACAGCTGTCCAGGTTGTTGGATGGGGGGAAAGAGCTGGTAAAGAATGAGGCATTCAAAATTAGGGAAGAGATGCAGCTTCTCTCTCCAGAGGCCATTCCAGACAATAAAATAGGGGGAAGAATAGAGAAGAGAAATTGAGACTAGAGAACAGTGGCTTGTGATCTGGAGACAACTTAATTCAATGAACAGCTACTTACATTCTCCCCTCTATGTTTCATTTGGCTACTAGCTTGATTTCTCATAGAGCAAGGAGATGCACCCCACTGCTTACACTCAAGTTGATCTAGTCATTTTCCTGCCAGGAAAACTATATCTTTTCTGGTTTCATTGATGTGTGACTGACATATAACTATTCCTTTAAGGTGTACAACATGCTCATTTGATATATGTATATATTGTGAAATGATCACCACAGTAAGTTTAGTTAACATCTATCACTTCCCATTGTTACAACCTTTTCTTTTACAATGAGAACTTTTAAAGTCTGCTCTCTTGGCAACTTTCAAAAGTACAATATCATACTGTTAAATAAGCACCAAAATGTACATTAGACCCCCAGAACTTACTTATTCTTTATTTTAGATAAATAATTATATTACGAAGCATGGCGGTGAACAACAAAGGAGAGCTGAGTTTCTAAAATATTTGGTTCCCTTCCCTGGGTATGAGTGAAAAAGACTGTGGTAATTCATTGTGCTGGATTAGCAATAGGTACACCAGATACAACTAGACTGCTTAAATTTTCATTTGATGCAATATTTTATGCAGATAAAGAATACTGTCTATTTATTGACTTAATCCATACCATTGAGCAAATCCTTGCGGGAACAGAACTAAAATATATTCAGAACTGATTGTTTACTGGGCACCATATATTAAGTACTGTCACAAATGTGATCCAGAAAGATAAAACCTAAGGAAGAGGCTTTGAAGCTTTAGACTAAGACGACAGTGGCCTTTGAAAAGCGGTTTCATTAGAGAGGTGAACTACAATTGGAAGGGTTATAGAGAGTGCACTGTGAAAAAGGGAAAGTAATGGATGTGTGTGCCATTACTCTCATCTCAAAAGGATGACTAGATGAGATAGCTTGAGGAATATGCAGGGTTAAAAAATTATAGAAATTTATTTTTCTGATTATTTAATCTGGGCCTAATGTAGATAGTCTGGAAGAACAGAAAAGCACAACAACAAAAAAAATAAAATGGTGTATGATTTTTTTTTTAAAGATTTTATTTATTTATTTAACAGACAGAGATCACAAGTAGGCAGAGAGGCAGGTGGAGAGACAGGAGGAAGCAGGCTCCCTGCTGATCAGAGAGCCCGATGTGGGGCTCAATCCCAGGGCTCGATCCCAGGACCCTGAGATCATGACCTGAGCCAAAGGCAGAGGCTTAACCCACTGAGCCACCCAGGCATCCCTGGTGTATGATCTTTAAATAAAAATAAACAAACTACAAATCTACATTTTCTGCCTAGATTCAGATCAAAGAAAATAAGAAACTAAATTATTTAAAAGCTAGTATACAATTTCGATTTTTAACTTATCAAAGTACATTTCTATTAAAGAAAGAAGGAAAGGACAAAAAGGGACTTGTCCTTTTATGACAGATGTTGAGTTTGAAGGAAAAGTATGGAAGTGACAGAAGCCACTTGTACTGCTTAGAAATTATTTTCCTTGTTGACAGCAATAAACTTTTGTTGATAGAGTAGATCTCCCCAAAGTTCGTAACTATGTGTGGTGACAGATGTTAACTAGACTTACGGTGGTGATCATTCTGTAATGTATACAGATATTGAATCATTATTTTGTATACCTGAAACTAGCATAATGTTATGTCAATTATGTCTCAATTTTAAAAATAACAAAATAACAAAATGTATAGGAGCAGACACAAAAAAATTCTATTCCCGTGTAATAATCAAAATTATGGATTTCAGGGGTGCCTGGGTGGTGCGAGTGGTTAACCCTGACTCTTGGTTTTGGCTCAGGTGGTAGGCTCAGGTTCTGATCTCAGAATTGAGAGATGGAGTGGGGGAGGGGGGATGGGAATCCATGTTCGGCGGGAGTCTGCTTAAGACTCTCTCCCTTTCCCTCTGGCCCTCCCCCAATAAATAAATAAAATGTTTTTTTTTTTTTTTTAAAGATTATTTATTTATTTATTTGACAGAGAGATTACATGTAGGCAGAGAGGCAGGCAGAGAGAGAGAGGAGGAAGCAGGCTCCCTGCTGAGCAGAGAACCCGATGTGGGACTCGATCCGAGGACTCTGGGATCATGACCTGAGCTGAAGGTAGCGGCTTAAACCACTGAGCCACCCAGGCGCCCATAAAATGTTTTTTTAAAGTATTATGGACTTCATTTATATTTTAGGCTTCTTTACCTTATATCTGGCTCAGATCTGCCCCACCTAGTGCAGCCTGCAGTCAGAGAAGCCAGAAGTCAGAAGTCAGGGAAGAGAATATGATTCACGTCTCTTTCCTTCCATTACCCATTCTTCGGCCCCTCCCATTGTTTTCTAGCTCGCCAAAACTGGAGCACAGAGAGGAAGGAAAGGAAAGTGGGCGAAAAATTTCTCACTTAACTGATGATAGTGGCTAACGGCTCCTTAGACATGACAGATGTGTAAACCTGCTTTTCTCTCCCTAGAAGGTATTGGGGAAATTTTGCAAACCCTGCCTCCAGCACTGCCACTACTACTATATCGCTAAGCCATCTCTAGTCCAGCTAGTCATTTGTAATTTCTTCCATACCCTGAGGTATCTACTTTTTTTTGCCTTCTGCTCCTGAGGCTTCCACTTGGACAGTAACTAAGACCATGCCAGGTTGACTCCCCCCCTCCCCCCCCACCCGTTATCCACCAAGATCTGGACCTTGGGAAACATCACAACTGTTAGTGCTGTGACAGACTCTAAAAGGGCAGCTACTTCCCAAACGACAACCACTGACGACTTTCTCTGAGCTCTCATCCTTTAGATTTTTCAGGGATAATTCTGACACCAGCCTTGGGTGTCCCCCAAACTGCGGGATACATGTAATAAGCTCTTTAAGTGGCTTCCTAAGTTCCTCTGTCTTGTCTTCAACTGAAGGGAAAGCTCCACTACCCTCATACTCTTCCCACCATGTTGGGGATCAGCATACCCATAAATTTATAGAAAATTATATATGCATATAGTTAAATTTTTAAATAAAAATAAATAAAGCAAAAGCAGTTAAAGAGCCAAGCACAGTGCCAGGAAGATATTAACCATGAATGAACGTATTAGCTTCTCTGAAAGGTCAACTCTGAAAGGTGATTGTTAAGAAACGGAAAAAACAAAACAAAACACCAGAGTCATTTTTTAAAGACCTGGCTATCTACATGCCAGGAAACCAATTACTTTTATTAAATATTGCTAGGGGCATCTAGGTGGCTCAGTTGGTTGAGCGACTGCCTTTGGCTCAGGTTATGATCCTGGAGTCCCCAGGATCAAGTCCCGCATCAGTCTCCCTGATCAGCAGGGAGTCTGCTTTTCCCTCTGACCTTCTCCCCTGCTCATGCTCTCTCTCTCTTTCTCTCTCAAATGAATAAATTTAAAAATCTTTAAAAAGAAAAAAAGAAGAAAAGAAAATGGTTAGGATTAAAAAGAAGTTAAGAAAAATAAACAACCCAGGGTGGTACAGTCAACAGAGCAATTTGGGTGCCATCTAAGTATTCTTCTATAAAAAAGGTGGAATGTAAATGAAATAAGTTACAAAGCTCTAATTGTGCCTTGCAGATCACACAACCAACATGACAGAGGCAATTTGGAGCTGAAGTGATCAGATTACCAAGTTTTGTTATTTGGGGCATCCAGACCTAACTAAAGATATTCGCACACTCTGTATTCATGCCTTCATTCAAAAAATGTGCACCTATTTCATATGAAGTATTTTCTTTAGCCTGTGATGGATATAAACAACTATGACACAGTAATTGGCCTTAAAGCATGTACAGTCTAGTTGGAGAAGATAAAGCAAGCTGTCTTTCAATTTAGAAATTTTGAGGAAAACTAAGCTAGCTAGGTAGAGAGGTACTTATTATTAGAAGAAACATTTTCTGTTACTGTCAAATTCTATATATTTTCAAATTCAAGATGTCAATTTTCAAGTTTGTGGCTGTTGGGTAGTAGATAAAAGATCCATATGGTAAAAAAGGATTCAAATGATGATTTTCTATATCATGTTCATATGCATTTCTTACATACCAGGGCATAAGAAAGATCCTAATTTTCTTTCTTCCTCCCTCTCTTCCTTCTTTCTTTCTATTTTTCCTTTCCTTTCCTTTCCTTTCCTTCCCCTTTTCTGATTTATTTATTTGAAGAGGGGGCAGGGAGCGAAAATCCCAAGCAGATTCTGCACTCAGAACTGAGTCCAACGCAGGGCTGAATCTCACAACCCCAAGACAAGACCCCTAGATCACAACCCAAGCTGAAACCAAGATTTGGACACTTAATTGAAAGCACCACTCAGGCACACCAGAATGCCCTAATTCTCAAAGACACTAGTTTTTACTTCACTACCCTATGATCACATTTCCTTTGATTTACTTCAATCCCCATGGTACGCAATATGAAGAACATGATAGGTATTTTTCAGGCCAGCATAACACTTGGCCAGATGTCATTCTCTGTTCTCTTTATAGAATCTCTGCAGTGTTTCCTCTAAATGTTTTTTTTTTCTATAATATTATCTATCTTCCTTTTTTGTTTCCTCTGTTTCTTTTTTTTTTTTAAACTCTAATCACATAACCCAATAGAGATCTAAAAATCCTTACTTCAGCAACTTCTAATCTGCTACTGAATTCTTCCCAGACCCGTGATTTAACATCTGTGTTCAATATTCTAATCTACCAAGGAAGACTGGAGCTCAGCTTTATTTGCTTCTTTCAACCTGGGGTGGGGGTGGGGGAGAGAAGTGGGGGGAAGGCAAAATAATTGAACTCATCAGTTTCCTGATTTGAGATCTTTTTAATATAACTTCATTATTTTGACATGAATTCCCTAGACTTTGGATTCACTCATATTCAAATTTAAGGGCAAAAGCATCCAAAAGACAAATGAATTACTCTTGGATTACTGAACCTCTGCTTCTTCTGATGCAGACAACTGAGTTGCCACTATATTTTACACAGTGAAAAGTGATACCTTTGGCTAGTAATTAGCTTTTTATATAACTTTGTGATATTGTATGCCAAAGACTTAGAATACAGATTTGTTAATAACCCTCTTAAATGTTACATTTAAAATAACTTTAAAATTGGGTCATAATGAGTGATTCTTGAAAAATCCCCAGCTAATTTTAATGCCCTAGCTTTAAATAATGCTGAAACACAATGGCCTCATCTTGAAAATTTGACAACCAAATTGATACTAATTAAAGCAATGCGTGCAATTTTCTTAGGGCTCTAAAACAAAATGGAATTTGAAACTCAGTAACAAACTAGAATGACTGTCAGAAAATTAGATAATTAAAAGATTTTAAAAGAAGCACACATGTAATACAGTACAAAATAGGTAGGTCTACAAGGTATAAAATGGAATGCAATTTATGTGACTCTTAAAAAGATAATACCGGAGTGCATTTAGCAGTGCTGACCCTTGGACAAGCTTGACCCTGAGGTATAACTGGGGCCTGAATCCAGGTTGGGACAGGAGGAAAAGCAGAGCCAGTCATAATGTTGGGTTGTGGGACAGCAAGCTAGTATCCAAATGACAGATTCACCACTGACCCAACTGGTACTGATATTTGGTCCATTCCAGTGGGTAAGTGTATAGAGAGTAGAAAATAATGAAGTCAGGGAAGGTGGTGATTTTGGATTTCAGGAGCAGAAGTCTAACAAAGCCTTGGGTTTATGGAGCACAGGATTCAGCCCCTCAAGAACAGGCTGTTAGGAGCCCATTCACGGGGATTTGGTTTCCCTATTCCAAGGGAGATCTTGAATTCTGTTAGGATTTTGAATTCTGTTAGGATCCCATTCACATGGATTTGGTTCAGTGTTCCTATTCCAAAGGGATCTTGAATTCTGAAGAATTAACTGAGGCAGAAATCCAGTCAAATGACAGGAATAACACAGAGGGAGGAGGAGAGGCTGTGGTTTGGCGGCATATGAGAAGACAGGGCTCTCCCCAAGCACACAAAACCCAGGCTCAAAGCAATTGAGACTAATCCCATACTCCCATGGCTCTGGTTTGAATCTGATAAAATAGTGCCTCTTAGGTACTAAGATAAAAGCAATCAATGGTTGCAAGGTAGTCAGGAAGGTGATGAAGCTGTATGTCAGACTCAGGATACCAGTGCCTTAAAAGAACAGGACAAGTGAAGGTAAAAACCAGTAAGAACCCAGTTCTTAAGAAAGTATTCATGACATAGAAAGAATAGAATACTCAACAAGGAATGGTTTGTACTTGGATACATTCAGAGAGAAGGTGCTGCTAAACTGGTATATCCAGTTAGGACACAAGAGAGTTGCCTGCTTCACGGTACTGGGTGAGCTAATTTTTTTGGAACCCAAAATGTTATGAAAGCTAATAGTAATAGATACATTTACAGAGCACCTCTGTTGGGCCAAGCATTCTACAATATTCTCAACAACCTACAAGGCACCTGGGTGGCTCAGTGGGTTAAGCCTCTGCCTTCGGCTCAGGTGGTGATCTCAGTGTCCTGGGATCAAGCTCCCCATGGCAGCAGCAGGGAGCCTGCTTCCCCCTCTCTGCCTGCCTCTCTGCCTACTTGTGATCTCCGTCTGTGAAATAAATAAATAACATCTTAAAAAAACAACAACAACCAACAAGGTAGTTAGACTATTATCACCATTTTACAGACAGGGAGATGAAGAATCAGAGAAGTACAGTAAATGGTCCCCAGCCACTCACTTTAACATGCTGAACTGGGTCTGGTTCTAGTAAAGCAGTTGAAAAGAAATAGGTTTATATTATGGAATAAAATATATACAATTTATTGCCAGTTAAGTTAAAAAAAAAAAGAATATATAGTTAAGCTTACTTTAGTATACCTGTACACATAGTAAAATGAAAATAAAATACAAGCTTTACTACTGTGATATCTAATGCTAACTGGTCCTTTCTCATTCAGATATTAGGGAAATGTTTATAGGATCTGTTCTTCTCAATCTCTGTCTTGGTTTTCCTAGTGCCTGCCTTTTTACCCCCCAGTTGGTCTACAGATACATTACTTCAGTTTCTGTGAAAAATCCTAAGTGAAATGGAATTGGTGTTTAAAATCTGCTGGTATTTAAATTCTAACTTACGTTTCCTTCAGGACTGTGGGTCACACCCAAACATTACTATGGAGCCTCCTCCTGGCTACTCTCAAGCAACTGATATCAACTAAAACCTGATGAAAGGAAAAAGCTAAGGAATGAGGTAATATTGTTGGCAAGGATAATACAAATTTAAAAGAAAATTACTACAAACTCTTAACATTATAAAGAGGATGCTATGGATGCCATGCTACATCTATTCACAAAGAAGTGTCATTATAAAGGAACATTTATAATTAACATCTAGTGTTAATTAGAAAATCAATTTCCAGGGATAAAAATAGTATAGTTGTGATATGTAAAAATGTGCATCACATAAAGAAGGCTGCAGTACTAAGAGTTCACTGATTTCCAAGCTACATAATATCAGACATTTCAAATAAAAAGCACACATTGAGTATCTAAGGGGAGAATGAAGATCAAGTTTAGGGATAGGATGGGAAAGTCTCTCCCAGATGCAGGGAGGGGAAGAAAAGCAAAGCAGCAGCATTCACAATAATTGGAATGGAGAAGTAGACTTTCATCAAGGCAGGACAGACTCAAAGTCCTAGAAAATTCTGGTGACAATTAAACATCTTTTTGTCAGTCTACCTTACCAGAACCCATCTCTCCCATCTCCAATCAATGTACTAGTGGAATGTGCTCCACATACCTGACCTTAAGGATGGCTCCAGAGGTGGAGATGAGCCCAAGCCAGGTGTGAGAGTTTAGCCAAGCATACAGTTAGGAGGAGCACTGTCCATACAAGACTGCCCTCACTTATGACACCAACTACAAATTTGGCGGGCTCCCCCAAACACCCTCAGTTTTGACAATTTGCTAGAAGAACTCAGAATGCCCTACAAACTGCTATATCCACAGTGAATGGGGTATTACAAGGGTTAAAACCAGCCAGGAGAAAAGATGCATAGAGCAGAGTCTGGGAGGGTCTGAGGAGCTTCTTGTCCTCTCAACACCAAGTCATGGGGAGTGTTAACTTCTTCTAGTCACAAGATGTGAAGATCTGTATGGCCAGCAAAGGAAGCTTGCCCTAGTCTTTGGTGTTTCAAGTTTCAATTGGGACCCCATCACATACCACCTGTGTGGCTGACCTTTAGTCCCCAGCCCTACTTGGAGGATAGGCTGGCATCTTTAGTCTCTAAGCCCTTCTGGAGGTAAACCTGATACTAAGTGGCCCCAAACCTTCATAATATAAATCACATTTTTAGACTGATACTGGGGTCAAAGCCCCCAAGCAAAGATACTTCTTTCAGCAGGACGTTCCAGGGCTGGAGAATCACCTCCTGCTTTCTGGGGACAAAGGCAGACCTCTCTTTGGGTAAGGCTAATTCTTTACTACATACCAGGCAAATCAAAATTCTTTCCCAGGAGTTTTCTTTCTGGAGATAGAGGAGAAGGAACTGTCTTAGGATTCCCAGAAACAGAGATTAAGATTTTTAGGTAAGTGATTTGCTAAAGGAGCGTTCTTAGGAGAAAGTGATCAGGATTTGAGTGAAGCACAATAGTACAGGGGAACATACTAAGCAGAAGAAATAGTTTCAGCTGAAGTCTAGTCATAGCCAGATTCTACCAGAAGCTCTTGAGCATGATTGATTGTACCTCAAAATTGACATCCCGTAAGAGGTGCTTTATACCCTCATATCAGCCAGCCCTTGGCTGTAGGCCACAAAAGGTGGTGGGGCATTGTTTCCCAGGCATTTCTGGATAATGCAGCAACTAGTGGCCCAAGAAAGTTTTCCAAAATTGAGTACAGCTGTGAGCCTGTATCAATCAGCCACACTGGCAGCAGCTTGAAGATTGATGCATTGACCTGGAAAAGGGGGTAGGATGGGTGAGCCATTGGTAGCATTTATTGGATTCCATACCTTCCACTGCTCAGATCAGCTTGCCATTCACAGTGGGTTCACTATTCCCAGTCACAGCTTCTCTAGGATTCTGGTTGATCACAATTTCTGGGGAAAGTTACACAAGGAGGATCAATGGGACAGATTTCCACCCCCAGCTGCTATGCGTGATCACAAGGCCAGATACTTACAATGTCCCTCCCCTACTGCTCCATTCTTAATTATTCTCCCCATTGACAAGCATTTTCACTGGTATAGGTTTATAAGGTAGAATAACCCAGACACCTGTGGTAATAGCAGTAAGACCCTTCTCAAGCTGTGGTTGCTATTGTTATCTATTTATAGTTAGAATCAGTCTGGGAATACCAAGAGATGCCACAGTGCAACACCTGAATTTCTTCCTGTTTCTTTATGTATCAATAGTTCTACCTCTTCAAATGATTAAGGTCAGTTACTCCTGCCAGTGTAGTAATTTCTTTCTTTGCTTACCAGCTGCTATAAAGGGACAAGAAGTACAAAGTGACCAGAATGCAGCTATAGCTTTAAGTTTAGAGGTACTTTATGTTACTCTATGTGCAAAGATCCCATTGTCATGGAAATTTAGAACTCTCAACCCACAGATTCTAAAGTTGAAAGGAAAAGAAGACAAATTCTCCAAGTGGGTCAGTGGGAGAGATATTGAGGGGGGATACTACTATTTATTATACACCTTAGTTCCTGAACCTATGTATTCTAACTACCAGGGACATAGACCATATAATATTCATCACTTTATGATTCTGAAGAATAAGCCCCTTTTTCACACGAGAGTCATCTCTAAGCTAGCAACTCAGCAGAAGCTTTGAAAAGCCATTACAATATAATGACAGAAACAAATGGAAAGATATTCCATGCTCATAGATTGGAAGAATTAATATTATTAAAATGTCCATATTATCCAAAGCAATCTACCGACTGAATGAAATCCCTATCAAAACACCAATAGAATTCTTCACATAAACCTAAAATTTGTATAGAACCACAAAAGACCCCAAATAGCCAAAGAAATCTTGAGCAAGAACAACAAAGCTCGAGGTACCACAATTCCAGATTTTAAGATATGCTACAAAGCTGTAGTAATCAAAACAGTATCATACCAGCACAAAAACAGACACATAAACCAATGGAACAGAATAGAGAGCCCAGAAATAAACTCAACAATTATATAATCAATTAATATATGACAAAAGAGACAAGAATATATGGTGGGAAAAAGAAAATCTCTTCAATCAATGGTGCTGGGAAAACTGGAAAATTACCTGCAAAAGAATGAAACTGGACCACTTCCTAACACCATACATAAAAATAAAATGGATTAAGACCTGCCTTAATGTGAGACCTGAAACCATAAAAATCCTCAAAGAGAACACAGATGTTAATTTCTCTGACATGGCTGTAGTGATATCTTTCTCGATATGCCCCCTAAGGCAAGGGAAACAAAAGCAGAAATAAACTACTAGAACTCCATCAAAATATAAAGCTTCTGCACAGCAAAGAAACCCACCAATAAAACAAAAAGACAATCTACTGAATGGAAGAAGATATTTGCAAAGGATATGTCCAATAAAGGGTTAATATCCAAAATATATAAAGAACTTATAAAACTCAGCACCAAATAACCTAACTAAAAAATGAGCAGAGGACCCAAATGGACATTTTCCCAAAGAGGACACCCAGATAGCCAAAAGACACACCAAAAAATTCCCAACATTACTAATCACCAAGGAAATGCAATCAAAACCCCATTGAGCTATTACTTTATACCTGTCAGAATGGCTAAAATAAAAAACACAAGAATTTTAAAAATGTTGGTAAGGATGTGAAGAAAAAGGAACACTCATACAATGTGAGTGGGAATATAAACTGAAACAGCCACTACAGAAAACTATGAAGGTTCCCCCAAAATTAAAAATACAAATACTATATAATCCAGTAATTCCACTGTTGGGAATTGCCAAAGAAAATAAAAACACTAATTCGAAAAGATATATGCACCCCTATGTTGACTGCAACATTATTTACAATAGCCAAGATATGGAAGCAACCTATGTGTGTCCACTGATAGATGAATGGATAAGGAAAATATGAGATGTCTGTCTGTCTGTCTATCTATCTATCTATCTCTCACATGGAATATTACATGGCCATAAAATGGATGAGATAATGCCATTTGAAATAATGTGGATGGACCTAGAGGGCATTATGCTAAGTGAAACAAGTCAGACTGAGAAAGGTAAATACCGTATTATTTCACTCACATGTGAAATCTAAAAAAAGATGCCTAGGTGGCTCAATCGGTTGAGCATCTGCCTTTGGTTCAGGTCATGATCCTAGGGTCCTGGGATCAAGTCCCACATTAGGTTCCCTGCTCATTGGGGAGCCCACTTCTCCCTTTGCTGCTCCCTCTGCTTGTACTTGCACTCTCTCTCGCACTGACAAATAAAGAAATAAAACCTTTAAAAAAATAAAAACAAGGGGCACCTGGGTGTTTCAGTGGGTTAAGCCTCTGCCTTCAGCTCAGGTCATGATCTCAGGGTCTTGGGATTGAGCCCAGTATCGGGCTCTCTGCTCAGTGGGGAGCCTGCTTCCCCCTTTCTGTCTCTGCCTGCCTCTCTGCCCATTTGTGATTTCTGTCCATCAAATAAATAAAGTCTTAAAAAAAAAAAAAAAGAAAAACAGGGCTTTGGCCTTGATTTTAAATAAATAAATAAATAAATAAATAAATAAATAAATAAAAATTTAAAAAAAGAATTAATAAACAGAAAGCAGAGTTGGACCTATAAATACAGAGAACAAACTGATGGTGTCCAGAAGGGAGGGAGATGAGGTGATGGACAAAATAGGTGAAGGGTGTGGGAGATACAGCCTTCCAGTTATGGAATGAATAAATCACATGGATAAAAGGTATGGGAATATAGTTAATGGTATTGTAATAGCATTGTATGGCAACAGATGATAGCTACACTTGTGAACATAGCATAATGTATAAACTTGTCAAATTACTATGTTCTAACCTAAACCTAATGCAACATTGTGTGTTAACTATACTCAAAAACACACAAACAAAACCACCATCTCTGGGGCGCCTGGGTGGCTCAGTGGGTTAAGCCGCTGCCTTCGGCTCAGGTCATGATCTCGGGATCCTGGGATCGAGTCCCACATTGGGCTCTCTGCTCGGCAGGGAGCCTGCTTCTCTCTCTCTCTCTCTCTCTCTCTTTCTGCCAGCCTCTCTACCTACCTATGATCTCTCTCTGTCAAATAAATAAATTAAATATTAAAAAAACAAAAAACACCATCTCCTTTGTTCTTGTAAGGGCTATTTAGCCAGAGTGGCCCCACCTTGGTTGAACAGCCATTTTGTTGTTTATGCAGTACAACTTAAACTGACCCTGCCCCCGCCAACCCCCAAAGGGAATTTACTTAAAAGCAAGTCCAGGGAACCAGGCCCAGGTAACAAAGCCCAAATACAAGGGTGGGTCAGGTCAGGTGGAGATAACAGCCGGAATGCAGGGTTGCGTCGGGTCAGGTGGAGACATCCAATCAGTAAAGCTTGCATACTGTCTCCCTAGCTACCAAGGAGTGTGGGCCCAGCCTTTTGGGTGCCACTTCTGACCAAGGTGATAGGCTAGTTCAAATGTCTACTATAGGGTAAATTGTAGTTCAATTGGCCACCCGTGTGTGACCTAGCATGACTGTGCAGCTTTCTCTGTGTGCTGCAGTCTCATATGGCCAGGCTCAACCACACAGTCTTTGCTCTATAAAAGTTTGTCTGTGAGGCAGGGAGGGGTCGCCCTCTCTGTAAGGGGCGGCCCCGACCAGTCTGTTTGATAGGGTGTGTTTTGACAATCGGTTTGATTCTCGATGCTTGGTGCGAAATAAAGCTTTGCTTGACCTTTGCTTTGTATTAGTCTCGTTCCTTTGACCATGGACCCATTATTGGGGGACCCAACAGTTCTAAGGAGATACTATGTGGGATTTCATATCAGTAAATCAAATAGTCTGTGACCCCTCATAGAGTAGAGTTAGAGCAGACTCCGTAAAGAAGAAAAACATACCAGAACCACCATGGTAAAAATGAATCTTCACTCTTTCAAAGGTGGACATTATCTATGTAAGGAAACCAAAAGGATGCTCAATGGAGTATGTATGCCCCTTCAACTATCCCAAGCAAAACAAGCATTTTGGCTTTTTAGTTCCATACCATATTCTGTGGTCATGGCCAAGGTCAACAGTATCCCTCTTCTCCTGCTCAGATGGCAACATCTCTGACCCAGAAGATCTTTCACATAGGTATTTAAGGAAAGTGTCCTAATCTACATCACAATCTATATAAATGAAGAATTCTAAATTTATCTAAAGCATTTAGGTGCATTAAGACCTGTTCCTCTCTTATCAGAGGCTTCTATTCTTTTTCTACTTTAAAGTTCCTTTTACCTTTGATTGCTAGTTGCTTAATAAAAGGAAAATAGGCATTCCAGTCCTGCCTTCCTTACTAAACACTGCTCATCTTGCCTAAAACAGCTAAGTGTGTCTTTTCAATTCTTTTAATCCAAAATGTAAACATCTTAAAAGAAAGTAGAATACACTTGAAAATAATGTAACATTGTGTGTCAACTATACTTCAATTAGAAAAAGAAGTATAGGGGGCACTTTCCCTATTTTTTGCATTTCTTACCCATTGGAATTCCAGCCTTCCAGTTTTGAAGATTCATCCACATTATGCTGTTTGTCTTTTAATTATGTGCCATTCTATTTTTCAAAGATCATTTCAAATCCGAGTTAATCACAAAATTCCTTATATACCTATTTTTATTTCCTTACAGGCCAATTACCTCATTTTCCCAATGAAATAATTAATGATTGATTAGTGATAATTTCATATTTATAAGAATTTCATATTTTAAAACCATACTCCTCTACAGATACTCTAGTCCTAATACCATAATTCATTTTCCTGTATTTAAAGTAAAATAAATTTCTAACTTTGACAATCCCCTTTTTCAGGTCCAAACCCAGAGGAACCGGAAAGGACAAAGTCTCCTCTTCAGAGATTCCAATCTCAGATTATCTTCAGCTCTTTGTCAGTGAGACTTAAATTCATAGTTGTATTTCTCTTTACAGCATTATCTACCTTATCTGAGGAGAATTTTTCCTCAGGGCTGGCATGTATCTTTAGAAATCTTTCTCTTCACTCGATTCAACAAAAGAGTCCAAATTCAAGTTACTTTAACTACTACCATTAACTTGATTTTGTTGTTTTCTTTACACTTTTTACATAACATCATCCCCATCCCCCCCCCCCCCCGAAATCTTGTCCTCTTTAAAATTGCATAGTATTTTCTGAAAAATAGATTCTTTGTTCCAGGAGTTAGCAATACTTTCCAACAAAGAGACAAAATAAAATTCCAACCTGATCTACAAGCTTTGGAAGTTCAGAGGTGGGACAAACTGGGAAGAGAAATGGCTTTGTAATTAAATCATGGCTAGGTTGCAACCTACCCATGCATGAGATGGAATGAGGAAATGGATTTCAAGAAAACAAGAAGAACTGGAAAAACTCAAGATGTATTCAGAGGACAAGTGAACTAGTTTATCTGTAGGGTTTGCAAAACGAGATGTGAGACTTAAATCTGAAATGTAAATGTGGAGGATTTACACGCCAATCTAAGAATTATTATCCTAAGAATTAGGATATTATTCTAAGCAGAAGTTCTAGCTGAGGTTAAGGAAGTGAATTGATGTTACCAAAATTTTATTTTAGGAAGATGTGTGATGGCATTAATCAGAACTTTCAGGAGAACTAATACCAGTAAATTAATTTTGAAGGAACTCAAGCATAAATAAGAATAAATTCTCATATGGGTGATAGCAAAAATGGAAATAATGGATACATGAGAAACCCATTTCAAAACATGGGGCTTATTTTGTTGTTCCTAAAACAGTTAAATATAGAATTATTATAAGACCCAGAAATTCCACCTGTAGGTATATTCTCAAAATTGAAAACAGGTATTCAAACAAAAACTTGTACATGCATATTTATAGTAGCACTATTCCTAATAACCAAAAAAATGTAACCAACTCTACAAATAATGAAAGAATAAATGAAATGTGGTACATTAATATGACAGAATATTATTTGGCAAATAAAAGGAATGAAAATGATATATGCCTCAACATGGATAAGCCTTATAGGCATTATAAAATAATTCATACATAAAAGTACTAATATTGTATGGCTCCGTTTATTTGAAATATCCAGAATAGGCAAATCCATAGAGATAAAAAAGCAAATTAATGGTTGCCAAGGACTGGGGAAAGGAGATGATAGGGACTGACTATTTAATGAGTACACGTTTTCTTTTCATGATGATGCAAATGTTCTGAAACTAGATAGTGATGATGGCATACCATTGGGAATGTCACTGAATTATATATTTTTAAATAGTTAAAATGGTAAATTTTATGTTACATGTATTTTACCACACACAAAACAAAACAAAACAAAACAAAAACCACAGGGCTTGCTAATTGATTGGAAAGGTTAGAGAGAAGGGTAAGCCATGATATTATCATTTAAAGTATGGTTGATTAGGATACTGATGCCACCATTAATTGACATAAGAAAATTAATTAGGGAGGTTATTTAAGAAGAAACTATGTGGCAGTCACTTCCTTATATGGCAGGGAGGCTATGGGGTCAGCATCAGGTTTTCTTCCTTTTTTAAGGTATCATTGACACACAATATTACATTAGTTTCAGGTGTACAACTCAGTGATTTGACAAGTTTATACATTATTCTATGTTCACCACAAGTATAGCTACCATTTGTACCATTACATTGCAATTACAGTATCATTGACTATATTCCTTATGCTCTGCTTTTTATTCCTGTGACTTACTCATTCCTAACTGGAGCCCTGGATCTCCCTCTCGCCTTCACCCATTTTGTCCATCCCTCACTCCCTCCCCTCTGTCAACTGTCAGTTTGTTTTCTGTATTTATAGTTCTGTTTCTGCTTTTTGTTTGTTTATGCACTTTTAAAGATTCCATTATGAATGGAATCATAAGGTATTTGTCTTTCTCTTATTTCCCTTAGCATAATACCCTCTAGGTCATTCATGTTGTCTCAAATGGCACCATCTCATCCTTCTAGGGATGTATAATATTCCATTGTATATGTATCATAGTTTCCTTATCCATTTGTCTATTGATAGACACTTAGGTTACTTCCGTGTCTTGGTTATTATAAATAATGCTACAGTAAACATAGAGGTGCATATATCTTTTCAAATTAGTGTTTTCATTTTTTCAGGGTAAATACCCATAGTAGAATTATTGGATCGTATGGTATTTCTATTTTTAATTTTTGAGAAACATCCATATTGTTTTCCACAGTGGCTGTATTAGTTTATATTCTCACTAACAGTGCATGGGGGTTCCTTTTTATCTACATCCTTACCAACAATTATTGTTTCTAACTTTAGGTTAGAAGGACTCATTAGCAGGCGGGTATAAAGTCCCTGCCATTTGGGTCTGATGCAGGGAAAACTCTGATGGGCCAAGCTTCTCCATGGGTTCCATCAAAGGTGTCATTTGGGACTGCATCACAGCTCAACTTCTCCATCTCCTGTACCCTGCCTCCTTCTCCTTTCTTCCACAGGTATTGATCCCAATGGCATTTCCTAATAAACACCCTGAACCCTAGACTCCAATCCACTGTACTTCCTAGAAAATCCAAACTGCAAGAATTCGTGCCAGGAGTGATCTAATAAAACAGGTAAGACAGGGATTTGGAGCTAGTTCACTTACTACTTGCTTGGTAAAGAGGATGCCATCCCTGAAGGTAAATGAAGCAACAACAGCCTCTGTTGCAGAGAGCTGTGCAGTTGTTCAAATTTCCACTGGTAGTGAGCTGCAATGGCATAGTAATAGAAATAAATACTCTGGCTGGTTTGATGTATCAGACATTTGAAAAAGAGGGATACAGTAGTAACTACGAGGACAATGGAATTCCATAGCCAATGCCAAACTGGATTGATGCTCTAGAAAAAGGTAAAAGGCTGAGAACAATTAACAGGCAATTGAATGTCAAGTGCTCCTTAGCAACATAAAAAGTGGCTTTCTGTAGCAAGAAGGCAAAGAAAACTTGGGATTAGGCCCAGAACTTGTCAGAATAGGTACTTTCCAAAAAAATTTCAACTTTCAAACAAATCAGGTCTGCTATACTAAGTTCTAGGCTCTGTCTGAGAAAGAATTGGACCTTAACACTTGGAGCGGGGACATTTGGGTTGATATCCCTAAAAATCTTAAACTCTTAGATTTCCCTGAGTAATGATCCTGCCTAAGTAGCCCAGACCTCCCTATTCAGAGCTATCACTTCCTCTTGCTTTAAAATGCAGATTTCTACTCCCTGCAAGACAATATGTGCCCATCTCAGAATCTGTGAGGTAGGTAGCTGGGGAAAGATCGTCATAGCGTAATCCAGTTGGGGACATGTTGGGACATGAAAGAGGACAGAAAGGAGATGCAGGACCCAGATGGCATGTGGTGGAAAGAGCTGGAAGTATGCCTGAAGCTATATGCTTGAGTACTTGATTAAGGGCATTAGAACAAAAGATTGAAAAAAGTGTTTTTTATTAAGCCCCGTGATACAGGATTTAACACCTATAACACAGATCCCAAGTGGGGGTGGGGGGGAGGTGTCTCTGTGTACTCTCTGCGATCTCTTTGAACTCACCAACTGGGTAACACCTAAGAGTGTGGAAAAATGATGGCCCACAATAAGGGAGGTCAAAATGCCAGAATCCCTGTGACAGATGGAAAAGGAAATTGAAAGGCATAAGAAAATGAGCATGCTGGAGTACATATACTGTATCACAAAAATATCTCCCTAAATGATTCCCTTCCATGAGAAGACCTGAAGGATACATAATTTGGCAAGACCATAGGGATATCCTGGTCAAAGGAAGACAATCAGTAAAAAATTCAGTGTTAGTTCTCTTTTGCATGCCAGGTATGACAACAAAAGAGATGGTTACAGTACCAGGCTTACTTAGGATAACAGTGATGATAAGTGATGATAACTACCAGACTTAGGGTAACAGTGACGATAAGTGATATCTCCAAAAAGATAGAGACCACATGGCAGCACTTAATTAGATGCTTGGTAGATGCAATTATTGTAATGAGTATCAAGTTCAGACTGGCAGCCAAGGGGACTGATCCACAAAGAGTTATGGAGATGATTAGTAGAAGACTGTATCCCAAGGACCAAAACAGATGGACAAAATTCATGGTATTACTCAACTTGTACCCTTAGAAGAAATCAAGGATGGCTAAATAGGAGGCTGAGGCAATTTTTCCAGTAAAACTTCATGATCTTTTGCCCAATTTTCAGAATTGAATTTTTTTTTTTTTTTTTTGACCCAGAGGATGCCAGTTTCTCAGAAGTAAGAGCTAGCTTCTTGTGTGTCCTCCTGCACAACAGGAGAACAAATCTACTGGTAAAATCATTCCCCAGGGGGATCTATGGCTATTTATGCAGATATATACATACTGGGGAAAGGGAGCTACAGAAACATTTTGGGGGGGTGGCTGTTGGATATCGCTTTATGATGAATACAGTATCCTGAAGAATAGTGCCTCTTTCTCACATGGGAGTTATGTCCAAAAACAGCAGAAGTGTCAGCTGAGGAGAGACACCTAGAGCAGCTGCAATTATGGAAGCTGTAGTTCATCTCATTACCATTCCTCTTCTAAGTTGTCCCCAGTAGAGCAAGCCAACCAGAATCCTAGAGGAACTTCTCTCTGGACATATTTCAAGAAGTAGATTTGAGCAATGCAGAGTGGAGGGTTGTGGACATGAAATTGTGATATCCAGAGCCTCGTTCAAAGAAGTACTCGCTAAATACAAAGCATTCTGACATGAAGTAATAATAAAGGACACTCACATTGCTTGAATTTCCTTTTCCTATCCTTTGGTTTCTTCCCTGATTACAAGAGGGATAGTATGGAGGTAATTGTCTTAGCTGGCTTAGTGGTACAATCACAAATATGCCAAATTTGAGGTGATAGCAAAACACCCAGCACAAAATTTTCAGGAAGCACTTGCATGGAGCTTGAGGACAATGGCAGGAGTAGATAAAGGTGAAGTAATTTGAATGTCAGTCACAAGCTTGGCTAAGATATACCAGTTAATTCTTTTTCTGCATTTCAACTTACTTTCTGATACTTACTTACCCTCTGACTCTGTTCCACTGGATAGACAGGGAAATTGTCCATAGCCATTCAGGGGTATGCCCTTTTCCTTGAATTGTACTGTGATTTTAGGGTCTAATACAGTGCCAGGGCAGGGAGAACTTACATAGTTACCACTAGGGGTCCACTGTCCTATGTGCATGGTCCCTCCAATTTTAGAAGCTCTCTGCTGATTTTTGTGGCTGGGAATCATTTTTAGACTGCCTATGTTCCATCTCCCTGGGTGGCCGCAGAGCCATTTCTCTCTAGCTACTTTCTTTCTCTCTACTATCTACTTGGTAGCACTAGCTGAAAGCAGCACCCCAGTGTCTAAACTCTGGACTCCACAGCTATTAATTTCATCTCCTATCCTCAGTCCAACAGAATGTCATTTTAGTCCAAGTTAGATCTTTATTCTTTCACGTTTCTTCTGAGACATGCCACTTATGCTTGGAAATTTTATTCTCCCTTCTTCTAACTTCCCCTTTTAGTTTTTCTAGGTCTTACACTTTTGGAATGCAAAAGCCAAGGAGACTTGTGGGTTATTTCTGCTTTCCATTTTGCGGCCTACTTCCTTGGAGACAATAATCAACTTGCTTCATGCTTGAATGGGAGGTAAGAAGAGCGGAAATACAGAGATGAAAAACTCCATAGATTCACATCCCAAAATAACTTAGAGCCACACAGATTTTTCTTTTGTCTTTTTAAAAACTTTTAAAAAATTTTTTAATAAACATATAATGTATTATTAGCCCCAGGGGTACAGGTCTGTGAATCACCAGGTTTGCACACTTCACAGCACTCACCATAGCACATACCCTCCCCAATGTCCATAACCCTACCACCCTCTCACTACCCCCAGGGACATTAAGAGTCTCTTATGGTCTGTCTCCCACCTGATCCCATCTTGTTTCATTTATTCTTTTCCTGCCCCCCAAACCCCCGATGTTGCATCTCCACTTCCTTATATCAAGGAGATCATATGATAGTGTCTTTCTCCGATTGACTTATTTTGCTAAGCATAATACCCTCTAGTTCCATCCACGTTGTCGCAAATGAGCCACACAGATTTGATCATGAGCTGAATAAAGGTGAAGCTGTAAAAATTAATGAGCTATTTTTTATTCTATGACATCAAAATCTATTAGTCTATCTTGCACACACACACACACACACACACACACACATTCCTCCCCCCTCTTAGGAATCTATTCAGTTCATTCAAGAGTGACAGATGTTTAATGCTGGATTTTTTCAGCAGATTACGTAGAGTGGAAAAAATACTATATGAATATTCAATTGAAATTTTTCTTTTAATTTTTGAGTAGCCAATAAAATACCATGGTTTCTTTTTTTATTTGAATATAGTTGACTTGTGATGTTACACGAGTTTCAGGTATATAACATAATGATTCAACAACTTCATGTATTACGCTATGCTCACCACAAGTACAGCTGTCATCTGTCACCACACAAAGCCTTTACAATACCGTCGATTATATTCTCTATGCTTTTATTCCCTTTATTCCTTTGATTCGTTCCATAACTGGAATGCCTGTTATCTCTCACTTCCCTTTACCCATTTTGTCCATTGTCCAACCTCCCTCCTCTCCAGCTACCGTCAGTTTGTTTTCTGTATTTATAGGTCTGATTCTGCTTTTTGTTTATTCAACTTGCTTTGTTTTTTAGATACCACATATAAGTGAAATCATATGGTATTTGTTTTTATCTGACTTATTTCACTTAGCATAATCCCCTCTAGGTACATCCATATTGTTGTAAAGGGCACGATCTCTTTCTTTTTTAATGGCTAAGTAAATTAGTATAGCCATTGTGGAAAACTGTACAGAGGTTCCTCAAAAATTTAAAAATGAAACATCATATGATCCAATAATGCCATTATTGGGGTATTTACCCAAAGAAAACAAAAACACTAATTCAAAGAGATATATGTATCCCTATGTTGATTGCAGCCATATTTACAATAGCCAAGATATGGAAGAAACCTAAGTGTCCATCAACAAATGAATGGGTAAAGAAGATGTGGTGTGTGCATACAATGGAATATTATCTTGCACTTTAAATCATATTTCTGCCATTAAACTTATGAAACTGTTTCAGACTATGATGAATTTATTTTCTTCTGAAGTCACAGAAAATAATTATCACTCTTTTAATTTTGGGGGGTAATAATCATGTACTATCTTCTGACTTATCTTGCTCTTCAAATATCTTGAGGTTTCTGCCCATATTCTTTTTTTAATTGCAAAACTAAAGTATGTTCACTATAAATAATTGTTTGGGGACTTAGATTTTGTGGCATGGCAGATAAGTATTACTTACTAAAGTAAGTAAAGGATACAACACCAAAATGCTGAATAACAACTTACTAAAAACAACAAAAATACTGAATAAAATGCATATTTTAAAGTTAAGAGCACTGAAGAACTGACAATATCAAAAGGAACTGCCAGGCAAAAATCCAAAGGAATGCTAGAACCAGAAGGAGAAGTCACAACACCAAAGCCACTTTTAGCCTGAGAGTTTTTGTCATTCCTGAGAAACTTGAATTAGGTTTTGGTAAACTTGTAACATGATGGGAACAGATCTCAAATCCCAAGTGGCTGGTGGGGACACCCACCAGAATGGCTAAAATCAATAACACAAGAAACAACAGGTGCTGGTGAGGATATGGAGAAAGGGAAACCCTCTTGCACTGTTGGTGGGAATGCAAACAGGTGTAGCCATTCTGGAAACAGTATGGAGTTTCCCCCAAAAGTTAAAAATAGAACTACTCTACAATACAGCAATCACATTACTAAATATTTACCTGACGAATACAAAAATACTAATTTGAAGGGACACATGCACCCTGATGTTTACAGTAGTATTATCTACAATAGCCAAATTATGGAAATAGCCCAAATGTCCAATGTCCTTCAACTGATGAATGGCACTAGAGAGTATTATACTAAGTGAAATAAGTCAGTTAGAGAAAAACAAATACTAGATGGATTCACTCATAGGTGGAATTTACAAAGCAAATTATCAGAGGGGGATAAAAGAGAGACGCAAATCAGGAAACAGACTCTTAACTATAGAGAACAAACTGATGGTTACCAGAAGGGAGGTGGGGGGAGGGAAAAGGTGAAATATGTGATTGGGGATTAAAGAGTACACTTGTAGTAATTCAATATTTATTGTACTAAATAAGTACACTTTAGTACAAGTGTATTAAATTGTACACTTGAAACTAATATTACACATAGCTAACTAACTAGAATTTAAATAAAAACTTAAAAAAAAAAGAAAAAACCCACATAAATCTGCACTATTTCCCACTTCCAGCGGATGGCAAAGAACACAGCTTTTGGTGCTGAAGAGAAAAAAAAAGAAGGGATTAAACCTTCCATGAGAATTTGTGACTACCCAATATATCCTCTCACAGATGTATAGCCTGGATCTGTATCACCTAGTGGTCCAGACAAGCTCAAGCCATGAACTTGTTTTGGGATGGTCCTGGTTTAGAGCCTGGCAGAAGAAACACAAATATTCCCTCAAGAAGGTACTGTGGTGGACTGAATAATGTCCCCTTCTCTCAAAACAAAAGGTGTTCATGTTCTAATTCCTAGCACCTGTGGATACGTTAACTTACTTCGCAAAAGGGATATTGCAGATGTGATTAAACTAAGAATCTTGAAACAGGAGATTAGTCTGGATTACGCAGGTGAGCCCAATGTAGACACAAGGATTCTTTTTTTTTTTTAAAGATTTTTATTTATTTATTTGATAGACAGAGAGAGATCACAAGTAGGCAGAGAGGCAGGCGGGGGGGGGGGGAAGCAGGCTCCCCGCTGAGCAGAGAGCCCGATGTGGGGCTCAATCCCAGGACACTGAGATCATGACCTGAGCTGAAGGCAGAGGCTTAAACCACTGGGCCACCCAGGCACCCCAAACACAAGGATTATTATAAGAAGGAGTCAGATGGGCCAGAATCAGACCTAAGAGATATAATAGCAGAAGCAGAGGTTGAGGTAATGCAAAGGGCTCTGGCTAAAGAATGCAGGCAGCCTGTAGCAGCTAAAAAAAGGCAAGGAAACAGTCTTCCCTAGAGTGTCTAGAAGGAATGCAGCCCTGCTGACACCTTGATTTCAGATTTCAGAATTGTAAGAGAATGTGTTGTCTTACGCCACTAAGTTTGCTGTTATTTGTTATAGCAGCAGCAAGAAATTTATATAAAAACCTTCACTCTAAGTATTAAAGAATCCCCACCAATAATTCTCAAGAACAAAATGAGGTATACACATCAAAATATCTAGCACAGAAAATTGCAAGGTATATTGAATAAAAACTAGCAGAAACGACAGAATAAATAGATGCAGAAAGTACTCAGGTATAAAAATTATCAGACAAATTTTAAAAACCTTGTCTATATATTATGTTTGAAGAAAGGTGAGATAATTTGAATTTTTCTGTAAAGAATAGATGTAAAACAGACCAAAAATGACGAATTAGAAACTTCTAGAAAGAAAAAGTAAAATGCCATAACAACCACAATTAAAAATATAATGGATATGTTTATCAACAGATTATAGCCAGCTGGAGAAAGAATAAGTGAACCAAAAAAATAAGTTAGGAGAAATACAGTATGTAACACAAAAATAGTTAAAACTATGAAAGCACAATTTAAAAACATTAGGATACATTGACAAGATTTAAAACTCATTTACCAGAATTCCAGAAGGAAAGGAAAAGAGAATGAACACAGGTAATATTTTAAAAGATAATGGCTAAGAATTTTCATTTTCCAGAACTGATGAAAGACAATCCATGGATTCAAACAGAGAAAGAGAAATAAAAAGAAATCACTGGTAGGTATTTCATGGTGAAAGGCAGAACACCAGACACTCTTTAAGGAATCCAGATGCAAAAGAGCACCTTCAAAAAAGTAACTTTTAGAGGCAGTACCGAAGGCTAGGGACCTAATCAATACAGACATTGGTAATATGTCAGATCTAGAGTTCAGAATGACAATTCACAAAGTTCTAGCCAGGCTTGAAAAAGGCATGGAAGATATTAGAGAAACCCTCTCAGGAGATATAAAAGCCCTTTCTGGAGAAATAAAAGAACTAAAATCTAACCAAGTTGAAATAAAAAAAGCTATTAATGAGGTGCAATCAAAAATGGAGGCTCTCACTGCTAGGATAAATGAGGCAGAAGAAAGAATTAGCAATATAGAAGACCAAATGACAGAGAATAAAGAAGCTGAGCAACAGAGGGACAAACAGCTACTGGACCACGAGGGGAGAATTCGGGAGATAAGTGACACCATAAGACGAAACAACATTAGAATAATTGGAATTCCAGAAGAAGAAGAAAGAGAGAGGGGAGCAGAAGGTATACTGGAGAGAATTATTGGGGAGAATTTCCCCAATATGGCAAAGGGAACGAGCATCAAAATTCAGGAGGTACAGAGAACACCCCTCAAAACCAATAAGAATAGGCCCACATCCCATCACCTAATAGTAAAATTTACAAGTCTCAGTGACAAAGAGAAAATCCTGAAAGCAGCCCGGTTAAAGAAGTCTGTAACATACAATGGTAAAAATATTAGATTGGCAGCTGACTTATTCACAGAGACCTGGCAGGCCAGAAAGAGCTGGCATGATATTTTCAGAGCACTAAACGAGAAAAACATGCAGCCAAGAATACTATATCCAGCTAGGCTATCATTGAAAAGAGAAGGAGAGATTAAAAGCTTCCAGGACAAACAAAAACTGAACGAATTTGCAAACACCAAACCAGCTCAACAGGAAATATTGAAAGGGGTCCTCTAAGCAAAGAGAGAGCCTACAAGTGGTAGATCAGTAAGGAACAGAGACAATATACAGTAACAGTCACCTTACAGGCAATACAATGGCACTAAATTCATATCTCTCAATAGTTACTCTGAATGTTAATGGCCTAAATGCCCCAATCAAAAGACACAGGGTATCAGAATGGATAAAAAAACAAAACCCATCTATATGTTGCCTCCAAGAAACTCATTTTAAGCCCGAAGACACCTCCAGATTTAAAGTGAGGGGGTGGAAAAGAATATACCATGCTAATGGACATCAGAAGAGGGCAGGAGTGGCAATCCTTATATCAGATCAATTAGATTTTAAGCCAAAGACTATAATAAGAGATGAGGAAGGACACTATATCATACTCAAAGGGTCTGTCCAACAAGAAGATCTAACAATTTTAAATATCTATGCCCCCAACGTGGGAGCAGCCAACTATATAAACCAAAGAATAACAAAATCAAAGAAACACATCATAGTAGGGGACTTTAACACTCCCCTCACTGAAATGGACAGATCATCCAAGCAAAAGATCAGCAAGGAAATAAAGGCCTTAAATGACACACTGGACCAGATGGACATCACAGATATATTCAGAACATTTCATCCCAAAGCAACAGAATACACATTCTTCTCTAGTGCACATGGAATATTCTCCAAATAGATCACATCCTTGGTCCTAAATCAGGACTCAACCAGTATCAAAAGATTGGGATCATTCCCTGCATATTTTCAGACCACAATGCTCTGTAGCTAGAACTCAACCACAAGAGGAAGTTTGGAAAGAACCCAAATACATGGAGACTAAACAGCATCCTTCTAAAGAATGAATGGATCAACCGGGAAATTAAAAAAGAATTGAAAAAAATCATGGAAACAAATGATAATGAAAATACAACGGTTCAAAATCTGTGGGACACAACAAAGGCAGTCCTGAGAGGAAAATATATAGTGGTACAAGCCTTTCTCAAGAAACAAGAAAGTTCTCAGGTACACAACCTAACCCTACACCTAAAGGAGCTGGAGAAAGAACAAGAAAGAAACCCTAAGCCCAGCAGGAGAAGAGAAATCATAAAGATCAGAGCAGAAATCAATGAAATAGAAACCAAAAAAACAATTGAACAACTCAACGAAACTAGGAGCTGGTTCTTTGAAAGAATTAATAAGATTGATAAACCCCTGGCTAGTCTTATCAAAAAGAAAAGAGAAAGGACCCAAATAAATAAAATCATGAATGAAAGAGGAGAGATCACAACTAACACCAAAGAAATACAAACTGTTATAAGAACATACTATGAGCAACAATATGCCAACAAATTTGACAATCTGGAAGAAATGGATGCATTCCTAGAAACATATAAACTACCACAACTGAACCAGGAAGAAATAGAAAGCCTGAACATACACATAACCCAGTAAGGAGATTGAAACAGTCATTAAAAATCTCCAAACAAACAAAAGCCCAAGGCCAGACGGCTTCCTGGGGGAATTCTACCAAACATTTAAAGAAGAACTAATTCCTATTCTCCTGAAACTGTTCCAAAAACTAGAAAGGGAAGGAAAACTTCCAAACTCATTTCATGAGGCCAGCATCACCTCGATCCCAAAACCAGACAAGGATCCCATCAAAAAAGAGAGCTATAGACCAATATCCTTGATGAACACAGATGCAAAAATTCTCACCAAAATACTAGCCAATAGGATTCAACAGTACATTAAAAGGATCATTCACCACGACCAAGTGGGATTTATTCCAGGGCTGCAAGGTTGGTTCTACACCGCAAATCAGTCAATGTGATACAACACATCATTAAAAGAAAGAACAAGAACCATATGATACTCTCAATAGATGCTGAAAAAGCATTTGACAAAGTACAGCATCCCTTCCTGATCAAAACTCTTCCAAGTGTAGGGATAGAGGGCACATACCTCAATATCATCAAAGCCATCTATGAAAAACCCACCGCAAATATCATTCTCAATGGAGAAAAACAGAAAGCTTTTCCGCTAAGGTCAGGAACACGGCAGGGATGTCCATTATCACCACTGCTATTCAACATAGTACTAGAAGTCCTAGCCTCAGCAATCAGACAACAAAAGGAAATTAAAGGCATCCAAATCTGCAAAGAAGTCAAACTATCACTCTTCGCAGATGATATGATACTCTATGTTGAAAATCCAAAAGACTCCACTCCAAAACTGCTAGAACTTATACAGGAATTCAGTAAAGTGTCAGGATATAAAATCAATGCACAGAAATCAATTGTATTTCTCTACACCAACAACAATACAGAAGAAAGAGAAATTAAGGAGTCAATCCCATTTACAATTGCACCCCAAACCATAAGATACCTAGGAAGAAACCTAACCAAAGAGGCACAGAATCTATACTCAGAAAACTATAAAGTACTCATGAAAGAAATTGAGGAAGACACAAAGAAATGGAAAAATGTTCCATGCTCCTGGATTGGAAGAATAAATATTGTGAAAATGTCTATGCTATCTAAAGCAATCTACACATTTAATGCAATTCCTATCAAAGTACCATCCATCTTTTTCAAAGTAATGGAACAAACAATTCTAAAATTTATATGGAACCAGAAAAGACCTCGAATAGCCAAAGGGATATTGAAAAAGGAAGCCAACGTTGGTGGCATCACAATTCCGGACTTCAAGCTCTATTACAAAGCTGTCATCATCAAGACAGCATGGTACTGGCACAAAAACAGACACATAGATCAATGGAACAGAATAGAGAGCCCAGAAATAGACCCTCAACTCTATGGTCAACTAATCTTCGACAAAGCAGGAAAGAATGTCCAATGGAAAAAAGACAGCCTCTTCAATAAATGGTGTTGGGAAAATTGGACAGCCACATGCAGAAAAATGAAACTGGACCATTTCCTTACACCACACACAAAAATAGACTCAAAATGGATGAAGGACCTCAATGTGAGAAAGGAATCCATCAAAATCCTTGAGGAGAACACAGGCAGCAACCTCTTCGACCTCAGCCACAGCAACATCTTCCTAGGCACATCGCCAAAGGCAAGGGAAGCAAGGGCAAAAATGAACTATTGGGATTACATCAAGATCAAAAGCTTTTGCACAGCAAAGGAAACAGTTAACAAAATCAAAAGACAACTGACAGAATGGGAGAAGATATTTGCAAACGACATATCAGATAAAGGACTAGTGTCCAAAATCTATAAAGAACTTAGCAAACTCAACACCCAAAGAACAAATAATCCAATCAAGAAATGGGCAGAGGACATGAACAGACATTTCTGCAAAGAAGACATCCAGATGGCCAACAGACACATGAAAAAGTGCTCCATATCACTCGGCATCAGGGAAATACAAATCAAAACCACAATGAGATATCACCTCACACCAGTCAGAATGGCTAAAATCAACAAGTCGGAAAATGACAGATGCTGGCGAGGATGCCGAGAAAGGGGAACCCTCCTACACTGTTGGTGGGAATGCAAGCTGGTGCAACCACTCTGGAAAACAGCATGGAGGTTCCTCAAAATGTTGAAAATAGAACTGCCCTATGACCCAGCAATTGCACTACTGGGTATTTACCCTAAGGATACAAACGTAGTGATCCAAAGGGGCACGTGCACCCAAATGTTTATAGCAGCCATGTCCACAATAGCCAAACTATGGAAAGAACCTAGATGTCCATCAACAGATGAATGGATCAAGAAGATGTGGTATATATACACAATGGAATACTATGCAGCCATCAAAAGAAATGAAATCTTGCCATTTGCGACAACATGGATGGAACTAGAGCGTATCATGCCTAGCGAAGTAAATCAAGCGGAGAAAGACAACTATCATATGATCTCCCTGATATGAGGAAGTGGTGATGCAACATGGGGGCTTAAGTGGGTAGGAGAAGAATCAATGAAACAAGATGGGATTGGGAGGGAGAGAAACCATAAGTGACTCTTAATCTCACAAAACAAACTGAGGGTTGCTGTGGGGAGGGGTGTTGGAAGAAGGGGGGTGGGGTTATGGACATTGGGGAGGGTATGTGGTATGGTGAGTGCTGTGAAGTGTGTAAACCTGGCAATTCACAGACCTGTACCCCGGGGGATAAAAATATATGTTTATAAAAAATAAAAAATTTAAAAAATTAAAAATTAAAAAAAAGTAACTTTTGTACTTATGACTTATTTTTCAACAGTTCAACGGAAGCCAGAACTGAGTAGAATATCTTGAACCGTTCTTAATTAAATAATTAATAGAGAATAATTGCCAACCTAGAATTCCATGTATCAACAGAAAACATTTTACAGACTGACATACTTCAGTCATACTTTAGGCAAGAGGAAAGTAATCTCAAATGGAAGGTCTGAGACAAAGAAGGAATTATGAACGTACATAGGTAAATCTAAATGAACAATGACTTAACAGAGAGTGTCAGGCGAGAGAATAGAAAATTATAACACAGAATTATATATTTAAAGCACACAATGGGAGATGGGAAAATGAAGTTAATGTGTTCCAAGAAACTCATATCATGATGGAGGAGAGTAGAAGTATTGATTATACTTTGATAAGTTAGGTATAAATTTTTAAGTTTCTTTTGTGTAACTATTAAAAGAAGAGAAGCCTAATGTGAAATTTCCACTCTAGAAAAGGCATAAGATGGAAAGATTAAGCCGTTCAAACGAAGTCAAGACAAAGAAACAGAAAAGGTGAGACAAGTAGAAATCACAGGATGAGAAGATAGATTTAAGATAAAATATATGAGGAACTGACATAGATTCAAGCTGGGTAAAATAACACAGTATAACCATATGATGTCTACAAGAAACACATCTAAAACATTCAGATTTAAATAAAATCATTGGAAAGGAGATACTATTGCAAATACTGAACTTCTCCTAAAAAGCCAGTGTAGCTGTTGCTATATTAGTATTAAACAAATAAATGCAAATACAGAAAGCATTACTAGATTCAAAGATAATTTCATAATCAAAAGGTATAGTTGGACAGAAGATATAAGTATTTTAAATTAGTATAATCCTAATAATATAGTTCAAAATGTTTAAGCCAAAATTTTTTCCAGATTCATATACTAAGATATTTATAATGCACCTATCTCAATAATTTATGTAATAGGCAGACAAAAATAAATATATATATATTTGTTATTGGGATATAATTAATGAAAATTGATCTAAGAGTTACTATAAAATATACACTTTTGGGGGAGTCTAGGTGGCTCAGTCAGCTAAGCGGCTGCCTTTGGCTCAAGTCGTATTCTCAGGGTCATGGGATCATGTTCCGCGTTGAGAACCCTGCTCAGCAGGGAAGCCTGCTTCTCCCTCTCCAGTTCCCCTATGGCTTGTGTTCTCTCTCTCTTGCTCACTCTCTTTCTCAAATAAATAAATAAAACCTTCAAAAAATACACACTTTGTATGAAGCACACATGAAACATTATAAAATTTTGGGCTGTTAAAAAAATTGGGCTATAAAGCAAGTCTCAATGACTCTAACATGATTTAAATTACATAGAGAATTTTTTTAGTTAGTAGATTTTATTTTATTTTATTGCAGTTTTAGGTTTACAGAAAACTGAGGTAGAAAGTACAGAGACTTCCCCTATACTCCCTCAATCTTCTCTCTCCCCACTTGGTTTCTCCTATTATTAACATTAAAAAAAATTTTTTTTTTTTAGTTAACACATCCTTCACTTCACATAGTTGCCTTTTGGTATGCATGTGTATGTATGTGTGTGGTGAGAACATTTATGATCTATCCTCTTAGCAACTTCTAAAAATGCAACACAGAATTGTGTGTGTGTGTGTGTGTGTGTGTGTGTGTGCGCGCGCGTGTGTGTGTTTATAACAACACAGTATTTTGAACTGTAGTCACCATGCTGTATATTAGATCCCTAAAACTTATTCATCTTACAACTTAAAGTCTGTTTTGACTAACATTTCTCCTTTCTTCCCATCCCTCAGCCCCTGGTAACCATCAATCTATTTTGTTTCTATGAGTTCCAATTTTTAGATTCCATATCTAAGTGACAGCATACAGCAAGTGTCATTCTGACTTATTCCACTTAACATAATGCCCATGTTGTTGCAAACAGCAGGATTTCATCCCTGTTGTTGCAAATGGTAGGATTTTTTATGGCTGAATAATAATAATATATAAGCACATACTCATCTAAACCTACCTGATATTTATCACCTATTCTTTAGCCATTTATCCATTGATACTCATTTAGGTTGTGTCCATATTTTGGCTATTGTGAATAATACTCCAGTGAACATGGGAGTGAAGATATCTGTGAGACAGTGATTTCCTTTGGCTATATACCCAAACGTTAGATTACTAACTTTTATGGGACTTCTATTTTTAATATTTTGAGGAATCTCCATATCATTTTCCATAGTGGCTGTGCTGATTTACATTCCCACCAACAATGCACAAGGGTTCCCTTTTCTTCACATCCTTGCCCACACTTCTTATTGCCTTTTTCATGGAAGCAATACTAACAAGTGTGAAGGCATATCTTACTGTAGTTGTGATTTGCACTTCCCTATTGACTACTGATACTAAGAACCTTTTAATGTACCTATTGTTCATTTGTGTGTCTATTCAGGTCCTTTGGCCATTTTAAAATTCTATTAATTGGATTTTTACTATTGAGTTATATGTGTTCTACACACACACACACACACACACACACACACCTGCAAATATTTTCTCCCATTCTGTAGGTTGCCTTTCCATTTCACTGACTGCTTCTTTTGCTGTGTGGACAATTTTTAGTTTGATGTAATCCAGCTTGTTTTTTATTTTGTTGCCTATGCTTTTGGTGTCATATCCAAAAAAGTCATTGCCAAGATCAATGTCAAGGATTTTTTTCCCTATATATTTTTCCTAAAATTTTTTTAATTAAGAAATTTCTTTTGGGGCGCCTGGGTGGCTCAGTGGGTTAAAGCCTCTGCCTTTGGCTCAGGTCATGATCTCAAGGTCCTAGGATCAATCCCCACATCGGGCTCTCTGCTCAGCAGGGAGCCTGCTTCCCCCCTCTCTCTGCCTGCCTCTCTGCCTACTTGTGATCTCTGTCTGTAAATAAATAAATAAAATCTTTAGAAAATTTTTCTTTTAAATTTTTACTTAGTTATTTTCTTCCATGTTTTTATTTAAAGTCCAGTTAGTCAACATACCGTGTAATATTAGTTTCAGGTGTAGGATTTAGTGATTCATCACTTACAATGCCCGGTGTTCATTACAACCTGTCTTTAATACCTATCACTCATTTAACCCAGTGCCTGACCACCTCCCCTCCAGCAACCCTCACTGTGTTTTCTATAGTTAAGAGTCTGTTATAAGTGCTGCCTCTCTTTTTTTTCCTCCCTATGTTCATCTGTTATGATGAACAGATGATCATTTCCTAAATGCCATATATAGGTGAACTCATATGATATTTGTCTTTCTCTAACAGACTAATTTCTCTTAGCACAATACCCTCTACCTCCACTTATGTCATTGCAAATGGCAAGATTCCATTTTTTATTTTTTTTAAATCTCAGCTTTACTGATGTATAAGTGACATATAAAACTGTAAGATATTCAGTATTCATCATAGTGATTTTAACTTCAAATTTGATTAATTAACATATAGTATTATTAGTTTCAGAGGTAGAGCTCAGTAATTAATCAGTCTTACATGATATCCAGTGTTCACGACATCATGTGCCCTCCTTAATGTCCATCACTCACATTTCCAACTCCCAAACCCCCTCCCCTCCAGCAACTTGTAGTTTGTTTCCTCTGATTGAGTCTCTTATGATTTGTCTCCCTCTGATTCCATCTTATTTTATTTTTCCTTCCATTCCCCTATGATTCTGTTCCTTAAATTTCACATGAGACCATATGATAATTGTCTTTCTCTGATTGACATTTTGCTTCGCATAATACTCTCTAGTTCATCCATGTTGTTGCAAATGGCAAGATTTCATTCTTTTTTATGGCTGAGTATTCCATTGGGCATATATACCACATTTTCTTTACACACTCATCAGTTGATGGACATTTGTGCTGTTACCATAATTTGGCTATTGTTGATAATGCTGCTATAAATATCAGGATGCATGTGTGCCTTTTAGTCAGTATTTTTGAATCATTTGGGTAAACACCTAGTATTGCAATTACTGGATCCTAGGGTAGTTGTATTTTTAACTTTCTGAGAAACCTCCATACTGTTTCCCAGAGTGACTATAGCAGTTCAAATTCCCACTAACAGTGTAAGAAGATTCCCCTTTCTTCATATACTTGCCAACATCTCGTTTCCTGTACTGTTTATTTTAGCTATCCTGACATGCTTGAGTTGATAATTCATTGTAGTTTTGATTTCTATTTCCCTGATGATGAGTGATGTTGAGCATCTTTTCACGTATCTGTTGGCCATTGGTATATCTTCTTCGGAAACATTTCTATTCCTGTTTTCTGCCAATTTTTGAAATGGATTATTTGGTTTTTGGGTGTGGACTTTTATAGGTTTTTTAAAATGTATTTTGGACACTAACCCTTTATCAGATATATTATTTTCAAATATCTTCTCCCATTCTGAAGGTTGCCTTTTAGCTTTGTTGTTTGTTTCCTTCCCTGTGCAGAAGCTTACCTTATTCATCAAAGATATTGGATTGTAGTTCTTTTTAGAGTGGTCTTTGTCTGGTTTTGTAATCAAGGTAATGGCCCCACAGAATGAGCTTGGAAGTTGTCTTTCTATTTCTATTTTTTTGGAAAAGTTTGGGAAGAATAGGTATTAACTCTTCTTTAAATGTTTGATAGAATTCCCATATGAAGCCATCAGGCCTTGGACTTTTGTTTGTTGCGAGATTTTTTTTTTTTTTAAAGTTTTATTTATTTGAAAGAGTGAGCATGCAAGCAGGAGTGGGGAGGGGCAGAAAGAGAGGGTAAGAAGAATCCTTGCTGAGTGTGGAGGCCAACACAGGGCTTGATCTCCTGACCAGGAGATCATGATCTGAGCTGAAACCAAGAGTCAGATGCTTAACCAGTTGAGCCATCCAGGCTCTCTGTTGGGAGTATTTTGATTACTGATTCAATTTCTTTGCTGGTTATCAGTCTATTGAAGTTTTCTATTTTTTCCTGTTTCAGTTTTGGTAGTTCATGTTCTAAGAATTTATCCATTTCTTCCAGATTAACCAATTTGTTGGAATATAATTTTGCATATATTCTCTTTTAATTGTTTGCATTTTGGTGGATTAGTTGTGATCTCTTCTCTAACTTGTGATTTTATTCAGTTGGGTCCTTTCCTTTTTGAAAAGTCTGGCTATGGGTTTATCAATTTTATTAATTTTTTCAATTAATAATTTCAATAAAACCAGCTCTTGGTTTCATTGATCTGTTCTATTTTTTTTGTTTGTTTGTTTTTGTGCCATTTATTTCTGCTCTAATCTGTATTATTTCCCATTTCCCTTCTGCT
The DNA here is from genome assembly GCF_964662115.1 of Mustela nivalis. Classification (NCBI taxonomy): domain Eukaryota; kingdom Metazoa; phylum Chordata; class Mammalia; order Carnivora; family Mustelidae; genus Mustela; species Mustela nivalis. Next base: position 109,757,878 of record NC_139025.1, read on the forward strand.
GGCTTTAGGTTTCATTTGTTGCTCTTTATTTATCTCCTTTAGGTATAAGGTTAAGTTGTGTATTTGAGATTTTTCTTGCTTCTTGAGGGTACACCTGTATTGCTATATACTTCTCTCTTAGGACTGCTTTTGCTGTATCCCAGAGGTTTTAGACTGTCATGCTTTCATTTTCATTTGTTTCCATTTTTAAAAAATATTTCTTCTTAAATTTTTTGGTTGATCCATTCATTCTTTAATGGGATTTTAAAAAAAGATTTTATTTATTTATTTGACAGAGAGAGAGATCACAAGTAGGCAGAGAGGCAGGCAGAGAGAGCAGGGGAAGCAGGCTTCCTGCTGAGCAGAGAGCCTGATGTGGGGCTCAATCCCAGGATCCTGAGATCATTACCTGAGTGGAAAGCAGAGGCTTAAACCATTGAGCCACCCAGGCACCGCTAATTGGATATTCTTTAATCTCCATGTATTTTTGATCTTTCCAAATTTTTTCTTGTTAACTTCAAGTTTCATAAGCCTTCTGTACCTTTTTTTTCTCTCTTCTTTTGAGACTCCTGTAATATAGATATTATGTTTCATGGAGTCACTGAGTTCCCTAAGTCTACTTTCATGATGCAAGATTTTCCTTTCTTTTTTGATCTATTTCTATCTTCTATAATTCTATCTTCTATATAACTTATTCATTCTTTTGATTCTTCCATCCTTGTGGCCATTACATCCAATTAGTTTTGAATCTCAGTTATTGCACTTTTCATTTCAGCCAGATTGATTTTAAGTTCGTTTATCTCTGTGGTAAGGAACTCCCAGTGTCTTCTATGTTATTCTCAAGCTCAGCTAGTATCCTTATGATTGTTGCTTTAAATTCTGGACCAGATAAATTCCTTATCTGTTGTGATTAGATCCCTGGCCATGACCTTTTATTCTTCTTTCTTTTGGGAAAAAGTCCTCTGTCTTGGCATTTTGTTTAGGTCTCTGTCTTCATCTCTGTGTTAGAAAAGCCCGTTTCCTGCTCCTGAGAGGAATGGCTCTATGAAGAGGTCATACAATACCCAGGACCCGGTGCTTCAGGAATTACCTCTGGTGTGTGCTGCATGTATTATGGTTGCTTGTCCCTCAGATCAGCCTTCTTCAGAGTTTCTCCTTGCCTGCAATCAGGAGTATTTGGACCTTGGCAAGAGTGTGGCAAGTTTTAACTAGGTGTGCTCTGGTCTGCTTGTTAAAAGAGACCTGATGCTATTTTAACTAGAGTTGAAGCTTTGCAGGACTTGATGGTCAGTAGATATGGTGCATGCAGTGAGTTTGTGCTGGTCTTCTGGGAGAGGGGTCCATTACCCGGATTCTCAGGCACACTTGCCCAAGAAAAGCCTCAGGTGAACAGTGGGGTGGTGTAGGGAGTGGGTTTTGGTGTAAGCAATTTAGGCAGCCATCATTGACACACCGTTAGTTACTGAAGTTAGTTTATGGTGAGGGGCAAGGGAGGGAAATGGAAATGGGGAGCTTCTTTGTCTGGAGAGGGAGAGGGGAGTTCATGCTTGCTGCTATCAGGGAAATGATGCCAGAAGAGATAACAGATTCCTCTCATGTGTCCCAGGTGTTCCTCAGATTGGTACATACACACTGTGTCTGGGTTGATTGCCCCCAGTGTAGTGTACCTTGGGCTCTATTGAAGCCGGGCTAGCTGAGTTTTAAAGCTCCAAACTTTAGGGACCTGGTGTGGCAGGGACCTGCGGTGGTCTTCTGGGGGAAGGTCTTGCTGCACTGGGATTGATGCTGGTTTGACCCAGCGGGGCAGTTGCACTAGAGCTCAGGAACATGGAATTTGGAGCAAAACACACTAAGCAGCCAGTAACTGCATTAGCAACCCTCGCAGGCGTCTCTGTGCCTATGATGAGGAGTGGGGGAGAGAAATGTCACCCATGGGCTTCTTTGTCCCTGGAGAGGCAATGCCACCTCTCTCAGATGTGCTCCAAGAAGGGAGAACCATCTTCTCCAGTGCATCTCAGGAGATACTCAGATCTCCCTGTCTGTATCCCCAGGTTACATGCCTGCCTTCTCTTCAGGAGCATTGCAGTGTCTTCATGGCTCTCTACCAGCCACACCATAAATCTCTAAAACTCCAGTCTTTATGCCCTGCTGACTGAAAGAGTCATGAAAATTAGCCCCTTTTATTTTCCCAGTCAGTGCCTTTGGGGACGTGTTTTCCTTGTGCAATTCCCTGTGGGCTCCTCTCTCACTTCTCTCTGCTACCTGGGCTCTCTTCCCTGTAAGTGCCTGTGATACATTTCTCCCCCATACCACATCTCCACATCTCTGTGCATAGTCTCCTCTCTCCCTCTAGTTATATAGCTTGTTCGAAGTCCTCAGATCAATTTCTTGGGTATTCAGAATGACTTAATATTTATCTAGCTGTGCTTGAGGGATGAGGCAAGCCTAGGGATGGACAATAATAGGAGAATCCTAGGTTTGCCTCACCTTGTATGTTCTTCTAAGAGTTTTATAGTTTCAGATCTTATATTTAAGTCTTTAATCCATCTTGAGTTAATTTTTGTGAGTAGTGTGCAATTGGGGTCAAATTTTATTCACTTGCATGTGAATGTCCAGTTTTCCAACTCTATTGAAAAGATTATCCATTCTCCATCGAACATTCTTGACTCTTTTTTCAAATAGTTGATTATATATGCATGATTATTTCTGGGCTCTTCATTCTCTTCCATTGGTCTATGTGTAATATAGGTTGAAATCAGGAAGTTGATGCCTCCAACTTTGTTCTTCTTTCTCAAGATTGCTTTGGCTATAAGAATCTTTTGTGATCCCATATGTTATTTTAGAATTTTTTTCTATTTCTTTGAAAAAAGTGTCATCAGAATTTTGATAGAGGTTTTTGATAGGAATTGCATTGAATCTATAGATTGCTATGGGTAGTATGCACATTTTAACAGAATTCTTCTGATTCATGAATACTGAACATCTTTCCATTTTAAGTATATCTCTCTCAATTTTTTATCTATGTCTCATAACTTTCCATGTACAGATTCTTGGTTAAATTTATTTAATCCTTCTTTGTTAAATGTATAACTAAGTATTTTATTATTATTTTTTTCTCATTGTGTTTTTTTTTTAATTTTTAATTTTTTATAAACATATATTTTTATCCCCAAGGGGTACAGGTCTGTGAATCGCCAGGTTTACACACTTCACAGCACTCACCAAAGCACATACCCTCCCCAATGTCCATAACCCCACCCCCCTTCTCCCAACAACCCTCCCCAGAGCAACCCTCAGTTTGTTTTGTGAGATTAAGAGTCACTTATGGTTTGTCTCCCTCCCAATCCCATCTTGTTTCATTGATTCTTCTCCTACCCACTTAAGCCCCCATGTTGCATCACCACTTCCTCATATCAGGGAGATCATATGATAGTTGTCTTTCTCTGCTTGACTTATTTCGCTAAGCATGGTACGCTCTAGGCCATCAATGTTGTTGCAAATGGCAAGATTTCATTTCTTTTGATGGCTGAATAGTATTCCATTGTGTATATATACCATATCTTCTTGATCCATTCATCTGTTGATGGACATCTAGGTTCTTTCCATAGTTTGGCTATTGTGGACATGGCTGCTATAAACATTCGGGTGCACGTGCCCCTTTGGATCACTACGTTTGTATCCTTAGGGTAAATACCCAGTAGTGCAATTGCTGGGTCATAGGGCAGTTCTATTTTCAACATTTTGAGGAACCTCCATGCTGTTTTCCGGAGTGGTTGCACCAGCTTGCATTCCCACCAACAGTGTAGGAGGGTTCCCCTTTCTCGGCATCCTCGCCAGCATCTGTCATTTTCCGACTTGTTGATTTTAGCCATTCTGACTGGTGTGAGGTGATATCTCATTGTGGTTTTGATTTGTATTTCCCTGATGCCGAGTGATATGGAGCACTTTTTCATGTGTCTGTTGGCCATCTGGATGTCTTCTTTGCAGAAATGTCTGTTCATGTCCTCTGCCCATTTCTTGATTGGATTATTTGTTCTTTGGGTGTTGAGTTTGCTAAGTTCTTTATAGATTTTGGACACTAGTCCTTTATCTGATATGTCGTTTGCAAATATCTTCTCCCATTCTGTCAGTTGTCTTTTGATTTTGTTAACTGTTTCCTTTGCTGTGCAAAAGCTTTTGCTCTTGATGAAATCCCAATAGTTCATTTTTGCCCTTGCTTCCCTTGCCTTTGGCGATGTTCCTAGGAAAATGCTGCTGTGGCTGAGGTCGAAGAGGTTGCTGCCTGTGTTCTCCTCAAGGATTTTGATGGATTCCTTTCTCACATTGAGGTCCTTCATCCATTTTGAGTCTATTTTTGTGTGTGGTGTAAGGAAATGGTCCAGTTTCATTTTTCTGCATGTGGCTGTCCAATTTTCCCAACACCATTTATTGAAGAGGCTGTCTTTTTTCCATTGGACATTCTTTCCTGCTTTGTCGAAGATTAGTTGACCATAGAGTTGAGGGTCTATTTCTGGGCTCTCTATTCTGTTCCATTGATCTATGTGTCTGTTTTTGTGCCAGTACCATGCTGTCTTGATGATGACAGCTTTGTAATAGAGCTTGAAGTCCGGAATTGTGATGCCACCAACGTTGGCTTTCTTTTTCAATATTCCTTTGGCTATTCGAGGTCTTTTCTGGTTCCATATAAATTTTAGAATTGTTTGTTCCATTACTTTGAAAAAGATGGATGGTACTTTGATAGGAATTGCATTAAATGTGTAGATTGCTTTAGGTAGCATAGACATTTTCACAATATTTATTCTTCCAATCCAGGAGCATGGAACATTTTTCCATTTCTTTGTGTCTTCCTCAATTTCTTTCATGAGTACTTTATAGTTTTCTGAGTATAGATTCTGTGCCTCTTTGGTTAGGTTTATTCCTAGGTATCTTATGGTTTGGGGTGCAATTGTAAATGGGATTGACTCCTTAATTTCTCTTTCTTTTGTCTTGTTGTTGGTGTAGAGAAATGCCACTGATTTCTGTGCATTGATTTTATATCCTGACACTTTACTGAATTCCTGTACAAGTTCTAGCAGTTTTGGCGTGGAGTCTTTTGGGTTTTCCACATAGAGTATCATGTCATCTGTGAAGAGTGATAGTTTGACTTCTTCTTTGACGATTTGGATGCCTTTAATTTCCTTTTGTTGTCTGATTGCTGAGGCTAGGACCTCTAGTACTATGTTGAATAGCAGTGGTGATAATGGACATCCCTGCCGTGTTCCTGACCTTAGTGGAAAAGCTTTCAGTTTTTCTCCATTGTTGGGTTTTTCATAGATGGCTTTGATGATATTGAGGTATGTGCCCTCTATCCCTACACTTGGAAGAGTTTTGATCAGGAAGGGATGCTGTACTTTGTCAAATGCTTTTTCAGCATCTATTGAGAGTATCATATGGTTCTTGTTCTTTCTTTTATTGATGTGTTGTATCACATTGACTGATTTGCGGATGTCGAACCAACATTGCAGCCCTGGAATAAATCCTACTTGGTCGTGGTGAATAATCCTTTTAATGTACTGTTGATCCTATTGGCTAGTATTTTGGTGAGAATTTTTGCATCTGTGTTCATCAAGGATATTGGTCTATAGCTCTCTTTTTTGATGGGATCCTTGTCTGGTTTTGGGATCAAGGTGATGCTGGCCTCATGAGTTTGGAAATTTTCCTTCCCTTTCTAGATTTTGGAACAGTTTCAGGAGAATAGAAATTAGTTCTTCTTTAAATGTTTGGTAGAATTCCCCCGGGAAGCCGTCTGGCCCTGGGCTTTTGTTTGTTTGGAGATTTGTAATGACTGTTTCAATCTCCTTGCTGGGTTATGGGTCTGTTCAGGCTTTCTATTTCTTCCTGGTTCAGTTGTGGTAGTTTATATGTTTCTAGGAATGCATCCATTTCTTCCAGATTGTCAAATTTGTTGGCATAGAGTTGCTCATAGTATGTTCTTATAATAGTTTGTATTTCTTTGGTGTTAGTTGTGATCTCTCCTCTTTCATTCATGATTTTATTTATTTGGGTCCTTTCTCTTTTCTTTTTGATAAGACTAGCCAGGGGTTTATCAATCTTATTAATTCTTTCAAAGAACCAGCTCCTAGTTTCGTTGATTTGTTCAATTGTTTTTTTGGTTTCTATTTCATTGATTTCTGCTCTCATCTTTATGATCTCTCTTCTCCTGCTGGGCTTAGGGTTTCTTTCATGTTCTTTCTCCAGCTCCTTTAGGTGTAGGGTTAGGTTGTGTACCTGAGACCTTTCTTGTTTCTTGAGAAAGGCTGTACCGCTATATATTTTCCTCTCAGGACTGCCTTTGTTGTGTCCCACAGATTTTGAACCGTTGTGTTTTCATTATCATTTGTTTCCATGATTTTTTTCAATTCTTTTTTAATTTCCCGGTTGACCCATTCATTCTTTAGAAGTATGTTGTTTAGTCTCCATGTATTTGGGTTTTTTCCAAACTTCCTCTTGTGGTTGAGTTCTAGCTACAGAACATTGTGGTCTGAAAATATGCAGGGAATGATCCCAATCTTTTGATACCGTTTGAGACCTGATTTAGGACCGAGGATGTGATCTATTCTGGAGACTGTTCCATGTGCACTAGAGAAGAATGTGTATTCTGTTGCTTTGGGATGAAATGTTCTGAATATATCTGTGATGTTCATCAGGTCCAGTGTGTCATTTAAGGCCTTTATTTCCTTGTTGATCTTTTGCTTGGATGATCTGTCCATTTCAGTGAGGGGAGTGTTAAAGTCCCCTACTATTATTGTATTATTGTTGATGTGTTTCTTCGATTTTGTTATTCATTGGTTTATATATTTGGCTGCTCCCACGTTGGGGGCATAGATATTTAAAATTGTTAGATCTTCTTGTGGGACAGTCCCTTTGAGTATGATATAGTGTCCTTCCTCATCTCTTATTATAGTCTTTGGCTTAAAATCTAATTGATCTGATATAAGGATTGCCACTCCTGCTTTCTTCTGATGTCCATTAGCATGGTAAATTCTTTTCCACCCCCTCACGTTAAATCTGGAGGTATCTTTGGGCTTAAAATGAGTTTCTTGGAGGCAACATATAGATGGGTTTTGTTTTTTTATCCATTCTGATACCCTGTGTCTTTTGATTGGGGAATTTAGCCCATTAACATTCAGGATAATTACTGATATGAATTTAGTGCCGTTGAATTGCCTGTAAGGTGACTGTTACTGTATATTGTCTCTGTTCCTTACTGATCTACTACTTGTAGGCTCTCTCTTTGCTTAGAGGACCCCTTTCAATATTTCCTGTAGAGCTGGTTTGGTGTTTGCAAATTTGTTCAGTTTTTGTTTGTCCTGGAAGCTTTTAATCTCTCCTTCTCTTTTCAATGATAGCCTAGCTGGATATAGTATTTTTGGCTGCATGTTTTTCTCGTTTAGTGCTCTGAAAATATCATGCCAGCTCTTTCTGGCCTGCCAGGTCTCTGTGGATAAGTCAGCTGCCAATCTAATATTTTTACCATTGTATGTTACAGACTTCTTTTCCCAGGCTTCTTTCAGGATTTTCTCTTTGTCACTGAGACTTGTAAATTTTACTATTAGGTGACGGGGTGTGGGCCTATTCTTATTGATTTTGAGGGGCGTTCTCTGAATCTCCTGAATTTTGATGCTCGTTCCCTTTGCCATATTGGGGAAATTCTCCCCAATAATTCTCTCCAGTATACCTTCTGCTCCCCTCTCTCTTTCTTCTTCTTCTGGAATCCCAATCATTCTAATGTTGTTTCGTCTTATGGTTTCACTTATCTCTTGAATTCTCCCCTCATGGTCCAGTGGCTGTTTGTCCCTCTTTTGCTCAGCTTCTTTATTCTCTGTCATTTGGTCTTCTATATCACTAATTCTTTCTTCTGCCTCATTTATCCTAGCAGTGAGAGCCTCCATTTTTGATTGCACCTCATTAATAGCTTTTTTGATTTCAACTTGGTTAGATTTTAGTTCTTTTATTTCTCCAGAAAGGGCTTTTATATCTCCCGAGAGGGTTTCTCTAATATCTTCCATGCCTTTTTCGAGCCCGGCTAGAACCTTGAGAATTGTCATTCTGAACTCTAGGTATGACATATTACCAATGTCTGTATTGACTAGGTCCCTAGCTTTCGGTACTGCCTCTTGTTCTTTTTTTTTGTGGTGAATTTTTCTGCCTTGTCATTTTGTCCAGATAAAAGTATATGAAGGAGCTAATAAAATACTAAAAGGGTGCCAATAACCCCAGGAAAATATGCTTTAACCAAATCAGAAGAGATCCCAAATTGTGAGGGGGGAGAAAGTGGAAAAAAGAGGTTCAAAAAGAAAGAAAGAAAAAAAAAAAAAAGAAAAAACCGAATTAAAAAAAAAGAAAACGAAGAAAGAAAAATATAAAAAAATATATATATATATATATTAGATAAACTAGGTAAAAGACGTTCAAAAAGAAAAGGGTAAAAGTTAAAAAAAATGTTAGAAGAAGAGAAAAAAAAGAAAAAGAAAAACATTAAATTAACTGCAAGACTAAAAAAAATCACAGGGAGAAAGTCATGAGTTCCGTGCTTTGCTTTCTCCTCCTCTGGAATTCTGCTCCTCTCCTTGGTATTGAAACCGCACTCCTTGGTAGGTGAACTTGGTCCTGCCTGGATTTCTTGTTGATCTTCTGGGGGAGGGGCCTGGTGTAGTGATTCTCAAGTGTCTTTGCCTCAGGTGGAATTGCACCGCCTTTACCAGCGGCTGGGCAGAGAAATCCGCTCGGGTTTGCTTTCAGGAGCTTTTGTTCCCTGAGCGCTTTCCGTAGAGTTCCAGAGGATGGGAATACAAATGGCGGCCTCCTGGTCTTCCCCCGGAGGAGACGAGAGCCCGGGGCCCCACTCCTCAGTGCGCCCTCAGAGAACAGCGCTCCGTTACTCCTGTCTGCCTGACCTCCGGCCGCGCTCTGATCTCACCGAGCCTGTGTTTGGTTCAAGGTAACCCTGAGCTGTGATCTTACTGTCGGCTCTGTCTCTGTAGCCGGCTTTCCCATTCCAATACCTGCAAGCTCTGCGACACTCATACATAAAATCAGCCTCCTGTGAATTTGATTAGCAAAACCCATATCATTTCATTTTCCCTAGGTGAATCAAATCCCTCAATCCATAGTTCTTCAGAGTGGATACTATATTGGGACAGAAATATCAAGTAATAGGTATGAGAACTGATTGGAAGAAGTCACTACACCAATTCTCACTACAAGTTCCTAGGTCAATGACCTTATTTTCAAAGTGCAAAAACATCACAAAATAGATACCAGAGACTTTTACTGCTTTTAAGTTATTTTGATTATCTGAGGGTTTGAACCTATATGACAACCTATTAACCAATATTGGGGGGGGTTTCCTTTCATTTGCCTTTTTCCCATTTCCATTTTGTGAGACAAATGTCTTTTAAGGCATATCAAGATTTAGTAGCCCTTATATTCAGAAATAACAGCACTTTTATAATGCAGAAGGCAATGTGTCAGTAACGCAAATGTCATTTAATCTCTTCAATACAAGGTTTCTATTACACACAATAACTTTCTTACCAATCACTGAAAACAAAACAAAACAAAACAAAAAACCACTACACTACTTCTGAACTCATTAAGTCCCTCTGAAGCTATAAAGGTCAACTTTGTTTTAGCTTCTGGTTCACTTAATGATACCCCAATACAAATCTTAGGTTGAAATTACTTAAGCAGATCTAAACCAGGCATTAGTTATTCATCTGGTTTTATATCAACACTGTTTTTTAGAATTAATGCTCACTCTTAGGCATAAAATCTGGGTTGAGAATTCAAATGATTCAGCCAGGGATTGAAAGACATAGAAATTATTCCCAGCTACACTGGTTTTATTATGCTCTTCTTCAGATGACCATCTTCAGGATTTCAGTTCTCTGAAATTAAATGTATCCTAATGGAGTTATGTTATTTTGTACCTTTCTTGTTGGTGTGGTTTTGTTTTCTTACTAATCTGTTTGAAAATGGCCAGAATAGGCATAACCTTGCCTTTATTGGTAGCAACTACATTCATATATGCATTATATTACTTGGTTCATTACTTTGTTCATTACTTGGTTATTTCTTATTCAATAGAAATTACAACTAGAATGGCCCTTCCAATCTTTGCCTTTGGGTAGGATGTTCAGAAAACAGAAAGAGCACTATTCCTCTGTCAAAATTATTCCTGCATAAGAACATACATATTTTTTGGACCTTCCAAGATGGCAGAGGAGTAGGAGACCTTAGTTTTGTCTGGTCCCAGGAATTCAGCTAGATAGCTATCAAATCATTCTGAACACCTGTGTACTCAACCAGAGATCTAGGAAAAGAATTGCTGGAATTCTACAGAAATTCTACAGAAAACCTACCACTTTCTGCAAGGTAGGAGGTGCAGAGAAGTGAATCTGAGGTGACATATTTGAAGATAATTTGTGGTGGGTGGGGAGGGGGTTCTGTCAGCTGGCTATCAGAAATTGATATAGCAATGGAGCACAAAATTGGAAATTTTAGAAGTCTGCTCTGGTGAGGGATGCCCCTGCCTGAAAGGCATTCAAATGGCAAACTGGGGCGGAATCCTAGGTGGGACAGTGTGGTCTCAGGGTCCCTGGGGTCAGAGAAAGAACACGGGTGCAACATATTTCCCAGGCATTGGAGCAGGAAAGCCAGCTGTAATCAGCAAATCCAGGAGTGGAATTTCAGCTCAGGGTTGCCATATACCAGGAACCCCAGCACAGTCAGGTGACTGGTCTCTGAGCAGAGTCCTAGCAAGTGTCAGAACCATAGCGAGACACTCCCTCCTATCCCCTGAGAGGAGCGGAACTGGTATGTGCAGGAGTCACAAGTTGGGTCACATGCCTGAGAGAAATGCTTGGTCACATCACAGGCTAGGTGAGCACAGTGTGGATGGAGACCAGGGAGAAAAGAGTGATTGACTGCTCTTCCCTAAGGGCATACCGAGGAGAGGGGCCCCCGAGCTTTTGGCTCCAGGGCTCAAGATTGGGGGGCCAGGAGGCCACCATTTTCATTCGAATTCTCTAAAGCTGCATATAAAGCCTTCAAGGAACAAAAGCCATGTAGAGCAATCCAGAGCTGCTTAATTAGTCTGGTGCAATTCCACCCAGTGTAAAGACTCCTGAGAATCAGTGCAACAGGCCCCTACCCTGGAAGATCAGCAAGGACATCCAGCTAAGACCAAATTTACCAATCATAAAGAACTGCAAATCTCCAGCACTACGGGAAAATAGTGTATAGAATTCATGTCACCCCTCACTAACTCTTTAGTCTTTCAATTTTAATTTTTTCTCTTTTTCACCCAATTTCTTATTTTATCAACTTTTTAAAAAATCTTTTTAAATTTTCATTTTACAGTTACATTCTATACTTTCATTGAATTTAATTTTATTTTTGTGTTTTTCTTTCTTTACAATTTTGGGATGCAGTTTCTTTCAAAAAACAGACCAAAATATACACAGGATATAGTGTATTACTCTGTTCTCTCCACCTGTTCATGTTTTTTCTCTTTTTTTCTTGTAATTTTCATTTTTACAGTTACATTTTATTCTTTCATTGTATTTAACTTTATTCTTGTACATATGCAAGTTTCTTTTCTTTACAATTTTGGGGTCTAGTTTTTTCAGAAACAGACCAACATACACACAGGATTCAGTCTATTGGTCCATTCTGCTCAGTTGTCTGATTATATTCTCTCCGTTTTCAAAATTTTTTTTTTTTCTGTTTTGGATCTTTCCTGATTTGTTTAGTGTATATTTCTTTGGGGTCACTCTTGCCATTTTAGTGTTTTGTTCTCTCATTCATCTGTTCTTCTCTGGATAGAATGGCAATATGAAAAAACTCACCTCAAAAAAAGAGAACAAGTGGCAGTACTGACTGCCAGGGACCTAATCAGTATGGATATACATAACATGTCAGAACTAGAGTTCAAAATAACAGTTATAAAAAAACTAGATGGGCTTGAAAAAAAGTACAAAATACACTAGAGAATCCCTTTCTGAAGTAATAAAAGAACTAAAATCTAATCAAACAAAATAAAAAAGGCTATTAATGAGATGCAATAAAAAATGGAGGCTCTAACTGCTAGGATAAATGAAGCAGAAGAGAGAATTAACAGTATAGAAGACTAAGTGATGGAGAATAAAGCTGAGAAAAAGAGAGATAAACACTACTGGATAAGTGATAACATAAAGTGAAATGATATTAGAATAATGTTCATCCAAGGAGAAGAGGAAGGGGGGTGGTGCAGAAGGAATACTGGAGCAAATCATAGCTGACACCCTCCCTAATCTGGGGAAGGAAACGGCATCAATCCAGGAAGCTCAGAAAACGCCTCTCAAAATCAATAAACATAGGTCAAAACCTTAGACATATAATAATAAAGCTTGCAAATCTCAGAGATGAGGAGAAAAATCTTAAAAGCATCTTGGGACAAGAGGTCCATAACCTGCAAGGGCAGAAACATTAGACTGGCAGCATACCTATCCACAGAGACCTGGCAGGCTAGAAAGGGCTGGCATGATATATTCAGGGTGCTAAAGAAGAAAAATATGAAGCCAAGAATACTTTATTCAGCAAGGTTGTCATTCAAAATAGAAGGAGATAAAAAGCTTCCAGGACAAACAGAAACTAAAAGAATTTGTGATCACTAAACCAGCCCTGCAAGAAATATTAAAGTGGATCCTTTAAGCCAAGAGAGACCCCAAAAGTAACATAGACCAGAAAAGAACAGAGACAATATATAGAAACAGTCACCTCATAGGAAATACAATGTCACTAAATTCCTATCTTTCAATAGTCACTCTGAATGTAAAAGAGCTAAGTACCCTAATCAAAGGACATAAGGTATTATACTGCATAAAAAACCAAGACCCATTGATTTGTTGTCTGCAAGAGACTCATTTTAGTTCCAAAGACACCTCAAGATTGAGAGTGAGGGGGAAACCCATTTATTATGCTAATGGACATCAAAAGAAAGCTGAGGTGGCAATCCTTATATTAGACACATTAGATTTTAAACAAAAGACTGTAATAAGAGGAAGGACACTATATCATAATTAAGGGGTCTATCCAACAAGATCCAACAATTATTAATACTTACTTCCCTAACATGGGAGCAGCCAATTATATAAACCAATTAATAACAAAATTAAAGAAACATGTTGATAAGAATAAAGTAATAGTAGGGGACTTTAAGACCCCACTCACTGCAATGGATGGATCATCTAAGCAGAAGATCAATAAGGAAACAAGGGCTTTGAATGCACAGTGGACCAGATGGACTTCACAGATATATTCAGAGCATTCCATCCTAAAACAACAGGATACATATTATTCTCAAGGGCACATGGAACTTTCTCTAAAATAGATCATACACCAGGTCACAAATCAGGTCTCAACTGGTACCAAAAGATTGGGATCATTCCTTGCATATTTTCAGACCATAATGCTTAGAAAGTTGAACAATCACAAGAGGAAATTTGGGGAAAAAAATCAAACACATGGAGGCTAAAGAGCATCCTACTAAAGAATAAATGCATCAACCAGAAAATTAAAGAAGAGCTTTAAAAATTCATGGAAACAAATGAAAGTGAAACAACTGTTCAAAATCTTTGGGATGCAGCTAAGGCAGTCCTAAGAAGGAAGTATACAGCGACACAAGCCTTTCTCAAGAAATAAGACAAGCTAAAACAACAACAACAACAACAAAAAACAACCAAGAAATAAGATGGGTCTCAAATACACAACCTAACCTTAAACCTAAAGGATATGAAAGAAAGAACAGCAAATAAAGCCTAAACCCAGAAGGAGAGAATTAATAAAGATTAGAGCAGAAATCAATGAAATAGAAACCAAAAGAACAGAACAGATTAATGAAACTAGGAGCTGGTTCTTTGAACGAAGTAATAGATGGATGAATCCCTGGTCAGGCTCATCAAAAAGCATAGAGAAAAGACCTAAATAAATATAATCATGAATGAAAGAGGAGAGATCACAACCAACACTGAAAAAATACAAACAATTATAAGAACATATTATGAGCAGCTATATGCCAACAAATTGGGCAATTTGGAAGAGATGGATGCATTCCTAGAGACATATAAACTACCAAAAGTGAACCAGGAGGAAAGAGAAACCTAAAGAGACCCATAATCAACAAGGAAATTAAGTCAGTAATCAAAAATCTCCCAACAAACAAGAGTCCAGGGCTGGATAACATCCCAGGGGAATTCTAGCAAATGTCTAAAAATGAGTATCTCTTTTTTCTGAAGCTCTTTTAAAAAATAGAAATGTGGGGCACCTGGGTGGCTCAGTGGGTTAAGCCACTGCCTTCGGCTCAGGTCATGATCTCAGGGTCCTGAGATTGGGCCCCGCATGGGGCTCTCTGCTCAGCAGGGAGCCTGCTTCCTCCTCTCTCTCTGCCTGCTTGTCATCTCTCTCTGTCAAATAAATAAATAAAATCTTTAAAAAAAAAATAGAAATGTAAGGAAAACTTTCAAAGTCTTTCTGTGAGGCCTGCATTATATTGATCCCAAAACTAGAAAAAGACTCCACCAAAAAGGAAAATTATAGACCAATATCTGTGGTAAACATGGATGCAAAAATTCTCACCAAGATATTAAACAATAGCATTCAACAATACATTAAAAGGATTATTCACCATTTATTCCTGGGCTGCAAGGGTGGTTCAACATCTGCAAATTAATCATGTGATACCCTACATTAATAAAAGGACAAGAACCATATGATCTTCTCAATAAATGCAGAGAAAGCATTTGAGAAAGTATAGCATCCTTTCTTGATTAAAACTCTTCAGAGTGTAGGGATAGAGGGTTTATATCCCAGTATCATAAAAGCCATACACAAGAAACCCATAGCAAATACCATTCTCAACAGGAAAAAACTGAGAGCTTTTCCCCTAAGGTCAAGAACATGACCACCAGTAGTGAGTCCACGTCTCACTACTGTTGTTCAACATAGTACTAGAAGTCCTAGCTTCAGCAATCAGACAACAAAAAGAAAGGCATCTGAGTCAGCAAACAAGAACTCAAACTCTCACTCTTAACAGATGTCATGATACTCTGTGGAAAATGCAAAAGAATTTACCCCAAAATTGCTAGAACTCATATAGGAATTCAGCAACATGGAAGGATATAAAATCAATGAACAGAAATCAGTTGCATTTCTATAAGGTGACAATGAGACAGAAGAAAGAGAAATTAGTAAGTTGGTCCCATTTACAGTTGCACCAAAACCCATAAGATACTAAATATAAACTTAACCAAAGAGGCAAAGGATCTATACTAAAAAACCTATAAAACACTCATGAAAGAAATTGAGGAAGACACAAAGAAATGGAAAAATATTCCATGCTCATGGATTGGAAAAATAAATATTGTGAAAATGTTTATGCTACCTAGAGCAGTCTATGCATTCAAAGCAATCTATATCAAAATACCAATGACATTTTTAACAGAGCTAGAACAAATAATCCTAAAATTTGTATGGAACCAGAAAAGACCCTGAATAGACCATGGAATGTTGAAAAAGAAAACCAAAGCTGGTGGCATCACAATTCTGGATTTCAAGTCCTATTACAAAGCTGTAATCATCAAGACAGTATTGTACTGGCACAAAAACAGACACATAGACCAGTGGAAAACAGTAGAGAGCCCAGAAATGGACCCTCAATTTTATGGTCAACTAATTTTCAACAAAGCAGGAAAGAATATCCAACAGAAAAAAGACAGCCACATGCAAGAGAATGAAACTGGACCATTTTAATTATACTGTACACAAAAAAAGACTCAAAATGGTTGAAAGACCTAAAGGTGAGACAGGAATCCATCATAATTCTAGAGGAGAACACAGGCAGCAACCTCTGTGACCTCAGCTGCAGCAACTCCGTGCTAGACTTGTCTCCAAAGACAAAGGAAACAAAGGCAAAAATGAACTCTTGGGACTTCATCAAGATAAAAAGCTTTTACACAGAAAAGGCGACAGTCAACAAAACCAAAAGACAACCAACAAAATGGGAAAAGATATTTACAAATGACATATCAGATAAAGGGCTAGTCACTAAAATCTACAAAGAACTTACCAAACTCAACACCCACAGAACAAATAATCCAATCAAGAAATGGGCAGAAGCCGTGAACAGGTATTTCTCCAAAAAAGACATACAAATGGCCAACGGACTCAT
Source organism: Mustela nivalis (assembly GCF_964662115.1). Classification (NCBI taxonomy): domain Eukaryota; kingdom Metazoa; phylum Chordata; class Mammalia; order Carnivora; family Mustelidae; genus Mustela; species Mustela nivalis. The sequence goes on from NC_139025.1 coordinate 109,774,106, forward strand.
AAAAAGATGTTCAACATCACTCTGCATCAGGGAAATACAAATCAAAACCACAATGATATACCACCTCATGCCAATCAGAATGACTAAAATTAATAAGTCAGGAAATGACAGATGTTGATGAGGATGCAAGGAAAGGGGAACCCTCTTATACAATTGGTGGGAATGCAAGCTGCTGCAGCCACTCTGGAAAACAGTATGGAGATTGCTCAAAAGTTGAAAACAGAACTACCCTACAACACAGAAATTGTACTACTGAGTATTTATCCCAAAGATACAAATGTAGTGATCTGAAGGAGCACCTGTACCCCAACGTTTGCAGCAGCTATGTCCACAATAGCCAAACTATAGAAAGAGCCCAGATGTCCACTGACAGAGGAATGGATAAAGAAGATGTGGTACATATATATGTATATATACGTAAACAATGGACTATTACTCAGCCATCAAAAAAACAAAATTTTTGCCATTTGCAATAATATGGATGGAACAAGAAAGTAGTATGCTGAGCGAAATAAACTGATCAGAGAAAGACAATTATATGATTTTACTCATAAGCAGAATTTGAGAAACAAAACAGGATCATAAGGGAAGGGAGAGAAAAATAAAAGAAGATGAAATCAGAGAAGGAGACAAACCATAAGAGACTCTTAATCATACGAAACAAACTGAGGGTGGCTGAAGGGGAGGAAACTGGAGGAATGGAGTAACTGTGTGATGGACATTAAGGAGGGCACATGATGTAACGAGCACTGGGTTTTATAAAAGACTGATGAATCACTGAAACTAATAATATACTATATGTTGTTTAATTGAACTTAAATTTTTAAAAAAGTTAATAGGATTGTAAAAATATATGAAAAAACCACAACTATCAACAATAGGAATAGGATGGAATTTCCTCCACTAAGTGGCATTAAAAAAAGATTTTATTTATTATTTGAGAAAGAGAGTGAGAGAGAAAGCAAGAGCAGGGTGAAGGGCAAGGGGAAAAGCAGACTCCTGGCTGAAAAGGGAGCCCAATGTGGGGCCCGATCCCTGGACTCATGATCTGAGCCAAAGGAAGACGCTTAATAGACTAAGCCTACCAGCACCCTCAGTAAACAGCATCTTAAAAAAATAGCTAATGTCATATATTATAATGAGAGACAGTGTTTCCCTCTAAGTTCAGAGACAAGGCAAGGATGTCTTCTCTAATCAGTTCTTTTGCTGGATTACAGATCTACAGGTAAAATCCAAAGCTATGAAATGCCTATAAAAAAACTCATTGGAGAAATCTTCACAATCATAAGTAAGCTAAGATTTCGTAAAGAGAAAAGTGAAAACACTAAGGATTTTTTAAGATAACTTATAATTTGAACTTTTGCAAAAATAAAACATTGTTCAGGAAGACCTACCATTAAGAAAATAAACACCTAGGCCATGGTGAAAGAAAATATTTACAAATATACATTTAAGAATGGACTTGTCTGCTCCCCAATAATGAGAAGATAAAAATGAGAAACAAATTGGAACTGACATTTCAGAAAGAAAATAAAGCTCTATTAGAACACAGCCATACCCATTTATTCCTGTGCATGCTTCCTCTATGCGACAGCGAACTGAGTAATCACAACAGAGACTGTATGGCCCACAAAGCTAGGATATTTACTTGATATCCCTAATAGAAAACCATTGCTGACCCATGACATAATATTATCAGAACCCTCATAATAATCTCGTTGTTGTTAGGCAGGTAATTTCTTAAAAATCTCTATCTACCCTATAACTCAGCAATGCACCACCCAGCATTTATTCAAGCTGGAAATATATATCCACATTAAGCTTTGTGCAAAATGATCATTAAAATGTTACTCACATTAAGCTTTGTGCAAAATGATCATTAAAATGTTACTCACTTTAGCCAAAAACTACAAAAAATTCAGGTATCCATCAACAGGAGATTGGAAAAACATTGTGTTATATTATTCATTTAATAGAACACTTCTCGGATTTTAGAAGATGGCGGAGAAGTAGCAGGCTGAGACTACTTCAGCTAGCCGGAGATCAGCTAGATAGCTTATCTAAAGATTACAAACACCTAAAAATCCATCGGCAGATCGAAGAGAAGAAGAACAGCAATTCTGGAAACAGAAAAACAACCACATTCTGAAAGAAGATCAACAAGAAATCCAGCCGAGACCAAGTTCACCTACCAAGGAGTGCGGTTTCAATACCAAGGAGAGCAGCAGAATTCCAGAGGAGGAGAAAGCAAAGCATGGAACTCATGGCTTTTTCCCTGTGATTTTTTTTAGTCTAGCAGTGAATTTGATTTTTTTCTTTTTCCTTTTTTTTTTTTTCTCGCCATCTGGTAAATTTTTTTTTTTAACGTTTACCTTTTTCTTTTTTAACTGGTTTATCATATATATATATATATATATATATATATATATATTCTTTTTTATATTTTTCTTATTTGTTTTCTTTTTTAAATTCTTATCTTTTTTTTTTCTTTTTTCTTTTTTTTTCTTTCTTCCTTTTTGAACCTCTTTTTAACCCTTTCTCCCCCCTCACGATTTGGGATCTCTTCTAATTTGGTTAAAGCATATTTTCCTCGGGTTGTTGCCACCCTTTTAGTATTTTCCTTGCTCCTTCATATACTCTTATCTGGAAAAAATGACAAGACGGAAAAATTCAACACACAAAAAAGAACAAGAGGCAGTACCGAAGGCTAGGGACCTAATCAATACAGACATTGGTAATATGTCAGATCTAGAGTTCAGAATGACAATTCTCAAGGTTCTAGCCGGGCTCGAAAAAGGCATGGAAGATATTAGAGAAACCCTCTCGAGAGATATAAAAGCCCTTTCTGGAGAAATAAAAGAACTAAAATCTAACCAAGTTGAAATCAAAAAAGCTATTAATGAGGTGCAATCAAAAATGGAGGCTCTCACTGCTAGGATAAATGAGGCAGAAGAAAGAATTAGTGATATAGAAGACCAAATGACAGAGAATAAAGAAGCTGAGCAAAAGAGGGACAAACAGCTACTGGACCACGAGGGGAGAATTCGGGAGATAAGTGACACCATAAGACGAAACAACATTAGAATAATTGGAATTCCAGAAGAAGAAGAAAGAGAGAGGGGAGCAGAAGGTATACTGGAGAGAATTATTGGGGAGAATTTCCCCAATATGGCAAAGGGAACGAGCATCAAAATTCAGGAGGTTCAGAGAACGCCCCTCAAAATCAATAAGAATAGGCCCACACCCCGTCACCTAATAGTAAAATTTACAAGTCTCAGTGACAAAGAGAAAATCCTGAAAGCAGCCCGGTTAAAGAAGTCTGTAACATACAATGGTAAAAATATTAGATTGGCAGCTGACTTATCCACAGAGACCTGGCAGGCCAGAAAGAGCTGGCATGATATTTTCAGAGCACTAAATGAGAAAAACATGCAGCCAAGAATACTATATCCAGCTAGGCTATCATTGAAAAGAGAAGGAGAGATTAAAAGCTTCCAGGACAAACAAAAACTGAAAGAATTTGCAAACACCAAACCAGCTCTACAGGAAATATTGAAAGAGGTCCTCTAAGCAAAGAGAGATCCTACAAGTGGTAGATCAGAAAGGAACAGAGACCATATACAGTAACAGCCACCTTACAGGCAATACAATGGCACTAAATTCATATCTCTCAATAGTTACCCTGAATGTTAATGGGCTAAATGCCCCTGTCAAAAGACACAAGGTATCAGAATGGATAAAAAACAAAACCCATCTATATGTTGCCTCCAAGAAACTCATTTTAAGCCCAAAGACACCTCCAGATTTAAAGTGAGGGGGTGGAAAAGAATTTACCATGCTAATGGACATCAGAAGAAAGCAGGAGTGGCAATCCTTATATCAGATCAATTAGATTTTAAGCCAAAGACTATAATAAGAGATGAGGAAGGACACTATATCATACTCAAAGGGACTGTCCCACAAGAAGATCTAACAATTTTAAATATCTATGCCCCCAACGTGGGAGCAGCCAACTATATAAACCAATGAATAACAAAATCAAAGAAACACATCAACAATAATACAATAATAGTAGGGGACTTTAACACTCCCCTCACTGAAATGGACAGATCATCCAAGCAAAAGATCAGCAAGGAAATAAAGGCCTTAAACGACACACTGGACCAGATGGACATCACAGATATATTCAGAACATTTCATCCCAAAGCAACAGAATACACATTCTTCTCTAGTGCACATGGAACAGTCTCCAGAATAGATCACATCCTCGGTCCTAAATCAGGACTCAACCGGTATCAAAAGATTGGGATCATTTCCTGCATATTTTCAGACCACAACGCTCTAAAGCTAGAACTCAACCACAAAAGGAAGTTTGAAAAGAACCCAAATACATGGAGACTAAACAGCATCCTTCTAAAGAATGAATGGGTCAACCGGGAAATTAAAGAAGAATTGAAAAAAATCATGGAAACAAATGATAATGAAAACACAACGGTTCAAAATCTGTGGGACACAACAAAGGCCGTCCTAAGAGGAAAATATATAGCGGTACAAGCCTTTCTCAAGAAACAGAAAGGTCTCAGGTACACAACCTAACCCTCCACCTAAAGGAGCTGGAGAAAGAACAAGAAGGAAACCCTAAGCCAAGCAGGAGAAGAGAAATCATAAAGATCAGAGCAGAAATCAATGAAATAGAAACCAAAAAGACAACAGAGCAAATCAACGAAACTAGGAGCTGGTTCTTTGAAAGAATTAATAAAATTGATAAACCCCTGGTCAGACTTATCAAAAAGAAAAGAGAAAGGACCCAAATAAATAAAATCATGAATGAAAGAGGAGAGATCACAACTAACACCAAAGAAACACAAACTGTTATAAGAACATACTATGAGCAACTCTACGCCAACAAATTTGACAATCTGGAAGAAATGGATGCATTCCTAGAAACATATCAACTACCACAACTGAACCAGGAAGAAGTAGAAAGCCTGAACAGACCCATAACCAGTAAGGAGATTGAAACAGTCATTAAAAATTTCCAAACAAACAAAAGCCCAGGGCCAGAGGGCTTCCCGGGGGAATTCTACCAAACATTTAAAGAAGAACTAATTCCTATTCTCCTCAAAGTGTTCCAAAAAATAGAAATGGAAAGAAAACTTCCAAACTCATTTTATGAGGCCAGCATCACCTTGATCCCAAAACCAGACAAGGATCCCATCAAAAAAGAGAGCTATAAGGGGGCACTTGGGTGGCTCAGTGGGTTAAAGCCTCTGCCTTTCGCTCAGGTCATGATCTCAGGGTCCCGGGATCAAACCCCGCATCGGGCTCTCTGCTCAGCGGGGAGCCTGCTTCCCCCTTTCTCTCTGCCTGCTTGGGATCTCTCTCTGTGTCAAATAAGTAAATAAAAAAAAAAATCTAAAAAAAAAAAAAAATGAGAGCTATAGGGACGCCTGGGTGGCTCAGTTGGTTAGACGACTGCCTTCGGCTCAGGTCATGATCCTGGAGTCCTGGGATCGAGCCCCGCATCGGACTCCCAGCTCCATGGGGAGTCTGCTTCTCTCTCTGACCTTCTCCTCGTTCATGCTCTCTCTCACTATCTCTCTATCAAGTAAATAAATAAAAATCTGTAAAAAAAAAAAAAGAGAGCTATAGACCAATATCCTTGATGAACACAGATGTGAAAATACTCACCAAAATACTAGCCAATAGGATTCAACAGTACATTAAAAGGATTATTCACCACGACCAAGTGACATTTATTCCAGGGTTGCGAGGTTGGTTCAACATCCGCAAATCAGTCAATGTGATACAACACATCAATAAAAGAAAGAACAAGAACCATATGATACTCTCAATAGATGCTGAAAAAGCATTTGACAAAGTACAGCATCCCTTCCTGATCAAAACTCTTCCAAGTGTAGGGATAGAGGGCACATACCTCAATATCATCAAAGCCATCTATGAAAAACCCATCGCAAATATCATTCTCAATGGAGAAAAACTGAAAGCTTTTCCACTAAGGTCAGGAACACGGCAGGGATGTCCATTATCACCACTGCTATTCAACATAGTACTAGAGGTCCTAGCCTCAGCAATCAGACAACAAAAGGAAATTAAAGGCATCCAAATCGTCAAAGAAGAAGTCAAACTATCACTCTTCACAGATGATATGATACTCTATGTGGAAAACCCAAAAGACTCCACGCCAAAACTGCTAGAACTTATACAGGAATTCAGTAAAGTGTCAGGATATAAAAATCAATGCACAGAAATCAGTGGCATTTCTCTACACCAACAGAAGCAAGACAGAAGAAAGAGAAATTAAGGAGTCAATCCCATTTACAATTGCACCCAAAACCATAAGATACCTAGGAATAAACCTAACCAAAGAGACACAGAATCTATACTCAGAAAACTATAAAGTACTCATGAAAGAAATTGAGGAAGACACAAAGAAATGGAAAAATGTTCCATGCTCCTGGATTGGAAGAATAAATATTGTGAAAATGTCTATGCTACCTAAAGCAATCTACACATTTAATGCAATTCCTATCAAAGTACCATCCATCTTTTTCAAAGTAATGGAACAAACAATTCTAAAATTTATATGGAACCAGAAGACCTCGAATAGCCAAAGGGATATTGAAAAAGAAAGGCAACGTTGGTGGCATCACAATTCTGGACTTCAAGCTCTATTAGAAAGCTGTAATCATCAAGACAGCATGGTACTGGCACAAAAACAGACACATAGATCAATGGAACAGAATAGAGAGCCCAGAAATAGACCCTCAACTCTATGGTCAACTAATCTTCGACAAAGCAGGAAAGAATGTCCAATGGAAAAAAGACAGCCTCTTCAATAAATGGTGTTGGGAAAATTGGACAGCCACATGCAGAAAAATGAAACTGGACCATTTCCTTACACCACACACAAAAATAGACTCAAAATGGATGAAGGACCTCAATGTGAGAAAGGAATCCATCAAAATCCTTGAGGAGAACACAGGCAGCAACCTCTTCGACCTCAGCCACAGCAGCATTTTCCTAGGAACATCGCCAAAGGCAAGGGAAGCAAGGGCAAAAATGAACTATTGGGATTTCATCAAGAGCAAAAGCTTTTGCACAGCAAAGGAAACAGTTAACAAAATCAAAAGACAACTGACAGAATGGGAGAAGATATTTGCAAACGACATATCAGATAAAGGACTAGTGTCCAAAATCTATAAAGAACTTAGCAAACTCAACACCCAAAGAACAAATAATCCAATCAAGAAATGGGCAGAGGACATGAACAGACATTTCTGCAAAGAAGACATCCAGATGGCCAACAGACACATGAAAAAGTGCTCCATATCACTCGGCATCAGGGAAATACAAATCAAAACCACAATGAGATATCACCTCACACCAGTCAGAATGGCTAAAATCAACAAGTCAGTAAATGACAGATGCTGGCGAGGATGCGGAGAAAGGGGAACCCTCCTACACTGTTGGTGGGAATGCAAGCTGTTGCAGCCACTCTGGAAAACAGCATGGAGGTTCCTCAAAATGTTGAAAATAGAACTGCCCTATGACCCAGCTATTGCACTATTGGGTATTTACCCTAAAGATACAAACGTAGTGATCCAAAGGGGCACATGCACCCGAATGTTTATAGCAGCAATGTCCACAATAGCCAAACTATGGAAAGAACCTAGATGTCCATCAACAGATGAATGGATCAAGAAGATGTGGTATATATACACAATGGAATACTATTCAGCCATCAAAAGAAATGAAATCTTGCCATTTGCGACAACATGGATGGAACTAAAACGTATCATGCTTAGTGAAATAAGTCAAGCAGAGAAAGACTATCATATGATCTCCCTGATATGAGGAAGTGGTGATGCAACATGGGGGCTTAAGTGGGTAGGAGAAGAATCAATGAAACAAGATGGGATTGGGAGGGAGACAAACCATAAGTGACTTTTTTTTTTAAATATTTTATTTATTTATTTGAGAGAGAGACAGTGAGAGAGAACATGAGCGAGGAGAAGGTCAGAGAGAGAAGCAGACTCCCCATGGAGCTGGGAGACTGATGCGGGACTCGATCCCGGGACTCCGGGATCATGACCTGAGCCGAAGGCAGTCGTCCAACCAACTGAGCCACCCAGGCGTCCCCATAAGTGACTCTTAATCTCACAAAACAAACTGAGGGTTGCTGGGGGGACGGGGTTTGGGAGAAGGGGGTGGGATTATGGACATTGGGGAGGGTATGTGCTTTGGTGAGTGCTGTGAAGTGTGTAAACCTGGTGATTCACAGACCTGTACCCCTGGGGATAAAAATATATGTTTATAAAAAATAAAAAATTAAAAAAAATAGAACACTTCTCAGCAATATTATTAAAGAACAAACTACCAAAATACATAGCCATCTCAAAAACCCAATGCTGTGTGAAAAAAGAAAACACAAAATATAATGCATGTTTACATGAACTCTAAAAAAAGCAAATTCACATATGGTGACAGAATTCACTGTTTGCTTTGATATAGAGATGCATTACCTTGCAAAGGGCACAAGGTAGCTCTTTGGAGTGATGGAAATATTCTGTCTTGGTAGTGGTGAATATTACACAAATCTAAGCATTTGTGAAAATGGTTTAAATTGTATGTTTAAAATTTAGAAAAAAGAAACATATCTTTTTCAAGGCTTACACAATATGAAAGTTTAACAAAAATAAATAATATCTTCTATTTCTCTAATCCAAAGTCACTTCCAACAAGGCCAGCTGAAGTTGTTAAGCAAGGATTATAGGAGAAAAAAAGTCTCAAAATAATCTCTTAATGTTTATAGTCACACTACATCTTCTGCTCTTTTGTATATAAACTTAACATTTCTGAGAAGTTTGCTTCACATTAATAAAATTCTGTTAACAAAAATGTGATATTTAGAAATAAGGCAAAAGCATAACTACATACCATTTTTATGTCAATTGAAATCACTAATGGCTCTAAGGATTATTAACTAAATAAGGGGATTTGCTTTTGTTTGAACTGCTACTTACTCATGATTAGGGACTAGATTTTGTAAAATTAAGCTTTAACTTTAGATTTCTCTCTCAAATTCAGGTAAGTCTGATGGTTATAGTTCCCTTACCCTGTGGGACATTAACTAGTTTGTATATGTTAGCAAATTCATTTCAACTTTTCTTTCACTGCATAACTGTCTAGTAGGTGTTTCAAATTCTCACATGAACCATCTTTATCTCTTCATGGTTCTCCCAATAATGAGTTAAGAAATCCTTGACACCTGTCTACCATAATATTTGTATAAGAAACAAGTCTTAATTTTGTAAACAATTGTACTTTGACAATTCTCAAGTTTAACACATAGTTCACTTTCAAGATCAAAGGCCCTTAGATGTTATTCTCCCCTTAGCTCTTCTCAAAAAATATGAAGGCAGGTGGTTTCAAATACCATGAAACATGAGAAAACTATTAAACCCCTGAAGCATATTTCCAAATGCAAGCATCAACTAAAGCATTTTTTTAAATTCCTGTCGCTAGTACACATGTGTGCAGTTTCCTCCCTCCCTTAAATGTATACATTTACACACACACAACTTATGGGTAGAATTTAATAGGTTGCATCAGGACAATATTCCAAATGCAACAATTAGATTTTACTCATTCTGACAATGAGGTGATTTCTCATCGTGGTTTTGATTTGCATTTCTCCAATGATGAGTGATGCTGAGCATCTTTTCACGTGTCTGTTGGCCATCTATGTCTTTAGAAAAATGTCTATTCATGTCTTCTGATCATTTTTAATTAAATGTGGTGCGGGTTTTTTGGTGTTGAGTTGTATAAGTTCTTTATATATTTTGGATATTAACCCTTTATTGGATATATCATTAAAAAATATCTTCTCTGGTTTGTAGATGGTCTTTTTGTTTTGTTGATGGTTTCCTTTGCTGTGCTTTTTATTTTGGTGCAGCATTATTTACAATAGCTAAGATATGCAAGCAACTCAAGCGTACATCCACAGGCGAATGGATAAAGAAGATATACATAGACACATACACATATACACACACATTGAGATATTACTGAGCTATAAAAAAAAAGAAATCTTACCATTTGCAACAACATCTAGAGGGTATAATGTTAAGTTAAATAGGTCAGTCAGGGAAAGATAAACTTATGATTTCACTGCTATGTGGAATTTAAGAAACAAAACAAATAAAGAAAAAAAAAAGAGATGGACAAAAAACCCACCAGACTTTTAACTACAGAGGACAAACTGGAAATTGCTAGAAGAGAGGCTGGTGAGGGAATAGGTGAAATAGGTAAAGGAAATTCAGAGTACACTTGTGATAAGCCCTAAGTAGTATATAGAATTGCTGAACCATGATATTGTATACCTGAAATTAATATAATACTATATGTTAATTATATTTAAATGTTTGAAATAAAATATTTTTAAAAAGAAAGTTGGAATGGCAATTTTAATATCATAAAATTGGACTTCAGAATAGGAGTATTTCCTGGGAAAAGGAAAAAAAATAATGATAAAGGGCTCATTTCACCAAGAATATACAAAAATGATAAATTACATGTACAAAATAATCTTCAGAATACAGTAAGCAAAATCTGATAGAATTGAAAAAATAGTTATTTCTAAAATTATGGTTGATAATGTCAATATTTTTCTCTGTAATCTATAAAACATTAGATCAAAAATCAATAAGGAATTAGAAGACTTGAAGGTTATCAACCAATTTGACCTAATTAATATTCATAGAACACTCTACCCACCATAGTAGATTAGTCATCCATTTCAAGAAAATATGAAACATCTGCCAAGAGAAATGATATTCTGGGGCATAAAACAAACAAAATACACTTGAAAGATTTTAAATAATACAAAACAGAAGAAAAGTACAAAAAATGATTTTGAAAACATATTTTATTTGGAAATTTGATAAAAAACTCTTCTAAATAAACAATGGGTTGAAGATCTTGCCAGAAAATCAGAAAAATTTTCAACTGAATTAAACTGAAAATACAATATATCAAAACCATTGGGATGCAGATAAAGCTTTCCTTAGAGGGAAATTTTTAGCATTAATGCTTATTTTAGAAAATAAGAAAGACTTCAGATCAATGACCCAAGCTTTTAAAAAAAGTAGAAAATTCACATGGAAAGGCATAGAAGCTAGTACAACAAAAACAAAATTGTAAAGAACAAAGTTAAAGGACTCTTCCTATACATTTTCAAGATTTACTGTAAATAACTAAATAATCAAGGCTATAATTTTAGCAAAAGGATAAACATGTAACTCAATGAAGCCAAGAAGTATAAAAATTAGACCCTCACATAACCAATTGATTTTCAACAAAATTGCAAAGGCAATTCAATAAAGAATCCATGATCTCTTCCACAAATAGGGTGGAAAAGTTTGATATCCATTTGAAAAACAAGACAAAACAAAACCTCAATCCATGACACAGGCCATACCAAAAAACTAAGTCAAATGAATTATAGATATATGGAAAATCTAAACTGTAAAACAATTACAATACAATGTGAGGTCTCATGTCCTAAATATTTAAAATTCAGTAAGAAGAATACAAACAATCCAGGAAAAAACTTAAAAGATTTGAGCAGATACCTTATCCAAACAGACATGGATTACAAATAAGCACATAAAAGATACTCTGCATCAGCAATCCTTAGGAAAATGTGAATTAAAATCACAATGAAACTCCACTACACATGTATTGGAATAGCAAACAAAAAACTTGACAATACCAAAAGGCTAATGAAGATGTGAAATCATTCAATAATACTTTATTGGTGGTAATCAAAAAAATGGTATGACTACTTTGGAAATGAATGTTCAATTTCTTACTTATCATCACTTTTTTTTTTTCTTTGTTTCTTTCTTTTTTTCTTTTTTTTTTAGGGAGGGAGGGAGAGAGACAATGGACAAGTGGGGAGGAAGATCAGAGAGAGAGGGAGGAAGAAGGAGACACTCTGCTGAGCAGGGAGTCTGATGAGGGGCTCGATCCCAAGACCCTGCGATCATGACCTGAGCTGAAGGCAGACGCTTAACCAACTAAGCCACCCAGGTACCCCCTCTTACTTATTACTTTAAATGTATACTTTTAACATGGCACAGTAATCTGATTCCTAGGTATTTACCAAGTAAAAAGGAAAACATGTTCACACAAAAAACCTGCATACGAATGTTCATAATAACATTATTATTCAAAGTCAGAAGAAATTGGTAACAAGTCAAATACATTATCCATAACAGCTTAAAAGTAGAAACAATTCAAATAACTTTCACCTGGTAAATGGGTAAACAAACTGGTATGGTCATACAATGAAATACTACACAGCAATAAAAAAGAACAAATGACATATAACACACACAAAAAAAAGAATCTGAAATGCATAATGTTAAATAACAAGAAACAAACTCAAAATGACATATACTATATGATTCTACTTATATGATGTATAAAAACCAATACTAGAGGGATAGAAAAGAAAGCAGTGGTTGCCAGAGTATGCTAAGGGGAAGCAGTGGTTGTAAAGAAGCACAAGTAAATTTGCGGGGGCGGGGGATGGAATTCAAAAGTCCCTTGTGATAGTGGTTTCACAACTTGTTACATTTGTCAAAACTCATAACACTATATAGTAAAAATTATGAATTTTACTGTATGGAAATTATATCTCAATAAGCCTGAATTTAAGAAAAGCTAATAAACTAAGTAATATAAAATAATGACATAAAAAAACAGAAAAGAAGGAAAAGAGAAAGAAAGGATAAGAGAAAAAATATACAAGCAAGATGGTAAACTTAAAATTAGTTATATGGGGGGCACCTGGGTGGCTCAGTGGTTTAAAGCCTCTGCCTTCGGATCAGGTCCTGATCCCAGGGTCCTAGGTTCGAGCCCCGAATTGGGCTCTCTGCTCAGCAAGCAGCCTGCTTCCCTTCCTCTCTCTCTGTCAGCCTCTCTGCCTACCTGTGATCTCTGCCTGTCAAATAAATAAATAAAATCTTTTGAAAAATTAGTTATATGAGTAATTACATTAAGTACAAATGGACTACACACTCCCAAATCAAAGGCAAAGATTTTCAGACTGGATTTTAAAAAACAAGTCAAGTATATGTTGTTATGCTTTAAATATAAGTATACAGATTGAAAGAAAAAGAATGGACATGATAGAGCATGCAAACAGTAACCTAAAAAAAAGTTTGTGTGGTTATATTAATATCAAAGTTACCTTTAAGGCAAGAAGTCTATCACAAATAAAGGGTGGCATTTCCTAAAGCTTAAAAGGGGCAATTCAACAGGAAGACAAAATAATCCTAAATTTTTATGTCTGTTTTAACATAGCTTCAGACAGTGTACCTAAGTATTAATAGAAGAATAGAACCCTAATTACAGTTTAATATACCTACTTCTGGTATATTAGACACCACAGAATGACTAGATAACAAAAATTATAAATTATATCGAAATCTGAACAAAATTAACAAATTTGATTTACTTTATATATAAATATATATTATGAAATATATATCAAATTTAACAATATATTAATATAACATATAGATTAAATTGAATTATTAATTATTTAAATTTAATTTATTTAAATGTATTGAATTTATTTGAATATTTGGATATTTAATACATTAATATTAAACATATATTAATATATAAAGAAATATATATTTCTTGACCCAGTAGTCAAGAAAGCACAATAACAATTAGATAATAAAAATTCAGCACATTAAAATTCATAGGATATAGTAAAAGCAGTGTGTGCTATTTATTATTTTTTGCCTCTCTGCTCCAAATTCCACCTATTTGCTAGCTTTTTGTAAACAGATTTTGGCCCTTTTAAATATTTTTCCTTGCTGGCGAGAACTTTGTCATTAGAGGGCACTGGAAACACACTGCAGGGGCAAACTGTTTTTGCTTCCTCATTCTGGTATGCTTGCTGGGCAAGCTTCTCCAGGAAACATTACTTTCCCCAGCACTAGGCTTCTGCAGTTCACAATGGCCAGGAGCTTCACCTGAGCCTCTGTTGGGCAGCTTTGTAGCAAAGTGTCTGCTCTGAGGTTTCCCTGGCACTTCAGAGGCTGGATTTCCAGCACAGTTTTTACCAATATGGTGCTGTAAGAACTTCTCTGCCATTCAGTGAGCTACAGCAACCTTCCACAACAAGGTCTGAATCTCAGGCCTTGAGGGGGTCTCTCTCTTGGGTGTGCTATCTTAGCTGCGGAGGTAGTGGCTGTAGAATGTTCTTTATGTTTTGCTGACCAATCCATCATTACTCCACTGGTAGCATTAATAACTCTTTATTTTTTCTTTTCTTTTTTTATTATGTTATGTTAGTCAATCATTTATTATGTTAAACTTTTTGAAATTACTGTGTGTTTTCTCTCTCCTGATTGGACCTATTGATTCATAGTGCTTACAGTAAAAATTACTTTAAATACAAATATTAGAAAAGAAAAAAATCAATTTCTAAGTTACAATCTTAAGAAATAGAAAAAGAATAGAAAATAGGAGGAAAAGAGTTAAAGTTAAAACAAAAATTGATAAAATAGAAAGCTGACATAAAATGGAGAAAAATCAGCAAAGTCAGAATTTTGTCCTTTTAGAATGCCAATAAATTTGATGAACTCTTTGCAAGATAATTATGAACAGTTTTATACAAATAAATGTGACAACCTAAGTAAAATGGAAGATTTCCTTTAAAGATTTATTTATTTATTTTAGACTGTGTGTAGGTGGGGGGACAAAGGGGGAGAAAGAATCCTCAAGCAGACACCTCATTGAGCACAGAGGTCTGTGCAATGCTTGATCTCAGGACCCTAAGATCATGACCTGAGCTGAAATCAAGAGTCAGATGCTTAACTGAGTCACCCAGGCCCCCCTGAAAGATTTTCTTTAAAAATGACGATTTATCAAATTGACACAAGAAAAATCAGAAAAAAATTTGAATAGTTGTTAAATATATTAAATCTATAATTAAAAACTTAACCCCAAAGAAAATGTCAAGCTTAAAGGTCTTTACTGGTAAATTCTTGGAATATTTAAGAAAGAAATAGTACTAATCTTCCACAACCTCTTCAAGGAATAGAGAGAGAAAATTTATTCATAACTTATTTTATGAGTCCAGCATAAACCTGATATAAAAATATAACAACAAAATTATAATATTAACAGACACACAAATAAGAGCAAACTATTAGAAAAAGAAACCCAGAGAATACATTAAAAAGATAATAAGTCATGGGGCACCTGGGTGGCTCAGTGGGTTAAAAACTCTGCTTTTGGCTCAGGTCATGATCTCAGAGTCCTGGGATTGAGCCCCACATCGGGCTCTCTGCTCAGCGGGGAGTCTGCTTCCTCCTCTCTCTCTGCCTACTTGTGATCTCCATCTGTCAAATAAATAAATAAAATCTTAAAAAAAAAAGATAATAGGTCATAACCAAATTGGTTTATTCTAGGAATAAAAAAAGGTTTGAATTTTGAAAGTTAGTCAATATAATTCACCTCATTAAGGTAATAAAAGCGAAAGTCATATAATTACCTTAACAGATGGAAAAAGGCATCTAATTAAATTAACCACTATTTCATGATAGAAACTCTCAGCAAGCTAGGAATAGAAGAAAACTTCTTTAACGTGATTACATTTATATATAAAAAGACTACTGTTAACATATTTAGTGGTGAAATGTTGTGTGCTTTCTCCCTGAGTTCAGGAACAGCTCAAGTACTTCTGTTTTTATTCTAATATTCATTTTATTACTTCACTAATCGATACCAGTTAGTACAACAAAACAAGAAAAAAGAATTAAATGGTATAAATACTGGAAAGGAGCCTGTAAAACTGTCATTCCAGGTGATATTATTGTAAATAATAGCAAAACTCAAAAGAACATATATACTATTAGAGTTAATAAATGAATTAAGCTGTCAATATATAAATATCTATTATATTTGTATTAGAAAAGATAATTAGTAAATTAAACTTTAGAAACAGTATCATTAACAATAGTTTTGAAAAACCTCAAATATCTAAGAATGAATCCAATGAAGGATGCATGATCACAAAACTGAAAACTGTAAAACTGTAAAACTGCCAGGAAAAATTAAAGATGACCTAAATAAATGGATAGCTATACCATGTTCAAGGATTTGGAGACTCAATATTGTAAAGATGTTAATTCTCCTCAAATTAATTTACTGATTCGGTGCAGGATC
This sequence comes from Mustela nivalis, assembly GCF_964662115.1. Lineage (NCBI taxonomy): Eukaryota > Metazoa > Chordata > Mammalia > Carnivora > Mustelidae > Mustela > Mustela nivalis. Next base: position 109,790,384 of record NC_139025.1, read on the forward strand.
AATCAAGATTTCAGCAGGTTTTTCTTTGGAAATTTTTAAGGAGAATACTAAAATTTATACATAAATGCAAACAGCCTATAATAGCCAAAGAATCAGCTTGAAGAAATTGTTGGAGGATTTACATTATCAGATATCTAGATTTGGCATAAAGTGACAATATTTAAGACATTCTGTCTTAAATATTGTCATTGCTGATATTGCATCAATGACAGATAAAACAGATCAGTGGAACAAAAGAGAGTCCAGAAATAGGGCAATATATATAATAGTAAGCTGATGTACAATGAAGGCGTAACTCCAAGTTTATGGTAGTAAGATTTTTTTTTTCAATAAGTGAAGCTGCATGATTCATATGGAACAAACAGACCTTAATACTATTTTACATCATTTGCAAAAATTAATTTCAACTGGATTGTAGACCTAATATATAAGGAAATCAGTAATTTTTTAGAACAGGAGTTGGTAATTTTTTTCTGTAAATGGTCAAATGGTCAATATTTTTGGTGACTATGGGTGACAGAGTCTCTGTTGCAACTCTACAACTCTTTTGTTCTAGCCCAAAAGAATCCTTAGACAATACATAAATGAATGGAAATGGCTGTGTTCCAATAAAAAATATATTTACAAAAACCTGTGGGCAGACCACATGGGCCATCATTTGCTGCCCCTGTTCTAGAACATAACACAGAAAAATTTTATGACCTTGGGGTAGGCAGTGATTTCTTAAATAAGACTCCCCCCAAAAATATGAACCACAAAAGGTTGATAAAGTTCTTAAATTCTATTTCTGAAAAGACAGCATTGAGTCAAACAGCAATACACAGCCTAAAACAGGATATTCATGATATATAGGCATATCTATCTGTGTATGCATATATACCATATCATATATACAGCATATGTATCCAACAAATCATTCATAGCCACAATATCTAAATACCTACAAATAGATAAGAAAAAGATAAATAACTCAATGAAGATAGCTCAAAGTGAGTAATAAACCTAAAAAGATACTTCGCAGAGACTACTAAGCATGGACATGAGAATCTGAAAAGATGTACTTTATGATCAGTCATCAGGGAAATGCAAATAAAAATAAAGCCATAATAAAATATCAGTTTACACTCAGCATGGCTACAATTAAAAAGACTGACAATATGAAGTGGTGGCCAGGATATGGAGCAACTAGGCCTGGAACTTTCATATATTACCAATGAGAATATAAATTGTTACAATCACTATGAATCACTGGGGTCTACTAAAGCCTCTCTTATCACCCAGCAGTTCCAACCGAGAAAATGCATGGTATATGAGAGAAAATGCATGAACATGTCCCACGAAAGGCATGTACAAGACTATCATAACATTTCTCCTCCTAATAGCCCAAGACTAGAAATAACTCAAATGCCTATTAAGGTAGAGTGAATAAATTGTGGCAGAATAGAATACTACAAGCAGTTAAAAAGAACTGATAACATGGATAAGTATAACAGATAATACTAAACAAACAAAAAACCCCAGGCACAAAATTCTATTTCTATGAATTTCAGACAGACAAAATAATCTATGGTTGTCGGCACAATGGAGGGGCACAATGGAGCACTCTGGGGATAGTGGTTACATGAGTAATACATATAAAAATTCATTGGGCCATATACTTAAAATTTGTGCACTTTAATTTCAGTATGTCAAAACTCAAAAATAATTTTTTTAAATCATAGAAATTTCATGAATATATTTTCACTGAAAGATTCAAACAACACTGAAAGACATGAGTAAAATATTAATCCTACCTTCATGTCTTGCTCTCCCATTCTTGCTGTCTTCCCTAAAGAAAAGAGTCAAGTGAGCTTACTTCCAAATCAATTTCTATGCATTAATATGCATAAATACATGCCAATATATGGCAACATTTAAAAAATATACATTAATGCGTGACAATAATTCTATAATTTTAATTTTACCCTAAAAATACATCTTAAGCTCTTTCTAAGTCTAATGCAGATCAGCTTAAATTTTTTTTAAAGGTACACAATGTTCGTAGTATCAAGGTAACATAATAAATTCAGTAGTTTTCCAATTAGTGGAAATTTAGATTATTCCTATTTTTCACTCTTCAAAGCTATGCTGCATCAAACATTCTTAAGTTTTCTTTGTGCACACAAGTAAGTATTTCATGGTACACTATGAACAATTGACTTACTTTGGCTAAAACTGTAAAAACAAAATTGCTGAGTAAAAGAAAATTGTATAATAAAATTGTATAATAAAAAAAAATTGGTAGAATTTACCAAACTGCTTTCCAGAAAGCCTTACAAATTATATTCTGACCAAGTATACATAAAAATATACCTGATTCCCCACATCTTTTAAACACTAAATATTATCAACCTTTTAAAAGTTTTTATTTAAATTCTAGTTAGTTAATATACATTATAATATTAGTTTCAGGTATATATAAATATTATCATTTTTTAAAATTATTATCAATCTTTTAAAATTCTGCCAGTTCTAAGGATATAAAAGAAAAAAAAAAGCAATTCACTGTTACTTTAAATTATACATCTTAAGTCAGACAAAGACAATAACCAGATGATCTTACTTGCATGTCAAACCTAAAAAACAAAAAAAAAGCAAAAACAGAACCATAGATACAGAGAAAAAACTGCTGTTGCCAGAAGGGAGGGGGAAAGGGGTTGGACAAAATGAGTGAAGGGGAGGGAGAGATGCAGGTCTTCAGTTATGAAATGAGTAAGGCATGGGGATGAAAGGTACAGCAATAGGGAATATAATCAATGGTATGGTAATAACATTGTACTGTGACAGATGGTGTTTACACTTGCAGTGAGCATAGCACAAGTACAGAGATATTCAGTCACTATGTTGTACACCTGAATCTAATGTAACATTGTACGTCAACTATATTTCAATTAAAAATTATATTTCTATTCATTATTTCTATTTCTTCCCACTGAAGTGATTATTTATATCTTTCATACATGTTTCTATTAGGTTGTTTATATTTTCTTTATTGATTCTTTGGTGCTTATTACATATCATAAAATGTATTCAAAAACAGGCTGAAAATATCGTCTCCTGCTTTGTCACTTTTAACTGTTCTTTTTCTTATCACATGGTACTGGCTAGGACTCTCAAAACAGTATTGAAAAACTTTAGTGTAAAACTTCTGATCTTTTATGATTAGATATGATGCTTTGTGTATACAGATATCTTTCATTAAAATTGAGAAGTTTTTCCTACATCTGGTTTGCTAAAATCATTTCCTTCCTAATAAAAAAAATAGATGTCAAATTGTATTGAACGCTTTTTGGCTTCTCTTAAGATAATTATATCATTTTTTTCTTTGAGTATAATGATTTGTATTAATATATTCTGAATTTTGAATCAGCTTTGACTACCTTGGATAAATCCTACTTAGTTATGATTTTTCTACATTTCTATATAAATGTATTCATTTAAAAAACACATTTCTGGGTTCACTTTGCTAATACTTAGGATTTCTGTATTTGTGTTCATAAATACTACTTGTATTTCTACCGGGTTTTATTTTATAAGTTACAAGCATAACTTTTGATTTTATATTGATAGGATTGTTAAAGTTCATTATTAATAAAGCTTCTTATGGAATTGTTTCTTTTATCAACATGTATGTTCTTTAACTTGTTAAATTCACTTTGCATTAATTTTTTTTGTCTGACATTGTTATCACACTTAATCTATTTTTAATGCTTGCAGGATATATCTCTGCATGTGCTTTTATTTATAACCTTCTTTTTAGATGCAGTTCTTCTAAATAGCTTAGGGCTAGATGTGCTCTTGCTTTACCAAACTTAAGATTCTCTGTCTTTATTGAAGAAATTGATTCCATTTGTAATGTATTGTATCCACTGTCAAATGATTACTGATGGCTTGACTTTTTTCCTGCCATCTGGCTGTATGTGTGAATGTATTTTTTGTCATGCTTTTAGAACTTCCCTCTTCTCACTTCATCATGCCTTGTCTCTGATGTCTTTCTATTGCTGTCACCTAGAATAGGGTTTGGCCTGCAGGCCAAATCAGTCTTGCTGCCTGTTTTATAAATAAAGTTTTATTGGACCACAATCATGACCATTCAATTACATATTATCTGTGGCTGCTTTCAGTCTACAGCAGTAGAGTTGAGTAGTTGTAACAGAGACTTAATGAACCACAAGCAGAGAATATTTACTCTCTTGTATTTTACAGAAAAGTTTGCGAACATCTAATCTAGATTTTAATTTTATGTTACTGATTTCTAAACATACACCATATTCAGATAACTACAAGTTAAATAATTTTTCTCTTCACTGTTTCTTGAACATATTCATCTTTCTTAGATTCCTTATTTATTTTGTTAAAGTTCATCCTATAGTCTACTTTTTTAAAAAATATTTTATTTATTTATTTGACAGAGATCATAAGTAGGCAGAGAGGCAGGCCCCCCATGGAGCAGAGAGCCTGATGTGGGGCTCAATCTCAGGACCCTGGGATCATGACCTGAGCAGAAGGCAGAGGCTTTAACCCACTGAGCCACCCAGGTGACCCTATAATCTACTTTCAAGGAGATTCTGTGATACATAACTGCTAAGGCTTTTTATTTCAAAAATCTTGTTTTTTAAACTCTAAGTGTGGTTTGTGGTTTGTTTCATATTTGTGGATGTAATAAAACACTCAGTCTCTCTGAGGATAACATATATTTGTAATAATTGTAACTATCTATTTTACTTATAATAACTTTATTTTTCTTAAAATTCTAAGATAACATTTATAAAATAAATTTATACTTATCTTTTTATTTTATTTATTAGCTCTCTTTCCTCAGGTATTATTTCAGAATTTACTGAGTTTTGTGCCTCTACAAATGCAGATTACTCTTGTACTTTGTTAATAAAAATCCCTATTAGCCCTTTATTTCTGCTTAATGTGGATTGACTTTGGTGGTTATAGGAAAAGGGAACGACATACTGCTGAGCAGAATATTTTCAGAGTGAGGAGTCTCTCTCTCCCTCCTGAGATCCATTCTCCTATGCTATTCTTTGGCTCCCATGACCCCACAGCCTCACTGCTTTAATATGTGGACCAATATAAGCAAGAAAATGGAAGGTGATCAGCAGTCTAACTGCTCCACATGCAGGGTCTCAATCCTTCTGGTCACTACCTTAGCACCCCCTATTCACTGAATCTGCTCACTCTGAGCTGGGACCTTCCCTGAAATTGCTTCCATCTCCTTAGCTGTCTTAAGCTTCTGAGTATTCGAGGTTCACTTGCTCTAGTTTATTCATCCAAGTTCTGATACCACCATCTCCTAAAAATTTCTGATACACTGATGACACTTTTTGCCCCCCATCCTATTACCAATTATTTCCCTCTCCCTTCCCCCCTCCCATCTCTCAATCTTTTCTGTCTTTTCATAAGATTTGGTAAAGATTAGGTTTCCCTCAATCTCACATCTTGATTTAATCTTCATATATGGGATTCTTTAATTAACTCTTTCAAAACACCATTAAATACAATTTATTTCTGAGCAGTAACTTAAGATCGAATCATTTTTATATCAAAAGATTTTAAAAGATATTCAGAAAGAGTATCTTTGATGCAGAAAGGAAACTGAAGCCTTACTCCAATGATATATTTGAGGGTATAAAAAATGATAAAATGACTTTCACCAACTGTAGTGGAAAGGGCTATTTAGTCCAAAGTCACTTCTCTTTTTAAACATAGGTTGGGGAATCTACTTATTTAAAGAGTGTTCTTTCATGAGGAAGAGCGGCAGTGGTTGCAGAAGCGCTGTAGTCATTTAGACATTGTTTTTCCAGCTAATAACAATCTTAACATATTAAGCAGCAGCAGTAATCAGTGACATTTGTAGTCAGAAAAATTTGGCTATCAAGCTCATCCTGTTTTGGAACTTTACCCCTATCCTGCCATATGCAATCCCTTGACTGCTGAGTAGCCTGTTCCAAATACATCACAAATTAACTATAACAGTTTTAATGCTGATTTAAGGGAACTCTTCCTAGAGTAGCTAGAAAGCATAGACTCTGACCCTGCACTCCCCCCTCCTTTCTGGTTTTTGAAGTCCCTGAAAATAAGAGAAGCTGCTTTCATTTGGCTTTCTTTAGGGACCTTAAAAGGGATGAGTATGTTTGAAATTCCTATGACTACTCTGAGTTTTCCCAGCTGATTATTAACAGCTTCTATTCTTTCTCCTTTTCCAGTCCCAGAGTTGTTAGTTGCCAGAGTTTGCTATCAGATACCGCTGTATACTCCCTGAGCTTTCGGAGATAGAATTTGATGAACCTCCCTAATTTTTTTTGTTAGTTGTGGGTAAAAATTTTTTCCTTGCAATGAATGGTGTCTGTCTCACTCTTTGCTGTGCCCCAATTTCAGCCTGGAGGGGTGTGAATATTTTTTCATGCTCTGATCAAGTTATCTCCTGAAGCAGCGGGCCTCAGGGGCAGGATAGCTTTTGGTAACCACAACCTGTACTTCCTTGGATTTTAAAGTGGTGGTACATGGTTACCAGGTTACATTTGGTTTTCAGGGCTCCTATCACTGTTGGGGTCCTTGCACTCTCCCATCCCCCCTTGTCTGTCTTTATCCTCTTTAACCTCCCCAGGAAGAGGGGAAAAAAGGGAAATTTATATTATTTGGCTCTTACTGTATGCTCACTGTGTGCCTTATGCTACGTATTTTCACAAATACTTCCCATCAAACCCACCCTCAAGCATAACTGCACAAGGGAATTGTCCTTATCCCCACTTTTACCAGTTAGGAAACTGAGGCTCAGAAAGGTAATCGACTTACCTGTGACTACAAAAATGGCAAGCAGTAGGTCTGGGATGTGGATCCTAGATTCTAAGCTCTAAAACCCAGAGGATCTTCCAGAGAAGAAGCCTCAAGCCTGGCTCACCCAAGAGCATGGCTCTGAATGCAAATGAGAAACAAAAGCTGAAAGAAGAACATAACTCTTCTTGAAAGGTACAGAGATGGCCAAAGTTTAAAACTGGAGAAGATGAGGGCACCTGGGTGGCTCAGTCAGTTAAGCGTCCGACTCTTGATTTTGGCTCAAGATACGATCTCAGGGTTGTGAGATTGAGCCCTGTGTCAGGGTCCATGTGGGCATGGAGTCTGCTTAAGATTTTCTCTCTCTGTACCCCAAATTGGTAAGGAAATGTTGAAAAAGAAAAACAAAACCAGGGCATCATGTTGCCTCATTTCAAGCTTGACTACAAAGCTGTGATCACCAAGACAGCATGGTACTGGCACAAAAACAGATACATAAACAAGTAGAAAAGAGAGAGTCCAAATATGGACCCACAACTCTATGGTCAAATAATCTTCGACAAAGCAGGAAAAAATATACAGTGGAAAAAAGACAGTCTCTTCAATAAATGGTGCTGGGAAAATTGGACAGCTATGTATAAAAGAATGAAACTTGACCATTCTCTCACACCATACACAAAGATAAACTCGAAATGGATAAAAGACCTCAATGTGAGGCAGTAATCTATCAAAATCCTGGGGGAGAACATAGGCAGTAACCTCTTCCACATCAGCCACAGCAACTTCTTTCAAGATATGTCTCCAAAGGCAAAGGGAGAAAAAGCGAAAGTGAACTTCTGGGATTTCAACAATATCAAAAGCTTCTGAACAGCAAAGGAAACAGTCAACAAAACAAAGGCAACCCATGGAATGGGAGAAGATATTTGCAAATGACACTATAGACAAAGGGCTGATAGCCAAGATCTATAAGGAACTCCTCAAACTCAACACTCAAAAAACAGATAATTCCATCAAAAAATGGGCAGAAGACATGAACAGACTTCTCCAAAGAAGACATACAAATGGCTAACAGACACATGAAAAAATGTTCATCATTATTAGCCATCAGGGAGATCCAAATCAAAACCACATTGAGATACCACCTTACACCAGTTAGAATGGCTTAAGTTAATAAGACAGTAAACAACAACTGTTAGAGAGGTTGTGAAAAAAGATAAGCCCTCTTACACTGTTGGTGGGAATGCAAGTTGGTGCAGCCACTTTGGAAAACAGTGTGGAGATTCCTCAAGAAAGTAAAAATAGAGCTACCCTATGATCCTCCAATTGCGCTACTGGGTATTTACCACAAAGATACAGATATAGTGAGCAGAAGGGCCATCTGTACCCCAAAGTTCATAGCAGCAATAGCCACAGTTGCCAAACTGTGGAAAGAGCCAAGATGTCTTTCAATAGACGAATGGATAAAGAAGATATGGTCCATATATACAATGGAGTATTATGTCTCCATCAGAAAGGATGAATACCCAACTTTTTTATCAACATGGACGGAACTGGAGGAGATTATGCTGAGTGAAATAAGTCAAGCACAGAGAGTCAATTATCATATGGCTTCACTTACTTGTGGAGCATAAGGAATAACAAGGAGGACATGGGGAGAAGGAGAGGAGAAGTAAGTTGGGAGAAATTGGAGGGGGAGACGAACCACGAGAGACTGTGGACTCTGAGAAACAAACAGGGTTTTGGAGGGGAGAGAAGTGGGGAATTGGGTGAGCCTGATGGTGGGTATTGCACCATGCATGTATTGCATGGAGCACTGGGTGTGGTGCATAACAACAAATCTTAGAACACTGAAAAAATAAAATTAAATTAAAAAAAATATTCTCTCCCTTTCTCTCCTTCCCCACCCCTCTCTCTCTTCCTTTCTAACAAAACGAAACAAAACAACACACACACATACATACAACAAAACAAACAAGCAAAAACAGTGAAGAATGGAAGGTCCAGAAGTCAGACTGAACAGACAAAATTGGCCAGTTTGGAAATTTTTGTAGAGTCATGGAGACATAAATTTTCAGTATGGGTTAATTAAGTTCTCAATTCCTGCACTATTTTGGATAAGCCAGTAAGGTTGTTGCTTTTTTTTTTTTAATTAATTAATTAATTAGAGAGAGAGAGTGAGAGAGAGCATGAGAGGGGGAGATGGTCAGAGGGAGAAGCAGACTCCCCGCAGAGCTGGCAGCCCGATGCAGGACTCAATTTCCGAACTTAGGGATCATGAACTGAACTGAAGGCAGTGATTTAACCAACTGAGCCACCCAGACACCCAGCCAGTAAGTTTTGTTATTGGCCCATTCTTCCTTTTTTCTCTCATTGGCCTAAATAAAAGGAACTCTCTCCAATTCAATAACTGAATTCAATAAACATATACTGTTTGGCTACTTTATGGTAGGGACTATGTTGTCCCTATATGTTGAAGATAGAGGGAAAAATGAAAACATACGTCCTGCCCTCATATAGTTCCTAGTACTGAGAGCCAGGGTTGGGGAGGGCAGACACAAGTAAACCTACAATTAACTTATAACGTGATCATATCTCTGACATAAGGCTATGCAAGTTTCTATAGGACCACAGAGAAAAGAGCCAACTCAACCAGGTTGGGGGTGGGCTGAGGAATGGATAAGGCAAGACTTCCAAGAGGATACAATTTTTGACATATGACTGAGCCCTTCAGATGATCAGGACCATACTGTATGTGTAAAACACTTCTGGAGAAAGAGGGATTCACACCAAAGTAAGAGAGCAATGGGGACCTTTTCCTGGGGGGTCTGAGAAGATAAATCAGTTGCTAGAACTATTCTGGAACCTAAAAGAACTTTTAGTTCCCTAGCTCTCTTTAAGTTTCCATAAGGTCACTTGTATATCTGTTCCTAGGTTTCTGGGTGGTTATTCTGTCCCAAGGCCAGGACAATAATCTGTTGTTCCTCATTTGTGGCTTCTTACCCTGGAGCTCAATGAGGAAATCTACTCTGTTCCCCTCAACCCCTAGGCCTATTGCTCCTACTATTACTAAGCAACTATCACATCTTCTGGAAGCCTTTTCAGCCTGTCTACTCACAATTTCAGCTTACTTATTGCCTCTGCTTGTTGCTATGGTCTAATGGTTTTTGAGGTCTGCCTTCTCACGTGTGTCTTTTAGCTACTGCTTTTATTGCCACTGCCTACCCTCTATCATATTAGTATTCTCCAAGAAAGGAACCAGTTTGTTAATAATTACTAACCTCTTCCTTAGGCAAAGCTCTCATAGTTGGTTAACTCATAGGTCACTGTCTAGCCAGGGGATTAGTTGCCTTCATGTTGGAGCTGAGCCCTATTTCAACCAGGGGCCCAGGGTTACAAGTGACAAAGATGTTGGTCTACAACAATAGAGCCATTTACAAGGCAGACATAGAAGGTAGCTAAGGATATAGTAGACAACCTAAAGCTCGGCTTACTGAGGAGAATGATGCTACAGATACATGTGAGCCACTATAAAAGGAAAAGCAAAAAACATACTGACATCAACCATAATAGTCCCTTGGCTAACTTCAGGTAACAGTAAGGGGGGAAGAAAATAGAAAGTTTCTGGGAATAAGCATTTACAAGAAATAACACAGAAAATAAGTACATCCAAGGAAAGGAGACAAGTTGACCTACCTGACAGGAAATGGTCTTTTCTGAGGTGCTTAAGAAGATTATCAAAAGACTTCTTTCTTCCCTCAAATACACGAGGTGGGAAGTGATGTCACGAAGATGATGACATAGGTTGTTCCTGACTTTTGCTCTCCCTCCAAGAATAACAAGAACTGGACACCATTGAGAGAATCCTAGAACAAAGGGTAAGATTGAAGCACTCCACTGTACCTCAGAGACCAAGACAGACTGCATTAGAAGGGTAACAGAACACTGACCACATGCCCCTCCCCCAGGCCAGTGCAGCACCTTGCAGAGAGGTCTCCCCTGAGCCTCTGGTTCCTCCAGTGGGAAAGGAGAACTCAGAGGGAACAACCACTGCCCCCAGTACTGTGGGTAACTTTTCAGGAGCCCCTACTCTGATCCCACGTCATGGAGACTAGAGGACAATCTGCGGAGGATAAACACTGGGAATGTGTGATAGAGAAGGGGAGAACAGCCGGTGACAACCAGCACAGAAATCTTGGCAGACCAGTGACCAGAAGTAATCTCAATCAGTGACTCTGCTCATCCACAGAAGCAAGTAGAAGGGACACTCTGCCAGGAAACTCAGAAGGGTGCAGATCTGCCGGATTCTGATCCTCAAAAGAAGTTTTTTCAATGCTAAGCCCAATTTGCCCACACCCAAACAAGTTGGTGAATCACAACTCCACCCACTATAGAGAATGCCTTCCAGCCCCATCTAACCAGAGGGGTTGGCAACAACTGGAACCGTGTGGCCCAGCAGCACTCAAACTAAGGGGCAGGTAAGCACAACTGATCATCCACAGAGCAACCCAATACCCAGCATGGAGAATTCTGGTGCTGTGAACAGATAGGGGGATCAATTCACAGCCAAGGCTCAGGGGAGCTCCCAGCCCCTCCCAACTGGAGAGACTTTGGGAAATTGAGCAGTCTCTCCCCCTCTAGCCCAAGCAAGGATCTGAATCACAGTATCACCTGCTCTGCTGAGTGTCTTCTGACCAGAAGGGCTGGCAAAAACACCTGGAAGCTGTGTGGCCCAATAGCACTTGTGCTGAGAGGCAGGTGAGCAGAGCTGATAGTTTACATAACAAACAATGGCCCTGCTCAGTCAGGGAACTTGGGGTGCGGGTTGGCTTAAGTTAAGACAACAAAGACCTTTACTGGCATTAGAGCTGCTTCTGCTATGCCCAGGCAGGGAATCAAATTCATAGCCCTGCTCATCACTGACTATAACCTTTGGCCTGTCTGAACAGGGAACCCAAACAGAGCACATGGAATGCTGCATAGCCCATTGAACAACCTATACATAGTAGCACTAGAACAGATAGCACAACCCACGGCTTCCCTAAATGTTGAGCAAAAGCAGTGGCCTCACCCAACCGGTGAATTCAGTGAACACTGATTTGGGTCCCCAAACAATGTGCTGTACAAGCCCTGGGTTCTATCCTGCTGTCCTGACAAGGCAAGAAAGGTCATTTATAGTCCCATCCATTACTGAATATAGTACCCAGTCCTGACCATTTAGTAAGCCTGATTAGAAAGTCCAGGCAAATGCAGAGCTCATCCTATAGACTTACTTGGTTAGGGAGTCAAGCCAGTAGTCCTATCCAACAGTTCTCATCCAGTGATGCACCCCCTCATTCCTGTCCTCAGACTTCAAATAGTTGCCTTACCCTCGAATAGACCATAATAGCAGACCCCACCTGCCAAAGGATAATACCAGCAGACACACCCAGACACCCAAACTGAACTGATTGGTGAAGAACTATCTCTGCCAAAGCAAACCTGTAAAGTCTGGAAGAGGAGTCAGATTACGCAAATGCACAGATGCCAACATAAGGAATCAAGGATTATGAAAAGCCAGATAAATATGACACCAACAAAGGAAATTAATAAAGCTCCAATAACTGACCCTAAAGAAATGGAGATCCATGAACTGGCACACAAAAAATTCAGAATAATTTTCTAAGGGAAGTTTAGTGACCTATGAGAAAACAGAGACAATTAAATGAAATTAGGAAAACAATGCATGAACAAAATAAGAAGTTTGACAAGGAAACAGCAACCATCATCAAAAAAATAAAGAGAAATCCTAGAGTTAAAAAATACAATAACTGAGGGGTGCCTGGGTGACTCAGTGGGTTAAGCTTCTTCCTTCAGCTCAAGTCGTGATCTCAGGGTCCTGCGATCAAGCCCCGCATCTGGCTCCCTACTCAGAGGGGAGCCTGCTTCCTCCACCTCTCTTTGCCTGTCTCTCTGCCTACTTGTGATCTCTGTCTGTCAAATAAATAAATAAAATCTTAAAAAAAAAAAAAAAAAAAAAAAAAAAAAAACCAAAGAGGGTTCCATAAGTCTTTGAATGGATTTTTCAACAGAAATTTTCCAGGCCAGGAGAGACCAGGATAACATATTCAAAATATTGAAAAAAACACCCGTGTCAACCAGGATTCTATACCTGGCAAAGCTGACCTTCAGAAACAGAGGAAGGATAAAGACTTTCTCAAACAAATGAAAATTGAGGGAGTTCATGGTCACCAGACTTGCCTTACAAGAAGTGTTAAATGGGAGTTCTTTGAGTGGGGGCAAATGAACACACACTAACATCATAAAAACATAAAAAGTTAGTGTAAATCTCACTAATAATGGTAAATCATACTTAGATTCTGCAATATAGTAATAATGGTATATAATCCACTTATAATTCTATTGATTAAAAGTATTATATTTTAGTAAATATAACCATAGCTATAATAATCTGTTCTTAGCTATACAATCTATAAAACATATAAACCGTAACAGCAATAACTGAAAATATGAGGAAGAGCAGAAGTAAAAGTATAAAGTTTACAAATTCAATCAAAGTTGTTATTTGCTTAAGATAGAATGTTATAAGTTTAAGATATTTTTTTTTTTTTTTTTTTTTTAGATTTTATTTATTTATTTGACAGAGAGAAATCACAAGTAGGCAGAGAGGCAGACAGAGAGAGAGAGAGGAGGAAGCAGGCTCCCTGCTGAGCAGAGAGCCCGATGCGGGACTCGATCCCAGGACCCTGAGATCATGACCTGAGCCGAAGGCAGCGGCTTAACCACTGAGCCACCCAGGCGCCCCATAAGTTTAAGATATTTAATGCAAGACTATGGTCTTGCATTGGTTTTTATAAAAAAATAATAAAGAAGTCAAAGCATACTAATACCAAAAAACATCAAAACAAATAAAAAAGACAGCAGGATAGGAAACAAAGAATAATACATCTACAAAACAACCAGAAAACATCAAAATGGCAATAGGAAGTCCTTACCTACCAACAATTACTTTAAACATAAATGAATTAATTCTACAATTAAAATACAGAGAATGACTGATGGATTAAGAAAACAAGATCCAAAATTATTTGGCCTATGAGACTCACCACAGCCTTACAGACATACATAGACAGAAAGATGGGATAGAAGAAGACTTTTCAAGCAAATGGTAATAAAAAAAAGCAGGGGGAGCTATGCTTGTATCAGACAAAATAGAGCTTAAACTAAAATAGTAAGATAAAGAAGGTCAATACATCCAGAAGTTATGACAGTTATAAATATTTATGTGCCTAACATTGGAGGACTTAAATACATAAAGCAAAAACTAACCAAGCTAAAAAAAAAAAAAAAGGAAGGGTCACCTGGGTGGCTCAGTGGGTTAAAGCCTCTGCCTTTGGCTCAGGCCATGATCTCAGGGTCATGGGATCCAGCCCCGCATCAGGCTCTCTGCTCAGCAGGGAGCCTGCGCCCACACCCTCCCACCCCCCCCACACCCCGCTCTGTCTGCCTCTCTGCCTACTTGTGATCTCCCTCTCTCTGTCAAATAGATAAATAAAATCTTAAAAAAAAAAAAAAAAAGGGAAGTAAAATGGTATTACAATAATAGTTGGGGCCTTTAACACCCCACTCTCAACAATGGATAGGTCATCCAGACAAAGAATAAATAAGAAAATAGCAGATTTGTACAATAATATGGACCAAATTACCTAAATATATACAGAACATTCTGTCCAACAACAGCAGAATATGCATGCTTCTCAAGCACACAGCAACATATTCTAGAATGGACCATATGTTAGGTCACAAAACAAATTTTAGCAAATTCAACAAGGTTAAAACCCTCCAAGTATCTTCTCTGACTACAATAGCATAGAATTAGAAGTCAATCACAAAAGAAAAGCTGGAAAATTCATAAATATATGGAAATTAAACATCACTCTTCTGAAGAAGCAATGAATCAAAAAAGAAATTAAAGGGAAAATTAAAAAATTTCTGTGAACCCACCTAAAAAATCAGAGAGTGCAGGGCACCTGGCTGGCTCAGTGGTAGAGCATAGGACTCTTGATTTTGGATTGTGAGTTCCAGCTTCACCTTGGTTACAGGTATCACTTAAAAATAAAATCTTTAAAAATAAATAAGTAAAAATAAAAATTTTCTTGAAACAAGCAAAAATGGAAACACAACACACCAGAACCTGTGGGATGCAGCAAAAGCAGTTCTATAAGAGAAGTTCATAGCAATAAATGTCTATATTAACAAGTAAGTAAGATACCAACCTAACTCTATACCTCAAGGAACTAGAAAAAGAAGAACAGGGGCGCCTGGGTGGCTCAGTGGGTTAAGCCGCTGCCTTCGGCTCAGGTCATGATCTCAGGGTCCTGGGATCGAGTCCCGCATCAGGCTCTCTGCTCAGCAGGGAGCCTGCTTCCTTCTGTCTCTCTCTCTGCCTGCCTCTCAGTGTACTTGTAATTTCTCTCTGTCAAATAAATAAATAAAATCTTAAAAAAAAATTAAAAAAAAAAAAAAAAAAAGAAAAAGAAGAACAAACTGAGCCCAAGGTTAGCAGAAGACAGGAACTAGTTAATATTTGAGCAGAAATAAATAAAATGGAGAAAAGAAAAATAATACAAAAGATTAAAGCAAACTAAGACTTGGTTCTTTGAAAAGATAAACAAAACCGACAAAACCTCAGATAAACTAACTAAGGAAAAAAGAGAAAGGACCCAAATCAACAAAATTATAAATGAAAAAGGAAACATTACAACTGACATCATAGGAATTCAAAGACTCCTAAGAGGCTATTATGTACTACTATATGCCAACAAACCAGATAACCTAGAAGATATGGAAACGTTCTTAACTTACTCAGACTGAATCAGGAAGAAATAGAAAATGTATACAGAACATTTGAGTAAGGAGATTGAATCAGTAGTCCAAAACTTTCCAGTGAGGAAAAGCCCAGGACCAGATGGCTTCACTGGTGAACTTTACCAAATATTTAAAGAATTAACACCAATCCTTCTCAAACTCTTCCAAAAAGTCAAAAGGGAGGGAATACTCCCAAACTCATTTTACAAGGCTAGCATTATTCTGATACCCAAAGCAGAAGAGGACACTACTAGAAAACTATAGGCTAAAATCTCCTATGAATATAGACACAAAAATTCTCAATAAAATACTAGCAAACTGAATTCAGCAACACAGTAAAAGGACCATTCACCATGATCAAAAGAGATTTATCACTGAGAGGCAAAGACGGTTCAACATATACCAATCAACCAATGCGAGACATCGTATTAATGGGATGAATCATATGATCATGTCAATAGATACCAAAAAAGCATCTGACAAATTCGACATTAGTTCATGGTAAAAATTGAGGCACAGGACAAACATATCTCAACATAATGAAGGTCATATATATGACAGGCCCAGAGCTAACACCATACTCAGTGGTGAAATGAAAAATTTTCCTCTAAAATCAGGAACAATCAGGGTGCCCACTCTCTCCATTCATATTCACCATAGTATTAGATGTCCTAGATAGAGCTATGAGGCATGAAATAGAAATAAAAGGTACCAGAACTGGAAAGGAAGAAGTAAAATTATCTCTATTTGCAGATGACATGATTCTTACAGATAAAATCCTAAAGACTCAACCTAAAAACTGTTAGATCTAAACAATGATTTCAGTAAAGTTACAGGACACAAGATTAACAGTCAAAAATCAGTAATGAGGCACCTGGGTGTCTCAGTCTGTTGAGTGTCTGACTCTTGATTTTGGCTCAGGTCATGATCTCAGAGTCTTGAGATGAGCAGTGCATTGTGCTCTATGCTCAGCAGGGAGTCTGCTTGAGATTCTTTCTCTCCCTTTATCCTGCTCCCTCTCCCTCTCTCTCTCAAATAAATAAATAAATCTTTAAAAACAAAACAAAAATCAGTAACATTCCCATTTACAATAGCATCAAAAATAATAAAATACTTAGAAATAAATTTAACTAAGGAGGTAAAAGATCTCTACTCAAAAACTACAAAGCATTGATGAAAGCAATCAAAAACGACACTAAATGGAAAGGTATCCCATGTTCAAAGACTAGAATAAGTAATACTGGTAAATATCATTATTACCAAAAACCATCTATGGGTTGAATGCAATTCCTATTAAAATTCCAATGTCATTTTTGACAGAAGTGGGAAAAATACTTCTAAAACTTGTATGGAATCACAGAAGACTCTAAATGTCTAATAAATCGTGAGAAAGAAGAACAAAACAGGAAACATCACATTTATTTATTTATTCATTCATTAGAGAGAGAGAACATAAGCAGAGGGAACAGCAAGCTCCCTACTAAGCAGGGAGCCCAATGTGGGACTCGATCCCAGGACTCTGGGATCATGACTTGAGCCAAAGTTAGACGCTTAACCAACTGAGCCACCCAGTCATCCCTGACATCACACTCTCTGACTTCAAGCTATTTTATAAAGGTATAATCGTAAAAGTCTGATACAAAACTGTATGATGCCAACATAAAAACAGATATATAGATCAATGGAACAGAATCAAGAACCCAGTAATAAACACAAGCATTTTAGTCAACTAATAGTTGACAAGAGAGCCAAGAATACTTAATGGAGAAGACAGTCTTCGCAATAAATGCTATCGGGATAATTAGATATACATGTAAAAGAATGAAACTGGGCCCGTATCTTAAACCACTCAAAAAAATTAACTCAAAATGTATTAAAGACTTAAATGTTAAGACCAGAAACTATGGAACTCCTGGAAGAAAACACAGAAATAAAGAAAAACACAGAAATAAATCCTTGACAATGGACCTTTGTAATGATTTTTGGATATGACACTTAAAGTGCAAGCAACAAGATAAAAAATAAGCAAGTGACAGTACATCAAACTAAAAGGCTTCTGGGCATCAAAAAAACCCAAACAGAGACACTTGGGTGCCTCAGTGGATTAAGCCTCTGCCTTTGGCTCAGGTCATGATCTCAGGGTCCTGGGATCAAACCCTGCACGGGCTCTCTGCTCGGCGGAGAGCCTGCCCCCGACCCCACCTGCCTCTCTGCCTACTTGTGATTTCTCTGTCAAATAAATAAATAAAATCTAAAAAAAAACAAAAAAACAAACCCAAACAAACAAAAACAAACAAACAAAAATCAATAAAGTGAAATGACAACCTACAGAACAGGAAAAAATATTTGCTAACTTTGTATCTGATAAGAGTTTAATATCCAAAATATAAAAAACACCCACAACTCAATAGCAAACAAACAAACAAAATCAGTTAAAAAATGGGTAGAGGACTGGAACAGACATTTCTCCCAAAAGATGTGTGAAAGAATAACAGATATATAAAATGATGTTCAACATCACTAATCATTAGGGAAGTGTAAATTAAAACCACTTAATCTCAGGAAACAAACTGAGGGTTGCTGGGGTATGGGGAGGGATAGGGTGGCTGGGTGACGGACATTGGGGAGGGTATGTACTATGGTGAGTACTGTGAATTGTCTAAGACTGATGAATCACAGACCTGTATCCCTGAAGCAAATAAACATTATATGTTAATTTAAAAAAAACACAATAAGATATCACCTCATGCCTGTTAGAATGGCCATCACCAAAAAGACAAATGATAACAAATGCTGGCATGAATGTGGAGAGAAGGGAACTCTTGCGCACTGGTGGTAGGACTGTGAATTGGTACAGCAACAATTAAAAACAGTATACAGGACTCTCAAAAATTATAACATGTAACTACCCTATGATCCAGAATTCTACTTCTGGGAATATACCCCCCAAAGGAAATAAAAATAATAATTTGAAAGCTATTTGCACCTCCATGTCCATAGCAACATTATTTAAAATAGCCAAGACATGGAAACATACTAATTGTCCAATGACTGGAAGAATGGATAAAGAAGTTGTGATAAATATATATGTAATGTATATATTCAATTGGAATATATAATATTATGTTATACATGGAATATATATAAAATGAAATATTCAATAGGAATATATGATATTATATTATACATGGAAGATATATAAAATGAAATATATAATATTCAATCATTAAAAGAAAACAAGGAAATCTTACCATTTGCAACATATGGATGACCTTGAAGGCATTATCCTAATTGAAACAAGTCAGGGACGGCTGGGTGGCTCAGTTGGTTAAGCATCTGCCTTCCGCTCAGATCATGATCCCGGGGTCCTAGGACTGAGTTTCACATAGGGCTCCTTGCTCAGCAGGGAGCCTGCTTTTCCCTCTGCCTGTTTTGCATGTTCTGCCTATAGCTCTCCATGCTTCTGCTCTCTCTGACAAATAAATAAAATCTTAAAAAAAGAAAAGAAAAAGAAATCAGAAAGAGAAAAATAAATATTCTATATTTTTTTTTCCACTTACAGGTGGAATCTAAAAAACAAGTCATAGAAAAAGAGATCAGACTTGTTACCAGAGACAGGGGGCGGGGGAGGGGAAACTGGGGGAAGGTGGTCAAAAGGCATAAACTTCCGGTTATGAGATAAGTAAGTACTAGCGATGTAATGTACAAAAGGATGACTACAGCTAATCCTGCTATATAAGGAAAGTTAAGAGAGCGAATGCTATGAGTTCTCATCATAAGCAGAACATTTTTTTTTCCTTTTTCCTTTTCTTCTTTTTTTCTTATTATTGTATCTATATATTAGCTCACCGACTGTGGTAATCACTTCATAATAGGTGCAAATCAAACCATGCTATATACCTTAAACTGACACAGTGATGTATCTCAATTTTTCCTCAATAAAACTCGACACAGTACATGACATAAAGACCACAGTGAGTATGATGGTTAGTTTTATGCTCTGACTGGCTTGGCTCATGTCAGTTAATCTAAGTGTTGCTATGAAGGTATTCTGTGGCTGTGGTTTACATCTACAATCAATTGACTTTAAGTAAAGAAGATTATCATTAATAATCTGAGTGGGCTCCATCCAAACAGGTAGAAGGCCTTACGACCAAAACTGAGGTTGTCCTGAGGAAGAAGAAATCCCAACTATGGATTCCAGTGTCTGTTCCTATCCAAGAGCTTCTGGCCTGTTGGCCTACCTTACAAATTTTGCACTTAACTGCCACTATTAGGTAAGCCAAATCTTTTAAATTATATATTATAATAAAATAATTATAATAAATGTTTTCATAAGCAGTCATAACAGATATGCAGTTGTAATCGATATTATAGTAAGTTATTATGCATACATGTGTATGTGCATCTATATATACAGATGTATACACACACACACACACACACACACACACACACGTATCCCCTACTGATTGTAGGAGATAGAACCTGACAGAACCCTGCCTTGCCAGTATGGAAGCAGACTTGGAATTTGGTACCCCATATAATGTTTACCAGCTGTTATCTCCAATTAGTTTAGTCTCCTGTCTTTCCCTATTCATGTTCATTTTCCTATTTCTCTTCACACTGCTTTTCCCTTCTGACTTGTCTCCACTCCTTCTCCCACCTTATAAACTCTGTCCCTCTCTTTACACTCCAGCTCTATCCAAGCCTTCCATGAAACTGTCTTGTACTTTAGCTCCTTTTGCTCTTCTCTTTCTCTAAACTCCCTCAGTAGTTATTAGCTGGGCT
This sequence comes from Mustela nivalis, assembly GCF_964662115.1. NCBI lineage: Eukaryota > Metazoa > Chordata > Mammalia > Carnivora > Mustelidae > Mustela > Mustela nivalis. The sequence goes on from NC_139025.1 coordinate 109,810,865, forward strand.
AGTCACTGCAATTCTTAACCTTACAGATCTTACCTAACACTGTTTTGTATTTAGTATCCACCACTAGTGGGTATAAATTTGCAAGTATAAATCTGGGTGTGCAAGAAATATCACAATTCTTTATTTTGATTCAATCAAATTAAATTCACCTCAGACGTAACTGAACCAGCCTCAATTCCGTTGGAGTAGAAGGAAACCCAGTCTTAGTTATTGGTGGGCTATCCTCTTTTCCTCCTTAGGCGTACACTAGAACCTGAAAGACTTACGTTAAGCGTAAAATATGGGGGAAGACAGACTTTGACATACTCATTGTTCAGGGATATACAGCCCCTAGAAGCCAAGTAACAGCTCTGCTCATAAAACAAAAGTGGCAGGGGGATTCAGCCACACTAGGGTCATTGTGCAACCATCTGAGGTTTGGATATCTCTTGGGGTGTTCTAGAAAGCAAAACTGGTATTTCTATTACTGGAGCCCTGATCTTTGACATCTTTGGGAGTTTGCGGAAATTTTTTCTTTCTCTACAATTCCATCCACCCATAACCCCTCCCTCCCTCTTTCTTTCCCTTGCTTCCCAGATGCCCCACTTCTTTAACCCTCCAACAAAATCTCCTCAAGGAGCAAGGAACCTGGAAAGCAGACTGGAAGGCACAATTCCGGGGATAACACTGACACTTCATTCTAAGGTCTTGTGGCCCAGGAGGCTTCATTTTCAATGTGAATTGTTCCTATCACAGAGGAACACAACACTTTCCTGAAGCCTGTTTGGAATGGATGAAAGGGGAAAATATAAGAACATAAACCAAATTAATAGTCCAATCAGGGGGCGCCTGGGTGGCTCAGTGGGTTAAGCCGCTGCCTTCGGCTCAGGTCATGATCTCAGGGTCCTGGGATCGAGCCCCACATCGGGTTCTCTGCTCAGCGGGGAGCCTGCTTCCCCCTCTGTCTCTGCCTGCCTCTCTGCCTACTTGTGATCTGTCTATCGAATAAATAAAATCTTTAAAAAAAAAAATAGTCCAATCAGTTATCCTGTTACACACCTTTACTTATTTATTTATTTATTTATTTTTGGTCCCATGTATTTTTACTGCACTTTAAAAAATATGTGTGCACTGAGAGTTCTAGTCTTAAATGATGAACTTCTTGAAGATTCAAACAATATTTTATTTACCATTTATTTTTAACATTTATTTTTAAATCTTTCTGATGTCCCGTTATAATAATAATAAAAGTACTTAAATGAATTGAGGAATGAGAGAGTTTGTGGATCACTGATTAGGCTCCACCAGTCCAGACAGCACTGGTGTTGACCTTCTCATTGTAGGGCTGGCTTTAGTGTCTTCTCATTGTCACTTTTAGGATTTGTTAAATATGCTTTTTCTTTACTCCCTTTTGTTCACAGCTGCTGGTAGGCTGAATTTTCAAGATCTCAAATTTCTACTTGGGAACTTTCTAGCCCCAAGTAAAAGCAAACACTTCCTTTAACATTCAGCCAGATGATATTAACTTGAACCTTTTTTAATATAACGAGAATTGCAGGTTCACAACATAAACATGTATATGGTAACAACAGTGGAGAATTTCTAAGTGAAATCCAAACGGTACCTGGCATTCATTTTCATAGTACCTTTCACTTGAAGAGGCAAGTACACTTTGAGAGCTTTTATCCCATTAATCCTTAGAAATAAACTGAAAGAATGGCTCCTGTAGATAGGGTCACAGAGCCAGGTAATGACAGTGTTAACATCCTACTGCCTTGCGTGGTATTTGAATAGTTAGCTACTTTGCCTTAACAAACCATTGTTTTAATGATATAAAGGAAAATTTGTGCTCAACAAGAGAATTCCAATTTTCACATCATACATTAGTAAGTATGGCATGGAGAAAACTTATCCAAATTTGCCAATGTGTACTTGGTTTTGAACCCTCCAACTTGCCTCTTCTATAATCTTGCTTTCTTTCTTGTCCTCTTTCCCCTCCCACCACCTTGCTTCCTCTAATCCTAGTGAGACTGAAAACTCAATAACATTACAGCACTGGAACTGAATACATCAGCTCCTCGAAGACTGTATGCATTTTGAAAGACAGCAGCCTAGCCCAAATAGGTGATCCATCACTTTCTGATACAAAGTTTTCGGAGATGGAAAGCCTTCCTTCCTTATCCCCATAAATAATAACATGTGGGTGATTACATATTCTACTTTCAACTCCTAGGAGGAAAAGTTTGCAATGGAAGAGGCAGAGGAGGGAATGAAGGGAAAAGAGGATGAGTAGATACTTTTCATTTTTAAGGGAAGGAAAACAGAATAGGGTCCAAAGTTATCTTTTCCGTATTTGTAAACCACCATATTTGCGGAAATGAAATGTATACCTTAGGCACTTAACGATGATTTACTATTGATGAAACCCATTTTAGGCCTCATCTTTTGTCAGAACAATCATAACTAATCACACAGAGTAACGTCTTGTAAAATGGGCTTGTGTCCCCCTCTCCTTCCTTTCCCTCCCCTATACACTCCATCAAGGATCTGAGCACCGAGCTAACACCGGGCTATGCATTATTCACTCATCCCATGTGCTCTGTCATGGCTTCATACCAGTGCTTATGCTAAAATCCTCCTCCCTCAGTGCTCTCCTACTGAACTTCTCTTCATCCAGTGAGACTCAATTCAAATGCTAGCCAGGAGGCCTTCTCTAAACAGCTGTTTTACCCTAAACAAGTCCAATACCTCCCTCCACTATGTCTCCGTCACATTAGTAGACATGATTCTATTGTAGAACTCATCACCTTGCACAATCAATATATGTTATTATGTCTCTCTGCTCCAAAGAATGTAAACTATTTCAAGTTGGGACCAGGTTCTTACACATGAATGTATGTATGTATGTATTTACATTTGGGGGGCCAATCCTATTACGTATCAGGCATGACAAATATATGATAAATGTATATGCTATAGTCTGGACAGTATGAAAAGTTTACAAAAAGAGACAAGGTTTACAGATAAAGAAGAACATGATGGTACAATGCATTGGGTTAAGAAAATCAAGGCTAAGTACCTCCTGCATTCAACAAATATTTACTCAATACCTAGGAGTTAAGTATTGTATCCCAGGACTACCAGGATAAATAAAACACAGCCACTACCTTTGAGGTGCTAACAGTCCACCTTGTGGATTGTCTCTCTTTCTTTGTGTACAGCACTTCCATGGTTTATATATCAATTTACATGCTGTTCCTCATAACAACCCTGTGAAGTAGGTCACTATTTTCATTTTTATAGAGACGGACACAGAAGGTTTGAATTCCCACGTCTCTTGACTCAACGACCAGAGTCTTTCTACCCTACTACAACAATGTTTCTCAAAATTTTCCACTGGAGTACACTTTCACAGGGAGAATAGACTTAAACTCCTCAGGGTTGGGAAACAGAATCTCAAAATCTAGTGTTATCTTAAAAATCCGTGCTTACTCTAATGTTTTCCATTACTTCTGAGTCAAACTGAAGGTCTAAGAAAATGAGCCACATTGTTTCTGGGTGCTTCAGGGACCTTAGCACAGGGTTTCATGACCACAGGGGAATGCACACAATTTCAGAAGCACATGGCTACAACTGCTACCTTTACTCAGGGTGCCTGGATTTGGTGTGAATCCCTACTCAAGACTTTGGGTAATTTTATGAGGTTTCTTTTAGGTTTCTAAACCTAAGCTTATTTTGTTTATAGTCCTCTCTGAAGACAGCAATAAAACACACTCTACTCCCAGATGTTGAGGGACAAGTGGGGCTGATCCCTGCAAAGATGTCTCATTCTGACAATCAGGTCTGATACTCTCCACCACCCCTTTTACTGCTGGTTGAACCCAAGAGTCCCAGAAGTCTCCTCTAACTTCTTATTGGTCCCTGAAGGCCCCAAAGGCTCAACGATGCCCTCTCAACAGCACCGCAGGGCAGCTCAGGGTTGCAGCTCTGCTGACCCCTCTAGTGGCAACTGGGGTAACATGGCTCTTTCATGGAACAGATAAAAAAGCTCTCGAAAGTTGTACTCGGGGAAGCCTGCCTGTGTGACACCCAGCAGCACACTTTAAAAGAAAGTCTTGTTTCTCAGCTTCCTTTTCCTAGGACCTTTGGCAGGCCTCAGAAACATTATCTTTCTTGAATGAGATCTCCCACTCCTAAGATCTCCCCCTCCCAGGGTGTGGCAAGGTGAAGCCATCGTTCTCTCCTGACTGAGTAAAAAATGAGAATCTGGGGGACTTGGCAACTTTCCTGAATGCTTTTTTTTTTTCTTCCTCCATCTTCCCCATTGACATAGAGTTCACATATACATTCAAGATTTTTCAGTATTACATCATTTCCAGCAAGGGTTGCAGATTGCGGAATTAGACGTCCAGGATCAAACTCCTGGCTCCCTCATTATTGGATAAATTTAAGAATGTTATTTAACCTCTCTAAGCTTCTGTTTCATCTGCATAATAGGTGAATAATAGCACCTACAGTATATATAGTTTGGGAAGGAATAACTATGATAATGTATAGAGAGTGCTAGATCTGGCAAGCTGAATGTGCTCAACGAACATTAGCTATTTTTATTCTTCTTCAAAGTTCCCGTCTAGTACACACCATGTCTATCAATCTGGTACAGAAAAATATTCTTTAGATAGGACACAAAGGTACATGTGCAAAATGAAGTCATAAACAACCTGTATTTTCCCAAAGTGGTTAGGTTAGTAATAACCTTGGGTAATTTGCATTAAGCAGTAGTGCAAAGGGTATCAGGATGCCTGAAATCCTCATGGAGGAGCTGTGTTTTGTACCCAGGTGCCCTTCCTCCCTCCCATTTCTTCACACCCAGCCATCTGCAACTGTGAGTATTCAGGGTGAATCTGGGAGCCAGGCCTGAGTGCACCCTGGTGCAAAAGCAAGAGAGTTCTAGGGCAAGGCAGTGCACAGAGCACTCCAAAGCCAGGAAGCCCAAGCCAATCAGATTCCCCACCCAGGACTCTAAAAGGTGGCAGAGCCTCATGGCCCAAAGTCCAAGCACAGCAGGAAAGTGGCCAGAGAACCTGATAGGTAGAAACCTGATAGAAACTGTCAGAAAAGTCAAAGCTGAAGAGCTCAAAACACCCACAGGCCCAGAGAAAGGTCAGTGTGAGTTGAGCAGCTGTTCCATCTGGTGCCAGATCTGGCCTTGGCTGTTGTCTTCTACGGCCTAGCAGTTTAGGCCTCCCTGATCAGCCCCACCTAGAAAAGCCAATTCTTCTGCTCTTAAAGGGGACTTGCTTGTTCCTAGCAGACTCTTATTCTTACTGGCCCCAACTGTCTCCTAAGTATGAATGGGCAGAAGGGCGCAGAGTGCGTCCAAGGGTTCAACGGGCTTCAAAGGAAGGTGCTTCTGGACGGAGCCTGAGCCTCCATGTTGCGAGAACTGCACGCCTTTCTCTCAGAGGCAGGCAGGGGCCTTGGCTGCCAGGGACCCTGACAAGCCGCGACTTGAGCTGTGCCTTAGAGCCTGGGTTGGCTTGAGAGCGGTATAGAGGAGGGAGGGAGGGCATTCCTGGAAAGGGGGTGGGGTGGGGAGGTGAGGGGAACAGCATGAGCAAAGGCACGAAGGAAGAATGAATCTGCTGCGCGTTGAGAATGGCATGGAGACTTCACTGATTGGAGCTGGGAGTTCTTGCAGGGGGATGGAGGCAGCTATGATTGGATAACTAAAGTGGGGCCAGATTTGGAGGGCTTTGAATGCCCGACTGAGAAGCACTCAACCCAGTTCCTGACTTGCGATTTCCGTTCAAGACTGAATTACCTAAAGGGTGGTTAATTCCAAAGGGTGCTCTTCTTTGGGGGCTTCTGCAAAGTCAGCTTAGCCTCTTACCTGCTTCAATTCTCTTCACTTACCCAGGGAGAAAGCAGTCCTCACTTGTCGAGGGGCGGGGGGGGAAATGTTGATTAATTGCACTTTTCCTGATTTGAAGATGCCAGGGAAAAAACCCCAAATCCCATTTCCACGCCAAATATTATATTTGGTTTCTCCTCCTCCTCCTCCTCACGCTAGTTCTCTTTCTCTCGCCAGCACCTCCCCCACGTTTTCCTGCTCTCTCCTCCACCATCTCGGCCCGTCCCCTCCTTGGCCCCGGCGGCGCGCGTTCCGGGTCGAGCTGGCCCGCGCCCGCCCTGCGCACCCGTGCGCCCCCCTCCCGGCCCCCCGCGCCCGCGCCCGCGCCCGTAACCCGCACACGCTGGTCCACGCCCCCCCCCCCGCCCCCAGCGGAGCGGTAGGTGTTTTGCCGTCTGCGCCGGGCCGCAGTGCGGCTGCGCGCACTAGGCTGCCTCCCGGGCTGGCAGGGCAGCGGCGGCCGCGGTGGCGGCGGGGCCGGGAGCGAGCGGCGGCGGCGGCGGCGGCGGCGGCGTGGGGAGTGGCGTGGAGCCGAGCCTGGGGCTGCAGCAGCGAGGGCCCCGGGCGTAGAAAGCCTCGGGGGGCAAGAAAGGAAGCCGGGCCGCGGAGACATTGAGCGGCCGCTCTTGGATTTGGGGGAGACTTGCCCCCCCACCTCGTCTTCAGACGTCCCCTCCTCATCCCCCCCAGCCCCGGCCGCTGACGGGAGGAGGCGGCGGCGGCGGGGGGCTGAGGGGCGCCGCCATGCCTCTCCCGCGGTGAAGCTTCCCTGCCGTGAGGAGCCGCTCGGTCTCCCCGGTGATGTCCCCCAGGCGGCAGGCGAAAGCGACTCACTCGAGCCCTGGGGTAAAGGCCTAGCTTATTCAGCTTCCTTCCTCCTCCTCCTCCTCTTCCCTTCCCCCCTTCCTCCTCCTCTCCCCCTTCGTCCTCCCCTCCCCGTCTCTTCCCTCACCCTTCCCCGCGCCCCCATCTTCCCTCCCTCCCTCCCACCCCTCCAGCAGCGATGGCAGAGGAACAACAACAGCCGCCACCACAGCAGCCTGATGCCCATCAGCAGCTTCCCCCCGGCGCCCCCAACTCGGGGGTGGCTCTGCCAGCCCTTGTGCCTGGGCTGCCAGGGACAGAGGCCAGCGCGCTGCAACACAAGATCAAGAACTCCATCTGGTAAGAGGATCCTCCATCGCTGGGGTAAAAAAGCCCAGACACATTTCTGCTGCAAAGGGGGTGGGGGGCGATGGGCGGAGGAGGAGGCTGATGCATTCATTGAATGTGGGTATCCAGAGTCGGGTGCATATTTATAGGACCTCTGGAGGTGTGGGGACTTTGCATCAGCCTCTGGTCTCCATAGCCACAAAATGCCTTTACCCCCTCCTCAATTGTGAGTGTAGATAAACAAGTTATCTGTGTTTTCCACTTAGGTGTAAGAGGACTGTAGGTCAAAATTAAGTCATATTGCATGATGGTGGTATGAATTGGGGACTGAGGAATGTGAAATGTGTTTACTCCTTTTTGCAAGCATACGGGGAGGAAGAAGTGTATTGTGAATTTTCACCAGACATTGTGCGTAAGAATATTAACATGCAGCACAAAACCTAATGTGTCTCTTCCTTTCCGTGGGTTTAGCTGCTATTTCTGGATGTTTTCGCCTTCTTTATTCTGAGATTAAATTTCCTTTCCAGGGAGTTTATTTGCATGATTGTAAAGAAAGGGCTTCTTTAGTATAAGGTATTTTACGGCGGTAGTTTACCCTGTAAAGTGATTTTTTTAATTTAAAAACCTATTTTAATTTAAAATGTCTTGTTATTTCGTGTCTTTTTTAGAAACCATAGATGAGATATCCTTTGCTATTTCTGTACTTTCTTGTATGAGAATTTACAATATTTCAGCATTAGGTTAAACTCTGAAAGACTGGTGGCAGTCTTTTAATAATTAAATACACTGAGTTAAGTCTGTCTTCTGTTAGAGCCATTGTAAATATTCTTTGAACATGAACTTGCATCATTTCTGTAGGATTCTTCATTAACTGACATTTTGTGAAATGTAGTGCTGTTTTAAAAATGGAAAGTAATATTTGGAATTTGGTCTAAGAGATTGCTTTTAATAGAAGTTTTAAAATAGAATTGAATGTGGTGTAGAACAAGCTCTGATTTTAAAAATGAAATCTTGCATGTCCATCATTGAATATGACTACTAAAATATCAAAACCCCTTACTTTCATTGCAGTTTTAAAATAAATGCATCATAAAAGCATTGCAGTACAATATTTAGACATTTAAAAACAGTGACAATTTTTAAATACAAAATTAAGGTTTGTTATGTAGTAATTTTTATGATTTCTTGGCATACATCCATATTGTCATGATGCTAATATGAAGTAGGTCAGTGCAGGCTTTAATAGTTTTTTACTACACAGTAATTGGCAGTTGAGTATTTTGCTTTCAGTTTTAATTTTAAGATGAACTTTAGATATTTTGAAGGAGAATTTTTTTGGCTTTCACAATCAATAGTCATGTTTTGGCAACTTGAATAGGTCAGCTAAGTAAGATTGTCTTCTATGTATGTGTGAAACAGAGACCAAGAGAAGCCTTTATTCTTTGATGGATACCCTCACGCCCTCTTAAAAGCTTCTATTTAAAGGGAGAGATTGTTAATCTTCTGCTTACCATCAAGGTTTCCTGAAATCAGTAGGGGCTCCCTCTCCCCCCACCCCTTAACTTGATGTAATATAGTGTTATATTCAGTCATCATTGAATGGCTTTAAACAATTTGGTTTTTACATTTAAGGTAAGGGACATCCAAATTAAAGGACTAAATCTTTTAAGAAAGGCACATTTTAAAAGTTGAATTAGTAATGTATATTTTAACTTAATATGAGAACAATAGGGGAAAGAAAACTCCACTTTATATTTTTAATATAGGAGTAGATTGTATAGCTAACTGATTGAATAATAATGAGTGCTCTTTTTGGTAAGTCATGTGATTTAATTATTCTTTCATTGATAATTTATATTTACACATATTCATTACAACTTGACTGCCCTGACTCTAATGTGAGGAAAAACTTATCCTGAAGTTCAGTTCATTTTTTGCTACTTGCTCAGAAAGAAATAGCAGGCAACAAACACCTTAATCCCTAAATATATAATTTTATATCTTTATTTTAAAAATTGTAATGGCACACTTACTAGTGTTTAATTTTCAAGTGCAGAACTCCTATTTGCAAAAATGATTTCTTTATATTGTATTTAGAACTTTGGAATAAACAACATTAGTGGATCATAAACAACATTAGTGAGTATAATTAATATATAGTCTCATAGCTCCTGCTCTACAAGACTAGGTTTATATTATTCATCAAGTGACTCTAAAATAAAGACACTAAAAAGTGAAAGCTCCTTCACCACCACCTCCTTTGAATTAGTGTATATATGCTAAATTTAAAACCATCTTTAATAGATAAGATTATAGTTCTTTAGGTATCTCATTTCACATTTTGTGAGGGAACAGTATCTTTTTATTATTTATTTTATAAATTGATAATGCTCTGAGAGATCAGTTTTGTACTCCTTTCCCCATCAACCTTTAGTATCATTACTAATGAGAATTTAAAATTACATTAAACCAAAATGTGGCATTTAAAAATTATCAAAAGGGTTTTGCATTTAGGTTGATCATAGTTTCTAAATTATTAACTTGCAGATCACAAACAAGTCTGTACTTGTCTTCCTATTCAACAAATATATACATATAGTATGTGAGGCAGGTCTTTAAGCTAGATAAGTTATTTATTATTTCAGATCATAATTTATTCTGTTTATTAAAAAACTAAAATGCTGTTTGATAAAAGTATGTCCATTGTAATTTCAAGCATTAAATTAGGCTTTGGGGGTAAAAAGGTGAAGTGTTCAAAGTTGAAATCATGGTATCTAATGAGAACAGAAACTATCTTTCATAAGAATTGGAAATACAATTTATAATTTTTAAGGTAGTTCCAGGAAATAAAGATACTGTCAACTTGATAGTGTTGTAGTATTTGTATAGTATTTTTATGAATATCATCAACTTGGATTTAAGTTAACAAGCCTGCACTATTCTTGACCTTCCTTATTCCCACTCCAGACATAAGGTCCAAATCACTTAATAGTACTTTGAAGGGAGATTTATTTAGGAGATACATTTTAATACAGAAAGTGCTATGAAAATGCTATCTTTTCTAAACAATAGATTCTAATATAAAATTTTCATTAAAAAAAGAAAACTAGCAACCTAAAACAGCCATAACTAACCTCACTGCAAACTTCTTGAACTTACATTGCACCCCTGTTCAATTACTTAAAAAAAGAATACCAAAACGTGTTTTTCTTTCCTCTTATCTCCAGTATCTTCATTGTTTAAAAGAGAAAAAAGAAAATTTATATTTAGTTTACATATATGTATGTACTAAGTGCTTTCTTTTCCATTTTAAAGCAGTTTTACTTGAAACCCTGATAGAATAAAATTGCTATGGAAAAAATAGGATAGAAAAAATTACATTTGGTATCTGTCTATGATTAGTTATAAAAATAATCATGCTTTCATGGGTGGGAGTGATTAACATATTTGTAATTAGGCCGTAACATAAACAACAAACCTTTGTCTAGAAATTCAGAAGAAACCTTGATGTTTTGTGGTAGAAAATATTCTAATACTGTATTTACTCAACAGATGAATTCAGGGATTCTTAAATTATCAATTGTTATTTTTATTTATATAAGCCTTTATTTGTAAGTAAGACTGTATAAGCCATTTCTTAAACAGTCCTGTACGATGTATCATTGTTGTACCCACTTTTTGGAAACAGATAAATTGAATGACAGGAAAGCTAGGATTCTTCTCTTTCATTATCAGACCTTAGAAGCTGTGCCATGGCGAGTTCCTTGTCTTTATTCAGTCCTGTAAGTCATATAGACTTAAAAATCTCATACATTTTAGACTTAAAATTATAAAATGGAATTATGTATGCAGACCATTTGGATGTTTTTAAAATTCTAATTTAAACCTAGATTCAGCAGTTTTGTTTTACTTTCTTATTTATAAGTTACAATGAGCAAAGTATGATGATCCAAAAGGTTTACATGGTGATACCATATTAGATCTGATTCTTTCCCATATACTAGAACTCAGCAGTTCCATTTTGTCCTTGGTTCTGGGTCAGGGCATTTATTAGCTGTGTCTGAGAAATAGTTATTGTTCCTTCTCCTGCAGTGGGAAACATTTATTGTAAAGCTTACAACTTCAGAGTTTATTTTAACCAGAAGTCCCTGATCCTCATTTTGTGTTAAAATTAGAGACTGACTAGTACATTAGCTGGCTTTCATATACTTTTGATTAGTTGGTTGAACATGCTGCTTGCCTTGAGTTTAGCCTGTCTTCCATACCAGGCACAGCAAGGGTGCTTTTGTTTGTCTATATTGAGGCCAGCTGTGATGGTTGCATCCCAACACTGACTGTTTGTGATTCCAGAAAGAAGGCAGTTCCTTGCTCTCCTCTGTGATTTGAAACTAATAGAATTGTCTTCCCTCTTGACCAGGAAGGCAAGTTAAGCAATTTGAAGCCCCTGTATTTTCTGTCCTAATGTTTAGCCCTTAGGTAATGGATGTGTGTATATATAAATAATTTACCAATTTGCTCTCCCCACTGGGAGGTGTCTTGAATGTTCTGTGCAAAACTGATTTGGTTCTATCTCACTATTTGTTTTTGGTATTATTAGGGGAAATGAACTTCACAGTAGTGGAAAAGATAGAGAAGTGTTTTATCTGTTAGGAAAGAATGCTTTGAGTAAAAACTTGTGTCACATTGCTTTTTATATTAGAAAAACAATGTTGCACGCTAAAATTGTACAAATGAAAATAAGTAAAATGAGCATTGTCATTTGCTCAAATTTGAACTAAGCAAGAACAATGTATAAGTACTCTCCGGTACTCTGCTGTATACAAAGTGCTATGTTAGAGACTGGCATTTGTGGAATGCCCATTCTCTTGTAATGTTAGCCTTGTAATATTAACCTAAGCAAAAAAGTGCAATAAAACTCTTTTTTCTTCAGTCCCGAAACCAGGGAAAGAAGTAGCAAGTGCCAAAGTGTTCATTGTGAGAAAAGTAGACCTTCGTTTCCTTGTCTGTAAAATGAAAGGTTTATACTAGATGACCTTGCAAGTTCCTTTAGCTTAACTTTCTATGACTCTGTTATTAAATTAATATTGACAGCAGTAATAAAACATACCATAACCACAGTGAAAGACTAATAGAATTAACTAATCACAGGCAATCAAAAGAACATTTTCTTTCTTTTTTTTTTTTTTAAAGAACATTTTCAATGGACGAATTGTTAGGATTTGTCTGTGTTTCCTTGGGTGTTAGCCCAGGAGGACAATCTGAAGGTGTTATGCACTTCTTGTTACCTTAGTGCAAGATTTCTGTTATGTGAGATGCAGTTTGCAAATATTTATTGAGCATGTATTACATTTAAAATATTCTAAGAGCCGTGCCAGTCTATGCAGCAATTCTTGTTGGGGAGTTTAGTTGAGAGATTACCCTAGGGGGACTATTTGTGTGCTTGTTTTGTTTTGCTTCTAAAGAGGTTCTCAATACTGAAAAGCAACTCACATAGGAGATTTTTCCTATTGTAATAATGTATATTTAAAGGCAGTAGTAGAGTTTATATTGTCAGTTTGGGTATGTAAATAAGAAAGCTGTATTTTCAGAATAATTTAGTGTAGGGTTGAACCTCACAACTTTTTCTCTTCATCTATGGTAGACTTTTTAATGTGTAATTATGACAGTTTTTATACCTATTGAGGAACAAGACAATAAGATGGTTATTCCATATCTCTGACAGAACTAGGCAAGTCTTACTTACCCAGTGCCTTTTTTTCCACCAGTCTCTGTGTATTTAGTTGCTTTCTCTTCTGCTTTATTAAAGGTTCTTAGAGTTCAGGTTAAGATGAGCAGCATGGACCATAAGGAGGAGGAAGGATCTTCCTGTCCTGGGCAGGATTATAAATAAGGAACAATAAGCTCTGAGGCCTTAATGCATTTGATTGCTGACTACGAGTAATACTTAGCCAATATGAATAGAAACTTTAAAACATGATTTTTTTTTTCTTGAGACTCTTAGTTTTCTCTGTTTATGGACTATAATATCTCCTCCTTATAAGAGGAAATAGAAAACAACTAGGTTTGGTTAATTATGCCTATCTTTATCAGACATCTATTATAATAGGTCCTATGTATATTATGAAAAGTTGTGTGGGAGGTGGTTTTATATTCCTCATATCTAAGAACAAACTGAAAACATATAGATATTCTTTGCTACTTGAGTCTGGTTTCTGAATTCAGAGAGTGAGAGGTCAGAGTAACAGATTCCAGTCTGTTATGCCAGACTCCATATGGTGTGAAATAGAAATACCATGTCCTCCAAATAGCCTTATCTAAAAAAATAATAATAATAAAAAATAAAAAAATTTTTTTACCTGAACCCATTCACAGTCCGAGTTTAGATAGCAAGGTTTCAACTAGCATACATTCATTCCAACACAGGATTAGCAAATTGGTGTGAATTTTCATGCTAAATCTGATTAGTGAAACCTACCAAGGCATGGGGATAGAAGTGAAATATTGGTATCCTTGAAGGTATTAGTCTCTAGGGCTATGGTGTTACATTTTGTGAGGCCTCATTTTAAGATACAAACCAAGCATGGGAGCACTTAGGTTTTCTTAGTACTTGGCTGTTTTGTTTGTTTGTTTGTTTTTTATTTATCTGTGGCTTTCCTTCTTTGATTACCTTGTACTACCAAGTAGCTACAAGATGAGAACAGGGGATTACTGCATTAAGTGACTACTGCAGTTTGCACTAACCCATTTTTTTTTCTTTTATTATCTTGTTTCTCTGCTTATCCCTGTTCTAGTCTCTACCTACTACTTTAAAAACCTTTCTTTTTTTCCTGTGGATCCAAGGGTTTAACTTCAAGGTTTAATTCATATTGCTACTGTTTTTGTGAAATTTTTCTCAGCTCTCAAAGAACAATGATCTGAGTTGTGTAAATTAACTTTTTTCAGTGATTTAGGCTGGCCTTACCAGAGATGAGCCTGTTTTACTTAATTTGTACTGAATTTAAATTCTCCTTTTTTAATATGTGAAGGTCATAGGAAGTCAGAGACTGACTCTACCTGAAACAAAACAATCACTGCATAATAAGTAATTTACAAAATGATAGTAAAATATTTTACTTATGTGGGGTAGCCAAGTACATGCCATTGTTTTTGCAGTAGGTATGAAATTTTAAAAATTCAGTTGGATAAGAGTGTCATTTCAGTGGCATCTTGCTTGAAGTAAAGTGGGTGCTTCTGAGCTCCTAGGAAAATGTATTTGAACAAGATGCTTCAGTTAATTTAAGTGAATCACTTTGCTTATTTGATTGCAGTTATTAGATCTTTTAATTGCACATGTATGTAAGCAAACTGTGATCTAAAATATAATTGTCAGATTATTACAGGCATGATCCCTTTTTCTGAAGCAGGAGACATTAACAATCTGTATTTGGCCAAATTCTGTACATACACATTTCAAAGAAGTGAGAAGATCAAGAACTAATCCTGAATTTACAGAGTCAAGTGGTCAAGAAAAACTGAATTCCATATACCTTTATTTTAATATCTAGTATATACAGGCACAGGATAATGAAAAAGTAATGAACACTACTCTGCATTTAAAACATTCATTCCTTGTGTAGTAGTTGCATGCATCATCAGTAGAACAAAAGTAAGATTTTGTTGAATGCAGTGATAGTCTGGTATAGTTGATGGTATTAAAAAATAGATGAGAGGGGCACCTGGGTGGCTCAGTGGTTTAAAGCCTCTGCTTTTGGCTCAGGTCATGATCCTGGGGTCCTGGGTTCGAGCCCCACATCGGGCTCTCTGCTCAGCAGTGAGTCAGCTTCCTCCTCTCTTTCTGCCTGCTTCTCTGCCTGCTTGTGATCTCTGTCAAATAAATAAATAAATAAATAAAATCTTTAAAAAAAATAGATGAGAGAGGGATTCAGTAGGATATAATATTCTTATTGGCAAAATTCAGGATGGTGTCTTTAACAAAAATGGCTGTTGATCCAGATGCACTTAATGGTATGCTTACTGGGAAATCTTTATTCCCACTAGCAGGAATTAAAGTCACGGTTGTTGATGACAGTAAGCCTTGCCTGTAATGAGAATAATTACGGGAAGATAATAGCTTAGGTCAAAATTTGCTTGATTGGGGAGTGGGGTTTCCACCAATCACAGTTTTCTCATCTAAATGCAAAGGTAGAAGAAAGAATATAAAGTAATAATAGGGAAGAAGAGGATAGGCATGTTGAGAACTGGAGCAGAGGACTAGGAAATGCTCTGTTAGTTTTAGAAGAAGGCTGTGTACTCTGAGTTGACTCTGAATAATTGCCACTTCATGACGAGATTTAGAATATTACTATATGTGGGGTTGCTTATATACCTCACTTAGTCTTATTCTTGCTTCTATGTCTTAGCATCTGTATTTGTGTGTTTTCCCATTATAGGATGAAGTTTGTTTTCCCCTTTGGATTCATCCCTGTCCATATATTTAGGGAATTTGTTCTAATACATACCCTTTCTGTCAGCATCACCAAACTATTCTTTTCCACAGGTTACTTTTCCTGTGACTTTTATTTTTTTATTTTTTAAATATTTTATTTATTTATTTGACAGAGAGAAATCACGAGTAGATGGAGAGGCAGGCAGACAGAGAGGGAAGCAGGCTCCCTGCTGAGCAGAGAGCCTGATGCGAGGCTCGATCCCAGGACCCTGAGATCATGACCTGAGCTGAAGGCAGCGGCTTAACCCACTGAGCCACCGAGGCACCCTTCCTGTGACTTTATACATGCTAATGACTTCCTTAAAGCAGCAGCAAACAACCTTGGAGAAAAGTTTTTGCACTAAAGACTTGATCTTTCAGTGACCTAAAGAGCTCATTCATAGGCTAAGAAAAAAAGTCATTAGGTAAGTGAATGAAGAATGTAAATACTCATTTTATAATAATAATATAAACAGTTAACAATGCAAAAACCCTTATTTGATAATAAAAAATAAAGCAGAGAAGTACTATTTTTTTTGTCCACTAAGAAAAGATTTAAGAAACATGGTAACCATTGCTAGCTTATCTCACCCCTGGTTTTACTGTTTTGCTTGCTCATTTCCCTCCCCTCCGATCCTTCATTTATTATCCTGTTGTGTGATATGTAAGGCCACTCATATATATGAGTGGAATAAGTGAACATACATTTTTAAAAGTATTAACTGGTTTTGCACTTGGGGGGTGGAGCAAATGTATGCCCCCCCCCTTAGTATATTCTCAAAATTTTCCTGAATGAGCAGGCATTATTTTGAGTTTAGAAAAATCCAAACAAGTAAAATAATGCTTTGTCTACCCTGCTGCTCTTCCTTTTAGATGCCATCTGTCTATCAGCTCACCACCCCCACTCTGCTAGATCTTCTCTCTGCTCTTGTCCTTTTTGACTCTTGCAGTCTGGCTTCCTGTTCTTCTTGCCAACTCAGTGGCCTTTTTCAGTCGTTAGCTTTCATTTTGTCTTCCACTCTTCTTGTTACTGTGATTCCTTTGCAGTTTGGGAATTCTCATTCATTCCTTTTTGAGAGCTGCCTTTGTCTGCTACTTTGCCAGGCATTGGGGGTTCCATGGGCAAAGATGCAAGATCCCTGTTTTCATGGATCTTATTTATGATGAACATTTTATTTTCCCTGCAGCTTTCCTCTAGATGCGCTTTAATTTTGAATATCGAGACACTTTTCAGCCACCTTTTTTTTTCTGTGTTCACTTCTTTGCCAAAATCAGAAATAGATGGGCTGACCAGACAACTCTAATCACATCTACTGATACACTTGCTAGAATACAGGTGGCTACCACTGCCATTTTAAACTTGGCATTTTCACAGTAATCTTTCTGTGCCATAGTCCTTGCTACCTCAGTTGGCTTTCATTTTTAGCTAATCTACTTCTTTGTGTAGTAGATAGCACCTGTTCCTTCATTCCATCAGGCTAGCAATATTGGTTTCATAATAGACTCTTCTCTCTTATCCCTGTGCCCAATATTTTAACAAGTTGTCAAGTTTGTAGTGTCAAGTACTTATGTTTTTCCCTGTCTTCTGCTCTCTCTGTTTCCTCTGCCAGGATCATAGTTTAGTGCTTTACCATCTCTGGATCATTACAGTGGCACCATAGTTGCTCTTTGTCCCTGGCCTTTCCCTTCACTGGACTATGCTGTATATTACAGCCAAAATAAGTCTTCCAAAAAATCCTTTTCCATGTAGTATCCTTCAAATAACCTGTACTAATTTCACCTTGCCCACCATATTGTTATCTAAAGATTTCTGTCAGGTTTCAAAGGCCTGGGCAATCTAGCCCCATATAATCAGTCCCACCCGCTTTCTTTCTGTTCACCAGTATTCAACTCCTGTCAGGCAAGCACTTCAGTGTCTGCCTTAAACTTTATGGTGCTCCTTTTAGTCCTGCTTTATATCTTTTCTGGAATCTCTACTTGCCTGTATCCAAATCCTGCTTAGTCGTGGTTTTTGTTTTTTTTTGTTTTTTTTTTTTTCAAAGATTTTATTTATTTATTTGATAGACAGAGATCACAAGTAGGCAGAGAGGTAGGCAGAGAGAGAGGAGGAAGCAGTCTCTCCACTGAGCAGAGAGCCCAATGCAGGGCTCCATCCCAGGACCCTGAGATCATGACCTGAGCTGAAGGCAGAGGCTTAACCCACTGAGCCACCTAGGCACCCATGCTTAGTCGTGTTTTAACCATTTTTGAAGTCATAGTTCAGATCATTGTACTATAAAACATTCTTTAGCTACTGTAGTCTAGGGCCTTTTCTTGACCTCAAACTGTATAGTGATGTCTTACAATTAAGCATTTAATCACTTAAATTTTTGTCCTATGCTGTTCTAATAAACAGCAAGTTCTTTGAAGCTAGGGTCAACACCTTTTGCATTTTTGTTTCTCATCTAGCAGTAAGTACTAGTAAATACATTTTTGTCTACTGCATTCTTAGAAACACTTGATTTTTTTCTACATATTAATGTTTCTGTATTTGATACATTTGATGTGGTAATTTTCTCCCCAAATAAGTTATTAAATTCATGCTGTATTTTACAGAATGGAGGACTGACAGTGGCTGATTTTTTAAAAAAATTGCATTGGTGAAACTGAAGTAATCATTTATTTAGAGTTTCAGTACTACTAATCAATTTTTTTTTACCATATATATAGTATTAAAAAATAATTTACCTCCCAAGTGAGAGCCACTGTGTCCTTCATTTTAAAAATACTGAGCAAATGACTGATACATAGTTTAGTAACCTTTTATGAATGAGTATACAGTAGTATTTAGTCAGGGTTTGTGGGCTAAATCTGCATTCCAACCTAGTTCTCAAGAGATAAAGTTGGAATTTTGAAGAACCCCTTAACATTGACCTGGAGATAGCTACTTTAAAGTTTGGTTCTGGTGGAGGGTTTGACCTACTTATTTTAGGAGGCAAGACCCAAGGCAAAGATAACTTGTTGAGTCATGGCCAAAGCCTGAAGACGGCAAAGGAAACCTGTGAGTTAGGGTAGATAACTAACTGAGGGAGGTGGATTGATTGGGGAAGTAACAAGGGAATGAATAAAATAGGAAAGCAGTTCTGAAGGCCCAGAGTGTTTCAGATTCATAAAATAGGTAACAGTCTGTTGGATCTTTCTACATAGAGACTTGTTTCTTTGTTTAGCCTGATATTCTTTCTTTCAGAGGACTCAACTAGTTCTTAAAAGACCCTTTCAGCTTTAAAATTGTATTTATATGATGCTGTTTGGTTTTTTAGAATGTTGTTCTCTGTGTTAGCATCATACTAGTATCACCTTGGAACTTGTTAGAAATGTAAATTTTGAGGCTCCTCAGATTTACTGCAGTAGAAACTCTGGGGGCGGATCCAGCAGTCTTTGTTTTACTAGCCCTTCAGGTGATTCTAACACCAAAGTTTGAGAATCCCTTGCTTAGAGAGTGTATGTTCTACTAAGGAATAGTAAGCCACAGTCTTCTGTGGCAGAATTTTAGTATTCTCAACCCTTGAGTACCCCAGGTAGAGTTAATAACTCCTTTATTTTAATCTTCTAGTATTTGGATGTAATTGTTAATACCATTATTTACACTGTGTTGCAAAAGATTTTCACTAAACTGGATTCTTTAATCTCAGAAATTGTATATTAAAATCAGGAATTGTATATTCAATCTCAGGAATTGAGATTCTGTTTAATCTCAGTAATTGTAAATTGTGGATTAAATCTAAAAGGTCACTAAACCCTCAACTTAAATACAACCTTTTTATTATTTGCAACCTGAGTTTCTGAGTACATCAGGTCATATGTACTCAGCTGTCTGAGTATATCAGGTCAAACTTGTGGTCGAGGCAGGCCCAGGCCTCGGCAATGGCTGTGGTGTTGCTCAGCATGCAGATGGCCCCTGCACATTGGCCAGGTCACCCCCCCCCCCCGCACCACTGTGGGGGGGGCTGGTATTTAAAGCCAACCTTGAAACCTGTAGGACACCAGTCTGCAAACTGGATGGTGCACTTGGTCTTGATAGTTGCAGTAGTGGCAATGGTGGCATTTACGTCCTTGGGCACTACTTCCCCATGGTACAGCATGTAGCAGGCCATGTATTTGCCATGGCGAAAGTCACACTTGACCATCTGGTTGGAGGGCTCAAAGCAGGTGTTGGTGATCTCTGCCACCAACAGCCACTCTTGGTAGGCCTTCTTGGCCAAAATGTTGGGGCCGATGAATTGATAGATGAATTGATAAATAAAAATTAAATAGTGCATATTCATCATTGCACTCAGCCTTGGTCAACAATTAAAAGACAAACAGACACACACGCACACAAAATATCAGAGATCACTTGTGCCAGAAAGTATGGGATATATAACCCAGAGCCAGCAAGCTTCTACTTTGAAGGGCCCGATGGTAAATACTTCAGGCTTTGTAGGACATAGGCTCTCTGTTGCAACTACTCTACTCTGCCATTGTTATCAAGAAAGTAGCCACAGACAACGTGTGTGTGTGTGTGTGTGCACGCGCGCGCGCACGTGAGTGTGTGAACAAATGAATGAATGGCTGGATTTTTCCATTACTGGCAGGATTTGGCCTTTGTGCAGTAGTTTGTGGACCTCTGTATTCCAAACTACTTGAAGAATAAAGTAATGGTTTTCAATAAAGTAATAGTTTTCAATGGCTGTCAATAAAAGGGAGTTAAAGAAAACTTTCAATAAAAGGGAGTTAAAGTTTTCTTTAACTCCCTTTTATTGACAAACAGTGGATGGCAGTCACCTGCTTGATATTAATTGTCTTATAATTCTCCCTTAGGTAACCCCAGGATTATGTGTAAAGCAAATTAGAATGCAAAAAGAGTTGTATTCCAGGGATAGTCTTACCTTAGCTCCTATGATAATAATAAAGTATATTGACTTATCATTTCTGGTGTGACACATAGAGAGCTTGGAAGTCCCCATTTCTGTCATCCCAACATGAAGAAAGGTGAACAAACTGAAAATCAACAGTTCTTAGATACATCAGAGAATTGAGGTCTCAAGGCAAACTGCTGCCTGCAAAACCTGGGATAGGCAGATAACAGAGAATCAAAGCTTATAGGTGGCAGAAGTCTAGGAGTAGAAGCCCTGCAACTGAAGTCAGTGTAGGTAGGAGCACTTTAAGCTTAATTAATGAATTAACTGCTGGAGGCTCTGGGTGGGCTAGCTTGAGAGTTGAAAACCAGGAAGGTTGAGTCTTGGGGGGGGGGCACTCACTTTTCTGAGCCTTACTTCAGGAGCCCTACCAGGTTCTCCCTGTGAGGATCAGAGAAAAATCTTTAACTGCCTCCATAGTGAGGGAGGATTTCAGGGGGTGGGGAATTTGCAGGTGGGGCCCAGGAGGGAGGAAGAGAAAAGTAATCATTTTGAAATATAACCAGAGCTCTCTGTTCTCCTTAACAAAGCCTGTTTCAAGGAAAAGTATTTTACCAGAGGAGTATCTGGAAAGTATCTAACCAGCATGGGCTCTGCCAATGCCTACTTGACCTGGGGGAAGGGAAATACCCAACATAGACTCTCTAAAGGACTGAGACTAACCATAAGACAGTACAATGCTTCTCTCCAACTTTACCACCGTGTCAGTAGGGCTTCTAAAACAACTGTAAGCCTCACACCTTATTTAAAGAGTCTCTAGGGATTCCGAAGGTGAACATAGGAGACAAAAACCGAGGACATTAGAGAAAATTTTAGCCTTAGACCCCACAGCTACAGCAAACAATAAACACAGCCTAACTCCTAGTCGATAAACATAAAACTCACACTAAAGTGCTGTCTACCTAATTCCTTTTATCCAGTATTATATCTGGCTTTCAACAAAAGATTACAAGTCATGCTTACAGACAAAAAACCCGCCACAATCTGAAGAGGTAAATGAAGTGTAAGAACTATGTGACAAAATCTATGTGACATAGATTTTGGAATTAACATCCTGTGGATTTAAAATTATGATTAATATGCTAAAGGCTCTAATGGAAAAAGTAGACATAATCTAAGAATGGATGGGTAATGTAAGCAGAGACATGGAATCTCTAAGAAATAATACATAGGAAATGCTAGAAATCAAAAACACTGTAACAAATGAAGAATGCCTTTGTTGGGCCCATTAATAGAACTGGCCGTGACTGAAGAATTGGTGGGCATGAAGATATAGCAATAGAAACTTCCACAACTAAAATGCAAAGAAAAAAAATGAAAAAGTTGGAACATAGTATCCAAGAACTGTGTAACAGTTAGAAAAGTTGTAACATATGCATAACTGGGATGTCAGAAGGCAAAGAGAGAAAAGAACCAGAAGTATTTGAAGTTTAGTAGGTGAGAATTTTCCAAAATTAAAGACCCCAAACTATGATCCAGGAAGCTCAGAGATACCAAGCAGAATAAATAAAAACAAAAAGATCTGCCCCTATGTATACTGTGTCCAATCTGCTAAAAATTAAAGACAAAGTTAAAATCTTGAAAGAAGCTGCTTGAGGAACAAGGTTAAGAATTGTATCAGCTTTCTCTTCAGAAACCAAGCAAGGAAGGAGAGAGAAAAGTATTTAGAGTTGAAAGAAGAAAATCACCAACCTAGAATTCTGTATCTAGCGAAATTATCCTTTAGAAGTGAAGGAGGAATAAAAACTTGTCAAACAGACAAAACTTGACGGAATGTGTAACTAGTAGACCTGCTTTGCAAGAGACGTTGAAAGTTCTTGAAAGAGAGGGAAAATAATGTAGGTAAGAAAGTTAAATCTACATGAAGGAGTGAAAGGAATAAATGAAGATGAATCCTTTTCTTTTTCTTATATTTAATTGATCTAACAGATAATAGGTTGTTAAAAATAATGTATTTGGGATTATAGCTTATAGGTCAGTGAAATTAATGACAGTGAAGTTATAAGGGACAGAAAGGAAGAGTTGGGAATACTCTTAAATTAAAAGTACTTACAGTGGGGCACCTGGGTGGCTCAGTGGGTTAAGCCACTGCCTTCGGCTCAGGTCATGATCTCAGGGTCCTGGGATCGAGTCCCATGTCGGGTTCTCTGCTCAGAGGAGAGCCTGCTTCTCTCTCTCTCTCTCTCTCTCTGCCTGCCTCTCCACCTACTTGTGATCTCTCTCTGTCAAATAAATAAATAAAAATCTTAAAAAAAAATTAAAAATTAAAAAAAAAGTACTTACAGTAACTGAAGTGGTATATTGTTCTGAACGTGGACTTGGATTAGTCATAAAAGTATATTGCAAACTGTATGGTAACCACTAAAAAGATTTTAAAAGGAAGTGTAATTGGTATGCTAAAAGTGTAGAGATAATAGAATCATAAAAGATGTTCAAATAAAACCAGAGAAGGCAGAAATAGAGAAGACAAAAAAAATAGAAAACAAAGAAAAAGGGCAATGTATAGTAAATAGTTAAAATAGGGTACGTATTAATCCAGCTATACCAATAACCAGTTCAGGTGTGCATGTTCAAAAAACACCAGTTGAAAGAGACTGTTAGAGTAGATTGGAAAACCAAAACAACTGTTTCTGCTTTACCCAGGGAGAGATCCACACAATGTTATTCAGGGTTTCCCCTCATAACTTCAAGGGAAACTTTGAACATGTCCAGAACCTTTAGTAGCCTGCAAATGAGGGAGGAAGATGTCCTCAAATTCCTTGCAGCACTTGTCATTCCTCGTCACCACTTAGGTGACACCAGCCTGGACTTCCAAATGGAACAGAACATCTACAGAAGGAAAAATGATGGCATCCACATTATAAATCTGAAAAGAACCTGAGAGAAGCTTCTGCAGGCCTTTCATGCCATTGTTGCCATTGAAAACCCAGCTGATGTCAGTGTCCTGTCATCTGGGAATATTGGCCAATTAGCTGTGCTGAAGTTTGCTGCTGCCATTGGAGCCACTTGTGTTGCTGTCCCCTCCTAGAACCTTCACTAACCAGATCCAGGCAACCTTATGTGAGCTGAGACTTATGGTGGTTACTGATTCCAGGGCTGACCACCAGCCTCCCACTGAGGTGTCCTGTGTTAACCTGCCTACCATTGCTCTGTGCATACACTCCTCTGTGCCAATGGACATTGCCATCCCTTGCACAACAACAAGGGAGCTCACTCGGACTAATGTGGTGGCTGCTGCCCCAGAAGTTTGGCACATGGGTGGCACCATTGCCCATGAGGGCTCCTAGAAGTTTGTGCCTGATCTCTACTTCTACAGAGATCCTGAAGAGATTGAAGAGGAAGAGCAGGCCACTGCTGAAAAGGCTGTAACCAAGAGGAATTTCAGGGTGATTGGATGGCTCCAGGTCCTGAGTTCACAGTGATTCAACGTGGAGTCACAGACTGGTTGTGGAGGCATGCAGAGGCCCTCTTCTGCCCCTTCAGCAGTTCCCTACCCAAGACTGGAACACTTAGCTACCACTGAAAACAGGGCTGTAACTTATGCTTCTCAGGCCACTGAATGTATAGGAACAACCACTGAGTGGCCTTAAGCTCCTCTTCTACAGAGAGAATGAAAATGGACTTAAGGTTGATGGAAAATAATGGGTTTATAAAAGTTGGGGGGAGACAAAGCAAGACAACTATATGTTGTCTACAGGTATACCCTTCACACTTTGGTGCTTTATAATTTAGTAACCAGTAACATTCTTCATCAGTATGTTGTAACACTGAATTTGAGAACTTAAAAGTTGCAAGTAAATGATGAGATACTTAAATTATAAAAAGCTCAGGAAAATGGCATTTTTGTGGGGTTCTTAAATTATTTTTTTAATTCTGGCTAGTTAATATTAGTTTCAGGTATAAAGTACAGTGGTTGAACAGTTTCATACATCACCCAATGCTCATCACAAGTGTAGTTCTTAATCCCCATCACCTATTTTACCTAGCCCCCTACCCACCTCCTCTCTGATAACCATCAGTCTGTTGTCAGTAGTTAAGAGTCTTTCTCTTGGCTTGTGTCTCTTTTTTTTCCCTTTGCTTCTTTGTTTTGTTTGTTAAATTACACATACAGATGGAATCCTATGCTATTTGTTTCTGACTGACTTGTTACTTAGCGTAATACTCTCTAGCTCCATCCACGTCATTGCAAATGGCAAGGTTTCATTCTTTTTTATGGCTGAATAATAATAATCCATTATATATACACCACATCTTCTTTACCTGTTCATCAATTGATGGACACATGGTCTGCTTCCATAGCTAGGCTATTGTAGATAACACTGCTGTAAGCGTAGAGAATACATGTATGCCTTTGAATGAGTGCTTTTGTATCCTTTGGGTAAATCCATTAGTGCAATTGCTGGATTGGAGGGTAGTTTTATTTTTAACTTTTTGAGGAACCTCCACAATGGTTGCACCAGTTTGCATTCCACCAACAGGGTATGAGGGTTGCATTCCACCAACAGGGTATGTGTTTTTCTCCACACCCTCGAAAATGGCCATGTTTTGTGTATAAACTGTTTGATTTTCTCTGTTTAGAAATATTTTTACAAGAAATTATTGAACATTGTTATGTACATTTTTTAAGCAGTATTAATGAGTTAATTTATATACCATTACATTTACCTGCTTTAAACATATAGTTCAGTGGGTTTTAGTATATTTTGGAAGTTGTGTAGTCATTATCATGATCTAATTTTAAGTCTATTTTGATTTTTTTTTTTTAAAGCAGTTGAAAAGTGAATTATCTGGGCTGGATTGATTAGAATTGGAAAGGTTATTTATCGACTCATAATTCTGAAGTTTCAAAGGCAGCAGGAGCCCTTACAGTGTAGTGTTTTTGTTTTACATGTTATTGAGACTTAACAAGAGAATGCGGATTTGTAGAAATTCAAAAGATGAAGTTGTAATTGCTCAATTCTTTTTCTCTTTGGTTTTTCCTTGCCTTTATCCTTTGTGGGGCAGTCTTTGATTTAGATATGTTTAAACGTTTTCTTTTATTTAGATGCTTACTGCTAAAAAAAAATGAATTGTCTCGATATTGCCTTAAGCTTCAGCATAACTGGTCAAATACTTAAGTCTCACTATGGCACACATTATTTTCTGACATTTCAGTTTTGTGTGTTTGTAATTATAGAACCTAACATGTCAGCTGTTACTTTCTTCTGTAACATATTTTGAACCAGTGAAATACTTGTACTTTCCTAAATTGATTTTCTGTAAGGTGGTTAGGAAATTTCTCTGCTAAACATAAAACTTAGAGTAACTTTTATTTTTAAAAAAACTTACATATTTAATAGTTCTAAAGTGAAAAAAAAAAATCAGAATCACAAAGAGGCAGCCTACTATAATCATTAAAAATGCATTCTGAAATTAGTTGTCTGGGTTTGCTACCCAGGTCAACATAACTTTTAGAAGTTGATTCCATTATCAGTAAAATGGAAATAGTAATAGTGCTTACCTTGTAACGTAAGTGGTGAAGATTAAAAGAGATAACTCATATAAAACACTTAGTGTAGAATCGGGCACATGGTAAGAACTTGATAAATGTTGGCTGTTACTTTTTAACCACAATAAATTCAAAGAACTTTTTCTCTTTAACACACCATCTGTTACTATGATTACTTCTTTGTTCTTATATTACTGTACTGTGCAGAGGAGACCATGACATTTGAGAAAGAGTTATCCAGGCAGAGAGGGAACAGCAGATGCAAAGGTGAAAAGGCTGCAGCAAGGAGGCCCTGGAGTGGTCAGAGTGTGGGGCGTGCATGGGGATGCAGCAGTGAAGTCAGAAGTAGAGGAGAGGTGGATTTGTGTTGGGCCTTGCAGGTCTAGTGAGCACTAAAACTTAGGCTCTTTTTCAGGGTGAGGTGGGAGCTATTGGAAGGCTTTGAGCAGAGGAGTAACATGACCTAACTGGTGTTTTAAAAGGCTCACCAGGTTGCTGTGTGGAGAAGAAACTAGAGGGGCAAGGGCTAAAAACAGTGAGACTAGGCTATGCTGGGTCACTGACATTTTACACTGGTGTGTGTGTGTGTGTGTGTGTGTGTGTGTGTGTGTTTGCATGTAAAAGATGAAGTATTACTTTTATATCAGTAAGTGGTGGTCTCAGGGTGTTGCAGTTAGCTATGAATGATTTCATTTTTTTATACTTTTCTTTGTTTTCTAAAAGATTTTAAAGAGTACTTTTTGTAATAAACATAACTTACCATTTTAAGTAGATCTGTGATAATAAAAGATTATGTAACATATTAGGCTCTTTGATTAGAGGGACATACTTAACATATTAAGTACGATATCATAGGTGCTGTTACTAAAATTTGAAAGATTTGCTGTCAGAGAGATGAAATGTTCAGAATACATCTATTGGAATGTAATGAAGCACCAGGAATTTTGAATAAATGACCTAAGAGTCTCCTGAATCTTTACCATAGTTAGGTAAACTTATTCAGTCTCCCCCTAGGTTCTAATTCTTGTTACTGTACGTTACAATCTTAATAATTGTATAAATTTTTATAGTCTCCTTTGTTGAAATATCAGCACCATAAAGACAGGAATTGTATGCCTCTCACTTAGAGATTCCCTAGTGCAGAATGAACGTATGCATGAATGCATGAGCTAACTCTGTAACTACCAAACTTCCTTCAGATGTCAGTTGCAGGTCTGGTGCAGTTTTTCCTGCTGTTCTTCCTCCCATGAAACACTGTTAACTCCTTTGTGTAGTGTTTAAGTTATAAGTTACTAAGTATAGTAGAAGTTATAAATAAAAATAGCAAACTTTAGTATTTTTTAAAAGATTTTTATTTATTTAATTGACAGAGAGCACAAGCAGGGGGAATGGCAGCAGAGGAAGAGGAAGAAGCAGGCTCCCCGTTGATCAAGAAGCCCAAATCAGGGCTTGTTCCCAGGACCAGGGTATCAGGACCTGAGCCAAAGGCAAATGCTCAACTGACTAAGCCACCCAGGCGCCCCCAGACTTTATTATTTTTACCAGTAAAAAATCTTTTCTCTATACACCATTTTCAACAGTACAAAAAGATAGCTTTATTGTAAATTTTTGTTTACAGATGACCTTTTTGAATGTGTAATTTATTAAACTAGACAGCATTACCAAAGAGAAATACCAGAATTTAAATTAGTATGTATAACCTCAGATTGTTGGGTTCTTTTTAGCTTGACGTATGGCAGCATTTTTCCAAAACTCCCCAAAATCCTTTTCTCCCAATGTGGTGGGTTTCACTGGTATATGTGGTATTGGTATATGTACTAATATATGTTTATTTAAAAGAAATGTTCAGTGTGCTTACTAGAGATTTCTTAAAATTCTTTATCATTTTTCACTGGTGACATGGGGGAGGAGAAAAAATAGCTTTGTGATGTCACTACCATACTTCTTTATTTTTAACCTCTGAAAATTATGACATATTACATCAGTATAGTCTGACTTCTTCTTCCTTTTTTTTTTTTTTTAAAGACTTTATTTACTTATTTGACAGAGATTATAAGTAGACAGGCAGGCAGAGAGAGAGAGGAGAAAGCAGGGCTCTATCCCAGGACCCTGGGATCATGACCTGAGCCGAAGGCACAGGGTTTAACGCACTGAGCCACCCAGGTGCCCCAGTATAGCCTGACTTCTTGTTGAAAATAAAGTAAGAGGAAAGGCTGGCATATTGACAACCTATGTACTTAGCTGTGATCGTTAAGGCTTAATTTTGGGTGAAGTGATTTCTTTCTTGAAGGCTACTTCCAGAGAATGCACTATTAACTAAATACTTTTTTTTTTTTTAAGATTTTATTTATTTGAGAGAGAGAGAGAGCGCGCGCGCACATAAGCAGGGGGAGCTGCAGAGGGAGAAGGAGAATCAGGCTCCCTGCTGAGCAGGGACTCCCCCCACACACACACCAAACTTTGGACTTGACCCCAGGACCTTGGGATCATGACCTGAGCCAGAGACAGACACTTAAGTGACTAAGCCACCTAGGCACCCCTAAATACTTTTATTTTATGTCCATCTCAGTTCTTTAGAAAATCTTTCTGATCACTTTTGTTTTCTTCAAGAGTTTTATTCACTATTTCTCACTCTTAGGGGATTTTTGAAGGTTTTAAAAAACAAAATCCAGAGAATTCCAGAAAGTTTTTCCTACATAAAAATGGATATGAAGAATCTCAGGACTGGGGCACCTGGGTGGCTTAGTGGGTTAAAGCCTCTGCCTTCTGCTCGGGTCGTGATCTCAGGGTCCTGGTATCTAGTCCTACATTGGGTTCCCTGCTGAGCGGGGAGCTTGCTTCCTCCTCTCTCTCTGCCTGCCTCTCTGCCTACTTGTGATCTCTGTCAAATAAATAAATACAATATTAAAAAAAAAAAAAGAATCTCCAGACAGAAGGAAAGCTCCCTTGTGTTTTTTGGTTGGTGGTTTGGAAAACTGTGAATACACTTGAATACTAGTGCATGTATTACTTCAGGGTCCTACTTTTGTTGTATTAAATGGCACATATTAACAAAGTCTGTAAGTATTTATAGTTTTCTCTATTACTTTCTTGTTCCATCTTTGCTTCTAGTCCATTTAAGTCCCAGTTTTCTCAGTTCCTTTCATCACTTTCTTTTTTTCTCCAGTTCTGCCCCTGAAGTGGGCATGTACCATCTGTTTGTGACCCTACAGCTATTCCTTGTTTTCTGTCCTTCCCTAGGTGACTTCCCTCTGGATAACTAATGTTGAATGCCTACACCTGTATTTCCTCTTAATCTTTATAGTTAACCACCACTTTCTGACCTCTCCTTCAAGTCATTACTCTAGGCAGACTCTCTGCATTAGTCTGTTACATCTAAACTTGTGTTCAGTGTGGATCATCTAGTCTATAACAAGACACAAGTAAAATGTGAAGGGAAGTATTTCTTCACAGAGCTCAGGTTAATAGAATACAAGGTGTTTATAGTAAATAATTCAGAATTTCCTGGTTTGTCTCCCTGAATTTTGTCTCCATCTCTTTTTTTTCTGTTTTCTTCTCTTTTTCTTATCCTTTCTACCTTTTACCTTTTTCTCTGTCTCCTGTCTCCCTCTCCCAATACAAAAGAAAAAAAATTTACTTGTGTAATTTGTCAAAATTTTATCTTCTGCATTTCTCACATTTGGAATCTTGGAAGTTATAAGCTCTCTACTTATCAGGTTAGTTGAAAGCCTAATGAGGTAGTTTAAGAAAAGATGTAATGAGCTTAAAATCATTTAATAATGTACTGTAGGGAAGGTGTGAGTCAGCAGGCAAGTTTAATAGAAGGAAAGGGATGTGCTAGGCTGATTGCTTGCTTGCTTTGGTCTGCAAATACAATTCCAACCAGTTGAAGATGGAGAGGAATGAAGCTAAAAGGACACTTTGGGATTCCTAACTCCTGAAGTGAGATGTAAAATGTAATGAATACTCTATTTGGTTAGAAGTACAAACTTATATCTTGCTGTATTTAAATAATAGAATAACTTCTCCCTCCTGGTTTTAAATAGTTTTTTTAAGTAAGTTGGAATGTGTATTCCAGTATTGACAGTGCAGTATGAACAAGTTAGATGTTGCTTAGAAAACTGTTTTTTTCTAGATGTAGACAATGAACTGTGAAGGTCTATAATCAAAATCCACCTGGAGAAATCAGTTTTGTAGGAAATTGTTTTGGATGTCCGTGCTATAGTGTATTTGCTACTTGATTATATAGCTGAGGTTACACATGTTTTTATCTTTGTGATGACTTTTAAAGAAATGAATGGGCTTTGGAGTGATTGTGGGAGATTAAAAAAAACAAAACTTTATATTTTAGACTTGTGTATTTTGGTTGTTTTGGATTGTAGCTCATCCCTTGAGTTCCAGATACAAAAGTGTGAACATTAAGTACTCTTTAATGATGAAATCTTGTTTGTTACTGTCACTCATGTTCTTTTTTTTTTTTTTTAAGATATTTATTTATTTGTCAGAGAGAGCGTGCAAGTACAAGCAGGGGGAGCAGCAGGCCCAGGAAGAAGCAGGCTCCCCACTGAGCAGAGAGCCCTATGTGGGGCTCAATCCCAGGACCCTGGGATCATGACCTCAGCTGAAGGCAGTTGCTTAACATGCCCAGGCATCTCCATGTTCTTTTTCCAAACTTAGGATCATAATCAAGTTGTATTTTAATTTTATATTTATACTGTTTTATGTTATTTATATATAATATATTTACTGTAATATTAATGAATAATATGTATATTAATTTTAATTTTACAAATATATGATACAGGGTTCATCACAAACCAGCAGGAGGATTATTTAAGAAATGTTATCAGTGTAATTGCTTAGCTGTTTGAAGGATAAAAGAAATAAATGTAGAGCTCAACTCAACAGCAGGTCATCAGAACAATTACAGATGAATAAACGGTTCAGTGAAAGAAAACTGGGATGATTAAGAAAAAAAAAACTAGAACAAACTAGAAATAAACTATGATGGAACATAATATTTTTTTTCTCTTAGGAGTAATAGAAAACATCTCAAACAAAAAGATTTTACTACTTAAAATAAAAAACCAAACACTTTTAGGTATTAAACTTTTTTAACTTATATAGAAGTCCAAATTAAATGACAAATCAGAACAGAATAAAATTTTTGTGGTTATGCTGCCATTAAAAATTTTTAAGGAGAGTATATCATTACATGAGTAAATTCTTTTGATAGAATATGAGAAAAAAAATCACTGTATAGTCACACAGTTTCACACAGCCAGACACACCACATACGTACAACCCTAATTGTAGAAAAAGAGAATGGAATAAAAACACACCAAAATATTGCCTTTCCATAATGCTGGGATTGATAATACATGGGTGATTTTCAAAAATTGTATGTGTTTTTCTGAAATAAGCAACTTTTAAAAATATTTTTTGAAATTGCTTACAGAAAACACTTCCTAATTCCTTTCTAGCTGGACTTTCCAGCTTATCTTCTCTGCCCTCCTTTCTCTTACACACAGTTTCTCTCCCAGGTACTAGCACAGTGCTGTTTACAAAATTTTACAAAGATTACGATGTGAATGCCTTCAACTTGTTCCATTTTACTATGTGGCCCACTACATTTTATTTGTATTAGGTCTAGTTGTATCACATAGTGAGGTTTGTTTTTTTTTTTTTAAAGATTTTATTTATTTGTCAGAGCGAGCGAGAGCGAGCACAGGCAGACAGAGTGGAAGGCAGAGTCAGACGGAGAAGCAGGCTCCCTGCGGAGCAAGGAGCCCGATATGGGACTCGATCCCAGGACGCTGGGATCATGGCCTGAGCCGAAGGCAGCTGCTTAACCAACTGAGCCACCCAGGCGTCCCACATAGTGAGGTTTTTGCCCATTCATGAAGGATATCCTTGCTTTGCATCTGTTGCCTGATAAGTATTTTGGAGTATTTGATGTTCTCTTAAAGGTCTGGTATATAGTCTTCCATCTTTTTTCCTTGGCTTTGGCTTTACCCTTTAGCAGCAATGCTTCCCTCTTCTCTTTGCATATTCAGTGGCAGATTTCAAGACCATAATTAGGTCACCCCAGCTTACCATGTTCTCTCCACTGTTTTTCACCCCATTTTACCTTGTACTACCAGTATAGCATTTGTCATAGTTTGCGTGTACTGTATTTTCTCCTGTATGTGTCTTTCCCGGTAGATGTTGAGCCCCCAATGGGCAGTCACCATGTTTTATTCATCTTTGTGTCTCCCACAGTGCTGTGTCAGCAAATATTTATAGTCTTATGTTGATTTTAAATAATGATTTGTCACAGTTTGAATCACTAGTAGAAAGATGTAGAAACCCATTTTTACCCACATGCATTTCTTATTTGATATATAATCTTTTTTTAAAGATTTTATTTATTTATTTGACACAGAGAGAGAGATAGGCAAGTAGGCAGAGAGGCAGGCAGAGAGGCTCCACGCTGAGCAGAAAGCCTGATGCAGGGCTCGATCCCAGGACCCTGAGATCATGACCTGAGCTGAAGGCAGAGGCTTAACCCACTGAGCCACCCAGGCGCCCCTTGATATATAATCTTTTTTTTTTTTTTTAAAGATTTTATTTATTTATTTGATAGAACGAGACACAGCGAGAGAGGGAACACAAGCAGAGGGAGTGGGAAAGGGAGAAGCAAGCTTCCTGCTGAGCAGGGAGCCCGATGCGGGGCTCAAGCCCAGAACCTGGGATCATGACCTGAGCCGAAGGCAGACGCTTAATGACTGAGCCACCCAGATGCCCCCCCTTGATATATAATCTTAACGCACCATCTTTTTTTTTTTTTTTTAAAGATTTTATTTATTTATTTGCCAGAGAGAGAGAGAAAGAGAGCGAGCGAGCACAGGCAGGCAGAGTGGCAGTGGAGGCAGAGGGAGAAGCAGGCTCCCCGCCAAGCAAGGAGCCCCCCATGTGGGACTCGATCCCAGGATGCCGAAGGTAGCCGCTTAACTGACTGAGCCACCCGGGCGTCCCAACGCACCATCTTTTTAAAGAGATTTATTTTTTACGTTGTAAAAGCAAAGGATATTCATTATAGAAAATGTAAAAAACTAACTTATTTCCACTATCTGCATGAAACATACATGTTTCTTTAGACTCTTTTTCCCTATAGTTTTTTGGTTTTGCCTCACTTAAATCATATTGTATACTGTCATTTTCCTTAATATTCATTCATTATAATTATTCATTTATTCAACTAATACTCAGTACCTAATATTAGGCAAGTATTCTTTTAGAACTCTGGGGTTGTAGTAGTAAACAACTTACTTAAAAAGATGTGTTTTCATAAAGCCTGTATTTTACTGGAGAGAGACATAAAAGGCAATAAATTAAGAATGAATATACTGTGTGGCATAATGATAAATTCTCAGAAGAAGAAAAGCAAAGCAGGGAAAGAAGGAGTTGTATGTCAGGGAGAGGAGAGGAGTACAGTTTTAAGTAGGTTGGTCAGGGAGCCCTCACCAAGGTAATATTTGTATAAAGACCTGAATTATAGAGTGAATCATATGGATATTTGAAGACAAAGCCTTCATTTATAATGGTGGGACATAAATGTTCAACAGTAAGAGAATGATTATTATTATTTGTAAATTATTATCAAGATTTTATTATGTAACCATAAAAGATTCTGATGTCAGTTCAAGTATAATGACTTAGGAAAAGGCCCACCATGCAATGTTAAATGGGAAAGGCAAAATAAAAAACTAATTTTACCCTAACTTTAAAAAAGATCTTATATACATATGTGTGTATAAATATATGAGTGTAACTAGAAGAAAATTAGAACCAGAACTTAGCAGAAGTTCTTTGCTGGATATGGTCTTGGGTTTTTTTCCATTTTTATATTTCTCAAAAATTTTTAATGAGTATATATTAAAATAATCTTTAAAAGTACTTAAAAATTAATTTTGATACATCTTAACTTCCAGGTCCTGCCATAATGGAGTAATGGATATTGAACTTATCCTTTCTCTAAAATCAGCCATGAAACTGAATAAAATACCGTAGCAATTGAGGTGTTCTTAGTATTAAATAACAAAGCATAGGGGAGTGATCCTTGAGAAGGAAAACCCAAGAGGTAAGCTCACACTGGCTTTCCAAACTGCAGCTCAGGATGAGAGCCCAAAAGAGAGACCAGAGCTTTAGTGCAGTGGAGAAAACAGTGACTGGAGTGTGTAGCTGCTGAAGGAGCTGGAATTTGTGAAGCTGGGTACTGGCAAGGAGCAAGCTGTTTAGAGAAGGAGCTTCAGAAATCTCCACAGGGTCCTTGGATTCTTTGGCTGAATACTGAACTCCACATATGCAGGGCAGGTCTCTTTTCAGAGAACAACTAACTACCAG
The DNA here is from genome assembly GCF_964662115.1 of Mustela nivalis. Taxonomy (NCBI): domain Eukaryota; kingdom Metazoa; phylum Chordata; class Mammalia; order Carnivora; family Mustelidae; genus Mustela; species Mustela nivalis. Next base: position 109,845,184 of record NC_139025.1, read on the forward strand.
GACCTGTAAGTCAAGAAGAGAGACTAGAAGTCACACAGAATTTTGGCCAAATTGGAAGGAGCTAGTTGAGCCTCTTGGGCAACCGTTGAAATCCCAGAAAGTCTTATACTATAGAACTAAGATTACTCTACCCATAGAGTAGGAGCTGTTTTACTCCCATTCTGTCTAAAACTAACCCTCAGAAGTATCAGGTTGAACTGCCCATAAATTAACTTTATGGCAGAACATATTTTGAAGGAACTCCAGACATTCAACACAGTACCAACAATTTCCAGCTATATACAAAATTACTAGACATGAAGTGGGAAAATGTAATTCATCTTGAGGAAAAAAAAAAACAATAGGAACAGAGTCAAAAGACAAAATGTGGACAAAGTTGGCTGATATTTTAAATTGTCTCTGGCAAATAGGCTTAAGTAAAGGAAAAGATGGGCATGATGCATGCCCAGGTAGGGAAACTAAACAGATACAGAAATCTAGGAAAGCTTGGGTGGCTCCATCAGCTAAATGTCCAACTCTTGGTTTCAGCTCAGGTCATGATCTCAGGGTTATGAGAACAAGCCTAGGGTTCTGTGTTCACTGGGGAGTCTGCTTGAGAATCTTTCTTTCTCCCTCTGTCCCACCCCCACTTGCACTTACTCTCGTTCTCTCAAATAAATACATCTTAAGAAAAATGGAAATTTAAATAAAAATCATATGGAAAATCTAGAATAGAAAAGTTCAATACCTGAAATGAAAAACTGACAGGATATGTTTAATGGCCAATGGAAAACTGCCAGAAGAAAACTTACGTAGACTGAACCCAGACTGGGGAAAAAAAAAAAACAAGCCTCAGAGATCCCCTGCCAACACTGGGTGGTAGAACACATGTGTAAATTGAATCCTGGAGAGAAGAGATATTGTAGCAAGAAAATATTTAACGATATGATAGTTGAAAGATTTCCAAATTTGATTAAAATTTGGACAATAAATTTCACAGACCTGTGGAGGTCGACAAATTCCAAGCACAATAAACAAAGAAAACCATACTAAGACATCAAGTCAGATTGCTGAAAACCAAACATAAAGAGAACATTTTAAAAGCAGCTAGAATGGGGGAAAAGACACATTGTATCATACATAAGGGAACAGTAATAGGAATGAACACTTAATTTTCATCAGAAATAATAGAGACTAGAAGACAATGGAGTATCTTTTTTTCAGTGCTGAAAGAACAAAGTTAATCAACCTCAGATTTTAAATCCATCAAAAATATCTCTCAGCAATGGAGGCAAAATAAATATATTTTTATTTGAGCAAAAGCTAAGGGAACTTTTCCCCATTAGACTTCACTACAAATAATACTAAATTAAGTTCTTCATGCTAAAGGAAACAGACTAGTCAGAAACAGCTCTAAATAAAGGAATGAGGAGAACCAGAATTGGTCTTCATATTGGAAAATATAAATGACATTTTTTCTTATATTTTATAAAAACATTAAAAAATTGCCTCTGAAAAAAATGTTAATATGTTGTGGGTTTATAATGTGCAGTAACACAGGATAGTAAGAAGGTAGATTGAATTATATTGTTGTAAGAAGAAAAGATATAATACTAACAAAATAGACAGTTACAGGTTAAGGATCTCTATTTGCAAATCCTAAAGCAGTCACTAAAAAGCCAATAGAAGCAATAAAATGGAATACTAAAAAATACCAGATGAAGGAAATCCACCCATATTTTTACCTTAAATGTGAATTGACTGAACACTACAACTTACAAATCAGATTTTTCAGACCGGATAAAAATGCAAGACTGCATCAAAAACTATTATAAAAGGTGTACTTTAAATGTAACAATACAGGGTAAATGTGAAAGAAGGAAAAAGACATAGTATACAAATATTGATCATAAGAAAGTTGGAGTAGTTTTGGGCGCCTGGGTGGCTCAGTTGGTTAGGCAACTGCCTTCATTCAGCTCAGGTCATGAAACCAGGGTGCCGGGACTGAGTCTTCCAGCTCCACGGGGAGTCTGCTTCTCCCCTCTTAGGCTCTTTCTCACCGTCTTTTTCAAATAAATAAAATCTTAAAAAAAAAAAACCCAAACAAAAGGAAAGCTGGAGTAGTTTTAATAGTAGTCTTCAAGATAAAGGGTATTAGCAATGATGAAGGGAAACATTTCATGATGATAAAAGAACCAATTCATCAAAAAGACATAAAATCCCAAATATGTATTTGTATCATATATTGGAGCTTCAATATACAAGACACAAGAGCCAATTAAATGAAGAAATAAAAGCAAATACTGTAGGCCAGTCAGCTGTGGAATGATATTTTAGCTTTTTATAATAAACTTAAGAAAGGGGACATTTTGCTCACTAATTTTTTTTATCTGAATTGAATTCCTTCACTCATTTACATTTGTTTATTCACTGTTTTGATGTACATTAACTCTCTGAGCAGTTAGTTCTTTTATCTGGTATCAGTAAATAGAGCATAAGCTTATAGTAAAACAGATCTGTATTTAAATTTTGATGCTTCTTCTAGATTTATATTTCTTTGCACCTTATTTTAATAATAAGCAGTGAATTTGAAGTACTATGTAGCCTCACTAAGTACACAACAGTGTTATTACCTGGAAGAGATTTAGTATTTTTGTATTAGTATTTTTTGGTTTGTTTTGGATGGAGTTGATTGGAGCCACCTTTGTTGCTCACTGCACATGCTGCTGAAGTTGGGTCTCTATTTCCTTCTCCATTAAGGAATAGCTGTACTTTACTTAGTTATTCTCACCTCTAGAGGCCCAGATGCTATATATCCATACACCAGGCTTACTGTTTTTTTCTGCAGTCTCTCAAATAATCAGCCTGGCAATGCATTGCCCCCTCACTGGTTTTCCACATTGGCTCTTCGCAAAATAGGGATACCATGTTTCTTCTATTTTGGATATAAAGCTTAAGAAACAAACGATGTGTAATCATAGTCAGTGAAACATGAAGGTTTCCTTAGGATGCCTCTCTTAAGGGAAAATATAGTGAAAGATAAGATGAAGTCTCAGTCATAACTGTACAAGGGAGGAAGGCAGGAGAAACAAGGAATATTCTGTATCTTAATATGTGGATAATTGATTGTGAGGATTAAAGTCTTAATGCTGTTGCTTATATATAATAAATGTTTGTGCGGGCTCATTACTGGAGAAATAATAAAAATGAAAGAAAACTGTGACAAATTGATTTGGTTGAGTAAGAACGTATTGATTACTATCCTTTACATGAGATATTTAGCATTCATGCTTAAATACATTGCCACGAAAAACAATTATACATATCATTAAATTTGTGTTAAAGCTATAAATTAAATCTTACTTATCATGCAATGCAGTTAATGTGTACTCAGACAACTGGTTTTATGGACATTGACTTAAAATGCTTAGTGGAAAAGATAAAGCATTTGCTTTAGAGTAGTCCATGCGTTCACTTAGGGCATCAAAAGGAAACAGTCACACAAATCCCAGAGTATGTGCGATTCTCAAGTCAACTGTACTGGACTCCAAAAAGGGACTATCATGGGGGGGAAAAATGTAGAAGGATTGTTCTAGATAGGAGCCACTTAGAAAGCATGAACCTGTTGGGACACCTGGGTGGCTCAGTCAGTTGAGCATCTCCCTTCCACTCAGGTCATGATGATCCCAGGGTCCTGCAATTGAGTTCTTCACATTGGGCTCCTTACTCGGCAAAGAGCCTCCTCCTCCTCTGTCTGCCACTCCCCCTGCTTGTGCACTCGTGCACTCTGTCTCTGACAAATAAATGAAAAACATCTTTTAAAAAGTGCACAAACTTGGACTGATCTATCTGTGAGGTTAAATCTCTATAAGACAGTCTTGTGATAATTAGGGAAAATGTAAATGTGGGCTGTGTGCTATATTGTGAAATTGTTAATTTTCTCAGGTGGCATAATGGAATTGTGGTTATTTAGAATTTGTTTTTTCATAGGAGATGCTTGCCAAACTGAAATGCTTGCCAAACTATTTAAGGATTAAATGTTTTAATATCCACAACTTACTTGGCACAGCACAATACATGTGTCAGAGTGTGTGTGTGTGTGTGTGTGTGTGTGTGTACTTTATGCTAAAGAGAAAATAAATTAGCAGATGTTGAATCTAGGTGTGCAGTTCTCTTCTTTCATATCTTAATAATAAATAGTTGGAGAATATTTGCATGCATTTGGCAATTTTTAAAATACCTGCTGGCTCACGAGTGTATGACTCATGACCAAGAGTTTGAGCCCAATATTGGGTGTAAAGATTACTAAAAATAAAATCCTTAAAAACAAGTAAATAACCTTTCAAAAAAGAAATCATGATGAAAATTAGAAAATGCTGAGAAATTGAATATGATAAAAAGATTTTGTCAGAATATGTAGATGTACCAAATTGGTACTTGATAGAGAAATTTGTAGATTTACTGCTTTGCACTAGGTGAAAAAGAAAAATTGAAAATTAATGAACTAATAAGCTTTCAATTTAAGATGAAAAATTAGGAGTTAACCCCCCCCCCCCCAAAAAATAGGAAGAAGTAAGTAAAAAAGGTAATAAAGGAAAATGAATAGGAAACTAAGCTATCATGGGATCACCAACATCTCAGTCGGTTTCTTTGAAAAATTTTGTTAAATGGTCCAGACTCAGGAATGATAGATGAAGAAAAAAGTAGATGTAAATAATATTAGGAATGAAAAATGAGACATAAATGTGATGCAGCAGAGATTAAAATAAGGGAATTTGTAAGCAACCTTGATGTCCTTATATTTTAAAAAATTGAATGCCGTGGGTGTACCTGGGTGGCTCAACGGGTTAAGCCTCTGCCTTCAGCTCAGGATCAAGCCCTGCATCGGGCTCTTTGCTCGGCAGGGAGCCGGCTTCCCCCTCTCTCTGTGCCTGCCTCTCTGCCTATTTGTGATCTCTTGCTCTGCCCAATAAATAAATAAATAAAATCTTTTTTTTTAATTGAATGCAATGGATAAATTCCAAGACAACTTTAAATTACTTCAATAATAGAAAACCAGATTGCTCTTTTACCACTAAGGAAGATGAATGGGTTCTTTAAAAACTTCCTGCAAATAAAATAGCAAGTCCCAATAATTTTAGAAGTGAAATCCACCGAAATATTCAAGGAAAATCTTACACAAATTTACAAATTAGAAAAAGAGGGAATGAATACTCCATGGTCTTTACAAAATATGTGTAAACTCTTGATACTCTTCCCTCCTAGAGGTGGAAGCCTGATTCCCTTATCTTGAGGGTGGACTGGACCTAATGATGCAATTCTAACAGAAGTAATGAAAAAATGATGGGTGGGACTTGAACAAATAGTTCATAAAAGGCAATACAGCTTCTTCCTCACTCTTTCTGTTGGTTTACTTGTTCTTGGAGAAACCAGCTACTTATCAAGAGAACACAAACCTATGGAGATACTTACATGGTGGAACACTGAGGCCTCCTGCCAACAGTATGTGAATGGACCATTTTGAAAGTGGATTCTTTAGCCCCTGCTGACATCGTGACTGAAACCTAATGAGAAATCCTTAGACCCCCCCCCACTAAGCCACTCCCAAGTTCCTGACACACAGAAGCTTTTAGATTATAAATTTTTGTTGGTTTGAACCACTACAGTTTTGGAGGTAATTTATTACACGGCAGTAGCTAATATACATTCCTGCTCATTTTGTGAGGCTAGTATAACCTAGGCACCCAAACGAGATACAATATAAAAATGGCCTTTAATTTTACTATCGCATTCAAGCATAGGAACAGAGAGTCCAAAACAAAAAGTAGAAAATCAAAGCCAAAGATGTATAAAACAGGAGAGTACATCTTAGCCAGCTTAAATATATTAGAGTACAAAGTTAGCCCATTAGGAAATCTGTTCATATAATGTATCACTTTAACAGATGAAAGAAGACAAATTATTTGATTATCTGAATTGATGTAGGAAAAGAATTTAATTTAATAATAGTCAACATGTTTGTGATAAAACTCCTAGTAAGCTAAAAATAGAAATCAATTGATGAACAATGTCTACAAAGAAGCCACAGAAAGTCTACTGATTAGTAAAAAAAAAAATCTAAAACACCCCCCCTTTTAAAATTTAAATTTAATCAATTAACATATAATGTATTATTTCTTTCAGTGGTACAGGTCTGCTTCATCAGTCTTATATAATACCCAGTGCTCATTACAATACATACCCTCCCCAGTGTCCATCACCTGTTCCCCTTACCCCATCTCCCTCCCCTCCAGCAACCCTCACTTTGTTTCCTAAGATTAAAAGTCTTATGATATGTCTCCCTCTCTGGTTTCATCTTGTTTCTTTTCTTTTCTTCTTTTTTTTTCTTTTTTTCCTGTTTTCCCCTATGATCCTCTGCCTTGTTTCTTAAATACCACATAGGAGTGAAATCATATGATAATTGTTTTTATCTGATTGACCTATTTCACTTAGCGTAACACCCTTTAGTTCCATCCACGTTGTTGGAAATGGCAAGATTTTAATTTTTTGATGGCTGCGTAATAGTCCAGTGTGTGTGTGTGTGTGTGTGTGTGTGTGTGTGTGTACACACACACACACATAGGCATCACATCTTTATCCATTCATCTGTCAGTGGACATCTGGGCTCTTTCCATAGTTTGGCTATTGTGGAAATGGCTGATATAAACATTGGGATGCACGTGCCCCTTCAGATCACTACATTTGTATCTTTGGGATTAATACCCAGTAGTGCAATTGCTGGGTCATAGGATAGCTCCATTTTCAACTTTTTGAGCAACCTCCATGCTGTTTTCCAGAGTGGCTGCACCAGCTTGCATTCCCACCAACAATGTAGGAGGGTTCCCCTTTCTCCACGCTGTCAGCATCTGTCATTTCCTGACTTGTTATTTTAGCCATTCTGACTGGTGTGAGGTTATATCTCACTGTGGTTTTGATTTGTATTTCCTTGATGCAGAGTGATGTTGAACATTTTTTCATGTTTGTTTTGGCCATTCATATGCCTCCTTTGGAGAAATGTCTGTTCCTGTCTTCTGCCCATATCTTGATTGGATTATTTGTTCTTTGGGTGTTGAGTTTGGTAAGTTCTTTATAGATTTTTGGATACTGGCCTTTTATCTGATATGACATTTGCAAATGTCTTCTCCCATTCTGTTGGTTTTCTTTTGTTTTTGTTGACTATTTCCTTTGCTATGCAAAAACTTTTGATCTTGTTGGGGTAGTTCATTTTTGCCCTTGCTTCCCTTGCCTTTGGCGATGTTGCTAGGAAGAAGTTGCTGTGGCTGAGGTCAGGAAAAAGTTCTTCCTGTGTTTTCCTCAAGGATTTTGATGGATTCCCATCTCTCATTGAGGTCTTTCATACATTTTGAGCCAATTTTTGTGTGTGGTATAAGGAAATGTTCCAGTTTCATTCTTCTGCATGTGGCTGTCCAATTTTTGCAACACCATTTGTTGAAGAGACTATCTTTTTTCCGTTGGATATTCTTTGCTGCCTTGTTGAAAATAAGTTGACCGTAAAATAGGGGGTTCATTTCTGGGTTCTCTATTCTGTTCCATTGACTTAGGTGGGTTTTTGTGTGTGTGTGTGTGTGGGTACCATACTCTCTTGATAGCAGCTTTGTAATAGAGCCTGAAGTCCACAATTGTGATAGCACCAGCTTTGGTTTTCTTTTTCAACATTCCTTTGTCTACTCCGGGTCTTTTCTGGTTCCATACAAATTTTAGGATTAATTGTTCCAGTTGTGTGAAAAAGTTTATGATATTTTATAGGGATTGCATTGAATGTGTAGATTGCTGTAGGTAACATAGACGTTTTCACAATATTTTTTCTTCCAATCCATGAGCATGAAATGTTTTTCCATTTCTGTGTATCTTCCTCAATTTCTTTCATGAGTGTTTTATAGTTTTCTGAGTATAGATCCTTTGCCTGTTTTGTTAGGTTTATTCCTAGGTATCTTATGGTTTGGGGTACAGTTATAAATGGAATTGACTTCTTAATTTCTCTTTCTTCTGTCTCATTGGTGGTGTATAGAAGTGCACCTGATTTCTGTGCATCGATTCTATATCCTGCCACTTTATACTGAATTTCTATACAAGTTCTAGCAATTTTTGGGTGGAGTCTTTTGGGGTTTCCACATAGGGTATCATGACATCTGCAAAAAGTGCGAGTTTGACTCTGGATTTGGATGCCGTTTCTTTCTTTTAGTTGTCTGATTGCTGAGGCTAGGACTTCTAGTACTATGTTGAACAGCAGTGTTGATAGTGAATATCTCTGCCATGTTCCTGACCTTAGGGGAATAGCTGTCTGTTTTCCCACATTGAGAATGATGTTTGCTGTGGGTTTTTCTATAGATGGCTTTTATGATATTGGAGGTATGTGTCTTCTATCCCTACACTATGAAGAGTTTCTATCTAGAAAGTATACTGTACTTTATTAAATGCTTTTTCTGCATCTACTGAGAGGGTCATGGGGTTCTTTTCCTTTCTTTTATTTATGTCATTTAGAACACTTTTAAAAATTAGAAACAACTTATGGGTGCTTATTATCACTCTTACCCATATTGTAGAGTCTTCACACATTCAGAAGTAGAAGGGAAAAACAAGTAAAAGTTAGGAATAATTAGAAGAGACAAAACTATCATACATTAACTTGTATGGAAAACTCAATGTACATAAAAATTGAACTTATTAATAGTATAGCAAAAGTCATTTGCATTTGTATATACAATAAAACTTTTACATAAAAATATATAATTTAAAAACAAAAAAATATAGGTTCTTGTAAATCTGAGATTTTAGAAGATTTAAATGTCTGATTTAAAGCCTTATTGAAAGAATTAAATAATTTAAACCTAAGTAAATGGAGAAATGTACTACTACCAAAGAAATTCTTTCATGTCTTACCAATTAAGTCTACAGATTCAATGCAACTTTAACCGAAACATTGTTATCCATAAAACCATATAATCAGATCTTACGCTTTTTTAGATAGAAAATGGCCTGTAATAGGCAAGATGCTCCTGAAGAAAAAAGTTTAGCACTTGCAATCTCAAGTGCCAAGACTAATTATGACTACAGTATTTATGGCATAGAGTTCCAATTTCTCCATATCCTTGTTAACAGTTGTTACTTTGTTGTGTTTATTTAATCCATCCTGATGGCGAGGAGGTGCTGTCTCATTTTTTACTTTATTAATGTTCAGTTGCTCTAGCACTATTTGTTGAATATCTGTCCTCCATTGAAGTGCTTTTGCATCTTTTGTCAAAAAGAATTGAATGTATTTGAATGGGTCTGTTTCTAGGTGCTCTGTTGTGTTCCATTGTTCCTGTGTCTATTACTGCCAATATGACAATAACATCAGCTTTGTAAAATGAATTGGGAAGTTTTTCCTCTTCTAGTTTCTGGAAAAAATTTTATGAAATTGTTGTTCTTAAATGTTTGGTAAATTCTCTAGCATTTCTGAACATTTATATTTAATTCTAAAGTTTTGTTAATCTGTGTTAACATAATATGAGTGAAACCACACTAAGAGAAGATAGTAGGACACAGCTGAAAGAAGAGTAGTATTTGAAAAGTTTTACAGATTGCTAAGAGAAGCAAACAAATTTGAGCAAAAACTGTAATCAGACATTTCATTAAAAGGATACATGGTTTAAAAAAAAAACACAAAAACATGCTCAGACTTGTTAGTTTTCAGAGGAAGGCAAATCATGACAGTATTTTATACCCACCAGACTTGGCAAAAATTAAATGTCCTCCTGGCTATTGGATAAATCTTTTCTATATAGAATTATAGAGCCAAAGACCATTTAAATAATAATAAAAAATAAAGCTGGACTGTATGTGTTTTTATGTTTTAAATACCTTGTAGATTTGGAGCAGAATTAATAATAAAGACTTAAAAATTTTAATAAAAAAACTCTACCCTGAGTGTTTCCTTCATTTTGTTGTTTTCTCTCCTTTGCTCCTGTTTGGGGAGCATGTAACTCGGATTAGGGATTTGGAGAAATCACAGTATTTTTTTTTTTTGGAGTGTGTTCTTTGTTTTGCCTGTGGCACCTTCCATAAGTCATAGAAAAAAATCCCCTCCTTAGGGGAAATAACTCTCTTTTATTGTCTTTTTTTTTTTTTTAAGATTTTATTTATTTATTTGACAGACAGAGATCACAAGTAGGCAGAGAGGCAGGCGGGGGTGTTGGGGGGGGTGGGGAAGCAGGCTCCCTGCCAAGCAGAGAGCCTGATATGGGACTTGATCCCAGGACCCTGAGACCATGACCTGAGCTGAAGGCAGAAGTTTAACCCACTGAGCCACCCAGGCGCCCCTCTGCTTTTATTGTCTTAATTGTCACCCTTATATGTATTTTAGATCCCTTTTGGTTCTAGAATATTGTTAGGAACTAGATCCTCAAAGCCAGCTTAGGCTTTACCAATACCCTGTGTACCATTGATTCTCCTTGGACTTGTGGGAATAGTCTTACCTGTGCTTCTAGATCATCATTTTCTAGTTTGGGATACTTGTTCCTCAAGATGCATGAAAATAACATTTCTTCACCAAATTAGTTGGTAGATGCTGTGTACTATTAGCCCTCTTTTTAAACCCCTCTTAAATGGACACAGTACTCATTGACATATTAAGATCTTTGAGCAGTCAGTTATTATAGGGATGAAGAATCCTAGAATACATTTAATATTGCTTAATTCACCAATTCCTGTATTGACTTGAATATTGGCCACTTTTTTTCCATGGGGTACCTGTTCATATTGGGAGGAAGAGTGCTCAAAAAAAAAAAAAATGCTAGAATATTGGTAATATATCACTAGTGTGTACTCACCTTGCAGTTCTCTGTTCCAGATGGTTGTAAAGCTGGCTTCTAACATTTCTTTACTCCTTCTATACTTAACACCTATCTTCTGCCTATGTTGTGTTATTGATTGTAAAACACAATTGCTTTATCATCTGTGGCTGTGATTCTTGGTTTTAAGTAAAGGGCAATTGGATATTAAATTATTCCTTTTTTTTGGAGGAAGATATTGGAATACTGATTACCTTTCTAGTAAAATCTAGTAAGGAATTACTCTGCATGTATCATGATTGAAGGCAATCTAAGAAATTTGCATTCTTATATATACTTTTTAAGGAGAAAGTCCTGTAATTAAAGAGTAACAAGCTGTTTTGTCTCTGCATGCTCACCTTTGAAAGAGTCATCAAATTTTTCTTATATTCTTTTAAGTATAGCCCATGCAATGTACTGTGCCATAGACCTACACTGCCTTCTACAGTAGTCACTAGCTACATGTGGCTGTTGAGTACTTAAAATGTAGCTAAATCATATTGAAATATGTTATTAACTATATACTGGATTGCAAAGACTTAATATGAAAAATAATCTAAAATATTACAGCAATCCTTATATTGATTACATATTAAAGTGATAATATTGTGAAGTGGTAATATTTTGGTGTTTTAATAAAACATTTTATTAACATTAATCATCTTTTTTTACAACTTAATGTGACTACTAGATAATTTAAGATTACTTTTGTGTATTCTATTTCTTTGGACAGAAATATTCTCCGTGAACTAACAGGTCTCAGAGACTGAAACTCATTAAAGTTTTATAAAGCTTTCTGGCCCAGGAAAGAATTTGTTTTTGTTTTGGAAACTTTTGGCCAAAGATCTCATGATCTTTCATTTCTTAAGTCTCTTTGAAGTATCCTAAGAGATCACTACCAGATCTATGACATGGAATTGTGCTTTAGGCACAGAGAGAAAGGTGAAAAATCTAGATCTTTCTAACTATATCATTAATAATTTATCTTGCCTATTTCCATGGATAACTGTTTAACCTTTAAAATGTGTCCATCTTGGTAACTTCCTCTCTAAACCATCGTTTGAAAATTGAGTATTCTTTGACCTCCTTAGGTAGGCTTCTGCTTTATATATTGGAGCAACATTGTTAGATCAGTCTCTCCACTTTTGGGGAGAGAATTTTAGTAACAACTATCAAGTTAGTTTTCATGTGTTTTGCCTTTTATGAGGACAAAAAGTTCTGTGGTTCTTGGGGTTAAGTGAAGGACAAGGGTATTGAACATGGTGGCTACATTTTTTGGAACAAATATTGGGATAGTGAACCCTTTGCTATCCCAATAAAATCTAGAAAAGAGTTGTTCTGTCTCAAGAGTGAAGCACTATACACGAGTCATTTCATTACAATTTTAAGAAATATTCTTGTAGCTGTTTATATAAGACATTAATATAATTTCTGATCTGCATACGGAGCATCATTGCCTGAATCTGGCTTCTTCGAGAAAATCTCATTTTAAAAACTTTGGTTTTTTACAGCCATTCCCACTTTTGTTTCCTTGTTTAAGGATCTCAGTTAAGAATCTAATAAGCATATGATAATAATGGGTTGGCTTAATGCTTTTCAGTTTCAAAAGACTTATACACAAGGGCACCTGGGTGGCTCAGTCAGTTAAGCATCTGACTGTTGATTACAACTCAGGTCAGGATCTCAGGGTCATGGGATTGAGACCCACATTGAGCTCCACACTGGGCATGAAGCCTGGTCAAGATTCTCTCTCTCTCCCTTTCCCTATGCTCCTCCCAACACCCTCACACTTTATCTCTCTCTCTAAAAATAAATAAGTAAATAAGTAAATAAATAAATAAAAAGTCCTACACACACATCACCTATTGCTGACATCTGAGGTACATCCTATGAAAATTAGGGCACTTACTTTTATCCCCACATGTTTTTTATTTTAACAAACTACCTTATTTCTGACCTGGCTTTCTCATACTGTAACATAAGAAGATACTAAGCTGCATGGCTGTATCACTCTTTTTTTGAAGCTATGTGATAAAGGAAGAAGAGTAATTCTTACTGGGTTATCCACATGATTCTGTCCTGCCTTGTGTTGTAGTTTGTTTTTTAAAGTTTTATGGGTTTATTATACAAATTGAAACAAGAACAGAAACTGTAAAAAGCTTTCTGAAACTTTGAAAAGAAAGTAAAACCTCTTCAAAACTTCCTTTTCCAAAAAACAGTGTCATCCTTATAAATGGGTCTCATTGCCTCATGTTTCATTTCGTTGTTTTCATGGACATTGTTATGTGGTCTATAGACCAAGTAAATTTGCCTGTATTTGGAATGGGAGGATGCCTCTGCAGATCAGCACTAGAGGGCATTGAAGCCTAGCAAAAAGTATATGACTTAGGAGCTAGCCAGAACCTTCATCTAGCTCACTTACTGGCAATACTTCATGTTTTTTGGAGAAGGAAGTTCCAAAATGATGAGACTGGAATACAATTTTGTTCTTAATAATAAAAATCCCAGTGTAGAATAGAGGTGTGATTATCTGGTATAATAGGAGAATTTTTAATAGATAATGTGGCCAAATAAAAATAAGTGTGTGACCTTGCACAAGTCATTTAACCTTTTGATTCTCCATTTTCTTACCGTAAATGAAAAGGTTAGACTAGATTTACTTTCATTTAATACTTATGATGAATCTGATACCTGGGGCACCTGGGTGGCTCAGTTTGTTAAGCGTCTGCCCATTTGGCTCAGGTAGTGATCCTGGAGTCCTAGGATCGAGTCTCACATTGGGCTCCCTGCTCAGTGGGAAGTCTGCTTCTTCCTCTGTCCTTCACCCCACTCTTATGCTCTTTCTCACTCTCTTTCTCAAATAAATAAATAAAATCTTAAAAAAAAATCTGTTACCTCTGCGTTACTACAGTATGACTTATATAGATCATCTTGTTTAATCTTCACAAAATACTTTAGAGGAGGTATCCTATACTTACAGAAAAGGTATGCCTAAGTAAAGGGCATACAGATAGTGATGGAAGAATTGGAATTCTTTACTTCATAAACTGTTTTTTTCCTGCTACATAGACTGAGGTGTTTCTTACAGGATAAATTTATTTGAATGGTTCACTGTAACTTTTTGTTTGCTTGGTTTTTTTAAAGATTTTATTTATTTATTTATTTATTTGACAGATCACAAGTAGGCAGAGAGGCAGGCAGAGAGAGAGGAGGAAGCAGGTTCTCTGCTGAGCAGAGAGACCAATGCGGGGCTCAATCTCAGGACCCTCGGATCATGACCTGAGCCAGAGGCAGAGGCTTTAACCCACTGAGCCACCCAGGCACCCCTCATTTTAACTTTTAAAAAGCATGTTACATGAACAAATCCTTTCCTATCATTTGACTACTTTGGACTTTTATTACAAATCTGAAAATCTGTGCATTGAAAAAATAATGAGCAAATGCATAGATTGAGACAAAAGAAAGTCACTCAATTTGTTCAATACCCTGCCTCCCCAAAGTACAGATTTTTCAGTCCTTTTAGAGCAAATTTTAATAGTAAAATTTGGCATTTGGGATAACCAGCAATCGTATAATAAAAGATGTCTATATGTGGAGAATAGCAAAACAAGGAAATTAATTTTACTAAAATGAATCATAGTCTAAACTTTGAAATACTAGTAACATAATCTGTATCACTAAATGGCTGTTCAATAAATATTATAAACTAACGCAGTAGGCACTGGATATAGTGGATAAATCTGTGAGTCTTAGTTTTCTATGTAGTTTAATACAGTATGCTTCATAGTTTGAATCAACATTAGATGATTTTCAGGTCTTAAACTAGTCTCTTAGTTCTAGGACCTGCATATTCGATGATGCGCTTTTCTTTTGGAAAGGAGCTATTAAGCACTCACCTTTTTAAAACTTATTTTGAAAAAATACAATTGTATACAGAAAAATACAGTGAACCCTCATGTCCTTATTGTTCATCTTCAGCAACTAGTCTCATAGCTAAATATATGTGTGTGTGTGTATATTTACATTTATATTTATAAAATATATATAAATATAATATAAATATATTTATATTATATTTATAAAATCTCCATTGATTATGGTGATTATGTTGATCTTTTCATGTCTCAATTTTTTCTTTTGTAATTCTTTTAAAAAAAATAAACATATAATGTATTTTTATCACCAGGGTTTCAGGTCTGTGAATCACCAGGTTTACACATTTCACAGCACTCATCATAGCACATACCCTCCCCAATGTCCATATCCCCACCTCTTGCGTCCCCCCTCCCCCCAGCAACCCTCAGTCTGTTTTTTGAGATTGAGTCTTTTATGGTTTTTCTCCCTCCTGATCCCATCTTCTTTCATTTTTTCTTTTCCTACCCCCCCAACCCCCCACATTGCATCTCCACTTCCTCATATCAGGGAGATCATATGATAGTTGTTTTTCTCTGATTGACTTATTTCGCTAAGCATAATACCCTAGTTCCATCCATGTTGTTGCAAATGGCAAGATTTCATTTCTTTTGATGGCTGCATAGTATTCCATTGTGTGTATCTGTATATATATATATATATATATATATACACACCAAATCTTTATCCATTCATCTGTTGATGGATATCTAGGTTCTTTCCATAGTTTGGTTATTGTGGACATTGCTGCTATAAACATTTGGGTGCATGTGCTCCTTCGAAGCACCACGTTTGTGTCTTTAGGATATATACCCAGTAGTGCAATTGCTGGGTCATAGGGTAGCTCTATTTTCAATTTTTTGAGGAACCTCCACACTGTTTTCTCGAGTGGTTGCACCAGCTTGCATTCCCAATAATAGTGCAGAAGGGTTCCGCTCTCTGTGCATCCTTACCAGCATCTGTCATTTCTTGACTTGTTACTTTTAGCCATTCTGACTGGTGTGAGGTGGTATCTCATTGTGGTTTTGATTTGTATTTCCCTGATGCCAAGGAGCATTTTCTCATGTGTCTGTTGGCCATCTGGATGTCTTCTTTGCAGAAATGTCTGTTCATGTCCTCTGCCCATTTCTTGATTTGTTCTTTGGGCACTGAGTTTGCTAAGCTCTTTATAGATTTTGGATACTAGCCCTTTATCTGGTATGTCGTTTGCAAATATCTTCTCCCATTCTGTCAGTTGTCTTTTGGTTTTGTTAACTGTTTCCTTTGCTGTGCAAAAGCTTTTGATCTTGGTGAAATCCCAATAGCTCATTTTTGCCCTTGCTTCTGTTGTCTTTGGTGATGTTCCTAGGAAGAAGTTTCTTCGGTTGAGGTCAAAGAGGTTGCTGTCTGTGTTCTCCTCAAGGATTTTGATGGATTCCTTTCTCACATTGATGTCCTTCATCCATTTTGAGTCTGTATTCGTGTGTGGTGTAAGGAAATGGTCCAATTTCATTTTTCTGCATGTGGCTGTCCAATTATGGACATGGAATGGCTGTTCACCATTTGTTGAGGAGGCTGTCTTTTTTCCATTGGACAGGAAGCAGGAAGGAACCTACTTTGTCGAAGATTAGTTGACCATAGAGTTGAGGGTCTATTGCTGGGCTCTCTATTCTGTTCCATTGATCTTGTGTCTGTTTTTGCACCAGTACCATATTGTCTTGATTTGGCTTTCTTTTTCAATATTCCTTTGGCTATTCAAGGTCTTTTCTGGTTCCGTATAGATTTTAGGATTATTTGTTCTATTTCTTTGAAAAAAAAATGGATGGGATTTTGATAGGGATTGCATTAAATGTGTAGATTGCTTTAGGTAGAATAGACATTTTCACAATATTTGTTCTAACAGTCCATGAACATGGAACATTTTTCCATTTCTTTGTGTCTTCCTGAGTTTCTTTCATGAGTACTTTATTATAGTTTTCTGAGTGTAGATTTTTTTGCCTCTTTGGTTAGGTTTATTCCTAAGTATCTTATGGTTTTGGGTGCAATTGTAAATGGGACTGACTCCTTAATTTCTCTTTCTTCTGTCTTGTTGTTAGTGTAAAGAAATGCAACTGATTTCTGTGCATTGACTTTATATCCTGACACTTTACTGAATTCCTGTACAAGTTCTAGCAGTTTTGGAGTGGAGTCTTTTGGGTTTTCCACATATAGTATCATATCATCTGGGAAGACTTCTTCTTTCCCGATTTGGATGCCTTTAATTTCCTTTTTTTGTCTGATTGCTGAGGCTAGGACCTCTAGTACTATGTTGAATAGCAGTGGTGATAATGGACATCCCTGCCGTGTTCCTGACCTTAGCGGAAAAGCTTTCAGTTTTTCTCCATTGAGAATGATATTTGCGGTGGGTTTTTCATAGATAGCTTTGATAATATTGAGGTATGTGCCCTCTATCCGTACACTTTGAAGAGTTTTAATCAGGAAGGGATGCTGTACTTTGTCAAATGCTTTTTCAGCATCTACTGAGAGTATCGTATGGTTCTTATTGTTTCTTTTATTAATGTATTGTATCACATTGATTGATTCGCGGATGTTGAACCAACCTTGCAGCCCTGGAATAAATCCCACTTGGTCGTGGTGAATCATCCTTTTAATATACTGTTGGATCCTATTGGCCAGTATTTTGGTGAGAATTTTTGCATCTGTGTTCATCAAGGATATTCGTCTGTAATTCTCTTTTTTGATGGGATCCTTGTCTGGTTTTGGGATCAAGGTGATGCTGGCCTCATAAAATGAGTTTGGAAGTTTTCCTTCTCTTTCTATTTTTTGGAACAGTTTCAGGAGAATAGGAATTAATTCTTCTTTAAATGTTTGGTAGAATTCCCCCTGGGAAGCCATCTGGCCTTGGACTTTTGTTTGTTTGGAGATTTTTTATGACTGTTTTAATCTCCTTACTGCTTATGGGTCTCTATAGGTTTTCTGTTTCTTCCTGGTTCAGTTGTGGTAGTTTATATGTCTCTAGAAATGTATCCATTTCTTCCAGATTGTCGAAATTGTTGGCATAGAGTTGCTTATAGTATGTTCTTATAATTGTTTGTATTTCTTTGGTGTTGGTTGTGATCTCTCCTCTTTCATTCATGATTTTATTTATTTGGGTCCTTTCTCTTTTCTTTTTGATAAGTCTGGCCAGGGGTTTATCAATCTTATTAATTCTTTCAAAGAACCAGCTTCTAGTTTCGTTGATTTGTTCTTTTGTTTTTTTGGTTTCTATTTCATTGATTTCTGCTCTGATCTTTATGATTTCTTTTCTCCTGCTGGGTTTAGGGTTTCTTTGTTGTTCTTTCTCCAGCTCCTTTAGGTGTAGGGTTAGGTTGTGTACTTGAGACCTTTCCTGTTTTTTGAGAAAGGCTTGTACCGCTATATATTTTTCTCTCAGGACTGCCTTTGCTGTGTCCCACAGATTTCAACCATTGTGTTTTCATTATCATTTGTTTCCATGAATTTTTTTCAATTCTTTAATTTCCTGGTTGACCCATTCATTTTTTAGAAGGATGCTGTTTAGTCCCCATGTATTTGGGTTCTTTCCATATTTCCTCTTGTGATTGATTTCTAGGTTCAGAGCATTGTGGTCTGAAAATATGCAGGAAATGATCCCAATCTTTTGATACCGGTTGAGACCTGATTTAGGACCCAGGATGTGGTCTATTCTGGAGAATGTTCCATGTGCACTAGAGAAGAATGTGTATTCTCTTGCTTTGGGATGAAATGTTCCATCTGGTCCAGTGTGTCATTTAAGGCCTTTATTTCCTTGTTGATCTTTTGCTTGGATGATCTGTCCATTTCAGTGAGGGGAGTGTTAAAGTCCCCTACTATTATTGTATTATTGTTGATGTGTTTCTTTGATTTTGTTATTCATTGGTTTATATAGTTGGCTGCTCCCACGTTGGGGGCATAGATATTTAAAATTGTTAGATCTTCTTGTGGGACAGTCCCTTTGAGTATGATATAGTGTCCTTCCTCATCTCTTATTATAGTCTTTGGCTTAAAATCTAATTGATCTGATATAAGGATTGCCACTCCTGCTTTCTTCTGATGTCCATTAGCATGGTAAATTCTTTTCCACCCCCTCACTTTAAATCTGGAGGTGTCTTCAGGCTTAAAATGAGTTTCTTGTAGGCAACATATAGATGGGTTTTGTTTTTTTATCCATTCTGATACCCCGTGTCTTTTGATTGGGGCATTTAGCCCATTAACATTCAGGGTAACTATTGAGAGATATGAATTTAGTGCCATTGTATTGCCTGTAAGGTGACTGTTACTGTATATTGTCTCTGTTCCTTACTGATCTACCACTTGTAGGCTCTCTCTTTGCTTAGAGGACCCCTTTCAATATTTCCTTAGAGCTGGTTTGGTGTTTGCAAATTTTCAGTTTTTGTTTGTCCTGGAAGCTTTTAATCTCTCCTTCTCTTTTCAATGATAGCCTAGCTGGATATAGTATTCTTGGCTGTATGTTTTTCTCGTTTAGTGCTCTGAATATATCATGCCAGCTCTTTCTGGCCTGTAAGGTCTCTGTAGATAAGTCTGCTGCCAATCTAATATTTTTACCATTGTACGTTACAGACTTCTTTTCCCAGGCTGCTTTTAGGATTTTATCCTCATCACTAAGACTTGTAAATTTTACTATTAGATGATGGGGTGTGGGCCTATTCTTATTGATTTTGAGGGGCGTTCTCTGAACCTCCTGAATTTTGATGCTTGTTCCCTTTACCATATTGGGTACAGTCTCCCCAATAATTCTCTCCAGTATACCTTCTGCTCCCCTCTCTTTTTCTTCTTCTTCTGGAATCCCAATTATTGTAATGTTGTTTCGTCTTATGGTGTCACTTATCTCTCGAATTCTTCCCTCGTGATCCAGTAGCTGTTTGTCCCTCTTTTGCTCAGCTTCTATATTCTGTGTCATTTGGTCTTCTATATCCATCGCTAATTCTAATTCTTTCTTCTGCCTCTTTTGTCCCAGCAGTCAGAGCCTCCATTTTTGATTGCACCTCATTAATAGCTTTTTTAATTTCAACTTGGTTAGATTTTAGTTCTTTTATTTCTCCAGTAAGGGCTTTTATCTCTCCGGAGAGGGTTTCTCTAATATCTTCTATGCCTTTTTTGAGCCTGGCTCGAACCTTGAGAATCGTCATTCTGAACTCTCGATCTGTCATATTACCAATGTCCGTATTGAGTAGGTCCCAAACCTTCGGTACTGCCTCTTGTTCTTTTTTTTGTGGTGAGTTTTTCTGCCTTGTCATTTCGTCCAGATAACATTTGCTTTCTCCTCCTCTGGAATTCTGCTCTTCTTCTTTGTAAGTGAAGTTGGTCTTGGCTGGATTTCTTTTTGATCTTCTGGGGGAGGGCCCTGTTGTAGTGATTCTCAACTGTCTTTCCCAGAGGCGTAATTGCCCCGCCCTTACCAGGGGCCAGGCTGTGTAATCCACTCGGGTTTGCTTCCGGGAGCTTTTGTTCCCTGAGTTCTTTCCGTAGAGTTCTGGAGGACGGGAATGATAATGGCAGCCTCCCAAACTCCAGCCCCGAGGAGCCAAGAGCTCGGGGTCCAGCCCCTCAGTGCGCCCTCAGAGAAAAGCACCCAATCGCTCCTGTTTCTCTGGCCTCTGGTCGCTTCTACCTCCCTGGCCTCCAGCTGCATGTTTGGAGAAAAGTGCTTAGTCACCCCGTTTCCCTGGTCTCTGGTCGCACTCTAAGCTCACCCAGCCTGTGCCCGGTTCAAGGTAGCTCCGAGTTGAGAGCTTACTCCTCGGCTTTGTCGCTTTAGCTGGCTTCCCCGCTCTAATACCTGTGAGCTCTGCGACATTCAGACACCCCCGGTCTTTCTGTGACCTTGCAGGACCTGGGGTTAACCCTGTTTGGGCTTCCCCCTGGTTTAGCCTCTGGAGAGATTTCCCTCAGTGGAACAGACTTTTAAAAGTCCTGATTTTGTTCTCCATTGCTCGGCTGCTTGCTGGGAGCCGGCCCCTCTCCCCGTGGTCTATCTTCCCATCGCTTTGGATTCACTTTTTCACAGGGCCTACCTTTCAGAAAGTGATCAATAGTCTGTTTCTAGAATTATTGCTCTTCTTCTCTTCGATTTCCCATTGGATTTGTAGGTGTTCGCTATGGTTAGATAAGCTATCTAGCTGATCTCCTGCTACCTGATGTCCTCTCAGCTTGCTACTTCTCCGCCATCTTGACTCCTCCCTTTGTAATTTGTTTTAATTAGTATCCTCATATTGCTGTATGTTATTGTCTCTTAATCTATAGGTCTTCTTTTAAAATTTTTCTTGTAGTTTTTTTTTTTTTTTTTCTGTTGAAGAAACTGTATCATTTGTCCTCTGGAGTTTCCTGCAGTCTGGGTTTTGCTGATTTCATTCTCATGTTGCTTTTTGGCATCTTTCTCATCTCTACTTTCTATGTTTACTAGTTAGATATAAATATGGTTCAATACATAGACAGGGTTTAATGTTTTGCCAAGAATACTTCATAGATGGTTTAGTGTACATTCATCAAGAGGCTAAGCCCTCTTTTACTCTTATGGAATGTATTTCCTCAGCTATGCTGCACTAGATATCATAATCTTGCTTTAGGTAGCTATTTTTCTGTTGAGCGTCACCGAAGCAGAAGTCATTGTAGGTCCTATTCTTCTTTCCCCTTATTTCTGTTGTGCCCTCCCCTACCCCTCCATTTGACCTTAAGCTTAGGGGTTCTTGGGAAGAGACTGTCGTCTCAACTGTTGTATGTTCCTGGATTATGTAAAGGATACAGAAGTCAAAGGACTATTCTGAGTAATAGTAATTGCAGAGTATATTTAAACAGCTTTTTCAGTCTTTCTGGGGTTTCTTGTGTGCGTACAGCTACCTTATCTTTAGGAAGGGTTCAGCTGGATCAAATGTATGATGTATCATTGCCTTTTATACTTAGGCTTTCATTAAAATTCTGCAAAGACTTAACATAATAATCAAGTGATAGTTATAAAACATCACAGTTTTTTGGATTTTAAACCTATTCAGTACCGGCAAGGCCATAGTCTCAGCCTGGGAGAGAGAAAGCAGAGTGGTTACCCAGTTACATGATCAATATCTTTGCCTCCAGCATTTCAGAGTCTGGAAAGCCCATTTGCCTGCAGCCCACCCCCTGAGTCTGTTTTTAATACCCTTAGACTTGTATGGTTTTGATACTTAAGTTTGCACCAAGGACCATGATCTGAATATTTTTCCCCCTGAATATTTTCTTCTATCCCTGTCTCACCTTTCTTTCTCTTCCTTTCCCTCCCTCCATCCATCTTTTTATTGAGCACACATTGCCTGATGTGTACCAGGAAAAGTGCTAGACTTAGGAAACACAAAAACAAAACAGCAGCCTTGTCTGCAAGGGAAGGGTGGACCACTGGAGTTTTAGTTATCTATATGAAAAAAATACATGTATCACATACAGACTCAAGGGACCTCAAGCACCAAATGTATAAAGCATTTATAAGAAAATAAATCTCTCCCTCTTTTTTTAAAGTAGGCTGCTGGAGCATGGAGTCCAACACCGGGCTTGAATTCATGACTCTGAGATCAAGACCTGAGCTAAGATCAGGGGTCACACACATAACTGACTGAGCCACCCACACACCCTGAAAATAAATTTGTGACGTCATGAAAGGAAAAGTTTTTAAAAACAAGATACCAAAAGCACTTTTCATGAAGGAAAATTCTAATAAATTTGAATATATTAAAATAAAAGCTTTCTGTAAAACAACACCATAAAAAGAAAAACAAGCTGCAGATGGGGAGAAAATATTTGTAATTAAATAATTGGCAAAGGATTAGTATCAGAGTATAAAGAGGACTCATTACTATAAAAATAACAATAGTAAACAACAAAGTGGAAAATGGGTAAAGATTATGAGTAGACAGTACATATAAGAAAGCATAGTGGTCAATAAACATGTGAGGATGTTAAACCTCATTAATAGAGTGATGCATATTAAAGCACTGAAATAATTTCACACACATTACATTGGCAAAAGTCTGACATTGCCGGATTTTGGAGAGGGTAAAGAAATTCTCATACACAGCTGATGGAGTATACTTTGAAGGCCAATTTAGCAATAATTAGAAGGTTGAAGATCAATATACCAGAATTCCCCTGCAAGGTTTGTGTATATGTGTTTGTGTATGTGTCTGAGAAAAAGTGTTGCATAACAAGAGCTGTATGCCAAATGTTTTTTGCAACATTCTGTGTTACAGTAGAGAGCTGGAAACACCATAGGTATCTTTCAGTAAAAGAATGTATAAATGAAAAGTGGTATGTTCAGACAGTGGGATACTATGTGTATTAATTTTCTAGGGCTGCTATAACAAAGTACCACAGAGTAGGTGTCTTAAGCAACAGGAACTTATTTTCTCACAGTTCTGGAGGCTAGAAGTCCAAGATCAAGGTGTTCACAATGTTGATTCCTTCTGAAGGGTGTGAGGGAAGGATCTTCCAGGTTGCTTTCCTTGACCTGCAGATGGCCTTCTCCTTATGTCTTTTCACATCTTCTTCCTTCCTTATGTGCCTTCATGTCTGCATTTTCCCATTTTATTAGCACAGCTATGGTATTAGATTAGAGCCCACCCGCATGACTGATTTAACAATGAAGTTAATTGAACAATGAAGCCTCTGTAAAGACCCTGTCCCCAAATAAGTTCACATTGTGAGGTACTGAGATTGATACATAATTCAACCCATAACACTAATAACAGTTAAAACAGATAAACTAGAATGAATGAAAAGATACACTTTCTAAAGCCCCATAAGTAAAAGGGGGAGGGGAAAGGTAGACTAATACATGTATCATAACTCCATGTTTATAAAGTAAACAAAACTGCTTCATATTGTTTAGTGACATACATTACCACCCTTCCCCCCATTCCAGCAGGGACCCAAGTGGATGCCTGAAACCATGGATAGTACCATGGATAGAAACCATGGATTTTTTTTCTTATACATAGTACACATGTACCTATGATAAAGTATAGTGTATCAATTATGTTCAGTGAGAGATTAACAACAAATAGTAAAATAGAACAATTATAACAATATACTATAATAAAATTAGGTGAATATGTTCTCTCTAAATATCTGACTGTACTCACCCTTCTTGTGGTGATATGAGGGTGATGAAATGCTTACATGATGAGATGAAGTGCAGTGACTGATGTAGCCATCATGATACAGAGCTAGGCTACTGTTGACCTTCTGATTATAAGACCTGATTATACATTATACATCAGAAGGAAGATCACCTGCTTCTGGACCATGGTTAACTTTGGATAATTGAAACTGAAGGGGGACTACTGTACTGAATATTTGTAGTAAAATATAAATATTCATAAGAATGATAATAAGTTCTAGATAGTGGTCACCACCAACAAATGAATGGTGAAATGAAATTGGAAAACAGCCTAGAGGGGCTTCAGTTTCATCTACAAAGGTTTCTTCCTTAAGGGAAAAAAGGGAGAAAATGTTCAGATTACTTCAAAGTCACTGGCAGGAATGTGTATTGTATTATTCTCTATAACTTTTTTTTTTTAAGATTTTATTTATTTATTTGACAGAGAGAGATCATAAGTAGGCAGAGAGGCAGGCAGAGAGAGAGAGAGGAGGAAGCAGGCTCCCTGCCGAGCAGAGAGCCCGATGCGGGACTCGATCCCGGGATGCCTGAGCTGAAGGCAGCGGCTTAACCCACTGAGCCACCCAGGTGCCCCTATTCTCTATAACTTTACACTATACTTGCAACTTGGTAATCTCAAAAAATAGTAAAATAGTAAAAAATTGTTCAATGCTTTGTAGAATGCTTGGTATGCATTAGAACAATAGAAAATAATACTAACTCAATGAATGCATTGATGTCACTAAGAAATTGAAAGCTTCATTTTAATAATATTAATAATAATAGGCAAAAGTTTTCTGTTAATAGTTAATTCTTCTAGTGGAAGTTAGTTTTGGGGTCCTGGGTGACTCAGTCGGTTGTGTCTGACTATTGATTTCTGCTCAGGTCATCATTTCAGGGTTCTGGGATCAACACATCAGGCTCTGTGCTCTGCAGGGAGTCTGCTTCAGGATTCTCTCTTCCCACCTTGCTTGTACATACGTTCACGCGCGCACACACTCTCTCTCACTAAAATAAATACATCTTTAAAAAACTAATTAGTTTTATCTGAACAGGAAAATGAGTTTTTTGATAAAATTAGCAAATGCTTATAATACTCTTCAAAAAAACAAAAAGTTCACTATTCATACCTAACGAAGTTTGAACTTTAGAAATAACTCATTTATAGAGCATTGTATTGAGTATATTAGGGAACCTCTTATATGTGAGTCAACAACACATAGTACATGAATGACTTTGTTCTGTGCACTCCAGAGTTGTAGCACTCAACTAGAGACGTGATAATATGTAGAGCAGTTTTGGTTGTCAGAATGTCTACTGACATTTAGTGGGCAGCATACCAAGCATTCTACAAAGCATAGAACAAACTGTATGATAAAGCAAGATGCCACTAAAAAGCGGTGTCCTATTGAGATGTATTGGTCTACAACCTAAATTACTTTTAAAGCAGATCCCCGAAAGCTCGTAAGATCAGGCAAGAACTCTGAATGATGACTATTTTTAATGCAATTTGGGAAGAGTTGTAATGGTGTCTGTATGATTTCTGGAGGCTGCTGCATCAGATCTCGGCCAGCCAGAAAAGATGACAACAGCAGCCAGAACAACTTCTGAATCTGTGAGAGATAGGAGAGGAAAGGGGGAAGGTGATTTGAGCCACTTCTTTTTTTTTTTTTTTTTTTTTAAGATTTTATTTATTTATTTGACAGAGAGAGATCACGGGTAGGTAGAGAGGCTGGCAGAGAGAGAGAGAGAGAGAGAAGCAGGCTCCCCGCTGAGCAGAGAGCCCGATGTGGGACTCGATCCCAGGACCCTGAGATCATGACCTGAGCCGAAGGCAGCGGCTTAACCCATTGAGCCACCCAGGCGCCCCGATTGAGCCACTTCTTAAAGCAGTATTTAAGTAGAAATCTTCTCACACAAAGATAAAATATAGATGAACTATTCAAGAGGCAGAAGAAGTAGTTTGGAATCACGATTTAGGAACAACACTGGAAGGAAGAGAGGAAACAGCAGGAAAAGAAGAAATCATCCTACATGAGAACATACAACATCTTCAGTGTCAAAGAAGCCTTGGTTAGACCAGATTTCTCCTGCCAACCTTGTGCAGATGAGCCTCTAACAGAGGAAGAAAATGAAGATTTTGAAAAGGAGAGTAATGCTGATACTGCAGCTCTTCTTGAGGAACTAGGAAACTTTTAAGAATTGCTTAAAAGGAACAGTCCTGGAAGGAGCAAGAGCAGAAAGCTGAAGAAGAAAGAATAAGTATAGAAAACGTTGAGTGGAAACCCTCTCTTTAATCTTATTGGGCCATTCCAGGCTCACGCCAGTTTCAAAGTTAACAAAAGATGGGATGAAGGGGGCACAGCTGGTGGCTCAGTTGGTTAAGCCTCTGACTCTTGGTTTCAGCTCATGTCATGATCTCAGGGACATGAGATAGAGCTCCCTGTCAGGCTATGCACTCAGCATGGAATCTGTTTGAGATTCTCTTCCTCTCACTCTGCCTCTCCTCTCACTCACATGCTCTCTCTCAAATAATTTTTTTTTTTTTAAAGGTGGGATGGTTATGTTGTTTTCAGGAACTATGCAAAAAGGTATACATTATCAGAGGAAAGACAAAAGATTTGTAAGTGATACACTGTGATCTGAATTTCACAAAATGTTCATGTAGAAATATATATAGTACAGTTTTATGTGCTTAATTAAAGGCTGTAAAATAGGGGTGCCTGGAAAGCCTAGCTGGTTGGGCCTTTGACTCTTGATTTCAGCTTGGCTTAGGGGATTGATCCCTGGGTAGGGCTCTAAACTCAGCTCAAAGTCTGCTGGAGTATCTCTGTCCTTCTCTGCCCCTTCTCCCCAACTCATGCTCTATAAATACATATATACACACATACATACATAAAATCTTAAACAAAGACTGTCAAATATAAGCGATTCAAAACAAAAGCATTTGGGGATGTAAATGTAAACATAATTGGTACTTTGTTATTAGGTAGTATAGTATCAAAATGAATTTTTCTTGATTTTATGATCATAGGTTATTTTTTTATTAAGGTAAGTTTTACATGACCTAAAATTAACCACTTGAAGTTCACACTTGAATGACATTTAGTACATTTATAATGTGTTACCATCACCTCTGTGTAGTTCCAAAATATTTAATCACCCCAAAGTGAAACCCCATATGCTTTAAGCATTCATTCCCCAATTTCCTGTCCCCTTAGTTCCTGGCAGCCACCAGTCAGCTTTCTGGTTGTATGCACTCTGGATGTTTCAGACACATTAAATTACATAATAATTACATAATAAATGACCCTTTATGTCTGCCTTCTCTAAATAGGCTTTTCAGGATTCATCCATGTTTTAGTATGGATCATTCTTTTTTTGTGGCTGAATGATATTCCATTATATAGATGTACCACATTTTGTTTATTCATCCATTTGGGTTGTTTCCACCTTTTAACTCTTAAGAATAGTGCATCTCTGAATATTTATGTGCACATTGTTGTTTTAATACCTATTTCATTTCTTGGATATATACCTAGGAGTAAAATTTCTGGGTTATATGATAATTATGTGTTTTGTGAGGAAACACCAGACTATTATCTGTAGCAGCTACACTATCTTACATTCCTGTTAGTAGCAGACAGTGATTCCAGTTTCTCCACATCCTCACCATCAGATCCCAGTTTTGTTTTGTTTTTTTAAGATTTTATTTATTTATTTGACAGAGATCACAAGTAGACAAGAGAGAGAGGCAGAGAGAGGAGGGGAAGCAGGCTCCCTGCAGAGCAGAAATCTTATGTGGGGCTCGATACTAGGATGCCGGGATCATGACCTGAGCTGAAGGCAGAGGCTTTAACCCACTGAGCCACCCAGGCACCTCCAAATCCCAGTTGTTGTTTTTTTTTTTTTTTTAAAGATTTTATTTATTTATTTGACAGAGAGAGATCACAAGTAGGCAGAGAGGTAGGCAGAGAGAGAGAGAGGAGGAAGCAGGCTCCCTGCTGAGCAGAGAACCCGACACGGGACTCGATCCCAGGACCCTGAGACCATGACCTGAGCCGAAGGCAGCGGCTTAACCCACTGAGCCACCCAGGCGCCCCCCAGTTGTTTTTAAGAAAAAATGATTAAGTGGGCACCTGGGTGTCTGAGTCCATTGAGTGTCTGCCTTTGGCTCTAGTCATGATCCCAGGGTCCTGGTTTCAGGTCCTGCATTGGGCTCCCTGCTCAGCAGGGCAGTCTGCTTCTCTCTGCCTCTGGCCCCACCTCCATTCTCTCTCTCTCTCTCTCAAATAAATAAGTGAAATCTTTTTTAAAAAGACGTAGTTAAGTGTACAAATAAATATTTCTGGATGATGAGATTAAGAGTAGTTTGCTTTATATATATATTTTTTATCTTTCAACTTTTATAGAATTAACCACTACTATTGTGGTTATTTTTATTATTTATTTTATTTTTAAAGATTTTATTTATTTGACAAACAGAGATCACAAGTAGGCAGAGAGGCAGGCCGGGACAGGGTGCAGAAGCAGGCTCCCCCTGAGCAGAGAGCCCAATGCGGGACTCGATTCCAGGACCTTAGGATCATGACCCAAGCCAAAGGCAGCAGCATAACCCACTGAGCCACCCAGGCACCCCTATTTTGGTTATCTTTAAAAACAGAAATTTTTTTTGTTCTCTTTTGAGCGAACTACAAGTAAATGCTTTAGAAAAGTATAAGATAAAAACATCTTTTACTTTGATGGACTGTGATCTAAGTCATAATCCACAAAAAGGATTTAAAGTCAATATACTTTTGACAGAATTAACTATTTTGCAGGAAGAGGAAGCTAAGAGTTTGACTTATCCTGGCAAGGCTAGAATGGCTTCTTACAGTTGATGTACTACACTTACTTCCTGTACTTTAGATTTTCCATAGGTGAAGTGTAATATCTGGTATTCATAGATCACAAATTCTGCAACATGAGAATTTTGAATCAAGTATATAGGAATTGTGAATCGTTCTGAATTCAGACTTGGAGACTCTAAATAAATGTAGAAATAGTATTGAACTTTTGCGTGGAAGCCAAACCTATTACTGGAGAGATGACTGGGAATCTCTTAGAATGATATCAGTAATAAATACTTAATATAACAGTTTGTGGAAACTGGGAAAACATTCTGGAATGGTTATAGAGAGCATCTGTTCTTTCAAGCATATTGTTACTTACAGTGTGTTATATTCTATGTATTGTTACATATACATATAGTATAGTCTGTGTATGTTTGGCCCATGACTAGTAATCTATTTATTGTGGCATGTTGAACTATGAAGAAAAGGGGATATTACATGGTTATTTTTGTGAAGTAAAGTGGTTATTTCGTGGTTATTTCTGTGAGGTGAAGTAAGCTTAGACTAAGTTTTTTTTTTGTTTGTTGGGGTTTTTTTTAACATATACTTCCTAAAATTATTGTCTCTTTTGTATAACTGCATTAGGTAAGAAAGTTTCCCCAGCTTCACTCTATAATTCGGCTTAGGAAAAACAAAATATGCTTTCTCAAGTTGTATCTCTCTTTATTAAATTAGTATATGCTGTCTTGCTGCTGTGTTTCCCTCTTTTCCCTACTCTGTAGGTCTAGTTTAAGATTTTTACTTCTTTTTTGTTTTTTTAAGATTTTTTTTATTTACTTGACAGACAGAGATCACAAGTAGGCAGAGAGGCAGGCAGAGAGAGAGGGAAGCAGGCTCCCCGCTGAGCAGAGAGCCCAATGTGGGGCTCGATCCCAGGATCCCAGGATCATGATCTGAGCTGAAGGCAGAGGCTTTAACCCACTGAGCCACCCAGGTGCCCCAAGATTTTTACTTCTTAATATTGTGTTGATCTGACCTAATATGCAAAGCCTGAACTGAAAGATGTGGAAGATGAATGATTAGCATGTTCCATAACATTTGTAGTTCCAATACCACAGCAAAATTATGATACTGATATTTCATTATTTTTGTCTAATACCAACTACCAGGTTGATACTATCTAATTAAAATGTTTATAAAACATTTTTTGTCATAGATTAATTTAGTCTATGCTAGAACTTCATATAAATGGAATTGTCCACAGTGAACTTCTCTGGGTGGTGTTTTTGGCTCACTGTAGTATCTACTAGATTCATCCATGTGTTTCTGTGTATTATAAGTTGTTTTTTGTTTGTTTGTTTGTTTGGCTTTTAATTGCTGAGTACTATGACTATACCATGTTTTTATCTATTCTTACATTGACTGCCATTTGGATTATTTTCAGTTTGGGGCAATTATGACTAAAGATTCTATGAACATTATTGTTCAAACCTGTTTCATGGATACAGAGTTTCATTTCTTTTAATATAAATACCTAGGAGTAGAATTGCCACAATAAAAGATAAGTTTATATTTAACTAAATTTTTCTGAAGTGGTTTTACTTTTTACATTTCCACCAGAAATGTATGACAGTTGGAGTTGCTCCAAACTGTGTTTTTAATTTTAGCCATCCTAGTGAGTATATAATGGTATATCGTCATGATTGTGATTTACAGTTCCTTAATGATTAATGATGTTGGACATCTTTTCATTTCCGTATTGGATATTTGTGTATTTTTTTGTGTGTGTGAACTGTCTATTGCAGTTGTTTATTTATTAATCGACTTTACTATTGAGTTGTAGGAATTTATAACATATTCTGAGCATAAGTCCTTTGTTAGATGTATGTTTTGCAAATATTGGTTTTGTGTGATGGCTTGTTTATTTGCTTAGTTGATGTCTTTTGATGAATATAGTTGATTTTCATTTTGATGGAATTTAAATTTTTTTTCTTTTTTTTTTTTTTTAAGATTTTATTTATTTATTTGACAGAGAGAGATCACAAGCAGGCAGAGAGGCAGGCAGAGAGAGAGAGGAGGAAGCAGGCTCCCTGCTGAGCAGAGAGCCCGATGCGGGACTCGATCCCAGGACCCTGAGATCATGACCTGAGCCGAAGGCAGCGGCTTAACCCACTGAGCCACCCAGGCACCCTAATTTTTTTTTTCTTTAAGGGTTATTGCATCCCAAGATATCTTGTATATTTTTCAGGTCGCAATAGTCTGTGATTTCTTATAGGCATTTTATAGTTTACATTTTTATGGTTAATTTTAAGATCCAACTCAAAATTAGTCAAATGAGTTATGTTCATTTGTTTATAGATATATCTGGTTATTCCATCAGCCTTTGTTGAAAGGATTTTCTTTTATCGCTTAAATGCTTTAGTTCTGTCTGCAACTTCTGTTGCAAATCAGTTGACTGTATAGAAGTCAGCTATCACTCATACCACTTTTTTACTGCATATAATGTTAACTTTATTTACTCCATCCAGTTGACCTCAAAATTTGCTTTTCATCTTCGTGTTTTCATCTCTTTGACTATGATGTGCCCATGTGTGGTTTTCTTTGTAGTAATCCTGCTTGGAATTTAATGAATTTAGATATGTAAGTTCGTGTTTTTCACATAATTTGGGGAAATTTTTGGTCATTTGTCAGATATTTTTCTGTCCCATTATCTCTCCTCTCCAACTGTATATGGTTAGACCACTTGATGTTTTACTACAGATCCCTGAGGCTCTGCTTATTATGTTGAAAATCTTTTTCTTTCTCCTTTAGATTCAATAAGATATATTGATTTATTTTCCAGTTTAGTGACCCTTTTTCTGCTGTATCTGATCTGCTGTTAAGGTAATCCAATGAATTTTTCATTTTAGACATTGTACTTTTTAGTTTTAGAATTTCCATTTGGTTCTGAGAAACTACCATTTCTCACCTGAGGTTCTCCCCTGCCATGTATACGTTTCTTATGACATTATTTTCCTTTAAATACTTGGACATATTTATAATACTTGTTTAGAAATCCTTGACTAATTCTGACATATGGATCATTCAGGATTTGGTTTCTGTGAGCTGCTTTTTGTCTTGACTCTAGATCTCTTTTTTTCCTGTTTCTTCTTTCTGGTATATTTTGCTTGTGTAATGGACTTTGTGGGTGATACACTGTTGTAGGCTTTGGATTCTGTTATTTTTCTCTGAGTGTTTTGGGGTTTTTTGTGTTTTGGATTTTTTTTGTCCTGATAGTCTGTAACATGTTGGGATTCAAACTCCAGCATTATTACTCCTATAATAAGCAGCAAGGAGACTCAACTCAGATCTTTCCACTTTTTCCAGCCCTTGCTTTTTTCTGGAGCCTTGGAGTCTTTCCCAGAGGAAGATCATCCAAACGTTTGGGCATAGTTTATAAAGAAATTTTGTGGCTCCATCCTTTCTAGGATTTCATCTTTCATGTTACAGTGGCTCTGGCAATCCCAGACATTGTCTTCTGCCTCCTCAGCTGGCAAAACAGAAGATTTCTGCCTTATTCTTCAGTGATCATTGTTGCATGGGTGGATAGGTGCCCTCAGACAAATAGCCTTATAACGACAAATCCTACCTAACACAGTTCCCTTCTTTTATGGATGTTTCCCTCTAGTTGCTACCTGCTTTTGGTCACTCTAACTTTGATGCGAGGTTTTTATATTTTGTCCACAATATATCATTGTTACATGTGGGAAGTTACTTTGTCATTTTCTGATGCAGAACATCGGGATATTGAAGCATCATTTTTATTGAGTCAGTAAAAATATTGAATATTCAGGAATATTGTAGGAAATAATAAAATGCCCACTAAATGGAATATTATAATACATCATGTTAAAATTCTGAAACAAAAACTGGAAACCGAACAGGATGTCTGCTCTCACTGTAATTCTTAATCTTTAGACTAGAGATTTTAGGCAAAGTAATTAGATAAGAAAGGAGGTGAAAAAGAGGCATAAGGACAGAAAAGGAAGAAAAATATTTTCATTAATTGTAAGTGAAATGGTTATCTACAGGAGAATCTATATACTGTTAGAACTAATAAGGTCAGCATAGAAAACTAATAGTTTTTGTGAATATCAGCATGTACATTAGTAGGTTAGAAAGTATAATTTTAAAAAGATACAGAGAAAATTATAAGACAGTTTTAAAGACAGACCAAATAAATCAAATTATGAGTCAACTCCTCCACTTCAATCTATAACTTCAGTGCAGCTCAATATAAATCTTAGCAAGAATTTTGTATAATTGGAAAAACCAAAAACTCAACCTGGTATTTAAGGCCTAAAGATTATCAAGACTGTTCTGAAAATGGCCAAAAAAGGTCATTTAAGCAAACAACTAGACCTAATTTTTAAAGCACAGGTAAATTTAGAGTGGTGGTGCAAAGATAGATACATAGATTAATAATTAAACAGAAAAAAAGCCAAAAATAGATTCAAGCATATGTGCAAACTTGGACATAATAAAATAGGGAGCAATTGGCCTACCAGAGAGAAAAATGTATTATACCACACCATACGTAAGAGTAAATTCTTATTCAAATAAAGATCAAACTTGAAAAAGCTAACTTTAAAAATATTAGAATGATATATGTCCTTAAAACTTTAGCTAGATAGGATGTCTTAAGATAAAAAAACACAGATCATAAAGGAAAAAATTAATAAATTTGACTAAATCAAAAATTTAAACTATAGTAAGCTATCACTAAAATATATAATTAGTGAAGTTAAGTATATGTAACAGGATTCCTGTCCATAGTGTATAAAGAACAGCTACAACTTAATAAGAAATAGTCAACTCCTCTTAAAAATGGGCAAAGAATATGAACCAGCAATTTACAGAGGAGAAAATCCATATGGCCAGTGAGCAGGTGAAAAATATTGCTAGCAATTGGGGAAAATGACAAATTCAAAAAAAATATATCCATTAAGATAGTGTTTAACATGTGTATTATATATCATGTATAAATGGCAAATATTTGTACAAAGTAGTAGGAAAGTATAGACTATTATGTGGTACTGATGGAAGTGTAGATGGATATAAACTGCTTGGGACAAGAATTTGATAATATATTATACAATTGAAAAAATACATCCATGAGCCCCTGAAAATTAACTTTTGAATTTGTAACTGAGAGATTTCCACTGTGTACATCAGGAGACCTATACAAAGTTTATTGTGACATTGTTAGTAAGAAAAACTGGGAAGTATAAAATTGGCTTTCAGTAAAGAAATAGATGAATGTATTTGATATATTCACCCAATTGAATAATTTTCAGCAGTTAAAATGAATGAACTTCATCAAAGTGTGTAGATATCAAAAATAATATTGAATGAAAAAAGACAATTGCGGAATATATATAATGTAAAGGCAATTATATAAACATTTTAAAAATCTTCTTGGAACAGCAGTATATGTTGCTTATAGACTTGTATATCTAATACTAGTATTAAAATACCAACTGGGGAGCTTACACGTCAAATTAATGATAGTTATCTTTGGGAAGGTAGTGAAATGGTATGAGACTGGACAGAAGAACAAAGGCGACTTAATCTATATCCTTCTGTTATGCCTGTGTAAAGTATGAAGTAAAAATAATCAAAAGGCTAGGTCAGGTGATTGCCAAAGTTCATATCTAGCTTAGAAGCACTTACATTTTACCTTTTAAGTTTATTTTTTCAAAGGTTATCTTTTACACATACTTTTTAGATTTACGAAGTTGTTTATAATAAGACATAGTCATCTTCAGATATTCCACAGAGCCGGTTTCTGGTAGAAAAGGAGTATATTTAGGGCTGTGGTTTAAAAAATAATTACATTTTCAGTTTCATATTAATTTCTCTAAAAACCTTTTTTCAAGTGGTCCCAGTACAGGGGGCTGAATGTGTTTCTGTCATTTATTCATTTAACAGATTTTCTTGAACATCTAACATATGCCAGATGATAATAACAGCAGTGAGCAAAACAGACAAAGCCTGCTTTCATGGAGTTTAAAGTCTAGTCAAGGAAGATAGCCAGTAAACAAATAAATTAATAAAAATATAAAATGGGCTCAGTTCGTTAAGTGTCTGCCTTGGGCCCAGGACATGATCCCAAGGTCCTGGGACTGAGTTCTGCATCAGGCTCCTGGCTCAACAGGGAGTGTACTTCTCCTTCTGCTCCTCCGCCTACTCATTTTCTCTCTCCTCTCTCATTCTCTCTCAAATGAATAAATAAAATCTTTAAAAATATATATAAAATGATTGGTGGTAAGTGCAATAATGAGAAGCAAAGCAGAACAAGAAGGATAGAATGATGCAGAATATTTTATATGGGAAAGTCAGGGAAGAACTATCTGTAAAATACAACATCTTGCAAAGTCATGAAGAGAATTAGAGGCTGACAGAAAAAACCCGTACAAAGGCCTTGCTTTTGCCTTGAGAAGGAGCACGGAGTGCTCCTAGTGTGGCAGGAGCTGAATGAAGGAAGAACAGAGAAATAGTAAGAGATGAGATTGGAAAGACAGCAGAAGGCTGGGTCATGCAGGACTTTGTTGGCTATGATCAAGACTGGAGCAGAAGACTAATGTGGTTTGGACAAAGAATCACTCTGGCCACTTTGTTCAGAATAGCCGACAGAGTTAATTGGGGGTGGATGGGGGAGACCAATTAGGTTACTGCAACACTTTAGACAGGAAATGGAGGGGGGTTGTTTAGAAGAAGGTGGTGAACAGTGCTTGGATTCTTGATGCATTACTTTTTAGGAGCAATTCTTAATCAATACTCTTTTTTATCTCAGGGAAACTGGGAGTTACTCAGAGAGAAAAAAATAGCAGACTTGAGCTGCTAGTGAATGAGTTATAAGCTATACAAACGATCCCAAAAGACTTAAAAAACCTCTGAAAAGTCTAATGTGGGATTGTGGGAAGGGGATTTCATTTCCTCTTAAGTGGAGGTATCATTTGCTTTTCTTGTTCCTTTTAGTCATTCTGATCTTTGCAGTTGAACTTAATCCAGTTATACTTTGTTCTTTAAAAAATGAAATTTGAGGTCCAAGTACAAATGAAAAGTTTTGAGGTTACTGATTGTATTAATCAATACAAATGAGTTCTAAATGTTGATTTTTACTTTAATTGTATAGATATATATACAGAGGCAAATAACCAAACTTTCTGATACTTGTTTGCTCTAGAACCTTTTATGAAAGATAATTTGGTTTGTAGCATCTTTTAAGTTATAAAATATCTCTGAACTTACACATTATTTCATTGCATTTATACTTTAATGTGTTATAACAAAATCCAGGTGATGGTTTAACTGTTTTATACTGGCTTCATTTGTATTATATATTAATAGTTCACTTATTCAGTAATTCACTTATTTGGTAAATTGATATGTAGTCGCTTTTTGGGGTTATTTCTAAATGTATTCTCCCCTTCCAATTTATTATCACATCAGTTATGTTTAGGGATTCCTTTCCCTAGCCTGTGTGGGTGTGTGTGCACACATGTACATATGTTAGAGGGAAGGAGCGAAGAGACAATCTACTTTATAGCAAGTCTTTAGAACTACAGATTATATTACACCATTATGGCTTTTAAATGCTAAACAAATTATTTTCCAGAGTGG
This sequence comes from Mustela nivalis, assembly GCF_964662115.1. Classification (NCBI taxonomy): domain Eukaryota; kingdom Metazoa; phylum Chordata; class Mammalia; order Carnivora; family Mustelidae; genus Mustela; species Mustela nivalis. The sequence continues at coordinate 109,881,597 of NC_139025.1, forward strand.
CAGGCATACACTAAAAATTGTAATTCATTATAAACTCTGTGTCCTATTTCTTTGTATAATGCTTATCTGCATTTTTAATGTATCTCTAAAAACTTAATTGTTTATTCAAAGCATCTGTTAAAATGATACATGTTAAAATGTAACATGTATTGTTAAAATGTAACAACAGTAGGTTGATTCTATGTAGCAGGTAACTCAAGATGTTCTCATCATGCTTTAGGACTAAATTTAGTGCAGTGAATGGGAATAGATGTTTGTTTGGCTTTGTGAAAGATGCAGTTTTAAGGTATGATGCTAATCTTAAAAGGAATTTTACTATTTTAAACATTTATTTTAACATTTTTATTAACTTAACTTTCTTTTTCTTTTAGCAAAACTGTACAATCTAAAGTGGACTGCATTTTGGTAAGTAAAATGAGTAATCTTCAAGTTCTTTTGTAATAAGGTTTTTACCACTGTATAAAATATATTATCCTTGAGTAAATATTTATTGTAAATATCTCAATTTTAGAGAATAAAATTTGATATTGAATTACAGCCCTAAGGGTGAATAGGTATAAGCTATCTACTTTCCAATATCGCATCAATAATGAAATCACAGTCTGAGGTTATTGCATGTTTTTGAAACTTACTGGCGTTTTCTAAAGATCACTATGCATTTAATAAAGTTCTTTCTTTTTCTTTTCTATTGACTGTAAGAATTTGTTGAAGGAAAAGATTTAAGATGTTTGATGGGTTCGTTTTTTGTGATAACATATTGTTCATATTTAGGTTCCTAGAATTTAGGAATTAAAGCCACAATAATAGTTCTAATTTATGTTGTACTGAATAGAACTTTTAAAAATTGTGTTTAAATGGGAGCTTTTTAAAATGCTTCATGCTGTTAAGACCTAGGAAGGTAGTAATTAGGGATGGAGGGGTGCTTTTGACCCCAATCCCCAGAGGATATCCTTGATATCCCAGTTCTCAAGAGTCTCATTGTTTATCCCTCAGAAGTTACTGTATATTGCATTCTTTTCAATACCCAAGATAGTGTTGGAGGATTATTCAGCTTTTGAGGCAGAAGACTAGTACAATTTTTAAGATAAGACATTTGTTAAATATTAAATAAGAAAAAGGCTTTTAAATCTTTCAAGTTCAGAATTGTATTATAGCATGAGGTCTAAAGTTACATATATTTGATGAAGAAGATAGTAAGATTTCTATCCTCTTGAACCTTATAGTTTTTTGAATAAGGTAGATATTAGATGAATAGTCAAGTAAATGAGCATTATAATGGTAGATAGTGATAAATGCTATTATGAAATAGCAAGTGTTGGTGGGTAGGGGAGGGCAGGCAAGTGATGGTGGGTAGGTTGGATGATTAGGAAAAACCTTTTTGAGAAAGTGGCATTTGAAGGGAGACTTGGATAATAAGAACCCAGCCTTGTGTGATGAGTTGCCTGTGACATGGACTAGGCAGAAGGGAAGAATAAGTACAAAGATTCAGAAGCAGGAATGAGTTGGGGATATTTACAGAATACAAAGAAAGCAGTGTCGCTGCATCTTATAGAAGAGAGAGAGAATGATGGAAGAAAAGTTCAGGTAGTGAGAAATTTTCATAGGATTTATTTAAGCTATGGCAAATAGTATGGATTTCATTCTAAGTTTTTTAAGTTGAATAGTATGACCCAGTTGTTTTTAAACCCCCTGGTTGTTGTTGAGAAATGGGCTGGTCTTGGGGGATGAGTATAAGCAGGGAAACCATTTAGGGTATGGGGAAGTCCAAATGAAAATTCAAGGCTCTTGCTTACATGATGGCAGTGGAAGATGGAAAAAAGCATATAGATGGATTCAAGGCTTATTTTGGATATAAAGCTAATTGGCCTTCCTTGCTGATGCATTGAATGTGCAGGGAGAAACAAAAAGGAATCAAGGGTAATTCCTTTTTGGAACAAAAGATTTCCTTGAGTATTTCTTGTAAAACAGTTTGCTTTTAATGAATTCTCTTGGTCTTTATCTGTGAATGTCTTTATTCGCCTTCAGTTTTGAAGGATAGTTTTGCTGGAAATAGAATTTTTGGTCAAGAAGTTGTTTTCTTTCATCTCTTTGAGTATGTCATTCTGCTGCCCTTAGCCTTCGTTGTTTTCATATTTATGGTGAGTTGTTTTTCTCTAGTTGATATCAAGATTTGTTGAAATTTATTAACTTGCTTGTTTGCTCACTCACATACTCTTGCTTTGACTATTATATGTGTAAGTATGGATCACTTTGTGTTTATCCTACTTAGGATTTGCTGAGCTCACAAGTATAGAGTATTCTGATTGGGGTAGTTTTTATCCATTATTTCTTCAAATATTTTTCTGTCCCTTGGATTCCCCTCTCCTTCCAAAGCTTTCACGTTGAAATGATTTTAGTTTTATCCCTCCAATCTCTGAAGCTTTTGTTCATTTTTTCTCTGATTATCTTTCTCTGTGTTCTGGGTTTTTGTTTTTGTTAAAATTCTCTGTATTTGATTCATTGTCATCATGTGTACACAAGCAGCCTCATCCTGGCAATACTACTTTCCAAACCATGTGGAATAGGTCATGGGAGCAGCCCCTGGCAGGAGTGACAGACTTTGAACAGTTAATACTGAACTAAAGTTAAGTTTTTAATGACCAAACATTTCTTAACATTCCATTTGCTATTAGTTTCCAAAACCCTTAAAATAGTTCTTTTTTGGCCATTTATACTATTTTATAGTTATTTCAATGGGAGGATTTGCTGACCTATTCATTTCAACTTTTCTAGATAACTCAACCTTCTCAAAAAGATTTTATCATGTTTTCTTATAAAAATTTTTATAACTTCAGCTTTTTCTATTAGGTCTGTTAACCATTTTGATTTAAATTTGTGTTTTGTCTGAGGTGAACTGAAATGTTTATCTTTTATCATACGACTGAATAATCCATTTTTCTAACCATTTACTGAGTGTAAAGTGAAAATCCTACCCTTTCCCAGTCATGATGTGTGTTTTTTTTTCCCATTAATTTTCCCGCATTAATTGCTAGATCTTTCTTTTTCCCCATTAATTGCTAGATCTTTCCTTATGACATCATCACATGTCTTGTTTACGGTAGCTTTGTAGAAAGTCTTATATCAGGTCTTATAATGATTCAAATTAATTTTAGCAATTCCATTCAGATTTTGGGATAAATTTGTCAATTTCTATTAAAAAATCTACTGGGATTTTTAAAATGGGGATTATGGTGATTTATAGATCAATGTGGGGTTGTTGATATCTTAATGAAAAATCTTTTAATCCATGAGCATGGTATATCTCCATATTAGTTGGGGCTTTCATAATTTTTCTCAGCAGTGTTTTGTAGTTTTCTGTGTATAGGCTTTATATATATTTTGCTCAATATTTTTATGCTTTGGATACTGTTGTGAATGACATTTAAAAATACTTGTTATACAGTGTTTTATTGCTAATACTTATATTGACCTTGAAGTCTGCAAATATGTTAAATTTACATGGTATATCTAGAAGTTTATATGTAGAGTCCTTTGGATTTCTACCTGTTAATCAAGTTGTTCATAAATAAAGAAAAGTTTGATTGCATTTCATTTTAAACTTCTGTTTATTTATTTTACTCATCTCATTGCACTGCTAGGACCTTCAGGACAATGTTGAATAGAAATCGTATGAATGGATTCCCTAACCTTGTTCCCAGTCTTAGAGGAAAACCATTCATTCATTCACTTTTTAATGTGATATTAACATTACCTTTTTCATGGATGCTCTTTTCAAACTGAGAATGTTCCTTTCTGTTCCCTATTCCCGAGAGGTTTTTTTGTCAAATATATGTTGTATTTTATGAGATTATTTTTCTGCACTATCAAAATAGTCACATGATACTTCTTTATTCTATTAACATGGTGAACTATATTGATTGACTTTCTCAAGTGAAAACAGTCTTTGAATTTCTGTGATAAACTGCATGATACTTTTAGATATTGCTACATTGGATTTGCTATTTGTTACTGTTTTTGTGTTAATTAGGGCTTTGGATGTGCTTTTTTTCTTATAAAACCTTTTTCTGTTTTTGGGATCTGGATAATGTTGATTTCATTTAATGAGTTCAAAAGTGCTCTTCTCTTTTTTCTGAAGGAATTTATTTAAAATTAATATTTTTTCTTTAAGTGTTTCATAGATTTTACTAGTAAAACTGGGAAAGGTTTTAGTTACAAATTTAGTTTTTTTCATTATTACAGAACTATTTCTAAAACTTTCTTCTTGATACAGTTTTAGTATGTTAGTCTTTGAAGGAATTTGTTCATTTCTGCTATATTATTGAATTTGTTGTTATAACATTGCTTATAATATTTCCTTATTATTCTTCACTGTCTCTAGAATTTGTAGCAGTTATCTCTGATTCCTGATGAGGGACCTTTGTATTTTCTTTATCCTTGATCAGTTTAGCTAAAGGTTTAGTCATCTTATTGTTCTTTTCATATGAATTGAGTTTGGCTTCATTGATTTTTCTCTTGTTTATCAGTTTTACATTTTGTTTCTCTTCTAGTAAGTGTTACTTCTTTCCCTTTGTTTACCTGGGTTTTAATTTATTCTTATTTTTCTAGCTCCTTAATATGGAAACTTGAAACTTTTTTTTCTTTCCTATGGTAATCATTTTTAATGCTATAAATTGGCCTCTAAGCACCGGTTTAGCTGCATTCCATAAATTTTTATGTAGTGTTTTTATTATCATTCAATTATTTTTTTTTTCTATTGTCCATTCTGATTTATCTTTGTACCCATGGAACACTTAGATAAATCTTGATCAATTTCCAAATAGTTGAGTATTTATCAAAGCTTGTTTATTTTGGGGGCACCTGGGTGGCTCAGTTGGTTAAGCATCTGCCTTCAGCTCAGGTCATAATCTCAGGAGATTGATCCTGATCAGTGGGGACTCTACTTCTCCCTCTCCTACCCCCCCCATTCCTACTCTTTCTCTCTCTTTCAAATAAATAAAAAATTTTTTTTAAATTGTGTATTGTCTGCATTTGTGAATATTTTCTATATACTTGAAAAGAATATATATTCACCTGTCACTGGATGGAATGTTCTTTATCCAAAAATTAGGTCCAGTTGATTATTGTTTTTAAAGATGTGTTTATTTTTCCCCTTTATTTCAGTAACAGAAAGGAGTGCTAAAATGTCTCTCTTGTGATTGTTAACTTTTTTTTCTTTCTGATTCTGCCAAGTTTTGCTTCATGTATTAAAAATACTATTAGTAGCATAGGGAAACCTGGGTGGCTCAGTTGGTTAAGAGACTGGCTTCAGCTCAGGTCACGGTCCTGGAGTCCCAGGATCGAGTTCGGCATTGGGCTCCCCACTCAGTGGTGAGTCTTTTTCTCCCTCTGATCCATCCCCCTCTCATGCTCTCTCTCTCTCTATCTCTCTCTCTCTGATAAATAAATAAATATATAAAATCTTCTAAAAATAAATAAGAATATTATTAGGAGCATAAATATGTAGGATTATTATGTTTTCTTTTTGAATTGGTTCATTTATTATTATGCTAGTTCCATTTTTGTCTCTGGTAGTATTTTGCTTTGAAGTCTGATTTGTCTAATATTAGCATAGCTCCTCCATCTTATAATTAGTGTTTGTTTGTATGACATATCTTTTTCTGTACTTTCACTTTTAAGCATTCTAGGTCTTTATAAAGTGTTTTGTTTTTATTGATGACATCATATACGTGTATCTTTCTTATCCACCCTGACAAGCTTTATCTTGTTCTTACTTGTATGGTTGAGTTTACACCTAAGATTTTGCCATTTATTTTCTTGTAGGTCTACTGTTAATTCTCCTAGTTTTAGTTCATCTGAAAAAAGTGTTTAATTGTCTTTCATTTCAAAGGACATTTTTTTTTTTTTTTGCCTCACCGTAGCACATACCCTCCCCAATGTCCATCATTCAGCCACCCCATCCCTCTAATACCCCTCCTCTTCAGCAACCCTCAGTTTGTTTCCTGAGATTAAGAGACTCTTATGGTTTGTCTCCCTTTCTGGTTTCATCTTGTTTCATTTTTTTCCCTCCCTTCCCCTATGATCCTCTGTCTTGTTTCTCAAATTCCTAATACAGTGAGATCATATGATAATTTTCTTTCTCTGATTGGCTTATTTCACTTAGTGTAATACCCTCTAGTTCCATCCATGTTATGCAAATGGCAAGATTTGGAGGTTTTTTGATGGCTACATAGTATTCCATTATATATATACACCACATCTTCTTTATCCATTCATCTGTCGATGGACATCTAGACTCTTTCCATAGTTTGGCTATTGTGGACATTGCTGCTATAAACATTCAGGTACGCGTGCCCCTTTGAATCACTACATTTGGGTAAATACCTAGTGATGCAATTGCTGGGTCATAGGGTAGATCTATTTTGAGATTTTTTTCAGGAGCCTCCATGCTGTTTTCCAGAGTGGCTACACCAGCTTGCATTCCAGCCAGCACCAACACCTGTCATTTCCTGAGAGGTTAATTTTTTACCATTCTGACTGGTGTGAGGAGGTATCTCATTGTGGTTTTGATTTGTGTTTTTCTGATGCTGAGTGATGTTGAGCACTTTTTCCATGTGTCTGTTGGCCATTTGGATGTCTTCTTTGCAGAAATGTCTGTTCATATCTTCTGCCCATTTCTTGAGTGGATTGTTTGTTCTTTGGGTTTGTTCTTCGAGTTTGATTATTTGTTCTTTGGGTATTGTTGCTTGGGTTTGATAAGTTCTTTATAGATTTTTGGATACTAGCCCTTTATCTAATATGTCATTTGCAAATATCTTCTCCCATTCTGTTGGTTGTCTTTTGGTTTTGTTGACTGTTTCCTTTGCTGTGCAAAAGCTTTTGATCTTAATGAAGTCCCAGTAATTCATTTTTTTTTAAAGATTTTATTTATTTATTTGACAGAGAGAGATCACAAGTAGGCAGAGAGGCAGGCAGAGAGAGAGAGAGAGGGAAGCAGGCTCCCTGCTGAGCAGAGAGCCCGATGCAGGACTCGATCCCAGGACCCTGAGATCATGACCTGAGCCGAAGGCAGCGGCTTAACCCACTGAGCCACCCAGGTGCCCCCCCCCCCAAGTAATTCATTTTTGCTCTTGTTTCCTGTTTCTTTCTCTGGCACACAGCCCCATTTGGAGTCTCCGAATCCAGCAGATTCCTGCAGTGCACTCCTATACTGCTCCTCCCAGTAGAGGATGGGTGGAGGGGGTTTTCCCTGGATCTGTCACTTGTGCGGTTTCTGCTTAAAGAGTAGTGGCCCGACTATGCCTTGGATCACAGTTTATGTCAGCCCTGAGCTGAGACCCCACTCATCAGCTCCATCTCTGCAGCCAGCTTCCCTGCTCCAATACCTGGGTGCTCTTCCACACTCGGGCACCCCCTATCTTTCTGGGGCCCTGAGGGTCCTGAGACTACACCAACCCAGTGAGGATTCCACCCCTGACTTAGCCACTGGAGCAATGTCCCTTCACAGAACAGACTTCTAAAAGTTCTGATTTTGTGCTCCTCTGCTCTCTCACTTGCTGGGAGCCAGCCTTTTCCCCCCACAGTCTGTCTTCCCATATATCACCTCGAATTTACTTCTGTCCACATTCTACCTTCCAGAAGGTGGTTGCTTTTCTGTTCATAGAATTGCCTCTATTCTTCTCTTTGGTCTCCTGTTGAGTTTGTAGGTGTTCAGAATGGTTTGATAACTATCTAGCTAATTCCAGGGACTAGACTAAATTTAGGTCTCCTACTCCTCTGCCATCTTGCTTCAAAAGGCATTTTTGATACAGAATTCTAGTTCTTCCAGTATTTTAGCAATGGCAGTCCACTTTCTTCTGGCTTACATAGTTTTCATTGGAAAGTGTGTAGTTAATCTTGTTTCCCTGTGTATAATACATTCTATTTTTTTCCTCTCCTTTGACTTCTTGTAGGATTTTTAGTGGTTTTCAGCAGTGCTATTATAACAGCCTTAGTATGATTTCTTTTGTTTCTGTCCCACTTGTGGTTCATTGAGCTCCTCAAACCTGTGAGTTTTTATTTTTCACCAATTTGCAGAAAAATTCCTAGCCTTTTAAATATTCTTCTTCATTGCCATCCTGGGACTCCAAGTAAGTCACAAAGGCTATGCTTAGTTATTTTTTTCTCTTTTCACTCCATTTTGGGTAGGTTATATTTCTTTATTATCACATTTCCTAACATTTTTCATTGATTCTGTTGGTCTAATCTGCTGTAAATCCCATTGAGTGGATAATCTATTTTAGAGCCTGAATTTTTCAGGTCTAGAAATTCCACTTGAGCATTTTGTTTTGTTTTGTTGTACATTTCTCAAGGGCCTCTATTATGTCTCTACCTAAGTCCTCTGCATTCTTCCTCTATTTGCCCATGGTGATCCCATCTACTTTGATGGTTTCAGTTAATGTCAGTTAATTGACATGTCCAAGTTAAGCTCCTGATTCATATATCCAACTAGTTAACAACTGACCAGTTTACTACTATGTTCCATAGTCACTTCAAACTCAGCTTTTCCAGAACCAATCTCACTGTGTCCATATTCTCTATCCCACATTCTAAACCTATCTGTATTAGTTTCCTAATGCTGCTACAATCAATTGCTATAAACTTAGTTGCTTAAAACAACACATATTTATGACAGCTTTGTAGGTCAGCAGTCTGACATGGTCTCACTAGGAAAAAGTCAAAGTATCAGTATAGCTATGTTCCTTTTGAAGGGCGTCTGTTACCTTGCCTTTTCTAGCTTTTAACGACTGTGTCTTCAAAGCCAGTGATGGCTGCTCAAGTCTATCTTCCACTGTGCTACCCTGACACTTCCCTTTTTTTATAGTCAAAGCTCCCTTAGCCTCCCTCTTATCTGGACACTTGTGATTACATTGGGCCTTTTGGATAATCCAGGATAATCTCTCCATCTCAAGGTCATTAATCACATCTGTAAAGTCCCTTTTGCCATAGAAGGTAACACATTTATAGGTTCCAGGGATTAGAAGTTTAGGACATGAACATCTTGGAGGACCATTATTCTTTCTACCTACCATACTGTCTTAGTGGATGTACTCACTCATCCATCTTAAAAACCTGATAGTAATTCTTGACTTCATTCTTTTCCTCAGCCTACCTCATATCTAGTCAATCACTGGGTCCTATCAATTCTGCCTCCTTAATTGCTCCATTTTTGTCTGTCCCTACTGCTCCTGCATTATTCTGGATCACCATGCTTATTGGAAATACTGCAGCTATTCCTTTGCTTCTAGACTCTCCACTTTCATTCCGTTCTCCACAGCACCATTACCTAATCAGCTTTCTAAAGAGGCTCCTGGGTGGCTCAGATGGTTAAGTGTCTGCCTTTGGCTCAGGTCATGATTTCTGAGCCGTAGGATTGAGCCCTGTGTCAGGTTCCCTGCTCGATGGAGAGTCTGCTTCTCCCTTTCCCCTTTGCCTCTCCCCACTTCGCATGCATGCTCTTGCTCTTGCTCTCTCTCTCTCTCTCTTAAAAGAATAAATAAAATCTTTTTTGAAAAATCAGTTCTAATAAAATGTGCATCTGATTATTTTACACCCTTGCTTCAAACCTCTCACTGGCTCCCCATTATTCTGTCTTAGGCTTGGGAGACCATTTGTACTCAGGCCTTCCTCTTGTTTAATCTTACGATTCTCCACTCCATCTATAGGCTATCATTAAGCTGTAGTGAATTGTTGTAAAATAAGAGAATATGTTTTCTCTCTAGCGCTGTGCATTAAAATGTGGCTAGTGAACACTTAAAATGTGACTAATGTGACTGAGGAACTGAACCTTTATTCCATTTTAATTAATTTCAAGTTAAATAGCCACATGTGGCTAGTGGCAACCAGTTTGCATAGTGCAGATCTAAAGCAGTGGTTCTCAACCAAAGGCATTTTTGCCCCCTTTGGGACATTTGACAATATCTGGAGACATTTTTTATTTTCATACGCAGGGTATGTGATCAGCATCAAGTGGGTAGAAGATAAAGCTGTTTAAACATTCTACAAAACACAGGACATCACCTCATAACAGTCATTATCCCAAAATTGTCAGTAGTGATGAAGTTGAGAAACTGTGGTCTAGACAATTCTTCTTTTTGATGTTTTATTCTTTCTATTGGCTATCCCTACTTATATTTTAAGATACATTTTAGATATCACCCCCTCTGGAATGGCATCTTTGATTTCTCGGGTCTGAGTTCGATACATCTTCTGTCCTATATTAACCTGTGCTTAATTACCTTTCTTGGTATTATGTAGTCACCTCTAAGATCATTATAATAAGCAGTTTTTATTTGTTCTTAGCCTCTTTAGTATAAAAACCTATTCATTGGAATGTGATTCAAAGGTACATGAAGATGATCAATATATATTTGCTAAGTGTGTGAGTATCAATTATTAAACATTGCAATTTAAAATATAAAGAAGGGTTGCTACCTTCAATTTAGGCCTTTTAGACACCTTACACTTGCTAAAATATTTCAATTTATTTTTTGGAATTACTTCACATTTTACCAGTAAGAACAGAAACTTGTTTCATTCCTTGAGAGGAACAGAACATTTTTGTCTGACATTCTCCCCTTTTCCTTTGTTCTACTCTGCTTTACATATACCTCTTCCTTCCATCCTTTCCTATTATGAGATAACCAGCCTAAACCATCACCACTCCATGGAGTACAGATGGGGAGCTAAAACTTAGTGCATAGATGCAGGAAGGATTTAAAGTAAGTGACGTGAAACCAAGAGGCCAAATACTAAGGAAACTGATGAGCAGTATAGCAGGATTGCTCAGTTAAGGCTATAGAATGAAATAGGCCTGAGTTTGAATCCTTGCTCTAGCCATTATTACCATTACTGTTTGGTTTTGGACAATATTTACCTAATTCACTTTTGTAAAAAAAGGACATAATAATAGTGACTAACCCACTGAGTTGTTGAGAATATTAAGTGAAATAATTAGTGTAAATACAGTGCCTGGCACATAGTGAGCACATATGGCAGCTTTAGTTGAAGATGTTATATGTGTAAATTGACAATGTGGTTGTAATTGGCTTAAATTACCATAAATTTGTTTCAAGAAGTCTAAACATTAGTCAAAGACATGTTTTATGTTCATCATCACAGAACATACCATTTAAGAATGAATGCTCCCCCATATGGAACCACTGAGAGGAGAGTATTGAATCCCTGAAACATAGTGAATGGAGGATGGGAAAGGTTGGGAATCTCCTGGCAAAAGCCATCCAAGAAGCCAGAAGGGGCATATTGTAGAACAGATGCCGATATCGACACTCCATACTCCCTCCTCCCCCGGGCCTTTGTAGATGCCGTTTCCTCTGCCAGCTGTGCCCTTCTCAAATTTTTCACTTGGATCACTTTTTTTCTTTTTTTTTGGAATCAGCTCAGAAACGGTTCCTGAAAGTTTTGTTTTTCTGCTAGCAATGCATTCAGATAACAGATAACAGCAGATAACAGAAAACCAAATTATTAGTGGCTTACAGGAATTTTTAAGAGTTTGTATTGTCTAGCATGTCCAAAGTTAGGCATTCTAGAGTGGTGCTCAGCAGTGCCACCAGAGTTCTAGGCTCTTTCTTTTTTGCTGTATCATCTTTTACCCATTCACATCATCGATGGCTGTTGCACTTACATGCCTTTGTCCAAATGGTGAGGCAGGAAGAAGGGAGGAAGGGCAAAAGGGCCTTCTAGAGAAACTCTGTTTTTATTTTAAGATATTTGTTTCTATTCTGAAAACCCACTTCAGAACCTTCCATTTCCAGAGTAATGTCACTTGGATATTCCCAGCTATGCAAAAAACTGGACCATGGAGGGGTTTTTTGTTTTGTAGCCTCTATACCAGAGAAAGACAAAGAAGAATATACATACATACATAATACAAGTTCAACCTATCTGCCTTATCTTCTCATGTTAAAGGCCCCTCTTTTCATGCACCTCGTAAAATGTTCTGTGCTCATATTAAAGCTCCCACCACATAGTATGCTAATCACCAGATTAATTTGTTTTCTTCTCCAAAATAAGAACTTTTAAGTAAAGACTGTCTTGTGGTCTTTGTATCCTCAGTGTTTAGCACAGTGTGTAGTATGTGGAATATACTCAGTAAACACTTCCTGAATGATTATTCACAAGCAATAATTATCAAATAGAGTATATAATATGTATATAATGTCCCCACACAGAGAGTTCCTTTGTATTTGTTGTTGTTGTTATAGTATTTATTGAGTATTTATTACCAGATGCCAGACAAGTGCTTTACATGTTTTATCATTCAATCCGCTTAATTTGCCTCATCTGTTTTCATCTTCATTTTCCAGATAAAGAAGCAGGCTCGGATTGTTATATAATTTGCCCAAGGTCCTAAAAATTGATAATTGGTAGAATTAGACTTTTAATCTAGGTAGTCTGACTCCAGATCCCAGGCGTTTAAAAACTGTGATACACTATTTCATTGTTTAAAGCATCTGAAATATGAGTTTGTATGTGAATTTTTATTTTTATTTTATTTTATTTTATTATTTCATTATTATTTTTTAAAAGATTTTATTTATGTATTTGACAGAGAGAGATCACAAGTAGGCAGAGAGGCAGGCAGAGAGAGAGGAAGAAGCAGGCTCCCTGCCAAGCAAAGAGCCTGATGCGGGGCTCAATCCCAGGACCCTGAGATTATGACCTGAGCCGAAGGCAGAGGCTTTAGCCCACTGAGCCACCCAGGTGCCCCATATGTTAATTTTTAAAATTTCTGTTTTATTATAATCAAGAAGATGTTTCTGAAAATTATTTTCTAACTTTAAAATAAATCTGAAATGAGGAAATTAAAAGCTAATTTCCTTATCTTACTGAATTTAAGTAGCCAGTAATTCTAAATGCAATTTAATTTTTGTATGCAGCATGTTTGAATGCCCTTTAAAGAACTTCAGACATGCTCGCTAAGACAAAATAGCTAAAATTATTCTAATTATTTACATCAATTACGATTGCGAAAGCTGTGCCACTATGAAATACAGCAGTGAAAAATATAAAATTGTATTTGTGCTATTTTTAAAGCCCAGCATTTTGCCTGTTTAAAGACAAATGAAAATATTTGTAGTGGTATAATTGTGAATAAAACTTTTCGTTAATGTTTTAATGCTTTTGCAGTGAAAACAGTTGATTTTTACTTTAATAATAGCAAATATATCTTAAACTAAATTTCTCATGAGTTACAGCACTTTTAGATCCATAATGTCATTATATGTTTGTAAAGCTGATCCAATTATATTTCTACAACCAATTTAATAGTCGAGGTAAAATCTTACTCGATATATACGCAATACCAGTGGATTAGCTAGACCCCAGCAGAATTTGAAAGCTATTCAGTCCATATTGCTTAGTCACCTTAGTTCAGTTAAATGACAGCTGTAGAAGTTCTAAAATATGAAAGAAGTAGCCATGAGTTTTTTGGTATAGAAAAGACCTTGTTTGGTTAGAGCCAGTCACAGCAGGCTGGGAAATAATAGTTCATGTTTCCCACAATATGGTCCTTCGAAGAATAGTTCCATAAGATGTTAATATGTTACACAGAAAGTTCTAAAAGTCAAAAATGTTTCATGAACTTTGGTTTAAAATGTGTCTTAAGAGCTATTAATACGCTGTTAGATACATCATGAATCTTAAGTACTCAGTGTGTTCCAAATTTTTACCCTCTAAAATTTAACCTTGAAACTAGTTTTCTAGGCCACACTATTGAGGAAAAGATTGGTAAAATCTATAGGCAATTTTCTAGAATAGAAAGAGAAATTATTTTAAAAAAAGAAGAAGAAGAAAGAAAGAGAAATTATTTCCCATATGTTATCATTCAGAATTACCAGAATATTGAGAACTTCCTATTTATGTTACTGTGTTTTAGGCATTTGCACCACCAGGAAGCAATATTTCTACCAGTTCTAAAGTTCAGGTCTCCTAAACAGTTAGTTCTGCTTTGAAATTATTAGAATTAATAATGATCAAAAGAGGCAGGGAAGGCTATTTATTCTGGTTACTGTTAGGAAAGGCTAATGTAAATATTAAACAACATTCATTTTGGCAGGAAATCAGTTGAAAGCAAGAAGAAAAATATATGTCTCATAGACTTGGCAATTCAACAGCAAACCTGGTAAGAATATAAAATGGTAAGATTAGACAGTCTTCACCTACCTTTCTTCTCATCAGTTTGAGAGATAAAAGTCTCACAACCAAGACTAAAGGAGGCTATTTTAAATGCCATTTGTGTCCATGTTTTAAACTTCTCAGGAGGCGTATATGGCCTTACTTTGAGGGCTCTAACTGATCAACAGTCTAAGAGAGGACTCTTATGTGTTGCTAGCAACTTCTCAGTCCAAAAAATGCTGCATTGATTGTCCCTTTTTTTGGTGACTTAGTGTAACCTTAACAAAGCACTTACCCTTTGCTCTGCACTAAGGTCAAGTAAACTGACCTGGGCAAAATGTGAGTATGTCTAGAGTTCCTTGTCATCAGTGAGTCTATAGGCTTCCTTACCTAAGTCTGCTCTACTGGGGTAAGGTTTTATTCATGGAAGTTGACCAAAAGTGGACTTTGTAGGATTATCATTAGGAAGAAGTGGAAAGTGATGTGAAATCGCCAGAATACTATTCCTTTTGGAGGGCTGGAGAAACCTGAAACTAGGTGACAAATGCTATCATTTAAATTATTCGAGTAGTGAGGCACTTTCCTTCCAGGGAAGAACTCTGAGGAGGGTCCTCTTGCAAGAGAATAGAGCAGAAAACGTGAAGATGTGTGTTTGAATCTGTATTCAGTGTATCCTACGTTCTGATTATTGATTCAGTAATTCTTTAGAGACTACTCTCTATCACCCACTACCATTGGAATAGTGTTTGTCCTCCCTAGGGAAATGAACAAAAATGAACAGCCTAGGGGCACCTGGGTGGCTCAGTTGGTTGAGTGACTGGCTCTTGATTTTGGCTCAGGTGGTGATCTCAGGTTCCTGGGATCCACCCACATTAGACTTCACACTCAGCAGGGTATCTGCTTCAGGATTCTCTCTCCACCTCTGCCCCCACCCCCACCCCCTGCTTGTCCTTGACCTTGTAGACCAGAGGTACTACTCTAGAAACCCACAGGTTAGATCTATTCTACAGAGGTGTTTTGTTTGGCCCTCTTTGACATTTTTAAATTTTTGGATTGGTTGTCGTTTTTCAAAATTGGGAGAGTTCACAGAAATTTGGTTTCTCTTCAAAATTTGGGACACTTAAGTCCTTACTTCCACATGACAGCAGTTGGCTGGGCTGATGTAGCAGCCATCTCTTTCCTTTTTTTTTCTTAAGATTTTATTCATTTATTTGACAGAGAGATCACAAGTAGGCAGAGAGGCAGGTGGGGGGGGCAGGCTCCCCACTGAGCAGGAGAGCCTGATGCGGGGCTCGATCCCAGGACCCTGAGATCATAACCTGAGTCAAAGGCAGAGGCTTAACCCACTGAGCCACCCAGGCGCCCCAGCAGCCATCTCTTTGAAACATGATTTGAACTCTTCAGTCTCTCAATCCCCACCAAGCTTTTAGCTCCTCAACATAGGTATTTTTTTTCTCTATAGTCTACCTTAATCATTTGCATTACCTGGCTGGCATTTGGGTTTGTGACCTCTCTTTTAGATTCTTTTGGGTCAGGGTTCTTCTGAGAGTCATTCTTTACAGAGTTGAGGGAGCCATGGTAGTATGTATGAGGACAGATAATAAGAAAACAGCCTCTCTTTTTATCTCTCAGTAATCTGGACTCTCTTTACTGTCAGTTCTTGCCGTGGCTGGCCATTACAACAACTGTCAATAGAAAAGCAAAAGTAGGGTAGAACAAAGAATTATGGTAGCTCTTTTGAGTCTATCCCATTTGACTAGTCATCATGCAAAACATTTTGTCTTCTTATTTCCCAATGAAACCTTCCCTTACCACTCTTATTTAAATTTCCCTTCCCAGCACTTTTTCTAAATAGCATTTATCATAATCATAGAACATATGTTTTACTTTTAAATTTTGTTGATTGTCTCTCTCCTAGTATTAAGATTTAAGGTCATGCCTAAAGCATAGTAGACACTCAGTGCTGGATGAAAGAATGAATGTTCTCATGTAATTTAAAAATTTTCAACTCTGTCACATGGTTAATGTCTTAGGTTAGAAGCCATTACTGCTGCAAAGATTGGACAGGAACTAAAAGATATGTGAAACGTTAAGAGTGTGGTTTGTCTCCTTCCTGAGAACCAGACCAGTCGTGTTAGAGTTCTAAGATAGATGATACACTGCCAGGCATAATTTTGAGTATCTCACTCAAGGAATAATTTTTAAAGAAGAGGCACTTGTCCTCTCCTGCCCTCCAGAGATATGTAATATAATATGCCATCGAGGGGGCATATATGAAGTGTTTACAATTGGGAGACTTCTTCATCCTTTCCCTCCTTTATGGTGCAAAGCATGCTTTCTCACCTCAGATGTTTGCTGTAATAAATGCTAAATGATGACCAATGTCAACTTACTAACTCAGTCTTGATTAAAACTGAAAGTTTTGTTTGCAGTATCTAATTAAAATACATCCTAGCAGTGAAAAGCCCTTTTATTGTTAGAATAGAGATGGGGTTTATCTTGTGATGTGGCCTGAGGGTTGCTGTTAGTGAGCAAAGACCTATTTCAGAATCCGATTTTTTCCTTTCAGTCACTTGGTGAAGAAGTGGGTAAGTTTCAAAAGAAAGAGCATTTTTGTGTAGCATTTACTGGGGCAGGGAGGAAGACTTGACAAAAGGGCCAGATTTAAATAACTGGTTTTGTTTTTTAGTATCATAAAGAAATAATCTATGGAGCCAGGCCATTTAGAGGATATTGAACCTTTTTCTTTTTTCTTTTTCTTTTCTTTTTTTTTTTTTTTTTACATTAATCATGAGTTACTTCATCTTCCCTTTGTATGGGAGGACAGTACAGTCATAATGTATTGGTTTGTTTTGTTTTTCCTCGTGTTAGGGACTCAAGTGGACTGAATTGCCAGTAAGGCCCAAATCTTGAGTTCTAGTAACTCTTCTCTCATAATTATCAAGAATGCCCTAACCATTGTCAGCTACCTTTCAGATTCATTTTATTGTCAAAAAGAAAAATAGGAAAGAATAATGGCAATCTCTTACCACTACCTGAAAGAAGCTCAATTTTCATTAATATCTTGGTATTCATAAGAATGGGATAATACACAAAAGTGTGGTCTGATAGAAAACAAATGAATTCTTATAGCGTGGTTTTTCTATCTTTGTATATTTTAAGTCATTTCAAACTTATATTCTGAAAAGTAAAGTAGGCAAAACAAGGAGAGGTTACTAGGAATGGAAATACCAAGTCTATTTTAAAGCATGTTCTTTAAGATGACCACTGTTAGATACAAATAGATGTTTCAGTGTCCATGGCAATCTCTTTAGCTTTTTTCTTCCATAAATTAATCTATTTCCAATTTTATTTGTGGAACTTTCCTAATATATTCCACAGAATCTACTGAGAAATACCTTACTTACCTGCATTGGAGTGTGATTTCCCCACTGCTTCTGCTGCAGCCCTTCAGGGCATATTGATGTCAGAATTTCTCAGCTAGATTGTAATTGAGGCAACCTGAAGGGTTTTTTGTTTGTTAGTTTGTTTCAGATTGTCATAGATTCTTTAGATCACCCAGCAGAATTAGAAGAAAGTAAGAAGCAAAGTTAGGGTTTCACTGAAGTTTGTCAGCCTTGCTTACTATTTTTAAAGCTGTCCCTTAGTAATTGATGTCTTTCAAATAGACTCAGATCACATTCTTAATCTCTGAACATATTATAAAGAAAGCTAAACCATTTTCATTTTATATCTAATTCAGTAGGTTTACAAATAGAGTAAATTCCCACAATAATACAAATATAATAAAATTTTCCTCCCCATTTGATTTATACTTTCTCGAACTGAGAATGGAAAAACAACTTCCTCTTACATTGCTTGTAGCAAGTAGCTCAAAAGAAAATCATACCCCATCCCCACCGTAGTTCTATCATAGCAGGTTAGGAAAGTGAAATTAAGACTTCTAAGCAATAAGCATTGAAAATTAGAGTCCTCGTTCCTTGACCTTTTTCTCTGTCTTCCTTATTCAATCCTTTGGGAGGACAGCTTTAACAACTGCTGGGGCCCGAGAGAATATAATATCAGGTATGTTGATTGTTTCCATAAATTTAAAAAGGCTATAGAATAAGGATCTACTTTTCCCCCCTTTTAGTCCTTCTGTCAATGTTGCTGGTGAAAAAGGTAAAAACTGCGGTGCTCCAGAATCAGTGTCACCTGAGGAGGAAAAAAAAATTAGATTTTTTTTTAAAGTTCTGTTTTTTGCTTTGTTTTGGTAGTTTATAAAATCAAATGCAAATTCAAGCATGACTATCCTATCAGTGTATATATGTTCCATCCGCATATGGTTAACTGAAGAAATAGTCAACCTGAAGAATGTAGGTTTCTAGATTTTAAGCTTTAAGTTCTACATAAAAATTTAAGTTAAAACTTTTTAAAAAACCTTTTTCTGATACCACTTTGAAAAGTAAATTTTAAAGAACTAATTATGGTTGTGATACCCTGGTTGTTCCTCTTCCACCAGAATTCAGTCATTGTCAGCCTAGCCAGTTCTTTGAAGGGTATTTATACATCTCAATAGAAGAGTTTCAGTTTTTTCTGGAAATAAAGATAATGATCCTCAGATGTCAGTTTACCATGGATTTGCATAAAAGTTTCACAGTTGAGCCTTCACTTTGTTAGAGTCTTTGTTAAGTATCGGCCCTTACCTGGGGGGCTTATTTGTGATCTTGTTACAAACAAACCTGAATAACATCTGAGAGGGAAGTCTCATAACAGGAAACACATCACTATAGCAAAACTGATTTCAAATAGAAAAAATTTGAGAAATTATAGCATAAACCGGATCCAAGATGGTCCCTCAAAACAGGACCAGATCTCTCCATTCAGAGACTACCTTATAACTATATTCCATGGCAATAAATACAAACCATCTGCTTGAAGGGCTTCAAGTTCTGGTAGTCAGACATTTGAAATTCAACCTGATCCTTGGCAATCTATCCTGTTTATATTGATAGTTCAGAGGTAGATGTCTTGAGCATACAAGCAGGACTGCTAAAAATAAACTCAGTTTTTGAAATATAGTATATTGTTTCAAGTATTTTTTATGATAGAAGACAAATGGGAAATTACACATTTCATTCCATATTCAGCCTAGGAAGAGCTTTTATATCTGACCTATTCTGCTTAAATTGATTTCTTTCTCTCTAGTAGCACAGTTGTTGTCAGAAGTAATTTCTAATTTCTATTTCATCTTGGTGGCTTAGGAGGGAATAGTATCTACCTTTTTCTATATTCACCCTGTGGAAAGTTAGTGCTGGTGGAACATTGTCTTCAGTAACTTAGGGGCAAGTGTGATGCTCATATATGAAATCTAGGAGCATTGTTCTACGTACCTCCTAAGTTAGTGGAGGTCACCAGGCTAAAATATTTCCTAGAAGACATCTTGCTTTTTCAAATAAAAGATTATGTACTTGTTGATAGAATTTAAATAATAAACTCTTCTACCAAAATATCTTAAGCAGTTATATATTTCAGAATAATATATAATAATAATATCTATCATAGATAAATTTTATAAATTACTTTTAATCCTCACAAAATTTTTTTTTTAAAGATTTTATTTATTTATTTGACAGAGAGAGATCACAAGTAGGCAGAGAGGCAGGCAGAGAGAGAGAGAGGAGGAAGCAGGCTCCCTGCTGAGCAGAGAGCCCGATGCGGGCCTCGATCCCAGGACCCTGAGATCATGACCTGAGCCGAAGGCAGCGGCTTAACCCACTGAGCCACCCAGGCACCCCCTCACAAAAATTTTATGAGCATTTTATCATGGTTTTACAGATTACTCAGCTTGAACAGCTTGCTTAATATCACAAAGCTAATGAGTGCAAATCTGGAGTTTGGCTGTAAGCCTTCTAATTCTATATTCTGCACCTCACTGCTGCTATATCTTACTGCTTTAGATAGATTAGATTTGAAGGTTCAGTCTATCAAGCTCAAGTAGCAGCTGTTTCATTTGCTTTTAATAGATAATATAGGTCATATATTCATACTGGTTATCAATAGGAAACTTGCCTGTTAAAGTAAGATTTATAAAAGCTCTATCAAAGC
This sequence comes from Mustela nivalis, assembly GCF_964662115.1. Lineage (NCBI taxonomy): Eukaryota > Metazoa > Chordata > Mammalia > Carnivora > Mustelidae > Mustela > Mustela nivalis. The sequence continues at coordinate 109,901,856 of NC_139025.1, forward strand.
TGCTTTATTACTGTGTTAATCAGTTATTGGGTAATATTTTTATAGAAAAATCTGGGACACAAGTTCAAGAAGGACCAGTGAATCATACATTTTGCTATATTACACTCAAGGATAAATCGTTGATTTTTTCTAAATTAATAGAGAAAGATGTTTTTAAATACTAAAAGTAAAGATGACATTTCTTGTTAACCTGTAAGTAAACAAGAATCCCATAATAGATATGGTATGAAAAAATGAGAAGGGAATTGGTGAACTACAATAAAGTATATTGGGCAATCAGCTAAACTTGTGGGAAATTTTTAATTAGAACTCTGCTTTATAGAAAAATAAATTCTAGGGGTATTAAACACCTAAATGTGAAAAACAATACTTAAAAAGAAAATAAGGGCTAGTTTTATGACATTAGGATAGGAAAGGATTTCAAAACAAGACACAGAAAACACAGATTATAAATGCAAATGTTGATATATTTGACTTCCTGGAAATTAAAAACTTCTCTGCATCAAAGACTCCAAAAACAAAGTGAAAAGAAGCTACAACTAGGAGAATGTAATAGCAGCATGTATAGCCAATGGAGAATTAGTATATAGACTACATGATAAATACTCTCTTTCAAATGTGTGGTTCCTTGAACAGTATGGTTCTTTAGATGAGATTCCCTGAATACCAGTATCAGCATCAGTGGGAACGATTAGAAATCTGGATTGGGCGCCTGGGTGGCACAGTAATTAAGTGACTGCCTTTGGTGGAAAGCCTGCTTCTCCCTCTGCGACTCTCCCTGTTTGTATTCCCTCTGTCGCTCTCTGTCAAATCAATAAATAAAATCTTTAAAAAAAAAATCAGGATTCTCTGGCCCCCAGTTGAGACCCTACTGATTTAGGAATTGTGAAGGTGGGGTTTTGCAATCTTTAACAGACTCTTCAGGTGACTCTGATGCGTGCTAGAATTTGATAGCCTTTGTATCAGAGTAAACTCAAATGATAAATAATACGAAAAATATTCGGTCTTATCTTCAACCAGAAAATTTAAGACTGTGAAATACTTTTTCATACCCATAAGAGTAGCTAACATTTAAATCTTAAATTTTAACAAGGATATAGAAAAATTATAGTTTTGCTCTTGGAAATATAAATTGGCATAATGGTTTCAGGGAATAATTTAGAAATACCCAAATAAAGTTGAAGATTTGCATCTCTGATGACCAAGTATTTCTGCTTTTAAGTATTTACACTAGAAAAAACTCTAGCACAAAGAATACACCAGTCAAAATTTAAGGATTTTCACTGTAGTGCTATTTGAAATAATAAAATTTTATGATAGTTGTCTATCAGTAAAGAATGAATAAGCTGCTTTTAATCCATGCAACTATTATGTAATCTGTTAAAGTCAACGAATTTGCAAATATGGCAAAAAGCATCATTTGAAAGTGAATAGTGAGGCATGTGTACCTACTTCTTGTACTTTGTGTGAAATTTAAAAAGTTAAATGGGATATTAAAATATTAAAAGGATTTCCTTCTTGCTCTGTCTCATCTTTCAGGATTCTGTTTCAAAAGGTGATTGAGTTTGGGGCACCTAGGTAACTCGGTGGTTGAGTAGCTGGCTCTTGATTTCAGCTTGGGTCATCATCTCAGATTCTAGGATCAAGCCCCAAATCAGGCTCCAGGTGCTCAGCAGGGAGTTTGCCTAAGGATTCTCTCTTTCCCTTCCTTGACTCTTCCTCCCACTGCTAGCACACTCTTTCTCAAATAAGTAAATAAATCTTAAAAAAAAAAAAAATCTTTAAAACAAACAAAAAAAAGGGTGATTGCATTGCACAAAGAATCTTCAATCTAATTGATCCCACTCAGGATCACATGATGTCAAACTGAATGCTGAATCTGATTGTTTGTTACAGGCTTTTCTGTTCAGGATGTGAAAGAGCAAAGCACTAACTAGGTCACATGCAGAATTAAGTTTGAGGTGGTTTCCTGGAAGGTTTTTTGATATTTCTTAAATCAAACTTTAGTTTAACGATTTCCTTTTGTATATCTTCTTACAAAGATTGAGATGTGTGTGAGAAAAGTCCTCATAACTTTTCAGAAGAGATCTTTGGGGCATCTGGATGGGTCAGTCAGTTAAGTGTGTGATCTTGATTTCTGCTTAAGTCATGATCTCAGGTTTGTGGGTTCAAGCCCCATGTTGGGCTCCAAGCTGGGTGTAGAACCTGTTTGAGATTCTCTCCCTCTCCTTCCTGCCCCTTCTTTCTCCCTCTCTTAAAAAAGAAGAAGAAAAAAAGGTCTTCAACCATGATAGTAGGAAATTATCACCTTAGTTCATTTAACTAACTTGGTAATATATGCGATTTCCCCTAAACTTGAAATTGGTTTCAATAACTTTGCTTTGAGAACTTAACTTCTTATGTGGGCTTTTTGTAACCTAGTCTACTTTGGATTTAATATGATAGACATTGTTGAGATTAGGTGAGATTAAGTGGGTGATGTTAATAATATTGAACAAAGTATTTTAGGAACTATATTTAAGATAGATTCAAGTAAGGGAAGGTTGGAAGTAGGGAAACCAGCTAGTGTTGTACTTTTTAGTGATTTCGAATCTTTCTAAGTTCCTTAGGGCAAGGACTATCATGTTGTTCATTTGGCATTTCCAGTCTTTGTAGGTTCATTTTGAATTTGTAATTATTGCAAATCATTTGTAGAACATGGCAGTAAATAAAATCGGTGAGTAAATGAATTCTTTACTGTTAAAAGAAAGCTAAACACCTAGCCTTACATAGTGACAAGGAAAATAAAGAGCCTGGCAGTATATGGGGTAAAGAGTTAAGAGAGCTAAATAAAGTGGAGTGTATGATGAGGAACAAAATTAAGCATACTCTAAAACTGAACACACTAGGGAACTGGAGAAAAGAAGGTGTTAAGGAACAGTTGGGAAAGAAAATATCTTGTTTTGTTTTGTTTTGTTTTGTTTTGTTTGAGAGGAGAGTTATATAGGATATAGCTGATAAATCTATTAGGTATTGGAGTGAGAGCTAATTGGAAGAAGACCCCATAGACCGTGGGATGGAAAAAGAAAAAGTAGATTTGGGAGTTATTTACATGTAATTGATAGATTAAATCATTTTGTGGATGAATTCTAGGATTAAATTGTCTTATAGATGAATTCTGTTGAGAGGCTGAGTTACATTGTTTTAAACATTTTTAAAATTGGATCTGTGTTTAAGCTGTGTTTTATTATATGAAGATAAATTCTGTTATCAGGACTGCCAATAATTTGTCCACGTTTTCAGTTGCAATGGAGTTTCACTTGAATTGGGCTACCAGAATTTCACCATATTTTTATTGTAACAGGGGTTTGTGGCACATTTAAAGCTACTTTGTTGCAAACAGAGCTGGGAAAGAAAGCTATATACAGTCCTCAGTATAGCAGAAATTATTTTAAAGGATAGGTTTAGAGACAAAAGGATATAGTTGCAGAAAAGCTACAGAGTCTTACAAATAGGTCCTCCAAATAGCCCCTGCTGCAGCTCTGTGAATAATTACATCTGCATTGTGTGGAAAGGGTTGTTGGTAGTACTTCAGTATTTTTACACCTCAGTTCTATCTCCATGTGTCAGTAGCATCATCAGTCATGTGTTCACTGAAGTCATCTCACCCATTTTGCATTTGTAAGGAAAATTGGACAGAGCACCAAAGCTTCATAGTCGTTAAATGGTTAGGCTAAAACTAACTGATGAATGTTCTTTTGACTGCTAGTCTAGAACTTTTCCTGTAATCCTGTGCAGTACTCCTTCTTTGAATGTGATTAAAACTGAGAAATTTTTTGTCTAAACATTGATTTTATTTGTATCTAGAGTATAAGAATTAAAAGGAAAGTACCAGGGGTGCCTGGGTGGCTCAATGGGTTAAAGCCTCTGCCTTCCACTAGGGTCAGGATCCCAGAGTCCTAAGATGGAGCCCGCTTTCTGCCCAGCAGGGAGCCCTCTTCCCTTCCTCTCTCTCTGCCTGCCTCTCTGCCTACTTGTGATCTCTGTCTGTCAAATAAATAAATAAAATCTTAAAAAAAAAAAAAAAGGAAATTACCATTTTCTCTTAGTAACTTTTTATGTGCAATAAATTTGTCAAACAACTTAACTATTACTTTACTGATGAAAAAAAAAGCCTAATTTTTTTCTTTGGCAGGTGATTCATTCCATCTGGTTTAAATCTACACAGTCAGTATTTTTTCATTATTTTTTTTTATTGAAGTATAGTTGACATACAATGTTGCATTAGTTTCAAGTGTATGACAGTGATCCAGCAAGTTTCTATACATTGTGCTATGCTGACAAGTGTAGCTACAGTTTGTCACCGTACAATGCTATTATAATACCATTGACTATATTCTTTATGCTGTACCTCTCATCCTTATGACTTACTCATTCCATTACTGGGAGCCTGTATCTACTGCTCCCCTTCACCCATTTGCCCATCCCCTCCCTTCTGGCAGCCACTGGTTTGTTCTCTGTACTTACAGGTCTGTTCCTACTCTTTTTTGTTTGTTTCATTTTTTAGATTCCACATAGGAGTGAGATCACATGGTATTTGTCTTTCTCTGACTGACTTATTTCACTTAGCATAAAACCTTCTAAGTCCATCCATGTTGTTGCAAATAGCAAAATCTCATTTTTTACAGCTGAGTAACAGTCCATTGTATATCTATACCGCATCTTTTTTATCCGTTCATCTATCACTGGACACGTAGGTCGCTTCCATATCTCGGCTATTGTAAATAATGCTACAGTAATCATAGGGATGCATATATCTTTTTGAATTTATGGTTTCATTTTCTTTGGGTAAACTCAATGGAATTACTAGGTCATATGGTATCTCTGTTTTTAGAGAAACCTACACAGTGTATTCCACAATTGCTGCACCAATTTACATTCCTACCAACAGTACATGGGTGTTAGTAAATTTTGTTGAGGGATAAACAAGGTTTTAAAAATGTTCTCCTTTTCATCTTTTGTAACTAGAAAGAAGTTGAGAATTTTACAGACCTAGAGAAACTCTACCTCTACCTTCAGCTGCCTTCTGGTCTCAGCAATGGAGAGAAAAGGTATATCTCTTTTTGCTTTTGCCTTAATTACAGTGTTAATAGGACATTCCTGTGGTGTGTGGGGTGTGTGTCATGGTTGTTATTATTGTGTGCTATTCCGAAAATCATCAGAAAACAGAATGGCAAAATAGTAGATCATTTAGTCTTTGATCATATTTGCTGATTCATTTTTACATCTGGGTAAATGCTATGAAATGTAATTTGGGTTGTTTTTTAAACAGATCAATGTATTTATGCAGTGTGAAGGATTGTAAAAATTGGACAGAAAAGCAAAAAATAAATCATGCATATTATAAGCAATGAAGCTACAGGAGTTTTGTTTTTGTTTTTTAGTACTTCTAGGTGAACCGTTGACAGAATATCAAAAAGAAAATGTTAAATTGCATATATGGAACATGAATTTATTGTAAATATAAGATACTTTAAGTGTGTTTGAGAGTATTGCTATATTTTCATTACTAAAAATATTTAATAATTTCATGTAGAAAATAGAGGTGTTAGCTCATGCTTGCTATTAAAAGTTTCATTATTCTAAGTTTCTCAGAGTTCATTTCAATCATGTAAGTTATACTTAAAATTCTGTTACTTTATAATTGTGTATAAAAAGAAACAACATGAAAATTCTGTTGCTTTTACCCCTTCTCCCTCAAACCAAATTTTATAACCATTTTAATCATCTTTTTGTCCTAGAAATTTGCTCACTATCTTCTTTGGAATTAAATAAGTTATTGTTCTAGTTAGCTGGGATGAATGTCAGAATCAATAAAGGATCTTCCCTTATGTTATCTTGGGTGTACGTTTTATAGATTTAGTTTATAAATGACTCTGCCGTATAGTAAAAACTTAGGATGTATAGTAGAAGTATTGGTCTGGAGAAGGACTGTTGCAGGAAGTTGTAGGAAGGACTGACTGTAGGAGGAAGTTTGTCTTCTCAAAACCTGTCTGGTGTGAATCGCATTCTGGAGCTTGGAGGGCTCAAGGGTAGTTATTTGAAAATACTAAGCAAATAGAAACCATTTTTTTCTATAGCTTGCTTTAAAACTTTGATGATTTGGCAAATTTAGGCAAATGAACAGGCAAGTAAGTGAACAAATATCCACTTTGAGGTCATTTTCACCAAAACGAATACCTTACATTGTCAGTGCTCCATCACCTGTGCCTCTGTAGCGACCATCGGAGGGATGCAGCAGGGCAGTAACTTCGGTCAGTCACTAGCTGTAGAAAACGGCTCACAACCACAGGTGGGCAATTTGCATATAGATAACTGGGCATCTACTGTATGGTTTGAGTTTGGTTTGGTCACTTATAGTGTGTTTACACACAATTCTTTAGTGGAACTTATAGGCCTGGCTCAAAAATTATCAATCAGTTACTGTCTGGTTCAGCTAAAACATGTTTTTGTTTTATAATCAGTGATCAGAATGCCGTGTCATCTAGTCGGGCACAACAAATGCATGCCTTTTCCTGGATTCGAAATACGCTGGAAGAACATCCTGAGACTTCATTGCCCAAACAAGAAGTCTATGATGAGTACAAGTAAGTATCATGTGCATACATTAGGGATGTTGATGTGTTAAACCATTTAAGTACTATATTTGGCCATAATAATTTGTTTTATCATTAGTGAATATCACAGTGGTATGTGGGATTTTGACTTAGAGATTTCTAAGGTTCTTTCCATCTGTAAGCTTCTCTGGTAGCATATATCATCAAGGACAGATACTGAATAAAAGGATTTCTCTTTGGATGATAGGAGGGATGTTTGAGGGTAGAATGATGATGATAAAGGATTGATGAATGAAAGGGTTTCTATAGAGTTCTTAAGGATGAAAGGAAGGGTGTGTCTGGAGTTAGAAGAATAGTGGAAGGCAATAAATAAGTCAATGTGTAAGAGAAAACTAAAACGTGTTTTTAATTTAGACTTCTACAGGCCTTTTTCATATGTCCAAAACTGTTCTAATGCTTCTCTATACCAACCAAAAAACAAAAAAGCTAAGTTTCTAGAATATTGTGAAATACGTATTCATGAATGAGGGAGTTCAGTGGCATGTATGTATTAGACTTTCAAATAATGTCATTTGTACAGATAATTTATTTAAATATAGGAAGTAAAAATAAAGAGACTAATGGGCCTTCTGGATAAAGACAATGTAATAGTTGCTAAGTCTAGTTTTGTTTAACATTTTTGACAGAATTTATTCTGGCAGAGTAAATAAAACCAACATTTTAAGAGTATTTAAGTGTCACACCAGCAAGCATTCATGTGTCGTATTTATACAGTTTGAAAGAAAAGTGTCAGATAGATGCTATTGTAAACCAGTGTAAGATCATGCTAAGATCATACACTTGTAAGATCACACACTTACTGAGATGTTGGTATTTAGAAAGAAAACCTCTACCTTCATTCAAAATTGATTCCCTCGCCTTAAGGAACATAATGGAGCTAGAGAAAGTCGAGAGACTAATGTCTGAAATGATCAAGGGAACAACATTAAACTGAAGAGCCTTAGATTTTTTTTTTTTTTTAAGAAAATTAAATCTAAGAGTGCGTGTGACCCAAATCTATAATAAGGTTCATTCTCTTAATTTATAACAATCTGTTGAATACCTGCTCGTGCCAGACCCTGTATAAATTCTGAGGATATAATGAATAAGAGACAGCTCCTCTCATTCATGAAAAATATGTTTGTATTTATAGTAAGTATTTTTCACTAAACCTAACTAATTAAAACAGATAACCCTATAAAACTACAAAGAAGCAAATATTAATTAAAAGGGTGTTAATATCAGTAAACATGTGATATGTTGAAGAAACTCTGGACTGAGTATCAACAGAATAGATAACTGTCATTAAAGTTGTGACCTAGACAGTTGTTTTAACAATTTTTTTTGTCAGATGCATTATCTATAAAGTGAGGCAATTGAAGAAGTATGAGGTTTCTTATAGCTTTAAAATTCTAAAAGTTGTCTGAAGTAGGAAATGTTGAGGAACAAGTTATCCAGAGATGTCTTGCTAGTTTACCAAAAGGGAAAAATGGATAAAATAATATATGACATTTTCATAATGAATTAATCAGAGAACTTGAAATATTCATATTTTTTTTGAAATCACATCTTTCCACGGTAGAACCCTTTTTTGCATTGTCATTAGAGACTGTACCCTGCCTTTGTGGAACTGTGATTCTGGCCCACTAAAGCAGTCCTTATGTTCCTAAAGGTTTCCTGCCTTTGTTCTATTTTTCTATTAAATCATTTTCCAAGATTCCTATAAACCCTCATAATTCTTTTCATTATGAAAAGTTATAGGTTTTTCCTAAACAAAAAAGAAATAAAGCATTTCATCGTTGTGTGGAAGCAGTGGGAGCTTCAATTTTGAGTAATTAAATTGCAGTGGTAGTGGAGAGCAGCAGAGATAAAAGGAAGGGACCTTGACTAGAGTTGAAAGGGGAAGTAGTAGTTAGGGGAAATTTTTTATAATAATGTGACTAGGAAAGAAATACCTGTTTTGTTTATGGAATGTGAAAGAACTGTGGTAATGATTATGCCTCTGTAGAATACTATAAAGTACTATATCTCAGTCTGGGTATTTTAATTCAAAAACCATTTCACTAAGAATATACTTTATTTTCATATGGATTCCCTACAGGGTTTCCACATACTAGACACTAATTTAATATTAAGAGCAATTAGAATGGACTCTGATCCCTGACATTGATAATAAAATTTCAGTGTTTTGAGACTTAAGTCCCCATTGTATAGATAAAAACACTGAAAACCAGGAAGTTAGGTGACTCTCCCAGTATCACAAAACTAGTTTAGGGGCCAATATATTCCTAGAACTCAGGTTCCATGAGTGTTTCATAATGAGTGAGAAGGCAAAACTTGTTAAATTTGAGTGATAGCATACTGCGTGGGTAGAAAAGGTTGGTCAAGTATTTAGAAATAAAGTTGGCTATGACTTCTCCTTAGGCTGAATAAATAAGCTGCTCAAAATATGGATTAGTATACATACTATAAATAATACAACTGGGATAAGAGACATAGCACAGTAAGATGTATTAGCATGACATGGGCTGAGAAGAAAGTGTGGGGCCACAACCTCATAGCCCGTGGGAGCTCCAGATTCAAATCATTCTTTCATTTGATTATCCATTGCCTAAACCATAATTTGCCATGTGGGTTTAAAAAACTTGAGAGATGAAAATGTAGGAGGACTATAGACAGGCAAGAAGTAGATCAACATATCAGGAAATAACTAGTTTAAAAGTTTTAAAATTATTTTAAGTTGTATTGTCCAAAAAAGCAAAATGAAGTTTAACTACATTTTTTTTAAGTACAAGAGTTTTAAATCACAGAAGAGACTTCAGTTAGACAAAAAATTACATTTTTCTCTGAAAATATTTTTAGAGAAATTTTGTCCTTTCCTAATGGCCTTTTTGACTAATTAATCATCTTCCTATTTGGAGTACCTTAATGAGGTTTCCTGCAAAAAAACTTAACATAGAATGACCAGTCATAAATTGTTTCTATTTTAAATACTCACTGAAAAAAAATGTTATTAAATATACCTTTATTTTAAATGATTCTATTGTATATAGACCCTTGTATAATTTATTGCAATGATGTTCAGATATATTTTTTTGTGAAATTAATCCCTTTTACAGTCATTAAAATCAAAATCCCTTTGAGAGAAAAAATGAGGGTATAATCTAAGATAGCACTGTGACTGACTTCTTTTAACTCTATTTTCATGCTAAATTAAGTACTAATAGAAACATAGCTTTAAGGGGCTTTCAGCATGCAAAAACAGCTTAATTTACAAATGATCCTGAACTTTTATATTTGTTGAAACTTGAATTCTGATAATCTCGTGTTTATGAAAATGATCATTAATGTGTTTATATTATTTTTGAATTACAAAATTAGTATGTGTTCATCATTACAGTTTTGGGAAAGAGTTATAAATGTATTTTTTTAAAAAAAGCTGGTACCAGTAAATCTTACTGTCTAAAAATAACCACTTTGGTTTTTTTCTTTTTATTTTTTTCTAATACCTTCTTCTTGTGTATATGTTCTTGTTATTGTTTAACCAAATTTGGCCCCACTGGTTACACAATACTTGAAGGGGGAACTGTGGCAAATAACACTGCAGTGAACATTCTTGATGATATAATTAATTCAGTGTATGTTATTAAAGTTGAGATTGCTGGTTTATGGCCCTTTATATATTAAAGATATTAACTATTAAAATGTAAATGTTTTTTCAAGATTACTGTTTATTTTTTTTGTTAATCTCTTTATAAGTAGTCTGATTTAGCCACTTTCTTTACAGCTTATAGCATTGCTGTTATGCTTAGAACTTCCCCATGCCACTAGCGGCTGAATACCCATGTATTTTTCCTAGATTTTTAAAAAGATATCTCTTATTTCACTTTTCATGCATAATCCATTAGTCCATCTGGTATTTATTTTGGTGAATGCCATTAGATAAGGCACTAATTTCATTTTTTTCCTGAATATTGTTAACTAATTATTCCAGCCTCATTTATTGAATGTTTTTTTTCTCTTTAATACACTAATCTATAATATAACTTTGAACTTACTAAAGCCCTTTTTGGCCTCGGTTTTTTTCTTTGATATTTTCTGTTCTTATTCCAGTACCATATCATTTTTAATATTTTAACTATTAACTAATTGAAAAACTGGTAGGACCAGACTCCTCTTACTATCCTATCCCTCTTTTTAAAAATTTTCCTTGGTTTTATTTTCAGACCAGTTAATGTTTTTCATATCAAGTTTGGGATCACTTTTCTAAATTTAAAAAAGGAAACCTCAAAGGAATTTTGATTCAAAATACATTAAATATGAAATCTTATATTAGAAAAATTAATTTCAGAGCTAGAAGTATGTTTCTTAATTTACATCTTTCTCGTGCCCTTCATTGACGTTTCAGTTTTTTTCCCTTCAATTAAGTCCACTTGTTTTTCTAATTAAGTTTTATTTCTTGGTAATTTTTATAGTGTTATTTATATTAAAAATATTTTTTCTATTGCTTTACTGTTGATTTGTTTAGATTTATAGGATATCTGTAGACTTCTATTTATGTTGTACATTTTATACTTACTGAATTTTTCAGTTGTTACTTTTGACTTGAATAAAGTTTATTCTGTATGTCTTCTTTATGTCTTCTTCATTCTCTTTATTTTATTACATGTAATGGGTTTTCCTTCTGATTTTAAGTAATAACAATGATGGGCATCATTTTCTCTTACAGTTCTTTGATGTAAAGGATGTATCATTTATAGTTTATCAGGACTTTATTTGCTATTTTGTAAGAAATAGATATGAAATTTATCAGATTCATTTGGGCATTTATTGAGATTATTATGAAGTGCTTTTTTCTTTGAGCTATTGATGTGATATATAAAGATATTACCTAACATATAAACCCTTCTTTTAGTTCTAGAATGAATGTTCTCTTCATATCAAGATGTGTAATCTTTTAGTGTGCTGTTGATCTCTGTTTTCAATTATATTATTTAGGATCTTTGCATCTGTATTTATGAGTGAATATTTTGGTCTGTAATTTTCTTTTTTTGTGCTATCTTTGTCAGGTTTTGATATCAGGGTTAGGCCAGCTTCGTAAATGAATTGGAACTCTTTCCCTAAATTTCTGTGCTCTGGAACAGTTTATATAGCATGGGACTTATTTGTTCTTGAAAGTTTTAAAGAACTCAACTATAAAACCATCTAGGCCTGGAGCCTTTGTTGGAGGTAATTCTTTGACAATTTTTTGTGGGTTTTTTCTGGTTAGGTTTTTACTTCATTAGTCAAATTTAGTAATTTGTTTTTCCTTGAATTCAGTCACATTTTCAAATGTATCAGCATAGCATTACATATATTACTCTACTAAATTGAGTTATCTTCTATATCTCATATCTATTCTTGTGTTTCTAGTTTTTAAACATTTGCATTTTACCTTTTTTTCAAATTATACTTAGTTGTAGTTTATTTCTATTGTTTTTTTGTTTTGGTTTGTTTCTTTGTTTTGTTTTGGTTTTTTGTTTTTTCTTTTCCCAGAAAAAAAAATGAAGTTAAGATATATCAGGATGTTTTGGTTTTGGTTTTGGGTGGATTTTTGTCCTTTTCTTACTTATTAGGTGCCTTTCTTTTCCTTCTCCCAATTTCCTTGGGATTTTTTTCTTACTCTTTAAATGGAATTCTTTGTTTTCATTCTTTTCATATTTAAGATATGAACATTTGTATCTATGAGTTCACCTCTGATTATGGTTTTGGCTGTATTCCTTAGGTATGGATATGATTTGTTAAATTACCATTATGTTCTAATAGTGTGATTTTTATAGCTCTCATTTCTTCTTTGACCCAAAATAGAAGTTTGGTGGGTTTTTTTTTTTTAACTTTTCATGTGCTTAAGAGAGTTCTTTCATTTTCTTTTGTTTTGCACTTGATTAATTTGTGGCTTCATTATATTGGATCAAAGAGTGAAAGTCATTCAGTTTCTGAATTTTTATATTTGTTGAGGTTTACTTTTAGCGTAACGAATTAGCAGTTTCTATAAGTACTTCTGGACATTCTTTTTATATCACTGTGTATTCAAGTATATTGATATGTGCTAAATCTACTTTTTTGTATTTTTCAAATCCTACAAATTCTGTGAAATCCTTTTTTTCTGTCTGTTTAATCAGTTGAAGATGAGTAGTATGTTAATCTCTTACAAAGTCACATTTCTCACAGTTCCTCTTAATATTTTTAATGGGTTTTGTTTTATAGATTTCCGGGCTGTTTGATAGAAGAAAAGGTTCATGATTTTTATCTTTGTTATAGTTTTGGCCTTTTGTCAAAAAAAATGATCCTGTGTCATATTAAGTGTACTTTGTGTTAAATTCTCCTTTGATATGAATATTTTTGACCCATTCTGGGTATCTGTCATATATATATATATATATATCTCCATCTTTTTTTTTTTTTTAAGCCATTTGTGTCATTTTATGTAAGCTGTTTTATATTACGTTTCTAAAGTTGTTTCTGGTCTTGAAATCTGATCAATAGAAGAAGCTGATAGAATGAACCAATCTAGAAAGTCTGTATTGTTAGAAACACTTAGCAACAGGGACAGTAGTAGCTGCTGCTGCTCTTTCCTGTTGCCTCGGAAAGAACATAAGCATTAATCTTAAACGGATTTCTTACTAAATAATATATGGCCTGTTTTAGCACTCCTGAAAATCTGTTTGCTTTCATTCTGGGTAGAAGCACAAACTCTCAGATTTGTAAACTTCACAACTTTGGCTGCAGTGTTTTATGTTACACAAATGTTCTCTCTAAATCCCTTTTTTAAAACCCTCTAATATTTTAAGGAGTATGATTGTGTTAATTTTTTTATATAGCCATTTTGTGTATAAACATTAATTTTATATGTATGATACTTTGGTGCTTACCAGCTAAGTTTGCGGTTTCTGTTCTGTTAACTAATGTAAATGAAACTTTTAGGACAACCTTGAAGACAGAAGCAGATCCTACAAATACATGTTTTAAGAGTGTTAAGATGGGGTACCTGGGTGGCTCCATTGGTGAAGCATCTGCCTTGGGCTGAGCTCATGTCCTGAAATCGAGCCGTGCATCAGGCTCCTTGCTCAGCGGAGACCCTGCTTATCCTTCTGCCTGCCTCTCCCTCTGCTTGTGCTCTCTCTCTCTCTGACAAATAAATAAAATCTTTTTTTTAAAAAAAATGGTGTTAAGATAGTGATAAATCTATGTTAAATCTAAGCATGTATGCATAATTTATAAATTTATTAAGTGTATAATATATTGTTTAATGTTATAGCATCTGTATAAAATAAGTGGAAAAAATACCATCCATCCCTCCCTTTACGGGTGACTCAAAGAAATGAAATAACTAGGTAGATTTGAAACCAGGTTTTGTTACTTCAAGGCTGGCTCTTTTTGCACTAATCCATATGACCTTTAGAAACTTTTTCCAGATGCTCTTTTTAAAATTAAAATTTTTGGAGCAGCATTTGCCATGCTTCAATTATATTTTAAAGATTTTTAACTGGCTAGAAATAAGCTAAAGCATAAAAGAGATAAATTTTTTCAACATTACTTTTTGTTCATATTTGACAGTTAAATATGGATATTAAATAAGTCTTAAGATAAAAATTGGTTTAAGATTTCTATCATTGAAATATATTCTGTCTGAGTTGTTATCCTAAGTACTTTGTCTAATGTTTAAATTATTACTTTCAAGGTAAGATTTTTTTTTTCCACACTTGCTTGGTATGGTCTATTTCTTAGAGGCTTTTATCCCAGTTTCTCTTTTCTCTGTGTTTCTGTGACTTGACTTTCAAGTTAAATCAATTGCTTTTCCTCACATTCTCTGTTTCTGACCAATTGTACTTTCACAGATTCCTCAGTTACTGTCTTTAACTTCTTAACTCTTTAGTGAAAAAAAGTATAATTAATAGAGGAGTGGCAGAATAGAGCCACAAAAGTGATATTATATCGGAAGGAACTGGTTCTCTTATATGACACAGTTGTAGAAAGGTTGACTGACTTTTCCAAATCATACTCACCCCACTAAATACATTGTAATCATAACTAGAAATACAAAACAAGTCTCCTAATTTAAAATCAGAGTCTTTTCCAGTACCCCCACCCGTATATGACTATGAGCCCAAGTCATTATGTATTTTAGAATCTTTAGTTATCAGTTTGTCACTATTATTACTACCTTAACGTTTTTTTATCTGTCCCAGCATGATTAATGGCAGTTGGGAGATATTTAGTACTTTTCTTTAAACTAAGGCAATTAAGACTTAAGCATTACCACTCCCAAGGACAAAGAGATCATTGAAGAAATTAGTAGTGCTTTAGTGAAATCAACAAATTAAAATAAATGATTTTAAAGTAAATTTGAGTGCATTAATTTATGTGTACATATATACATGAATATGTATATGCATTAATCATGTATACATAGTCCCTACTTTCAAATAGGAGAAACAGATCACTAAATAAAAAGATCACAGAGTTTCCAAATCAACCTGAGAGAGTAAGGGCCAGCATCACACAAGAGATACTGTGTAAAATCGTAAAAACAGTTTACCAAACAGACTAGGGATTCAGAAAGGTATTCTAGGTGGAAGGTGTATTATTAAATGCATGATAGCTTATAGTCAGAGTTCAAGAGATGATATCAGAGACCAGGCCAAGCAAATTTGACTTATTTCCATGTGTAGGTCTTGGAGAGTTATTGAATATTTAAACAATAGAATAGTATCTCAGAAAATAAGAAATGATAAGGACAGGGAGAAAACTGGTATTTAGGGGCTAGGCAGAAGAACATGAGCTGTCCAAAAATGGGTAAGAATTTAAAACACAAATAAGAAAGCATGGTATAATCAGATAAGAGAGATTTTAAGGAGTTTACTCCAGTCTCCAGTGCCTCAGAGAGCTAAAGTAAAAGGAAGACAAGAAAAAGATCCATGTTATATGTGAGTTAATAGGCTGCTGGGATCTGTTGCCAGAGCAATCTACATACTGTACTGAGAAATGAAACCTGATTGCAATGCTCTAAAAGGTTTATAGGTGTTTACAGATAGGTTTTCTAAGGGATGGAGAACGAAGAAGTAGAAGGGGGGGGGCTAGTAAACAAAAAAAAATTTTTTTTTTTGGTCTTACCCAGTAAGGAATAAATTCATTTGTCTGTAACAGAACATTCAATGAACAGTAGTTTCTTTCTTCTTCTTTTTTTTTTTTTTTAAGATTTTATTCCTTTATTTGACACAGAGAAAGAGAGTGAATACAAGCAGGGGAAGTAGGAGAGGGAGAAGCAGCAGGCTTCCCACTGATTAGGGAGCTGGGACTCGATTCCAGAACCCTGGGATTTTGACCTGAGCTGAAGGCAGATGCTTAATGACTGAGCCACGCAGGAGGCCCTGAACAGTAGTTTTAAGAAGAAAGAATTCAGTTTTCCTTTTAGCAGCTCTGTGGTACTAGCAGGGAACCCAGGCTCCTTCTGAATCCCTACTCTCACCTATAAGCCTTAGCCTGGTTTTATTTGTTGCCATCTAAAATGAGCTACTGTGGAGATGCTAATATAAAATAAAATAAGCTACTGTGAGGGTGCTAATCTAAAATAATAAAGTAAAATGAGCTACTGTGGCTGATAGGAAAAATAAGTGACTTAAAATTCAGATGCATTAGGAAGGAAGGGAGAAAAAGATTGAAAATCATTGATTTTTGATACTTATTTAAAATTAATCATTCTGTCATATTCTGCTGTTTTTCAATTTAAATTGCCATTTTTTTAAAAGGTTTTATTTATTTATTTGACAGACAGAGATCACAAGTAGGCAGAGAGGCAGGCAGAGAGAGAGGAGGAAGCAGGCTTCCTGCTGAGCAGAGAGCCCGATGCGATGCGGGGCTCCATCCCAGGACCCTGGGATCATGACCTGAGCTGAAGGCAGAGGCTTAACCCCCTGAGCCACCCAGGCGCCCCTTAAATTGCCATTTAAATATAATGTTTGTTTCCTCTTTCCAAATAGGCAAGTTACTTTTTAAACCTCACACTAAGCCTTGCTTATAATAAAACCACAATGTTTTCTGTTACTTTTTAAAATTTGTGGTAAAATGCATAAAACTTGCCATCTTAACCATTTTTAAGTGTGTAGTTAGTTCAGTAGTTTTAGGTGCATTCATATTGTTGTGTTACCACGCTCCCAACTCATCAACAGAACTCTTTTCTTTGCATAGAACTGAAACTCTACCCGTTCTCATTTCCCTCTGCCCTAGGAAACCATCATGCTATCTCATGAATTTGACTACTTTAGGAATCACCTATCTAAGGGGAATCATGCAGTATTTGCCCTTCTGTGTCTCGTTTATTTCTCTCGGCACAATGTTCTCAAGGTTCATTCATTATAACATGTGTCAGAATATTCCATTGTGTGTATATGCCACATTCTGTTTACCCATTCTTCCATTCTTGGGTACTTGAGTTGCTTCCTTTTGGCTATTGTGAATAATGCTGCTATGTATGTGGATGTGCAAATATATTTTCACGATATTCTTTCAGTTATTTGGGGTTTATGCCCAGAAATGTAATTAATGGATCATGTGGTAATTCTGTTTTTAATTTTTTGAGGAGTTACCATACTGTTTTTCATAATGGCTACACCATTTTATATGCCTACCAGCAGTGCACAAGATTCTTCACATCCTTGTCAACACTTGCTATTTTCTAGGTTTTTTGATAGGTGTGAGGTTGTATTGAGTACGTTTGGTGCTTGTTGGCCATTTGTACATACTTGGAGAGATTTATTCAAGCCCATTGCACATTTTTTTTATTAGGTTGTTTTTAATGTCATTGAGTTCTTTAATTTAATGTAGGAGTTCTTTTTATGTCCTGGATATTAACACCTTGTATAAGATACTCAAATTAATTAATTTGTTATTCTATAATCATATACAGATTTATGCTCATTATAACAAACTGCAAATCTAAAAGTATAGCATCAAATAAAAATCATTCTTTACTCTTCTTCATCCCACATCCTCCTGAGATTATAACATTCCCAATAGCTTTATTTTTCTGTATTTACTCAGAGAGTGTGCATGCATGTGCTTGTGAGTGGGGAGAAGAGCAGAGGGAAAAAAATCCTCAAGAAAACTCCCTCCAAGCACAGAGCCCCTTGTGGGTCTTGATCCCATGACATGACCTGAGCTGAAATAGAGTCTGATGCGATGGAGCCATTCAGGTGCCTCATCTTTCTATATTTCGATATATAGACGTAATGTCAGTTATTCCTAAATTTTATTCTTTTAACTCAAATTAAACTATACCATACATATAGGTCTGACTTTTATCACTACAGCAATATTCCTAGGTAGCTTTTTTGGTCCATATATAGAGAGAGTTATTGCATT